>NC_068411.1:8484788-9167288 GCF_023724105.1 Carassius gibelio
ATCTAAATATATGGGTGTGCTCAAGAACATCACGTTTTGGATATCACGTGTCTCAAACAAATCTTTAAAGGCTGTATTTGTTTAACGCTGAGTATCCTGTGAGCTCATGTCTCCAGAAGGACTCATGGTTAATCCAATCAGATTCAGCTCTTGTCATTTTGTGTGGATTATTAATCATCAGTTGGTGATTTTATTCAATATCAATGATGATATTATTATTATTGCTGGTAATCGTGTGGACTAAAAACACATCACAGAAATGTGTCCTTGCAATCAGCAGAACAACTCTTTCTCTGTGGAGATATTTTGAATATCATTATATAATTAACATATTTGAATCAATACTTACAATGTGAATGGGTAACTACTTCTACAACAAATGATCTAATTATAAGTTTCAAGGGCAGGGTAATTAAACAAGGCTGATCAAAGCTAATATGAGATTAATATTTAATATGATGATTTACTGCTCAAGAAACATTTCTGTTTATTAACAGTGTAGAAAAAAATCAGTTTAGCTGCTTCATATGTTGAAATTGCGATGCATTTTATTTTTCAAGAAAAAATGAAGAACAGCATATAGAAATCCTTCCCAACATTTTAAAAGACTTTACTGTAATTTTTATCAATTTAATGTGACCTTAATGCATTTTTTAAAGGTCCCAACAACTACATAAATACATAAATACGTTGGACTTATTTAAGGTTACAAAACTTGAAATCAAAGTGGGTAGGAAATATTTTAAATTCGACTGGAAAAATGTAAATCATAAAAAAATGAAAGTTCAGAAAAATCTATTAAAGGTGTTTTTTGTGCCGCACCTTAATACCTTCTCTTTTATCGACAGATATGTAGACGTCTATAAAGTGAAGGCGTCAGCTTCCATATCTGCTGAAAAATATGATGAGTGTGTGATAAAGGCCCCATCCTCATCTTCCTCTTCTGCTGTAGGATTTTATCTTTATGACATGAGCAGAGCTGTCTTTACCTTCCTACACTAAAAGAAAGTGTAGTTTAGTGTTGTTTTCACTCAGAAATTGTGTAGATTTGCAAATAACATTAAAATTGTCTTCCAAAGTCCGGTGATCATTTATTAACTATTTTGAACAGATCTACACAGTCTTCAGTGATGGAAGATGTTGCACGTTCAGGTTGATCACATGCACACACTCATGCGAACAAGAAAGCCTGATGATTCTTTGTGTTTCTGGGTGTTGATTGATTCTGGAGCCTCTGGTTATGTGTTTTACTGAGTTCAGTACTGTTAATCTCCAGCGTGAGTCGACCTGAGCGGCCCATCCCAGAGCCTCACCCTGCCTCAGTTACTCATACTTGTCCAACCGCTCAGGATCGTCAACGTGGTTAATCATTAAAGAGGCGTGTACCTGTGTGTGTGTGTGTCATGAGTAGGTTTTAGAGCGTGATTATGTAATCCTGCTCCTGTAATGGCTCTTTTGACCAGTTTCACACACTCGTTTAGCATGCAGTTACACAACACGCTTCCTGTTGCGTTATCCTTTAGAGACTGTGATAATTTAGTGTGTGTGTTTGGAGAGGGTGTGGGATTCTGGCGGACACACCTTCCCACTCACTTTCCCTTCTTCTTCCTGCCTCGGCTCCACCAACATGACAATTTAGGGCTGAGGCGGGGCCAAGCCAGTGCCCTCCATGTCTCTCTTCAGTCAGAACAAGAGCAGGCCTACGATCTGTAGCTAGCGGCATCATTTAGAGGAGCTAGGAAATGGACGGCAGGAGTTAAACTGAAAGAAAGCAGAACTGCAAGTGAAGATAAGGAGCTTGTAAAGAGCAGTGGTTTGTGACTCTGTATTAGTCTGAGGTAAAGGAGATGAGTAGGCAACAGAGACGAAGGGAATATTCGACTGACAGCCTGGAGAGGACACCTTCAGATGACTTGCACTATCAGGGAATGCTGAGAGCCTTGGAAGGCAGGAAAGGTACTTAAGGAAATGCACCTGCTCATGATGGAAGAGGCATTTGTCCTTTTTAAAAGTCAGATCTCTAGTTGTTATTAGCGTATGAACTTCACAGACTTCAACTTTGATTTCAAGCAGTATTCTGGGTTTGGAAACATTCTTAGGAAACGCTGTATTTAGACATTCATCCTACTAACTATGGATAACTTTGTAGCTACATGTCTACTAACCCTGACCTAACGGTCTGCTAACACTCAGGTGAGCGCTAGCTGATGTGTAGATGCTAAGTTACTTACAGTGAGTAGACCTTCTAAAGTGGACTATCAGAATAAAGTGTAACCCATTCATAAAACAAGATCAGTTTAATTGAGAAGTGAAACTGTGTCAGATTAAGATTAAAGCATAACTGGGGTAAGAAATAATATATATTCTCTGAGAAAAAGTAGTGATACCATATGCAAATTTGCTTTCTAAGTCAATGCATCTTATTTTACTGGAAAACATTGTTTATTATTATTATTATTATTAGTAGTAGTAGTAGTAATAGTAGTAGTATTTGCAATGTATATGGCTTAGGTTTCTTATTCAATGTCAATGTCAACTTTTTATCTTGATGTATTAATACTTGTTCATAGTTCTTGCATTAAAGACAACAAGCATGAGAAAACCTTTGTACTCCTTTTTGAATGCAGTCTTGTGAGCAAAGACAGGATTATATTAGAAGATATCATAATTAGATCTGATATCAGAAGATCTCTTTATTAAAAAACTGCATTTATTTATTTGAAAGTTTTTTAGTAAATCAGTAAACAATGCAAGGTTTATCACCTAGCCTCATAACATTTGTGATCTGTGGTAGCTTTGCTCTGTGTCTGTAATTCACACTATAAATCGGCTCACACAGAAGCTCACATGACCAATATTTAAATAGATGACATATATTTACTAGTGAGACTGAAGTGACATTCACTGGATTGGTTCGTCACTATGTCGTCAGCAAACAGTGGTGAGCAAACAGAGAAAGTGCTTTTGACACCATAGAGAACAATAAAATGTAATTTTATAGCTAAAAAAAGATTTTTTTTTGCATGCCTCCACACCCCGGAGGGCAGGAGTTGTGCGCTGAATCACAAGGGCGTTGCTTGCTGTAACTTTATACAACTTTAAAGGATAGAAAGCAGTGAACAGTGGTCAAAGGACAAAGATCTGCTGACGACCCCCGTCAAGCCTTTCATAATTATCAGCATCATCTCCTGCAGTCGGACTCTTCAAACACTAAAAGGATGTCTTATATTAATGACAGAGGTCAAGGTTTACTGCCTCCACCCATGATAGTCACCATGGCAGTGATATTTCATAACCCTCTCATGTCATACTCCACTCATCAGAAGCAGAAGTCTCAACAATCACTTGGACTCTTAACATTGCTCAGCAAACAGTTTCGTGTATATCGTGTTATGCACTGAAGTACTCTGCTGAACTTGAAAAAAAAAATTGAATTGAACAGAGAACATTGGATTCCGCAGGAGTGTAAATTAATTGGATTGGTTTTGTGTATCTTTCAAATTACTTCTGTTACTTTGAATACTAACTTTACAATTTATTATGTGGCCTTAACTACAACAAACTAGCATTAAATACCTGCAAGATAGTGGATTTGTTTTGTGACTACATGTTGTTCTGAAAAACATCTTTACCCTTCTTTTTGCTAATGAGCTTGTGTTATGGTTAGGTTTGGGAGTAAGGGTAAGGTTAGGATTATAGTGGTTAGGTTTTGCGGTAAGGGTTTAGTTACAGATAGGGATCAAGTTAACATTGTAATGACGCACGTTACTAAGTACAAATATTTTTAATGTAATTACATGCATGTATCAAATGGTTGAGAACACAGAAGTGCAGCTAAAGCTAACTAATAGAAAAAATAAACAATTGTACTAACTAACTCTCATTGACTTTAACCGTACATCAGATCACTCTGAACACAGCGCTGCAGTGCTTTGCTAGATCTCTAGTGATGATGACAGATGCAGGTGTTGGTAGTTCGTATGCGGTGTGCTCTCGTGTTTCTCGCTGTAGGAACATGATTCTGCAGGATGTGGGTGTGTCAGTGCACTGTAAATAGGTTGCTGTAAATTTTACAGTAAATTACTGTCAGCTGGATGCCAGGAAAATACCTGTAAAAATGTTTACTGTAATTGTATTTACAGTGCACTAATGTCTTTACTGTATTTTATTTACAGTATTATTACTGTATTTTCATTTACAGTATCAGTGCTGTCCTGGTGTTCGGTTAGTCATGAATGATGCACTCTTGATGAATTTTCCCAGCATGCATGAGGCCTCAGAGTGCATGGCGTTTTCTCGTCTTGAACCTGCGCTCAGTCTTCGCTTGACAGTGGATCTGTGGAGACATCTCCTGCAGTCATTACCCACAGATCGGCTTCTCACATGGGTGTGCCTCGCAGGTGCTGAGTTTTAATATTTTGATAGGAGGTGTGAGCCGCTCCTATGCAAAAACAGCTGATTTAAAAAGGTTCTGGCGTGGGTTGTTGAGTCTCTTTATGAAACAGTCTGGTTGGAAACACACTCGCACTAGTGAGTGTTGTTTAGGGCTGTGCGTGACAATCACATCAACAGATCAGTGATCTGAAAGCATCACAGAGACAGTCCTACACTTTCAGTGAAATGAACCTGCTAATTAAGCATTTTAAAGTTTAACATCGAAACAGTGTTTTAATGATCAGCAGTATTTACAAAATTCATATCTAGACTTTTACTCTGAGCACTGCTGAATTTTTTCCATCTTTGTCTTTTGCAGATGAACGGGACAGAGTGCAGAAGAAGACTTTCACTAAATGGGTGAACAAACACTTAATAAAGGTACCTTTATGTTTATTACTGACTGCAGTTTTTTCAGGATAATATGACCAGTGATCACAGATCCTCTTCTTCTCTTCGCTGTACTCATCCATTCATGTTCAAATTGTGATTTAACTGTTATTTGCTTATTTGATTATCATTTTAACAAACAAATCCAATGCAACTTGCTATATGCTTTGGCAGCACAAGAATCAAATGTTTAGTTCATGAATCAACTCTTGCAGAGTGGGCGATGTGAACAACATCTTATATATAAGGGTGTTGTGAAACAATATCAAAATGTAGGTTTAAAGGGAAAAAAAATAAGCATTTTGTAACAAAACTACAGTAAAACTTAACTAATGTACTGTACAGTAAAAGCTAAAAGAAGTAAACAATGTAAAATAACTGTGATAAGGTTATCTGTAAACTAGCTTTAGGTGTGCACTGATTAAAAACGGATTAAAAATATATTATTATTATTATTATTATTATTATTATAGTTTTCTATAATATTATTAAATTACTATTTTATACTCCATTTTAATTTAAAGTTTAAAACATCATTTTAAAGTGAGATTTTGCCATTTGTCGTTTCACCCCTCCCCCCAAATATGTTTATATAATTATAAAATCTGTAAATTTGACTGTAAAATTAGTTTCAGTTTTAATTATTTTAGTTGAGGGGGTAAAAGCAAAAAAAATGTAAACTTTTTTATAGCTTTAGTCTTAGTTTAGTTAAGTTTAATAATCATAATCGGAACTGTGTGCTCTTTCATGTTTTATTGCACTTTAACGATGTAAAATCGCTTTAAGAAAGGCTTAAACTCTGAAACTTTTATCACACTGCGGCACTGCGATGTGATGTGAGCATTACCATGATGGACAGATAATACTCCTTGTTAAATTTCCACCAGTTTATCATGTCTCCCAGTGGATTGCTCACACATACCACTACTATTAGTTACCAGTGCACTTTTTAGCCACTATGTCACGACCCCCAGTTTAGAAACTAGTGTGCTCATCTATTTGAGGAGACATAACAGCTGTTGTGCTGAACAGGATTTCTGTTAGTATCCACCGTAGAGAAGCAGATCATATCCTGTCCACACGTTATAAATCTACACACAGCTCGTTTATCATCGTCTCGTCTAAAGTGTCTAGTATTTAGGCAGAAAGAAAAACCCAAACAATAGATCATGAAAATGGAGGTTATTAGCCTTCAATCATCCCTGTTCATTCACCGTAGATGAGACAAAACACGAGACCACTTCAGAACAAAAGAGCTGATATCAGACAAACCTGCATGTCATGAACATCTGGATTCATTTCACAGCATGCATATGATGATCAGGGTATAAACACTTGTCAGTTTAACCATGTGCTCAACCCTTCAGCAGCATCAGACATCATCGCGATCAGTCTGATTTAAAGCTGATTAAACAAAAGCTTTTTATTCTCAGAGGAAACTTTTTACACACATCTTTGGTAAAAAGTAGAGATGTATTTAGCCTAATTTGTGCATGTAACCTCATCTGAATAGTCATCTTTCATTGCAGATTATTATGTCTGACAATGTGTTTTTCTCACTTTATCTAGCCTTATTTGTATTTGTCTTATTTAATTTCATCACATACAGTATATAAAACATTCTTTTTTCAAAGAGATTTTAAGGATGTGCATCCAGAGCATCACTATCATTTTACTTGGCAGCAAATGTTCAAATCATTTGTATTTAGTACAAACATTAAGTATCAATTGTTCGAATAAATGTGCTTTCCATGGATGTATGGTTTGTCGTGATAGGACAATATTTTGGCCGAGATACAACTATATGAAATTCTGGAATCTGAGGCTGCAAAAAAATCTAAATATTGAGAAAATCACATTTAAAGTTGTGCATATCACTAATCACATATCAAGTTTTGATATATTTACGGTAGGAAATTTACAAAATATCTTCATGGAACATGATCTTTACTTAATATCGCAATGATTTTTTGTCATAAAAGAAGAATCGATCATTTTGATCCATACAATGTAATGTATTTTTGGCTATTGCTACAAATATACCCCAGAGACTAAAGACTGCTTTTGTGCTCCAGGGTCTCATATATGGAGATGAATGACACAAATGAGACTTATTACAGTGTAATACACCCATACAGTACATGGCTGAGATTGACTGACAGTTAATGCATCAACAGAGACCTCTAGTGGACTCAATATAACCTCTGCCTAGTTTTCACTCTGACATTTCACTTTCACTTGGATGAATCGATGTTTGGGTGAAAGAAAAAAAGAGGTTTTATTGTGCTGAACTTCAGAAGTAATGCCAATCTTTAGACCTCAGTAGTGTCTCAGTATACAGACGTTGAATCAAAGTCATTTATCAGCTTACAAATGCTTTATAGTAAGACTTCTAATATACATGAAATAAAATGACATTTATATTACAGAGAAAGGGCAATTCTGAACATTTGATATCTAATATATTTTAAGAATAATTAGACAATTATTTGTTCCTCAAGGTTTAACAATTTAACCCCGAAAAAATGTTACGTTTCCACGATGGAGGTGAATTAATTTACTCATTTACTCACTCTCATGTTATTCTAAAATCGATTAGATTTTTATTTTTCTGTCGAATGCAAAATTAGTTATTTGGCAGAACATCCAGGCTGCTTTTTTCATACAAATCAAATGCAAATCAGCTGAAACAGCCGAGCAATGAACAAAAAGGACCATCAGTGCTTCATATGAAGTGTGTGTTTAATGTGAAGAGCAGTCCGGACTTTCTAACTGAAATAACTGATGATGCTAACTTTCACTTCTTTCTTCCATTTCTAATCAATGTAACTCCATTCATCACTCCTCCTCGTCCTCCAGCACCAGAGAGCCGAGGTAGGTCCATCTGTCAGCGTGTCCCAGCATGCTCTGCTCTCTCACACGCATGTTCAGTGCTGCTGTCGCCCCCGAGGCTCTTCTGCTGAAACATGCTCACAGCTGGAGCTTGGAAATGGCCCATTTAGTCTCATGCACAGCAACAAAGAAAAATGACATTAGATCATAGAAAAAAAACTAAAATGGCAAAAACTTTTAACTTTAATTTTGAAAAACTTTAACTAAACTTAAATAGAAAACAGAAACATTTTTAAAGTTTTAAAATCCTGCAATATTTATCAATGGTACTATAGACAAACAGTGGTTTGAAAGTGTTTGCAACAACATGAGGGTGAATAAATGATCAGAGAACTGTTGGTTTTCTGTGGCTTTAAGGATTTTGAAGCGAGCTGCGGAGGTTTGAGTGTTTTGCAGCAGTGCATGTTGATATACTGCATGATAAAAACCTGAGGAAGCCCAGTCTGTCCCACATCCACAGGAAATGTGTGTGTTTCTTATTGACTCAATGAGCTTTCATCAGTACAGTGACTGAGTGGCTGATTTAGAGCTTCAGAATTGAATTGAGACTCTGTCACTCAGGAAATGGTTTGATCTTATTTGACACGAGGCAGGTGAGCCGCTCTTCTGCCTGCAGTCATGCGTCGCCCTGTCCTGTTCTCACTGAGGAAAACACAAATGAATCACTCTGGATTCAGGTTTTTTCCCCTTCTCTTAACACGAGACGCACATCCTTGTGTTCAGAGTTCCTGCTCGAGCTGCACAGTTCTGGAGTCTAAACTTTTCAGAGACCCAGAAATAATCACTTGGTCAAAATCACGTTGTTCCAAACTTGAACACAAATGAGATGTTAGGCAGCATGTCAACGCTCCTGTTTTTATCCTGTACAAGAACACTGGATCTAGATTTATACTGCCAAACTTTAAATAAAAAAAAACACAAAAGTAGCAGAAAACTTCAAGTGACATTTCCAAAGCACAAGTTAGTCTGAATAAACAGGACTTGGATTGTCATCACCATTAACTTTCCTCGCATTAGATAAAATGTAGAATCTAAGAGTTTCTGCCTAACATCTTGTGTTTCATCTAAGGGAAAAAAACTATATACAGTACATGAGAATAGACGAATTATGACAAAATGTTGTAAACAAAATGGAAATTCTAGGTGCATGATTTTGTCCTCCAAACGAATTAAACACAAACCTACAGCATTTTTAACCAATTCAACTAAATAACGCATGCAGACACCTGTCAAAAAAACATTCAAAATCATGGATGGGTCTGATTGAATCGAGCGGTAGTCAGGATGTGCTACAAACACAATGCTACGGTTTAGTTTGTGAGGAATGAAATCTTCAGAATTGACTTGGGTTTCTTTCTGCAGGGATGTTTTATGTGACTCGTATAAACTGATCTGTGCTTGTTCTCCGTCCTCAGACGCAGCGTCATGTGAATGACCTGTATGAAGATCTCCGAGATGGACATAACCTGATCTCCCTTCTGGAAGTCCTCTCCGGAGAGACGCTGGTGAGTGTAACCAAGCCTCCACATAAACCCAAAGTCCTGATCCAGATCTCCAGGTTAATGAAGACATATTAAGGGGTGATGCCTTGGAATACGTCTCTAAATTCTAAACACGTTTTGTTGAATCCCACCCAAAACACTGGGTTCAGATATTCAAGAAAAGTTGTTGATATCTTCTTCCCATCAAACTGCTTCATTGGTTTTGGCTGTAGCTCAGACATTAACATCACTCTTTGGCTTTTCTTTTGAATCTGTGTGGCTCCTCCTTGACTTCTTTGGACTTCTGCCTTTCTCCCCACCATCTCTTTGCTGACCTTTGCCCTTTGACCTCTGTCTGCTCTCTTTGCACTTCTCTTGCTGGTCAAGCCGAGGGAGCGGGACGTTGTGCGGAGCGTGCGGTTGGTGAGTGATGCAGATGCTTCATTAGCATGGGTCACTCACTGTGGCTGTCCTGCGCATGATGTCACGTCCGCCAACCTTTCATTTGTTATTAGGGTTACTCCAACGCTACTGTATGTCTCACGGCTATCAAATGCTAGTTATATCAGCTAATTAAAGTGCCCCCATTATGGGAAATGAAAGGTTCATATTTTGGTTATGAATTAGTTTTTACCTTCCTTGCTCAACGACTCCCAAAAGATTCGCTCAATGATTCATTTTTCCAAACCCCTCTTTTGCATGACATTAATCTGCAGAGATTGGCCTTTGATGCCTCATAAAGCAGCGTTTGTGAGCGCAGTGCTGCTTTGTGGGCAATATGCTAATGTTTCACTTTGAAAACAACATGAAACAGCTTGGGATTCGTTTTAAAAACGACTCGTTTCAATGATTCAGAGTCGACTCTTTCATATGAGAGACAGTAACTCTATACACAGCGCACTTTCAGATTTGAAGCTTTGCAGGATGTTTTCATTCACTTAGAGCCGTGTTAAACACTGCATAAAAGGTCATTTAAAAACAAATCTGTAGTAGGGGCACTTTAAAATAAAGATTACAGGGTAATTATTCAGCAGGTTGGTAGCTAAATGTTGAAAGACTTCTATATTTAAATATTTAAAAGATTCAAGACATGGTTGCAAAAAAAAAAAAAAAAAAAACATGTTTTCTTTAAAATTGTAGGGACTTTTATTTTGAAAGTGTACTATTAGTAATAGCATTACGGTAGCAATTTAATTTACTCTTATACAATAATATTGTAAAACCTTTTTTAAGATTTATTAAAAAAATATTAAAAGAGTTAAGATAAAAAAACAACATTGTTGTCTTAATAAAGCATGTGTTTGCATGTGCTGTTATAAGGGTTCTGCTTGCGCATGACTGACGCTGTTTCTCTTTCTGACATCATCTATCTGAACCTCGTCACGGTTTGGGTGTGTGACCGATACAGGGAATGACTGATATAAATCCAAATAAATCTACCAAATAAATCCACATTTATTCTGAAGCAATATATAACTGATTATTGTTTTTTTAAGTTAAAGTTGTTCAGGTCACAAAATGATGTCTGCAGACTCTTTCCTATAATACAGTTTAGTTTTTTGTTCAGCCTTCAGTAGTTATTTAGCAATCATCCGCAATATTATACCACATTACATCCCTAAAGACACAAGACCATCACTTCTGTCAAATAAGCTTAAAGACCCCATGAAGTGACTCAACATGCATTTTATTGTTTAAATTATTATTATTATTATTGGTTTATCTGTGTTGACATTTTGAAAAAGGAAATTGGGCTTGGCATATCAAAGCAGGTATTATTTATGTAGGGAACATGCTTTTTCTTGTGTGGAGCTTATTGGACAAAAATCTATATGCTCCTGATCACAACAACATGAATCAGAATATCAAAAATGTATATTTTAAATGCAGATTTAGTTTCTCTGTCACCTAGCACACAGATGTCCTCAGTGCTGGCAGACATAGACTAAACATTTTGATTTCATGGGGTCTTTAAATTATTATCTTTGCATTATTAGTGTTCATTAATATTGTAGCCTCACTTCAAGGTCCTCCTCGTTCTTCATTCCTTCTTCATTTAGACCTTCCAAAGAAGTTTCTCTGGGCCCTCAAGGACAGGTCTCAGTCTCGTCTCTTCTTTAAACCATGTCCTGTGTCTCATTGACTCTCCGTCTGTCTCCACAGCCTCGTGAGAGAGGACGCATGCGATTCCACAAGCTGCAGAATGTGCAGATAGCACTGGATTTCCTCAGACGGCGGCAGGTACGAGAACAACCCAACTCACAAACTAAATTAAAAGCATAGTTTGTCCAAACATTATAGCTGTCCTTGCTGTCCTTATTCAAGCTTGTTGGTTTCCAAACCTGTTTATTTTCTTTCATCCGTGGATTATCAAAGGAGATGTTTAGCAGAATGTCCAAGCTGCTTCCTTACATGAAGTTAAAGTTCACAACGATCAAAACAAAACTGACCATCAAAGCATTAGAAAAAGCCATCTAGACAATATGTGAATCTTCAGGCGTCTCAGTGGGGAAAAGAGCAGTATAGACATTTTACCTTATCCTAAGTGTCTCCTTGGAAAAAGTACAGTGTCTCAAATGTGAAATGCTGTTCTTCTCTGTAAATCACAGGTCAAGCTTGTGAACATCAGGAACGATGACATTGCAGACGGAAACCCGAAGCTGACTCTGGGTCTGATATGGACCATCATCCTCCACTTCCAGGTCTCCTGTTCTGTCAGTGTTGAGTTCCCATACCATTTACCTCCTCCTCCTCCTGCTCCTCCTCCTGCTCCTGCTCCTGGGCTCCTGATCAGATCAATCACTTCAGTCACTGGTTCATTTAATTCTTTGGGTGTCATCGATTTGATGCTTTCCAATCAAACATCAACAGGGTCAATCGTTTTAGCTTCAAACCAGTTTCTGCCTCATGCAATAACATGCTTTTTTTTTTTTTTATAATCTCTTTTAATCAGGAATATGCATTATGATCAAGCACAACAGTCGTAGAGTGTTCAAATGAAGCAGTTTGTTTGATTCCCTAACCAAATCTGTCCGGTGTCGTAGGCGCCATTCGGAATTGAGAGTCTTTGATCTAATCTAATTTCATAATCTAATATCCAGGCTGTTTCGTAGATCTACATTACGTGCATCTGTTGTCCAAGGTGTTCAATTACAACCACACACTGATTTATTCCACCTCAAACATCTAAACCACAGCTGCCTGGAGACTGTCACACAGTCAGACGATTGCAATGCTCCAGTTTGTCCTTCCATTGTTTCAGGGAATTTCATCTCCTTGGATCGATCAAATAAGTTGGCAGGACTTGTGGTTCATCCTGCATGCAGTGACACAGAGGTTTATTTAGAGATGTGGCGTCTGAACTTCTGCCCACCTCCTCAAGAAATAAAAGAGCTTTCTCTTTTGACCGAAAACAGAGTCTCATGACCAGGGTTTAGAATGGTGCCAAACTTCTGCTTGACACTAATTGAGGCTTTGCAACCTTTCATGTGCTTGTCTTCTATCCGGAGTGACATTAAACATGATTGTTTAAATAAGGATAGAAAAGCACTATTTCACAGATTTCCTCAAAATTAAGTTCAGAGTAGTCTAAGTCTAGAGTGTTTCATCCCTTTATCCTGTTCTTTATCGTGTTCTGTTGAGTTTCCCAAAATTTCTAAACAGAATTCTGCATCAAACATTAAATTGTCACCTTTTTTTATTTTTATTTTTCATTTTTTATTTTGTGTTTGTGTGTGTGTGTGTGTGTTTGTGAAATGTTGGGGCACATATCACAGGACAATCCGAGATAATCTGGGACATTTTGTCACCATAATTTGTTAAAATTGAAAGCCTTAAAACAGTGTTTGTGAGTAACTAAAAGCATCTGTACTACATCAGTCATTGTAAAAGCAAAATAGCACCGCTTTCAATAAGAAGCAACTTTTCTAACATGTAGTACTGTAGGGAGAAAAGGTGCACTGTTTTCAATGGCATGTTGTATTGTACATGAACAATTACAAAATTACTGAAAAGCAATATTCGATACTGTCTGGAAGTCTGACTTTGATTTTAGCCAGCTCTTTGTTTGTTTTGTGACTGATTCATTGAAACAGGATTAATGGATAATCTGTGTCAATGTTGCCAGAAGTATATCTTTTGTCTTTTCTTGTAGTCAAATACATACAGTATCTAGTTTAAGGCTGGTTTTATTGACTATGAGTAGTATAAAAATGCAGGTTTATTGTGGCAGATACTGTTGTTTAAATGCTTGACCCAACACTGAAGGTGAACCATTTTCCGAGCTTGGATTTTTATTTAATGGAATTCATTGATTTTGTCGATGGATTAAGTTTAATGACGGGACTCAGAGGAGTTTTAGGAGGTCAATGGTATTCAGTGGGGCTGAGTTTGTTTGTAGAGCATGACTGAAATTTGTGTGAGAAATCAACCACTCTTGATTATTTATTGATTTGCACATGATGAACATAAGGCTGCTGCTGCCGCTTGTTGTTAAATCCATGCAACTCATTTTTGTGGGCTGGTAGATTTCAGATATCCAGGTGAACGGTCAGTCAGATGATATGTCAGCGAAGGAGAAGCTGCTCCTCTGGTCTCAGCGGATGGCGGATGGTTACTCCGGTGTCCGCTGCGATAACTTCACCACTAGCTGGAGGGACGGAAAGCTCTTCAACGCTGTTATACACAAACACGAGTAAGTGCCTCTGTAACACATCTCAAGATCGGGGTTTGGCTTGTCACCAGTGCATCGTCACAGAATTCATACTGTTTCCTGAGATTTTCTTGAAATGTTTCTGATCGTGACTCAAAGTACAGCCTTCTTTTAGCAGTGTTGGAATATAGAAATGTGTTGCCTGACTCAAGTTTGAGCTTCAGTCTTGATCAAACTTGTCCTAGGTGCCATGGAGTGAAATGTTCTGATCTGAATTCTGCACATATTTCTGTGGAGATAAACGCCCTGAGCACAGATGTGTCAAATCAGCGCTGTGCACACCACTGACAGCTCATTCTTGTGGTCTTCTAGAGTTTAATCAGACTTTGAAGTTTGACTATTTTAAACTAAACATAAAGGCATTATTAATGCATTAATAATGCCTCGTAATGCACTTTACAATGAATTGCATGATTTCATGAATACAGCTATAATACATTACAATAATTATCTATTTATTGTTACAGCTTTAGAAAATATAATGCATTACAACAAACAAACCTTCAAATATTATAATGCATTTAAACTTTGGTTGCAATTAATTATGAAAAAAAGTCAATATGTAGCGGTTAGGGTTAGGTTAAAATAGATTAATGCAATTTTAGTTTTTGGAGCTTGGGAAAGAGCAGCATGTAGACTATTAAAAACATGTTCTAGTGTGTTCCACATGGGTTTGGAATGATATGAGCATCAATTAAAATTAATAACACTAATAATAAGTTTTTTGTAAGTGGGAAATAACCGTCTATCCAGGTCAAATGAAAGCAGTTTTTCTCTAATGAGGGTGTGTTCTGTAAGCAGACACGTGGACAAAAGAGAGCAGGAAGAAAATGAATGAGAAAATAGTTTTATAAGAAATCTACAATGAAGGCTGAAAAGAGAAATACTGTACTGTGAGGAGTGGAGACAGGCCTCCCCGCAGGGCAGCTTTTCTGAAATATTGACATGTACCTGCAAAGCTTGGGGACGCCCAACTGACCCTGACATGAAGGGAGAGGATTTGATGCTTTTGTCAGCCAGGAACACCCGTAGGATTTGTCAGCCCTGCCTCCTTTCAGAAATGAGCAAGAGGCTTTTACAGGCACCACCTGCATGACAGAAAACAGCACTGCAAGTACAGTTTGCTTTCTCTTTTGGAGCTCACTGGAAACCAATTTTGAGTAACTAATACCATTCAGAGTAGATATTGATATTCAGAATCGCATGAACTGTATACTGTATTTGGAATTGAATTGCTTGGTAGCACATTTTGGGCGCCACGATGATGCTCAACATGAAGAGGCGTCTGTCCTTCAAGAAGCGTCGGGCCAGCTCCAGGAGCACTATGGCTTCAGCGAGTGACATGGAGGACCGTGTGGTCATGCTGTGTGAAGATATTCCCTCCGAAGGCTCCCAGAGTCCAGGCGCTCGCTCCAGCGGAGACTCTCAGACAGGACACGGGCCGCACTGGAGCTCAGTGGGCTCTTTACCAGAGCGAGACCTGAGGCAGATCCACGGAGGATTCAGCACGGACGATCAGAGCATGGGGGCAGACGCTCAATACCACGCTGGAGGATTTTATGCATTGCCTTCCAACACACATTTTACAGAGATGCCTGGGTGCTTGCTTCTTTATCACACTTTAACACTTTTTATGGTGCAGAATGGAAAGGTTTCAATGTTTTAATCATCTGGTGTAAATGTGTATAGTTTGTTCGCTCTCTTATGTTTGGAGCCGCTCCCATCTCTGGGTATTCCTGGCATGTGAGTTGTGGCTCCATCCCTCAGGAAACAAATGTTTTTTGGGATTTATGGAGCAGATGGTCACTTTAACTAAGTCTCTGAACTTTCTGAATTGTTTTCCCCTGGCATAAAGCAACATTTATACTTATTATATTGCGCATTATACTGTACATTTTGTTTTGGTAACACTTTACAGTAAGGTTCCATTTGTTAACATTAACTACATTAGTTGTGCAAACTAAAACTGAAAAATACTTCAGAAGCATTTATTAATCTTAGTTCATGTTCAACATGTTATAATAGATTAAGTTGTTTCTGTTAATGTTTCTTGACGGACCAGAGGTAACATGAACTGTAACACGTATGATGGGATTGTTTAGTTAATGTTAGGCATGATGTCGTAAAGTGTTTGCATTTTTATGCATTGGATTTTTTTGTTCAGTGATCCAGTGATTTCAACCTTTTACAGTATGCTGCATTTATTACACACTTTCTGAGGCTGATGGGTTTGTTTCTTTTGATTTGACCAGGCCCAGGTTCATTGACATGGGGAAGGTGTACCGCCAAACCAACCTGGAGAACCTGGAGCAGGCCTTTTCAGTGGCAGAGCGAGAGCTTGGGGTCACACGACTGCTTGACCCAGAGGGTAATGTTAAATCTGGCTATTAGCTGATTTTTAAGAAAGTTATTAGATATTAACACCTTATACTGGAGCTAAATCCGGATTAAATGTAACACAGTAGGTTGAGCTTTCATTAAGTTTGCATTTTAAAAAAGTGTCAAAAGTATGTGACCCCCTTTGACCCCACTGTTTATTATGCCTGGTTTATCCATACACATAATTTTTTTTTCGTTATTAAAAACATTTACTAATTGATGATTTATTCACTGGTTCAAGATTGCAGCAAATAGCAAAGAAAACAGCCAAACTAAACTAATCAATTCCAGATGGACCATTTTATTTTATCTTTTTTTTCCCTACATTTTACCTGTTTTATTTAGATATGCATCACAGCGGAGAAGAAAATACATTCACAGTTTCCCTTTCATGTTAATGAAATCTAAATTATTTTCTAGAACTCTTTTAGAACATGCTGAATGAAACAATCAATGCTTATAAATCTACATTTCTTTTGATTGCAGATGTGGATGTGCCTCATCCTGATGAGAAGTCCATCATCACCTATGTGTCCTCTCTTTACGATGCTATGCCCCGTGTCCCAGATGTCCAGGACGGCGTCAAAGCCAATGTGAGTTTCACTCATCATTTCTAAATAATGACCCAGTTCCAGAAGTAGGCAGTCAGCACATAGTCCAGTTAATATGCTGTCGAACCAAATCTAATAAAACTAATGAGGCATTTTTATAAATGAGGTTTCTTAAGGTTGTCTGTGAAAATTCAGTGTCCAGTAGCATCAGTGTCCAGTCTCTCTGACAATGACAAGATGATCGTCATGTTCTCAGAAACACATTCCAGACCTCATCAATTGATTTCATTTGCACAACACAAAAGGAGAAGTTTAGCAGAATGTTCTTCATGCTGCTCTTTTCAATACAGTTAGAGTGAATGGGGACCTTTACTGTTGCTCAGAGAAATTTCATAAGCATAATCCAACCAATCTGGAGTTCTGTGTGAAGACGAAAGGTTCCCCACACAGGTTTAGCTCATGCTAAATTGGTTATGCAAAATCATCAATAGAAAGATGCTTGGTTTGGAAGTGACTTTGGTGAATTCTGTGCTTCATACTTCTCTGCTCTATTAACAGTAGACAATGGATTATTTTTGCATGCAAAATTGGGCCCAAATTCCACTTTAAGACTATTGAGCTCCTAACATCGCACATAACTTCATTTCAAGATGTCTCTTTAAAAAAGTCTCCAAAAAAGAGATTTTTGCAGTGATGAAGAACCATTTTTTGGTTCCCTAAGAAATCGTTCAGTGAACAGTTCTTAAAAGAACCATTTTTGTGTGAAGTGTGAAGAATATTAGAATAATCCAAAGAAAGTATTTCTACTACAGAGAACTTTTCAATGAAAAGTTTCCATGGATGTAGAAGTTTCTTCTTGGAGCCATCAATGCCAATAAAGAACCTTTTACCTTTTAACAGTTTAAAAAAGCTTTGTTAAGAAAAGACACAAAATTCAATTAACATTTGTTCTTTTACAAATTCATTTGCATACATTCAAATATGGTGAATCATTGGGGTTACAAACTGACAGAAGACTCCTCTTCCACGTCCTTGCTTACACCTTTACGGAGGATAAAAGGTTAGGAATATGAACTTGACGAGGTAATAGATGTTGTGTGATCTGGATCTCAGCCATCTGACCTCATATAACAGTATCCAGCTGCTGTTAGAGGCAGTTTATTTCATTCCTCCTTCACGCCATCAGCATCTTTTATGAGAAGAGAATTAGACGATCTGCGTGTCACAAACTATCAATAAATAAGTCCCTGTATCAGCTATTGGTGTGCTTTGATTCGTCCCTCCCTTCATATGCAGTTATCAGACAAGGCTCTGATTGTCGACACCTAATTGAGTGAACGTGGTAAGTGACAAAAAGAGCTTTCCTGTTCCTCTCTGAATAGTTTTTGTGTGTTTTGTTCCCGGCTGCAGGAGCTGGAGCTGCGCTGGCAGGAGTATTACGAGCTGGTCACCGTTCTTCTGCAGTGGATCAGACATCAAGCACACATCTTCGAGGAGAAGAAGTTTCCCAGCAGCTATGAAGAGATCGAGGTGAGTCTGGGTTGATACTAGTTACTCTGGTTGTATTCAGTTATGAATGAATTGCAGTGTTCATTATCTGTCGTGCTGTGCTGTCTGTGAGTTGCACATTGTTTTTTGTGTTGAATTATCTGGGACCCTGTCCTTTAAAGGACCAGATAAGTTAGAATATGTTGTGATTTGGAGACTACACAGAATGCTTGAGCTCTAACTAGTTTAACCAGTAAACTCTACACTGGTTGAGCAGCTATACCGAATTGGTTTAATGGTCAACAACATGGTTTTGCTGATTTAAATATTAGACCAGCACCAAATGAACACTTTTATAACTAGCATATAATTTTTTACTTTGTTTTAATTTATAGTTTTATTGCATTTAGTCTTATTACAAATTATATTTATTATTATTTTGCATGTATTTATTTATTTTTATTTGATTATTTAATAGTCATTTATTTTATGGGACATTTCATAGTTCAAACAAATATATTTGCATTTTTGATTTGATTTGATTTAAGTATTTCCTGCAGCACTGCACTAATGTTATGTAAATTACGCTGCGTCTAGTTTCAATAATTGTATTTCATGTGAATTTATCTTTTTAAGTAACTTTTAATTAGATATTTATTGTTATGTGTGAGAAAATAATATAGCACTTATGAAAAAAATTAAAGCCATCTATATCTCTTGATTATGGAAGGCCGTTTCCGGTACTAAATAAAAAATAAAACAAGGTAATTGCTACTTTTATCTTGCGATTATGACTTTTTTTTCCTAAAAAATGCAAGTTCATATCTTGCAATTCAGATTTTATGACTCAAAGTTGCGAGATAGAATTGCGTGATATAAACTGCAAAAGAGAGTTTTAAAGTAAAAATTGTGAGTTAAAATGTCAGAGTTGCGAGATGACTCTTTTATTATGGAAATCCATTTAAACTAAAACAAGTTTATTGCGATACTTTTTATCTTGCAATTTTGACATTTTTGTATTCGGAATTGTGAGTTTATAAAAAAAGAATGTCAGAATTGCGAGAAATAAACTTTGAGTTTATATCTCGCAATTTTGACTTCATAACTCACAATTGAGTGTTATAAAGTCAGAACTACAAGATATAAACTCGCAATTCTGAGAGAAAAAAATCTGAATTGTGAGATAAAAAGTCGCAATTACCTTGTTTATTCAGTGGTGAAAACGTGCTCCCATCGATGCGGCCGAGTGGGGCGTTGATCTTCCTTCTGTGGAGTCTCAGCTGGGCATATATATATATATACCAGTGATTAACTTGTAACTTGGCAAACAATGTAAAAGTTGATCCCAACACTGCCAGTAGCAGAGAGAGAACCCTATCCTCCTAATCCGATGGCATGTCACTGGAAGAAGTCCTTCTTTGCAGAGCATGAGTCGTGTCACATGACGCCGTATCGTGAAGAGCAGTGTTCTGGCTCTGAGCTGCTTGGTCTGAGTTTGTGTCTCCTCAGGGTGTGTGATGGATATCATCTTGATCTGAGAGCTGTTACTTATATTACCAGCTTTGTGAAGCCTATCCTCAATCATGTCATCATGCTAGAAGAATAACTACTGACAAATACTCATTGAACCATCCAGATCTACATGCTCAGGGTCGTCCCGGGTCAATGAACAATACATTTGTATTGTTACAGTATTTATGAATCTGTGTTAGTGTTAGTTAATAAAAATGCACCTGTTCATGTTAGCTCAGGTTCATTAAACAGTAAATAATAAATATGTGTCACACTTTTGTATTAACTACGACTTTTGACTCAATTAAATTAATAGATACAAGTTTCAAAAGTGTTATTGTTAGTTCATGTTGACTAACATAGTTAACTAAGGAAGTTTATTATAAAGTGTTACAGACAGTTATTTTCAGTTTTTCAGTTTTAGTTTTGTTATTTTAGTACTTTGGCTGAAATAAAATAGGTTACAAGATTTTTTTTTCTTTTGTATTTTACGTATTTAAATTAATGAAGGGCTTGTTTTGGTTGATGATGATAACCCTGTTACTCCCAAGTTATTACACTGTGTTATATATTTGTGTGTGTTTATTTATTAATTTTCTTTATATTGCAGATTCTGTGGCGTCAGTTTCTGAAATTTAAAGAAACAGAGCTTCCCGCAAAACAGTCGGACAAGAGCCGCTCCACACACCTCTACCAGTCCTTTGAGGTTTGTACACATGATCAGAATACACTATATTGTGCTACAGTCACGAGATGTGAAAGTCATTTCAGTTTTGAATCTGTACAATGATATGTTTCCTCTGCTTTAACGTGATTTTCCACCATTTCCTCACAGAGCGCGGTCCACGCCGGTCAGGTCAAGGTTCCTCCAGGTTATCATCCCACTGACGTGGAGAAGGAATGGGGTCGTCTACAGGTGTCTATTCTGGAGAGGGAGAGACTGCTCCGGATAGAGTTGGAGAGGTGAGGAAGACGTCTCAGACACAGATAAAACTGGCAGAGACTGACATTACATCAGCCGTTATGACACAATGAAGGCCATTCTAGACTAATGAGAGCTGCATGAGAATGATGCGGTCTCAAAATGCATCACTTTAGCACTTAAAATGCATGCATTTTATTGCATTTGATGCAATTATCAATAAGTGGTATCCACAAACAGAGCTTCTCTCTTCATTTTTGCTCAGTGACTTGTAATCAGCTGATGTTTTGGTGATTTTTAGTTTGTCGTAGTATATACGAACAAGTTAAAACACTGACTGTGTGTATGTTTTTTCATCACTTGGTTTATTGTTTAATCATTTAAATCTGCCGTAACTACAAACTATGTTTACTGTTCAAAATTGAGCAATACTCGAATGAATACTCGCCTGTATGAACTAAATTGTTGCTGTTTTGATGCAGGAAAAAATTTGAACTGTTTGTCAAAAGTTTGGGTTTTTCACAATCAAGGAGAATGCAGAAAAGAATGTGTTTCTGTTTTCGTTATAAAACATTGCTTAGTGTGATCATCATAGTTTTAATGGATCCAAATTCTGGGTTTTTAACCTTCCTAGTTATATAGAGACTGATGAATGTGTATTCGACGCATGAGTGATTTCCAAACATAAGTATTGATTGTTCTCTTCAGTTTCTGTGAAGCAGTGTAGTAAGTTTACTGATTTCCGTGTCGGTGTGGCCGATAAAAGAATGCTGCGATTCAATGAAATAAAATAGTCCTGGATATTCGTCATCTTGAAGGAGAGGGAGTATCCTCCGCATCAGGACACGTCCCATGTCTCAACACAATGCTTCTCGCTGGACGAGAGTCATATGCAGCACACAGTTTCTTCATGGGCTGTGGTTTGGTCTGCGCGCATCCCATGACAGGATTATGACAGGAATAACATGCTTTTTATGCATTTTGGGGAGTCTTGCATGCTCTTTGACTGTAAAAAATGGCATTTGTGACAGACCTGTTTCGTTTCGAGTATTTGCTTCGTGGTGGAAAACTGTGAGTTTCTTGTTTGTTTTGTTGTTTTTTCAATTACTTGTGATCAATTCCCCGTCATATTTTTCACATTTGTTTTATTTTAGTTTAAAAGTTTTTACTTTATTGAAAATCCTGTCTCTTCATTTTATTGAAAAATCTTTTGGTCGTTTGTGTAATAGTCTCGGATACATCAGACCTGATCGGCATAACGTCTGGTCCTCATAGCAGCTTATTTGAAATAAAAATGTCATCGAATTGTCCATTTGCAGGTTAGAGCGTCTCCAGCAGATCGTCAGTAAAGTACAGACTGAATCTGGCATGTGTGAGGAACAGATCAACCAGACTGAGTCTCTGCTGCAGACGGTGAGATCAACACACTCTTATAGTTATTGTTCAGTCAAACGTGACCCTGGAGCACAGAAGCAGTCTGGAGCACAGGAATATTTGTAGCAATAACCAACGATACATTGTATAAGTCAAAATTCTACATTTTTCTTTTATGCAGTATATTATGCATCGCTAAGAACTTTATTTGGGGAACTCTGAAAAAAAGTGATTGTTTAGATTTTTTTTTTTTTTTTTTTTTTGCATCGTCAGATTCAAGATATTCAAATAGTTGTATGTCATCCAAATACTGTTCTATCAAAACAAACCATACTTCAATGGAAAGCTTTTTATTATAAATAAAAAAAAGGAAAAAAGAAAGAAAGAAGACCCTTATGACTGGTTTTGTGGTCCAGGGTCACAAATGTGAGTGTAAACTATGAAGTTGCTGTTTAAACTTTGCATGTAGTGACTTTGACTTTTGCTGCAGGATATCCGTCTCCTGAGTGCTGGGAAACCAGCGCAGCACACGGCTGAGGTGGAGAGGGATCTGGACAAAGCCGACGGCATGATCCGGCTCCTCTTCAACGACGTTCAGCTGCTCAAAGACGGGCGCCACCTGCAGGCAGAGCAGATGTATCGCAGGTGAGTCCATTTAGTGGAAAACCTTCTTCCAGGAGAATTCAGTGCATTAACTCTTTCCCCACCAAACCCTGAATTTTTTGTGTTTCTGCGTTTTCACTGTTATGCACTCGGGGGCGCTATTACGCATCTCCTGAATGAATCTAGAAAGTGCCGATCAAAAATATAGGCAAGGAGGCACAGAAACGAGAGATCTCATATGTAAGCATATGCATATGAAAAATAATGCTATCATCAAAAATAAATAACATGCAAATGAAATCAGCCCAAAGTTATCGTGTGAAATGTTGATCTGTGCAAGCTTTAGGAGTGCTATTGGAAACCATCCACTGCATCGTTGCTCTGATCATCGTATCTTGCTTTTTTAATTAAACTTACCAACATTCAACATTTCTACAAAAAATATATATATTCTGGGGGCCATGAAATTTTAATGAAAATTGTCAAAAAAGAAAAAACTTTTTTCTAAAACATTGGTGGGGAAAGGGTTAAAAAGGGATATTTCTTTCCCTTTTGGACCTACGAGTAATTTTATTGGATGAAACTTCTCTGTAATGTAATGTAAGCAAACTTTCCTTCCTCAGGGTGTACCGCTTACACGAGCGCTTGGTGAACCTGCGCAGCGACTACAACCTGAGGCTCAAGCCCAGCGTCAGCACTGCCTCTCACGTCTCCATCACACAGATTTCCCAGAAGTCTGTGCAGCGTGCGCGGCCCGAGCTGGATGAGGTCACCCTGCGTTACGCGCAGGATCTGTTATCCTGGGTGGAGGAGAACCAGCGGCGGATCGATACGGCCGAGTGGGGCATCGATCTTCCCTCTGTGGAGTCTCAGCTGGGCAGCCACAGAGGACTTCACCAAACCATCGAGGACTTCAGGGCTAAGATCGAGCGCGCACGAACAGATGAGGTACTTTAATGGTTTACTTTTTCTATTACTTTTTTCATGGAGGCTCTTATCTTTCCAGACTACTTTTCTTAAATGATTATGAATAAAATATGCCCTGTATCTTTGAAGCATATTTTAACGGACTGTGATGTCTTCAACTCCTAGATTTCCAAAAGACTCTTATGAAAAGATTTCGTGATGAAGTTAAACCGTTTAGATTTTGATCAAAGACAAACATTATTATTATTATGTATTTTTTTATATTCTTTATTTACGTATTTCCCTTTTTCCCTTGTTTCATGTCATGAATATAGCCATGGTAGCTGACATGGTGCTAAGTAATAAACAATCAAACATATTAAACATATTAAATTTGCCTCATCCATGATTTTTACTTGCCATATAACTAATTATAGTAATTAAAATATTCTAGTAAAAAATGACTGTGAATGAATAATTAAAAGTAATTTACAAATGAATAATTATTAACAAATTAATTCATTAACAAACTATGCCTTCACACATACTGTGTTTTGCAAATCTCAGCTGCTTGATTGTTTATACTGTCACAAAATACTCTTATCACATATCTCTATATTTAAAGTTGAATATATAAACATTTCACCAAAAGACATACAGTTCAAGCAAAGCAATATATAAAACATTAGACATTTTAACAACTTTTTTATATTGTGGCAATAAACATAGAATAGAATGATAACTATAAATATGTAAATAAAGCTGTATTAGCAGTGTTATCAGTGGACAGTACGGATCTGTGTATTATTATTGTTGTCTGCCGCTTTAAATACTCAAGCTCGTTAAAGCAGAATGGATTCTGATTGGCTGTCAAAGGCTTTATTGTACATCAGCTGAAAAAAAACCCTCATATTCCACATATTCATATTCCATATATCATTCATTCCTCTTTCTTGTTATCTTTATAGTTGTGATGTGGACTATGCTGTTCTTATTGAATTAGAACAATTATACAAACTTTATAGTATTAGTCGTTGGTGCGAAAAGCCCTTGAGGCAGAACGAAAAAGGCTCAATACAAATATAAATGTGATTTTAATAAATACCTGAGCTTTCTTCCTCTTTGTGTGTTTCAGAGCCAGCTCTCGCCTGCAAGTAAAGGCACATACAGAGACTATCTGGGCAAACTGGATCTGCAGTACAACAGACTGCTGGTGAGTGCTTTAACCGGTAGCTATATAAACCACTAGGCCTTGCAGAGTGTCAGCACACATCTCTCTTCTTCTCTAGAACTCCTCCAAGTCCCGTCTGAGAAACCTTGACCAGCTGTATAACTTCGTCAGCGCCGCCACCAAGGAACTGATGTGGCTCAATGACAAAGAGGAAGAGGAGGTCAACTACGACTGGAGCGAGCGCAACACCAACATGACTGCGAAGAAAGAGAACTACTCCGTAAGTGCAGAGCTCTGATTAGGGTTGTCTGTTGCTCGTTGTAGATTAACCAGGTGTAAATGGAGAATACTGACAGTTTGGATTGATCTTCATTGTCTAACTCATTCCTCAGGGACTCATGCGAGAACTGGAACATAGAGAGAAGAAAATCAACGACATCCAGGCCACTGGAGACAGACTGATCAAAGACGGACATCCGGGCAAGAAGACTGTCGAGGTACGGAGTCAACCGTTCATGTTTTTAAAAGAATACATGGTTCATCTTTACCATGCATTACAAAGAGATGATTATAATTATTTATTATGTGCATTGTGATACATTATATCTTAAAATTAAAATGCACAGCGTATTGTTGAATTGATAAGTGTACTAAAGTATTATCTGTGCTTATAATTATTAATGAGTTCATGCAATGCATTACAATGAGGCATAATAAATGCATTAAAACTACTTTTATAATGCATTATGCATAAAGGCATTACCAAAGACTCCTCTGCTCACCAAGGCTGCATTTATTTGATTAAAGTACTGTAATATTGTGAAATATTATTGCAATTTAAAATAACTGTTTTATATGCGAGTATCTTTTAAAGTGTAATTTATTTCTGTGATGCACAGCTGTATTTTCAGCCTCATTCCTCCAGTCTTCAGTGTCACATTCTTCAGAAACATGCTAGCGACATGCTAACAACATGCTAGCAACATGCTAGTCGCATGCTAATCATGCTAGAAACATGTTAACAACATGCTAGCAACATGTTAATCATGCTAGAAACATGCTAGCGACATGCTAGCAACATGTTAATCATGTTAGAAACATGCTAGCAACATGCTAATCATGCTAGAAACATGCTAGTCGCATGCTAATCATGCTAGAAACATGCTAGCATTTGCTGATTTGCTGCTCTAGAAACCATTCTGATCAGTAAGTGTTAAGTGTGTGTTGTGTTGATCTGCAGGAGTTCAGTGCAGCTCTGCAGACGAAGTGGAGCTGGATCCTCCAGGTGTGCTGTTGCATTGAAACTCATCTCAGAGAAAACACTGCATACTTTCAGGTACAGCATCAGTATCATCTAACCATGTGCAATTCTTCGTTGGTCAAGCATGTATGAGCATTATTCTTCTCTTTCTCCTCCCGTAGTTCTTCGCTGATGTGAGAGATGCTGAGCAGAGGATGAAGAAGATGCAGGAGACCATGAAGAAGAAGTACACGTGTGACCGCAGCACCACTGCCACTCGTCTGGAGGATCTACTGCAGGACGCCGTCGTGAGTTAGCTTTCCACTGTCTCACAAAACTAAACTGTAATGCTAGTGTGTGTTTAGTGTTTAAAAAGTCAGATTAATAGGTAGCTGTAATCTAACTAAGTGAGTTTGACCGCAGGAGGAAAGAGAGCAGCTGAACGAGTTCAAGTCTGACATCGCTGGCCTGACGAACAGAGCCAAGTCCATCGTCCAGCTGAAGCCGCGGGACCCCACCAGCCCCTCCAGAGGAAAGCTGCCCGTCCAAGCTGTGTGTGACTTCAAACAGATGGAGGTAGAGACTCGGTCACACACGCTCACACACGCTCACAGAGTGCTTGTGCTGCACGCTTGACCTCTGCTTCTGCTGACAGATCACCATGCACAAGGGCGACGAGTGCACGCTCATCAATAACTCCCAGCCCTTCAGGTGGAAGGTCCTGAACCGCTCGGGGAACGAGGCTGTGGTGCCCTCCATCTGCTTCCTCGTGCCCCCCGTCAACAAGGAGGCTGTGGAGAGCGTGTCCAGGTGCGTTATACACACTGCACTCGGAGACATGGTTTTCTTTAGTGCTTACTGTCCACCAGAATTATTTTACTGCCATTGATGTACTAGTAAAGGTTTTCAGAATAAATATTAATTTCTTTTTTTAAAGTTTAATCATTTTGTCGTGTGTTTTTGTAGTCGTTATTTATTTGTTAGTTTTGTTCATTGATTTGCTATTATATTTTTTTGATATATTTTGATATATATTTTCTGTTTTCACGTTTGAGTTGTTTTGTTTTGTGTTTTTTTACCTTTTCATTACCGTATTTTCTGGGCTATAAGTCACTTTTTTTCATAGTTTGGCTGGTCCTGCGACTTAAGGTGGGCGTACACGGTGCAATTTTTTCTGTCGTACGAGTTCCTATGCGATTTTTTCAATCGTGTGGAAATCGCGTATTCTCGTATGGTCGCGGCTCGTATCATTTGCGAATGTGGACTATTGACCAGAAGGATAAACTTGCTGAAGTCTGACAGGAACAGCGAGCGCTGTATGATGTTTCTAGCAACGTGTACCATGCTTTTTAATTCTCTCTCTCTCGCTCTGTCTCACACACGCATATGTAGTTTACAGGGACTCTCCATAGACGTAACGGTATTCTATACTGTATATCCCCATACACTACCTCTATCCATCATGGAAAATGCATGTTTAAAATTTCTATTAAACACTGTATAGTATTTTTTAAACCCATTTGGTTTACGAGGGCATAGTAATTGTCCTCATAAACCATGTTTACATTGTAATACCTATTTCAGATATTTATAAAACATATGAAAGAACACACACACAGGGTAACCAAACGTCCCGGTTTCCTATTGCTGAAAAATAACCTGTGCGTGTAGGAAACAGTCACGGCTCATGTCAATATTTTATATGCAGTTATGAGAGAGGGAGAGCAGTTATATTAGGTGCATTCGACTTGAAGCAGCACTGCACAGAATGATCACCTGTATGGCATCAAAGTACCGCGAGAGTGGTTCGAATGCATTGGATATGTGTGCTCTCTTATCGCTCTCGCGGTTTAATGGCATACAGTGATCCTTCTGTGCGTGCAGCGCTGCTTCAAGTCGAACGCATCTATCAACTTCATGCGATTGCTTCTGGAATTCGCAGGTAGTAAAATCGTTTAGTTTATCATCTCGTCCGTACGATTTTCAGATAAACTCACTCGTGCCGTGTGCGTGGACATAGGATCTTCCGACCATCCGAATTCGCGCCGTGTACGCCCACCTTGATACTCAGTTGCCACTTATAGTCTGAAAAATACGGTAGGGTTTTTAAACATGCATATTTATAGTATTTATTAATTATTATTACGTTTTAGTAATATAATACTATAATATATAATTTTAATTTTAATTTAATTTATATTTTGAATTTCAGCTAAAAAAATAAACAAAAATGAGAAATGTTCCTTCGGCAACTAGCTGAAATAAAAATTATTTATTTTTAATAGGTTTTTTTTTGTGCATTTTTCAATGATAATTTAATGTATCAGTGGTAGCTATTTTAATACAAGTTAAACCAAAAAAAAACGTCTTGGCACCTAGCTGGGTTTTTTTCTTTGTTCAGCTTCCTCTTTCTCAGAACACAGTATGACTGAAGCAGACTGTAATGTTTAGACGTGTTGTTGTGTGGTTGTTTGTGTCAGTCTGGACGCCGGTCAGCAGCAGACTCAGGCTCTGTGGCAGAAGCTCCACGCTGACCTCAGGAGTCTGCTCTCCTGGCAGTATCTGATGAAAGACATCCATCTCATCCGCTCCTGGAACATCACCACGGTCCGTTCTACACCTCACTCATGACATAAATACACACCTGTGTTATAGTCATTACCTTAGGATTCAGCACAACTGACTGATGAAATGCGTTTGCTACTGAAAGAGATCAGTGCAGATATGCTGTGGGACTTAAATGCACTGTCTGGTTATTTCTTTCTAAAATAAAATAACACATGTTCTACTAAGCAACATGGGATTTTTCCTCTAATTGAGTAACTTGATTGTAAGGTTGCAGACCGACAGTTATATTTAGGAAACAGGCGGTAAACAAGGAAAATTGCTTTACTGAATTACATGATTTTCAAGGGCTCTTCTAAATGAATTAAAGAGTAGACGTGATAGTTTTCCAACAGATTTCAGATGAGAGACGAGATCAAGATTATTAAATAGGCCTGTTATTGTAAATTTGACATGATTTGTAATGTTCATGTTTCAGTTGAAGACGATGAAGTCGGATGAGTACCAGCTGATGCTGAGGAACCTGCAGATGCACTATCAGGACTTCCTCAGAGACTCCCGGGACTCCAAGCTCTTCGACTCCAGCGATAACCTGCAGGTGGAGAGGGACTACAAGGAGGCCGTACAGCATTACGACAGCCTGCTGCGCTCCCTGGAGAAAGGTACAGACCCCAAGCGCTGACAGAGCCCTCCGTGCATTACACTGAAACACGAGGATGTTGTGTAACTGTTGAATTCACGTTTCAGGAGCCGCTGTCAGAGCGCAGGGTGAGTCTTGTGCTCCTGAGCAGGGTATCATGGATGAACTGCTCTGTCACGGATGTTGTTTGCTTCCTGTGCTTTAGCTACAGAGTGTGCATGTACTGAAACACTCAACAGAGTAAACACACAGCCTGATGCAGTCCTGAACCTGTAAACAGAGTATAGTTTTCTTTTAGATGACGTCCATCGGGTAAATCCATCCAAACATGACAGGGTTATTATAGTTAACTAAAACAAAACTGAAGAAGATGCATCATTGTAGTGCTTGTCAATGCAGTAAAAACATATTTAACTGGTTTGAGCTGTAAAAATATGCCTTATTTTCATCATGCACATTTAATTAATCATTATTTTTTCTTTGGTTTTGGGATGAAATGTGAGTCACTAACACAGATGGAATGTGTGTGACGTGACTAAGTGTCGTGACCGATAAATGAAGAGATAAACTGTCGTTTGTCTTTAGTGTTGATGGAAAGCGTAATAACAGATCTTCTCTCTTCGCAGGCGAGCAGGATGAATCCATATGCAAGACGTACATCACCCAAATCAAAAGCCTGCGGCTGCAGATCGAGGACTGTGAGTCTCGTACGGTGGCTCGTATCCGGCAGCCTGTGGACAAAGACCCGCTCCGAGACTGCATTCAGAAGACTGCGGATCAGAGAGTACGACACACCACTCATTATGACTCAGAGCATGTTTCTTTGTCATATTTAACCACGTGAGTGATTGTGTTTTTGTCTCTGTCTCAAACAGAAAGTGCACACGGAGCTGGACGGCGTTAAGAAGAGCCTGGAGCGAGTGTCTGAGAAAGCTGAGGAGGTGCTGTCCTCTCCGCAGCAGTCCAGCTCTCCGGTCCTGCGCTCCGAGCTGGACATCACCCTGCAGAAGATGGACCAGACCTACAACCTGTCCTCGGTCTACCTGGAGAAGTGAGGGCGCTCTCACCTGTCTAGTGTCTGTGTTTTCACTGCGTATCTACTGCTGCTTTCCGTTCATCTTTTGTCTCTTGTTCTTTATACAGTATTATTATGTACTAATAATCTTAAGCATAAGATTAGATTAAGGCAATTGTTTTTTTTGTTTTTTTTCCATAGACTTAAGACAATAGAGATCGTGATCCGTAACACACAAGGGGCAGAAGATGTGGTGAAGAAATATGAGAATCGTCTGCGTGAGGTTCACACGGTCCCTACAAACGTCCAGGAGGTGGAGAACTACTGCTCTGAGCTCAAGGTAATATTAACTCTTCACGTACTGCTTGATGCTTTCTCTTGTGGATTATTCTAGCACTTGTATGTAGTTCCATCAAATCTGGGCTTCAGTAACTTGTCGACTTGTGTTCAGCGGATGCGTTCGGAGGCAGACACCCAGCGGCCCGTGTTTGATGACATGGAGAGTGAGCTGGCCAAGGCCACGGCGGTCAGCCAGCGCATGCTTCAGGTTCACAGCGAGCGGGACGCCGAGCTGGATCACTACCAGCAGCTCCTGGGCAGTCTTCAGGACCGCTGGCGCGCCGTCTTCGCTCAGATCGACCTGCGGCAGCGTGAGCTCCAGCAGCTGGGCCGGCAGCTGGGCTACTACAGAGAGAGCTACGACTGGCTCATCCGCTGGATCGCAGACGCCAAACAGCGGCAGGAGAAGATCCAGGCCGTGCCTATAATCGACAGCAAGACGCTCCAAGAGCAGCTGGCACAGGAGAAGGTACGTGCAGTAGCGTAACTCACATCTTACAGGTCCTCACCGAAGAGCGAGATGAGGCCCCTCCCACCAGCAGTGATGTCATGAATGAAAACTGTGCACCTGCTACAATTATTTAATTCAAGCTTATTTGTATAGCGCTTTTTACGATACAAATCATTACGAAACAACTTTACGTTTAATATATATATATTTGTATATATATTTGTACCAGTGTGTAGTATTTTATAAATAAAAGTTTGAACTGTGTGAAATATGGAACAAGACCAATAAAGATCTCGTGAAGATTGTTTTAAGTCTCAGAAGAGAAGTCTTCTGGAATATTCATTTATGTGCATTAGTTGTCTGACATACATTGCAATGAGATTCTTTTTGTTAACCTGTTGCAAAAGTGTAAGTATAACATGCAGATTTTTTTCACAGAAACTGCTTGAAGAGATTGAGAAAAACAAAGAGAAAGTGGATGAGTGCCAGAAATACGCCAAAGCGTACATCGATACCATTAAGGTGAGAGAGAGTTCTAATAGAGAGTGTGTTTAAATGTATTTATTTACCTACAGTTTGTGGATGGAGTGCTACAATCTTATTTATTTATTTATTTTTTCCCCCAGGACTATGAACTTCAGTTGGTTGCCTACAAAGCTCAGGTCGAACCTCTGACTTCTCCTTTGAAGAAAACCAAGATGGAGTCTGCCTCTGATAACATCATTCAAGAGGTTAGAAAGAGCTCAGATCATTCACTTATACATTTGCATTACTGTATTTGACTGCTGCATAAATAACTATAGTGTTTATTATTTTCAGTAAGCACTTATGTTACCCTACCAACTTTAACTGAAATATTTTAATTGTAATTTTTCAATATGCTTTGTCTCTTCTATAGTATGTCACTCTGAGAACTCGCTATAGTGAATTGATGACGCTGACCAGTCAATACATCAAGTTCATCACAGACAGTCAGCGGCGCATCGAGGACGAGGAGGTGCGTGACATCAGGGCACCCTGCTCATACCAAACTAACCCAACACCTAACATTAACCAACCCAACCAACCACTCATCAAAGAAAAACATCTAGATATAATTAATGTATGGTGGACTCGACATTTCTTCTATGTCATTTTGGGCACAAATACAACTATTTTCGATAGTATTCCACTGAAATGTTTCAGAAATATGTGACGGGTATAAAACATTTGAATAAATTATGTCCTAATTATTTCTTGCTTAAAATATTAAGCACTGATAATCACATTATCTATTAAGGTCAATTTATTTAGTTTTTCTACTTTTACACTTTTATTTCTCAACAATTAAAGAAGAAAGAATAGCTCAAGATGATTAATTTGCAGATGCATTTAATTTATTTGAAAAGGTACAAGCAGCTGAAGAGTTATTTTGACATATTTTAACAGAACAGTAAATGTTATATTTGTACATCAGACAGTGTCTGATACACACTAGAGAAAGCAAGTCATATGAGGCCCACCTTTCCTATACACTTTTCTGTTTTCTCACTACTGTATGTCTTTCAAACCCTAACCTTTGATTTCTTTGCTTCTCTTAACTGCTTGCCAGTGCTTTGTCTTGATGATTGCTTGAACTTTTTTGGGCTCTAAAGAGGTAAAACTTTTCATTATGCTATAGTAATTTCATACCAATATTCCAGTATCCTTCTTCATAAATATCCTGCATTTTCTTCTATCAAGCTTTTATGATTTACCCTTTAAAGTTAAATGTTATGGCACTTTTGTTCATTGTAGTGTTCTGATTCTCATTGCTCATATGTTAGATTGTCTACTTAATTTAGTTTTAATTACCTTAAATACATAACTATAATTATAAGTTCATATATATATATATATATATATATATATATATATATATATATATATATATATATATGTAAATAATCTTAATTGAGAATCAGATTACTACTGCCCTTTTTGTCATGATATTTTAAAGTAATTTTTAGATCATGTTTTTTCATACTAACCTTTCCTCTTTATCTGTGGGTAAAGACCTGCTTGTCTGCCTGAATCATTGTTTTTAACACATTATGTTTTTAGCTCATTTTCTATTGCCTACTACAGTACTTGCTTGCACTGTTGGTATTTAGTTGTTTTTCTCACCATTTTCTCAGGCCACCAAATCAAATTCTCATTCTTAACAATGATTTTTAGAAAGGCAGAATTCTGATAGTTTTTATTAATTGTGTGCTCCGTTTTCATCCCTTGCATGTTATGAGAGTGTAGTGTTATAAACCAATGTCGTGTGTGTCCATACATTAATTATATCATCTTACCATAACCCAAAATATTGCATATCATTTTTGACTGTTAATTTACCTTAACCCCATTTGTCATGATTGCATCTTAACTAAGTTTTTCTTTGAGCCAAATAATCATCTTAACACTTAAAGAATTCACTGAAAAATGCAAACTTTGTCATCATTTGCTCACCCTGATGTTATTCCAAACCCTAAATGTCTGTCTTGCTTCCATGGAACACAAAAGAGAAACATTTAATAATGATTAGGATTTGAAGCTTTCAAGCTTCAAAAGTGATGAAACACAATAACAGTTGTCCATAAAACGTGTGTGTTGACTTCCTAGATTTCTGAAGATATTCAGTTGGGTGAAAACTTTAGTCACTATTCAGTGAAAAATATTCTAGTGAATAGTAACTTACTGATTGATGATCAGCTCCTCAAACAAAGCTATCATCATCATCATTTTGAAGTTTGACATTTGCTGTTATCACTTACTTCTATGTTAAAAAGAGTGGTCGAGATACATATGTATATATCAAATGCATCACTTTTTGTGTTCTATGGAAGAAAGTTAAAATATAATATTATAAACAGTCAATACAGTTTTGGAATGACAGGGTGAGTAAATAATAACAGAATTTTCATTTTTGGGTAAACTACTCCTTTAACACCTCGTCATGCTTAATCTTAATCATCTTTCTTTACGATTTACTTCCACTAATACAGAAAGCTGCTGAGAAACTAAAAGCAGAAGAGAGGAAAAAAATGGCTGAGATGCAGTCAGAGTTAGAGAAACAGAAGCAGCTAGCTGAAGCTCATGCCAAGGCCATTGCCAAAGCAGAGAAAGAGGCACAGGAGCTCAAGCTCATGATGCAAGAGGAGGTTAGCAAACGAGAGATTGTTGCTGTGGATGCTGAAAGGCAAAAACAGAACATCCAGCTGGAGCTGCATGAGCTCAAAAACCTCTCCGAACAACAGATCAAATCAAAGAGTCAACAAGTGGAGGAGGCTCTACTAAGCCGGTCCAAAATAGAGGAAGAGATCCGCATCATAAGACTTCAGCTGGAAACTACATTAAAGCAAAAGTCCACTGCAGAGGACGAGCTCAGACAGCTAAGAGACAAGGCTGCAGAGGCGGAGACACTTCGCAAAGCTGCTCAGGAAGAGGCTGAGAAACTTCGTAAACAGGTTAAGGATGAGACCCAGAAGAAGCGGATGGCGGAGGAAGAGTTGAAGCTGAAGTCTGAAGCAGAGAAAGAGGCAGCCAGACAGAAGCAGAAAGCCCTGGATGACCTTGCAAAGCTCAAGATGCAGGCAGAGGAGGCAGAAAGACAAATGAAGCAGGCTGAGATCGAGAAAGACAGACAAATCAAGCTCGCTCAAGACGTTGCTCAGAAAAGTGCTGCTGCTGAGCTGCAGAGCAAGCGCATGTCCTTCGTCGAAAAGACATCCAAACTTGAAGAGACGCTCCGAGAGAAGCATGGTACTGTTGTGCAACTGCAGGAGGAGGCAGAACGCCTCAAGAAGCAACAGGAAGAGGCAGACAAAGCAAGGGAGGAGGCTGAGAAGGAGCTTGAAAAGTGGAGGCAAAAAGCCAATGAAGCCCTTCGTCTAAGGCTCCAGGCAGAGGAAGAAGCCCACAAAAAGACTCTTGCACAGGAAGATGCTGAAAAACAGAAAGATGAGGCTGAGCGTGAGGCCAAAAAACGGGCCAAAGCTGAAGAGTCTGCCCTGAAACAGAAAGACATGGCCGAGCAAGAGCTGGAGCGGCAAAGGAAGCTGGCAGAGAGCACAGCGCAACAGAAGCTTTCTGCAGAGCAGGAGCTGATCCGCTTGAGGGCTGATTTTGATCATGCTGAGCAACAGAGATCACTGCTGGATGGTGAACTTTACCGTCTAAAGAATGAGATTAGTGCTGCAGAGCAGCAGCGGAAGCAGCTTGAAGATGAGCTTTCCAAAGTTAGAAGTGAAATGGACATACTTTTGCAGCTGAAGTCTAAAGCTGAGAAGGAGAGCATGTCCACCACTGAAAAGAGTAAACAACTCTTGGAGGCTGAAGCTGCTAAACTGAGGGATCTTGCAGACGAAGCAGCCAAGCTCCGTGCCATTGCTGAAGAGGCAAAGAGACAGAGACAGGTTGCTGAGGATGAAGCAGCGAGACAGAGAGCAGAAGCTGAAAGAATTCTCAAAGAGAAACTTGCTGCCATTAATGAGGCCACTCGCTTGAAAACTGAAGCAGAGATTGCTCTAAAAGAAAAAGAGGCAGAAAATGAACGCCTGAGAAGGAAAGCCGAGGATGAGGCTTACCAGAGAAAAGCTCTTGAAGATCAGGCAAGTCAGCACAAGCAAGACATTGATCAGAAGATCGAACAGCTCAAGAAGTCATCTGAAATGGAATTAGACAGACAAAAATCAATTGTGGACGAAACTCTCAAACAGAAAAGAATAGTTGAAGAGGAGATTCGTATCTTGAAAGTGAACTTTGAGAAGGCTTCATCAGGCAAGCTTGATTTGGAGCTTGAATTGAATAAGCTGAAGAATATTGCAGAGGAAACACAACAAAGCAAACTGCGAGCTGAGGAGGAAGCCGAGAAGCTGCGCAAGCTTGCCCTTGAGGAAGAAAACAGAAGAAGGGAGGCTGAAGAAAAACTTAAAATAATTACTGCCGCAGAGCAGGAAGCAGCTAGACAGCGCCAGGTTGCCCAAGAAGAAGTGGAGCGTCTCAAAAGGAAAGCTGACGAGGCCAGAAAGCAAAAAGAAGATGCTGATAAAGAAGCTGATAGGCAAATACTCGCTGCAAAAGAGGCTGCTGAGAAAGCAACTACAGCTGAGCAGCAAGTCCAAAGTGTTCTAGTTCAGCAGAAAGAGGACAGCCTTGTACAGAAAAGGCTCAAGGAGGAGTTTGAGAAAGCCAAAAGGCTTGCCCAAGAAGCTGAAAAGGCCAAAGAGAAGGCAGAGAAAGAGGCTGCCATTCTCCGCCAACAAGCAGAAGATGCAGATCGTCAGCGTCAGGCTGCCGAGGTTGAGGCTGCCAATCAGGCCAAAGCCCAAGAAGATGCTGAGAGGCTCAGAAAAGAGGCAGAGCTAGAGGCAGAAAAGCGTGCTCAGGCAGAAGCAGCAGCACTGAAACAGAAACAGCTAGCTGATGAGGAGATGGCTAGGCAGAAGACACTTGCAGAGCAGACACTTAAGCAGAAATCTCAGGTTGAGGAAGAGCTCGCTAAAGTGAAACTGCGGTTGGATGAGACAGACAAACAGAAGACTCTCCTCGATGATGAGCTTCATCGTCTAAAGGACGAAGTCAGTGATGCTGTTAAACAGAAAGCCCAAGTAGAAGAGGAACTGTTCAAAGTCAAGATTCAAATGGAGGAGCTCATCAAACTAAAGCTCAGAATTGAAGAGGAGAACCAACGTCTCATCCAGAAGGACAAAGATAATACTCAAAAACTCTTGGCTGAGGAGGCTGAGAACATGAAAAAACTTGCAGAGGATGCTGCCAGGCTCAGCATTGAGGCACAGGAAACTGCTCGCTTGAGACATATTGCAGAGACTGACCTTGCTGAGCAAAGAGCACTTGCTGAAAAGATGCTTAAAGAAAAGATGCAAGCCATTCAGGAGGCCTCTAAACTTAGAGCAGAGGCAGAAATGCTACAGAGACAGAAAGACCTTGCCCAAGAGCAAGCTCAAAAGCTGCTTGAAGACAAACAACTGATGCAACAACGTCTTGAGGAGGAAACTGAGGGCTTCCAAAAATCGTTGGAGGCTGAGCGCAGAAGACAGATGGAGATAACAGCTGAGGCAGAGAAACTTAGACTTCAGGTGTCCCAGCTCAGTGATGCCCAGACTAGAGCTGAGGAGGAAGCCAAGAAATTCAAAAAGCAGGCAGATGAGATTAGTGCCCGACTTCATGAGACTGAGCTTGCCACCAAAGAGAAACTGACAATTGTTGAAACATTGGAAGTACAGAGATTGGGCAGTAACAAAGAAGCAGATGACTTGCGCAAAGCCATTGCTGATCTTGAGAAAGAGAAGGCAAAATTGAAAAAAGAGGCTGAAGAGTTACAGAAAAAGTCCAAAGAGGTATTGTGTAAAAGATGGCATAAATCGCTGCTTATGTCATTGTTAACCCTCTTTCCAAAAACTAACATTGCCTTAAATCAGATGCTTTTTTTGTTACAAATGTTCCAGTCTTTGATTATATTCCCTTATGATTTCTCATTAATCTTAAAATGGATATTTAGATAATTTAAATGTATATGTATTTGAATGTATTTTTTAACATTGTTTTAACTTTGTTCATTGTTTGTTCTTTTACAGATGGCGAATGCTCAGCAAGAACAAATTAAACAGGAGAAAACAATTCTCCAGCAGACATTTATGTCAGAAAAGGAGATGCTCCTGAAGAAGGAAAAGCAAATTGAGGATGAAAAGAAGAAGTTGGAGAGCCAATTTGAAGAAGAGGTCAAAAAGTCAAAAGCACTTAAGGATGAGCAGGAACGTCAAAGAAAACAAATGGAGGATGATAAGATTAAACTGAAGGCCACTATGGATGCTGCTCTGATAAAACAAAAAGAGGCTGAACAGGAGATGCTCAACAAGCAGAAAGAGATGCAAGAACTTGAAAGGAAAAGGCTTGAACAAGAAAGGGTTCTTGCTGAGGAAAACCAGAAACTGCGTGAGAAACTTCAGCAGCTTGAAGTTGCTCAAAAAATCACCCAGGAGATTCACATCCAGACAGAATGCAAAAAAGTCCTCAATGGTCAAAGTATTTCTGATGAAGTTGACAGCACACATGGCTTCTCTCCATTATCATTTGATGGCATTCGTGAGAAGGTGCCTGCAAGTAGACTTTTTGAAACAGGACTTTTAAGCAAAATGGATTATGATAAGCTCCAGAGTGGTGACACCACAGTTGAAGAACTCAGTAAGACAGACAAACTTAAAACAGTTCTTCAGGGCAAGAACTGCATTGGTGGCCTGCTTGTGCATCCAAATCAAAAAATGCCCATCTATCAAGCTGTCAAGGAGAAAAAGATTGCTCCTGGGACAGGGCTAGTGCTGCTGGAAGCACAGGCTGCTTCTGGATACATAATAGACCCAATTAAAAACAAAACACTCTCTGTCAATGAGGCAGTTAAAGAGGGTCTAATTGGACCTGAACTTCATAACAAGATGCTGTCTGCAGAGAGAGCTGTCACTGGCTACAAAGATCCATACACAGAGGCAAAGATCTCCCTCTTTGAAGCTATGAAGAAGGGTCTCATTGGGGAGGATCATGCCATCAGGTTGCTTGAGGCTCAGATAGCAACAGGTGGCATTATTGATCCAGTCAATAGTCATCGTGTGCCTAATGAAATAGCTTATAAGCAGGGACAGTTTGATGCAGCCACTTATAAAATAATACAGAATCCAACAGATGATGTCAAGGGATTCTATGATCCAAACACCCAAGAAAATCTGTTGTACCGACAGCTAATAGAAAGGTGTGTCACTGATCCAGGAACAGGACTTCTACTTTTGCCCATTTCTGAGGAGGCTGCTCAAAATGCCAGGATATTCACAGATGAGGAAACAAGAGATGTGTTTGACAAGACAACAGTGTCTGTGCCATTCGGCCGTTTTAAAGGAAAGACTGTGACCATATGGGAGATTATAAACTCTGAGTACTTCACAGAAGACCAGAAAAAAGATCTTATCCGCCAGTACAAAACAGGGAAAATTACAGTTGAAAAGATAATCAAAATTGTTCTAACTGTGGCAGAGGAAAAAGAGAAAAAGAATGAGCTTGCCTTTGATGGCCTGAGAGCACCTGTACCTGCTTCAAAACTTCTTGAATCAAAAGTTATTGACAAAGATCTCTATAACAAGTTGCAGAAAGGACAAATTCTGGTAAAAGATGTGTCTGAGATGGAGCATGTGCGCAATGCTTTGAAAGGCTCTAACTGCATTGCTGGAGTAATTATAGACTCAACCAAACAAACAATGTCCCTTTATGATGCCCTGAAAAGAGACATGATGAGACATGGACCTGCTCTTAATCTCTTGGAAGCACAAGCTGCCACGGGATATATCATAGATCCTGTTAAAAACCAAAAACTTACAGTAGATGAGGCTGTCAAAGCAGGGGTTGTTGGTCCAGAACTTCATGAAAAACTACTGTCTGCAGAGAGAGCTGTCACTGGCTATAAAGATCCTTACACTGGAAAAACCATTTCTCTGTTTGAGGCTATGAAGAAAGACCTGATCATGAAGGAACAAGGAATTCGACTGCTTGATGCACAACTGGCAACAGGAGGCATTATTGATCCTGTTCAAAGTCACCGTATTCCACATGACATTGCCTGTGCAAAGGCCTGCTTTGATGATGCAACCCAGAAGTTTTTGAGTAGCCCAAGTGATGAAGTTAAGGGATACTTTGACCCAAACACTCAGGAATATCTCACATATCTACAGCTTTACAAACGATGTGTTACTGACAAAAAGACTGGCCTTCACCTTCTGCCTTTGTCTGAACAAGCTATCAATGCCAAAGAGGAGATGAAGTACACTGATGCCCAGACCAAAGACGCAATGAATCAGGCAACTGTTGAACTTCAGAGTGGACCATTCAAAGGGAGAAAAGTTACCTTATGGGAGCTCATTTACTCTGACTATATCACTGAAGAGCAAAGGCTTGACTTAATAAGGCAATACAGATCTGGGAAAATGACCATTGAGAAGATTATAAAGGTTTTAATTGAAATTGTTACTAAGAAAGATGCAAAGAAACAAGAAGAGGGATGCTTTAAGGGACTCAGGGCACCAGTTACAGCCAAGTCATTATTTGACTCTAAAATCATTGATAAGTCTACCTATGATTTGCTGGAACAAGGTAAAAACACTCCAAAAGAGGTCAGCAAAAATGCTTCAGTCAATAAGTATCTCCAAGGCTCTGAAAGCATTGCTGGACTTTACCTTGAGCCTACAAAAGAGAAAGTTAGCATCTACCAAGCAATGAAAATGAAATTCCTCAGACAGAACACAGGTATTGCCTTGCTTGAAGCTCAAGCTGCCACAGGATTTATTGTGGATCCATCAAGAAATGAATGTCTCACTGTGGATGATGCTGTTAAAGCAGGACTTGTTGGCCCAGAGCTTCATGAGAAACTTCTTTCTGCTGAAAAAGCTGTCACTGGATATAAAGACCCATTCACAGGCAATAAGATCTCCCTATATCAAGCCATGGACAAGGACCTCATCCCCAAAGAACATGCTATGCCTCTCTTGGAGGCACAACTGGCATCTGGTGGAATTATTGATCCAGTAAACAGCCATCGTATTCCTGTTGAGACTGCAATCCAGCGTAGATATGTTACCAAACAGCTGGCCAGCAGCATTGCTGAAAGCAAGTACTTCTCTGACCCTGCATCTGATGAGAACGTATCATACAAACAGTTGAAAGACAAGTGCATGGCAGATCCTGAAACAGGCTTACATCTACTAAAGCTGTCCAAACCACAGGCCCCAACGGTTGTGGAGAAAACATACCTTTACAGTGAAGAACAAACCCAGAGTGATCTATCCAATACCCAGATTGACCTACCCATTGAGAGTCAGGGCTCTATGTCTCTCTGGGATGTTATGAATTCAAATCTACTACCTGAAGATCAGAGGGCTCGGCTTCTAGAAGAATATCGTTCTGGCAACATAACAAAGGAACGAATGATTATCATTATAATTGAGATTCTGGAGCAGAGAGAAATCATTACAGGGAGGAGCACCCAGACCAGCAGCACAAGCAGACGTCAAATAACTATTGAAGATCTCTACAATGCCCGTATCATCGACCTTGAGACTTACAACCTGCTGAAGAAAGAGAATAAGACCATGCGTGATGTCATGGAGATGCAAAGAGTCAAGCAATATTTGTATGGAACTGGCTGTGTTGCTGGTGTGGTGACTGATTCAAATTCCAAGATGAGCATTTATCAAGCAATGAAGAGAGAGCTGATGAAGCAAGACATTGCAATGGCCCTCTTGGAAGCTCAAGCAGCCACTGGATTCATTATTGATCCTGTCAGGAATGAAATGCTCACCGTAGATGAAGCAGTGCGTAAAGGCGTGGTGGGCCCAGAACTTCATGATAAGCTCCTGTCTGCAGAGAGAGCAGTCACTGGCTATAAGGATCCATATAGTGGAAAGGTAATCTCCCTCTTTCAAGCAATGAAAAAGGATCTTATCCCAGAGGACTATGCCCTAAGGCTTCTTGAAGCTCAAACAGCAACAGGCGGTATCATTGATCCAGAATATAACTTCCATTTGCCAACAGAGATTGCCACACAACGTGGATATATTAATAAAGAGACAAATGAAAAGATCTCCGATGAGTTTAAGGGATTCGTAGACCCACTGAATGATGAAAAAGTTTCATATTCTCAGCTCCTGAAAAGATGCAAGATAGACAAAGATGGGCAATATCTGTTGTCTCTAGGAGCCAAAAGATTGCTCTTCAAAGGACTCAGAAAAGAAATAACAATAGAAGAGTTATTCCGCTCAAAAATCATTGATGAACAAACAGTCAGCAAGCTTAATGAAGGACTCCTAACAGTGGAGGAGGTGAGCAATAGCTTGCGAGAATATCTTGAGGGCTCAAGCTGTATTGCCGGCGTGTTTGTGGAGTCTACTAAAGACAGACTATCTATCTACCAAGCCATGAAAAAGAATATGATCAGACCAGGCACTGCTTTTGAGTTGCTGGAAGCTCAAGCAGCTACAGGTTATATCATTGACCCTATCAAGAACCTAAAGTTAACTGTAAATGAAGCAGTCAAGATGGGAATTGTCGGTCCAGAGTTCAAAGATAAACTCCTGTCTGCTGAGAGGGCTGTGACTGGCTATAGAGATCCTTATACAGGCAAAATGATCTCCCTGTTCCAGGCTATGAAAAAGGGCCTGATTTTGAGAGACCATGGAATTCGTCTTCTCGAAGCCCAGATTGCTACTGGAGGAATCATTGACCCAGAGCAGAGTCATCGATTGCCAGTTGAAGTTGCCTACAACCGAGGCTTTTTCGATGAGGAGATGAATGAGATCCTCAGTGACCCATCGGATGACACCAAGGGCTTCTTTGACCCAAACACAGAGGAGAATCTCACCTACTTGCAACTGATGGACAGGTGTATTGTCGACCCAGACACAGGTCTTGTGCTCTTGCTTCTTAAAGAAAAGAAACGCGAAAGAAAGACGTCTTCCAAATCCTCTGTTCGCAAACGCAGAGTCGTCATTGTTGATCCTGATTCTGGCAAAGAGATGTCTGTGTATGAAGCCTACCGCAATGGACTAATTGACCATCAGACTTACCTTGAGCTTTCAGAGCAAGAGTGTGAGTGGGAAGAAATCACAATGACATCATCAGAAGGAGTTGAAAAGTCTATACTCATCGACCGAAGATCAGGCCGACAGTATGACATTGATGATGCTATTGCAAGAGGTCTTATCGACCAGAGTGCAATTGAGCAGTACCGTGCTGGCACCCTCTCTATCACAGAATTTGCTGATATGTTATCTGGAAACATGAGTGGCTTCCGTTCCCGCTCCTCTTCCTTTGGTTCCACCTCTTCTTATCCAATGAGCCCCATACCTTCCATCAAAACTCCTGCAACTGTATGGAATGATCCAACTGATGAGACCGGTCCTGTGGCTGGAATTCTTGATACAGATAGCCTAGAAAAAGTTTCAGTCACTGAAGCCATACGTAGGAACTTAGTGGATTCAATATCTGGCCAGAGACTGTTGGAGGCACAGGCTTGCACTGGTGGCATAATAGACCCATCTACTGGAGAGAAATTCTCAGTTACTGAAGCCACAGAGAAGGGTCTTATAGAAAAGAAAATGGTTGACAGACTCAACTTGGCCCAGAAAGCTTTCCATGGGTTTGAGGATCCTCGCACTAAAGTCAGAATGTCTGCTGCTCAGGCTCTTAAGAAAGGCTGGCTTTACTATGAGGCAGGGCAACGTTTCCTGGAAGTGCAGTATCTCACTGGTGGCCTTATTGAGCCAGAGGCTGAGGGACGAATCTCCCTAGAAGAGGCAATCAGGAAAGGTGTAATTGATGGCCGTACAGCACAAAAGCTCAGAGATGTGAGTGCTTACACAAAATACCTTACTTGCCCGAAAACCAAACTGAAGATCTCCTACAAAGATGCCATGGACAGAAGCATGGTTGAGGAGGGATCTGGCCTTAGGCTTCTGGAAGCTTCATCAGTATCCAGTAAAGGTCTTTACAGTCCCTACAATGTCAGCGGTGCTGCATCAGCTTCTGGTTCTCGTTCTGGATCCAGAACAGGCTCTAGGTCAGGTTCAAGAAGAGGGAGTGTTGATGCTACTGGCTCTGGATTTAGCATGAACTTCTCCTCATCCTCATATACTTCTTCTAGTTACAGTCGCAGATTTTAAAGACGGACCTCACAACAAACCTGCCACTTGGTCCTGCAGCTTTCATTATTAATGCTGACTCTATACACTACAGTTGCATAAGACACAGAAATTAATTCAAGAAAAAAAAATCAACTTATTCTGCTTTGCATGTGTTTGCTATAGGAAAATGCATTCCAAAAACTACCATTATCTTTTTGTCTGGCAATGGTTAAGTTCCCATTTTATTTATTTTGGATGCATAAGAAGTATTGCCTGGTTAGCTTTAATCATAGTAGTCCAATTTAGCTTTATTTCAGTTCATACAGATAATGCATATTTTGAAAGTGATATTTTTCTTTTTTCTTTTCTTATTTTATACTAAGTACAGCATCTAAAAAGGAAAAGTTCAAATACGGCATTTTTTATTTTATTTTATTTTATTTTTTATCAAACTCTGATCAGACTGTAATATTACTTTAATATTACTTACATTTACATTTCTACATGTTACTTTAGGAAATAATTTTTATACTTGGGTTTATTTAAGCATAATGTACCAGAAGAAATATACCAAGTTTTACAAAAAGAAAAGTAATTAGATTCACTTTTTTTTTTTACAATTATTTTTTTACATATTTGTATACATTTGATTGATGGATATATTAGAGGATGCTAGCCATCATATCAAATATAGGTTGCCGCTGGTTTCACAGAATGTAAAAAAAAAAAAAAAACACTACACCTATACATAAACATATATAAACACTAAAGGAGGAGCAAGGACTGTACAACAATCCAATTTAATGTCCCCTAAAACTGGATGATATTTTTGTTTTGAAAGTCCATTTTTCATTTACTGGATCCAGTCCAGTCCGTCTCCAAAGTCCTTTTCAAAACTGTCTACCCTATAAAGGAGTCCTCAAGGCCCAGATTTACTGTCAGTCCTCCACTGATGTGATATCCAGTGAAGATTTCAAATGGCTCTGGTGTCAGATCCATTCCTCACTCATAACATCTGGGCAGATCTGGATGAAATGTAGTACTTGTAAGTTAAACTAAATTTACATTTTTTGCCGCAGTTTCCTAATGAGCACAATTGACAGCTTCTTATGTAGCATTAAGCCATATAAAAATTCTTGTGTCATTTAAAGTGTCTGTTTTGTCACACTTTTCTCTCACAGAGATCATTGGTTACTAGATATGGAGATGCCTCCCATTTGGTCTTTGATCTGGAGATGAATGATGCTCATCAGCAGCCCACATTCTTAGACATTCTGGTATTTATTAAATATTCACTATCTCTATGATTTTGCTTTTTATGTACCTATGATATTTTTGTTGCCCTTCATTTACTGTTTTGTTGCTTCACAGATTTATTTTTTTGTTATTTTTAGAGCCTCACTGAGGGTTTCCTCCTTCCATTGCTTCTGCCATTTGCATGAAGACACTAGAGGCTAGGGCTACCTTGAAGTTTGCCTTGGATATCATTTCAAGAACTGACACTTTAGTGGACTGCTCCTGTTTTCATCAGCTGGGAGCTGGACTTTGGAGTTTACACAAAATGATTCAAAATGACAAAAGAATTGGATCCATTAAATTGATATTAAAGTGGACTTATATGTAGAATCTCAGAGTTCTATTGCCTACATTGTTTCTAGCCCCAACATGAGTTTTTAAATAAAGCACTCAATGCATTAGATACAGTATCCAAACCATTGTATTTAATTACACATTTCCATAATACAAATAAATACTGATTACATCTTTTAATGAATGTATTTAGGCTAATTTAGTGTACGGCAATTACATTTTTGTTCTTTTTTTTTTTTTTTTTTTTACATTTCCTGTAACAAAAAACAAACAAACATGTTTTGGTCATCTGTTGCATCCCATGTATTTCTTTGCTTCTTTTTATATTAATTGGACTTGACTTGACTTGACTTTTTTTTTTTTGATGTTGTTTATGTAAAATATTTGATGCATGTTTTACTAAATTGCTATAAAGTGTTCTAAGAAGATGAAGAATAGATTTTTGAATTGAAACCAATATATGGAAGATTATATGACTAAAAGATGTATGAAATACTAACTGGTGGATGAACTTTTTCCTTGTGAGATAGTGGTAATACAGAATGGGTTAATGACACTATACTCAAGTGTAAATAAATATTATTTTGGAAAGATCACTTCCAGACTTTGTAGAGTTGGTGTTTTATCTTTTATCTTTTGTTTAACCTAAATGATCATCCATGTCACTATGAAATCCCAATATATAAACAGTACAGTACACATTTCTAGCAATCATATATCAGAATACTTTTACAAAGTAAGCAGTTAAAGAACAAAGATGAGTAATCACCTGCTTAAACACACAGACAGGAAGTATGGTGCTGATTAGAGAAGCAGTCAGTATTCAGTGGATGCTGTCCTCTGGTGGTAGGGAAGTTCAATGGCAGGCTCAGATTGACATTATGTTAAATCTTTAGGATGAAAGACAGAACCCAGAAGGCGACACATTTATGGATGGCCTGCCTTTGTGCCATTACACTGCCGACAGCCTCTCTGCTCCTCCTGCATTAACTGTGCCCATGCTGCATGATAGTGGCTCTATGGTATGTCTTCAGATCAGCAGAGAGGTCAAGCTGAAAATATTCCATTTGCAAATAATAGTGAATTGTGAATGAATCAATAAGTATGTGCTTGTTGTGGTTTAATAAGAGTGTTTTCAGTTGGTGTCCCTTTGTTTCAGGAAGCAGCTGCTCAGAAAGGAAGACGGTATGGGTAAACTACACATATAATTTCCATTTCCTATTTTATATTTTCATTTAAAATGAAAAAGAAGGATCTAAAAATCTACTCAGATTTTTAAAGGGAGCAAGTGTAATGACACAAGAACAGGAGTAATATGCTCACTCTTTTTTCCTGTCAGCTATCTGGCTGCTGCTATGTCCCATTCTTAACCATCTGAAGCCCAGATAGTGTGCTTTGAGGAATGCCGACACACAGAGAGTTACAATAGTCCAGCCTGGAAGAGGATAACAATTTCAATATCTTTTAGAGAGAGAAAACATTTTACTTGGTCTGAGGTGGAAGAAGTTACTATTTACAACCGTGTTAAAGCGCTTGTTAAATTGTAGTAATGAATCGAAATGGACCCTTATATTTTTTGAATGGTGTTGTAAGTTATTACTAAAGGAACCTAGCCTTACTTGTAAGAGTACTAATGAGTGCAGAGGAAGCACCTCAGTTTTGTCAGTGTTTAGTTGCAATAAATTATTAGCCATCCAAGTTCTCACTTTGTTAAAACACGTGAAAAGATGTTTTAAAAGAGTCATTTTCAAGTTTGATTGGAAGGTAAAGTTGGAGGTAATCAGCAATGATAGTTAATATTATATTTCTGGAGAATGAAGTCTAGGGGAAACATGCAGAGCAATAACAATAAAGTGCCAAAACTAGAACCCTGTGGAACACCATGAGGGATGGGCACAGAAGTCAAGACCAGACAAAACCAGTTAAGACCACCATTCCATCTCAGACTGCTTTTCTTCTTCTTCTTCTTCTTCTTCTTCTTCTTCTTCTTCTTGTTCCATCACAACTTTCCATATCTGTTCTGGTCCACTAGCAGAAAGACAACATTATACTGATTAATTTGTGCCCTGTGTGAATTTTCTTAAATTATTAAGGCAAGGACACTGATTTGAATATAGTCACTCCACTCTCTGCCATGTGTAACATTATACTACATTCACATACAGCACAGCCTTGCATACAATAATGTTTAATTATCGATTCTATTCTATTCTATTCTATTCTATTCTATTCTATTACGACTGTAACAAGGAGTGAGAGACGTTTGGATCCATATGCAGTAGTTTATTATAGAGAATGGTCAGACAGGCAGTAATCAGAGCACAGCTTGAAGTATGTCTGGGGATATCCAAAATCAGAACCAGTAACAAGAGGTCGGGGCAGGCAGCAGAGAATCAAAATCCAACAATTAGAATAAACAATCCAAGATCATACACGGTAGGAACAAATACTGGGAAAATGCTCAGGAATGCCAGACAGAAACAAAACAAGACTTCGCAATCATTGAGAGTCCAAACACAGAATTAATAGGGGGGTGGTAATGGGGAACACTTGGTGGTCATTAGCCCTAAGCATGGGATTCTGGGAAATGGAGTTGGAAATGGGAATGGATATATATATTTGATAATAATTTTTGAGCTGCTTCTTTGTCCCCACTCTTCCCACTGTATATGTGAGGTGTGAATGTGTTCTTGTACTGTTGCTAGGATGGATTCAGAGGAGTGGAGTCAGTGGCAGAGTGAGTTCAGAGGTCAGATCAGGGCTCTGCGACACTGGCTGAAGACCATGGAGAAGAGACTCCCTCCACCGGATCCTGCTGTGAGTCTCTCATACACTCCAGCCCAACATCTGAGGACACTTCTCAAACAGATATCAGATGTATCCATTTATTTAAAAACATTTATTTGGTCTTATTTGAGAATGTCCCCAATAAACATCACACGCTTGAGTCACACGATCAAAGTCACCCATTTACTAACATTTGATTAGTAACCAATAAATAACAACTAATCTAAAATAGTTCTTATTCACATTTCTTTTCATCTATCATTTGACTCACAGTGCAAAACAGTGGAAATCAGGATTAGGCATAAATTAGTGTCTTCAGATTCATTAATTAATGTGAAAATTAGCTGAGAATTGAAAAAATAGTTGTAATGTGGCTTGTCTAATCATGTCTAATGGTTAAGGAATAATGCATAGAATACACAGAAAATAATCCTGTGTATCACCTTACAAATGGTTGTCCGAAGCAACAATGCTACGAAATGCCCCATATTTTGTGAGAAGGTTACTGAGAAACCAGTACTGAATTTTCTTCAGCAAACTTGATGCGGGGCAGGGATTTCTGTTTTAGACCATTGGATCCCTCTTCACACAAAACATACATTTCGTGGCCATCATTTTATTATCTTTTATTCTGTTACTTGTTATGCAACAGCTTTTTATTTGAATATTGAATTCGCTCATATTTCTTTTGTGCCACTACTGAGACAGTCTTTGACCGTCTCCACCCAGACTTTCCATCCTTTTGTCTGATGATGAAGTACAACATCTCACTTCTCATGACATCATACTGTAAGGAGATTAACATTAAGGTTTGGAGAAAAGTGGAGAGACATCTATATGTGTGTGTGTGTGTGTGTGTGTGTGTGTGAAATATTCTTATAATATGACCACCTGGATAAAAATACATTTAAAAAAAGCACATGAGTCCTATCCTGGATACATCTGGAATCGGGGTGCAGGTTTGTGTTGGACCCGACGCACACACGAGAGAACACTCTGAAAGCACATTAGACACTGATGAGACACTGATGGACCGGAGAAAACACATCGTCTTACAGTCTTCTTATCTGTCCACAATGGAAATGTTGTAACACTCCTCTCTTCAGTGTCTTGCTCACGTCAACAGTAATTGAGCCATCCACTGCCTGGATCTATTGCCTACATTGTTTCTAGCCCCAACATGAGTTTTTAAATTAAGCACTCAATGCATTAGATACAGTATGCAAACCATAGTATTGCATTACACATTTCCATAATACCATAATCCACTCTTCATGGACTAGTTTTGTACTTACAGCCTAGAGAAGAAAATATGGAAGCTTATTTCCACCAAGTAAAAGAAGTATTTGCCACTTTTAATCTAAAAATTGTGATAAAGGAATGAAATTCAGAATTATGAGATATCAAAATGCTTATAAAAGTGGGAATTGCAAGAAATAATCTTGCAATAAAACATAGCTGTTTCTGCCAAAGAATAAAAAATATAATTGCAAATGCAATCTCATAATTCTGTCTATTTTAGGTTTAAAAAAGAAAAGTTAAATCTCTAAATTCTGAATTCCTGAAACTCTGAATTTTGTGCTAAAATGTCAACTTTTTTTTATTCCTTGGTGAAAACACATGGAAGCCCATTTTCTTCACTTAATAATAATAATAATAAAAGTATGTTATAATGTTATATTATAACTTTATTAATGTTATACATTAATGTATATTAATGTATTAATGTTATAAAGTCAGAATAACAATAAAAAATTTTCCTCAGAATTGGAATTTAATAATTGGCATTTGCAAATATTTATCACACAATTCTAAGAAAACTAAATCTGAATTGAGATATGAACTCGCAATTGTAGCCCATTTTCGTCACTGAAAAAAAGGTAATTGCTGACTTTCTCAGAATTCTAAAAAGTTGCAATTGCATATTAATAAAGTCAGAACTACAAGATATAATTTCTAAGAAACAAGTTTGTCTTTTTTTCCACAGAATTGCACTTAACTGGCAATTGCAAATATTTGTCTCACAATAATAAAAAATATATAATAAAAAGAAAATTTTGAATTGAGATATAAACTTGCAATTGTAAGAAGAAAAGTCAAAATTGCGAGAAAAAATGCCAAAACTGTAAGATAAGGAGTCACAATTAGTTGTTGCGCTGATGTTGGAGAGGTGGTGGCTTGTTGGTCCCAGTCAAAAGAGTCTCTGTGACCTGGTCTAGTTCCTAAACATGGCTCAGGTTCCTCGTCCAGTGTCAGTCTATGGGACTGTTGCATGTATATTGTTGGGATTCCACCTGTTGATTTGTTTTAAAGGTGAAAATCCTTACTATGAGCTTTTGTCGCTTGTAGCAAACTATATCAAATATAATTACAAAAACTTGCTTTCAGCTGAATGTAAACTTTAATTTCAGTTTTGGTGTTTTGTGCTTCACTAAAGTGCAGTTCACTGCTTGGTGTCGTCATTTCTGACTGGAGTCAGTGGGTCTGATTCTTGCCCAGGGCCTCATCCATTGCTTCCTGAAACGGTGAACTCTTTGTGTGTCTGTGTGTCTTTATCTGAGCCTGTGGCAAACTCTGCATCTCAAATGAGCCTTGCACACATAACCTGCAAACAGAGCGGTGATGGAGAAGGTGAAGGGTTACGGCACAGCGTGGTCTCTTTTTCCCCGTCCGGACCCTTATAATGACAGCCACAAACATCAGCTCGCTCCTCCTGTTCAGCGCTCTTTAGACAAACACAATTCTCACTTCCTTCCTTCTACTTGCAAACAGAGTTTTAAAAATGTATTTACTATTTCTGTAAATAGCCTGTTTATTGTTGCAACCTGACTACGTGAACTTACTTTGCACAGCACACATAACATTAAATATCACACACTGTTAAATTATAGTTTGGTCACAGATAAGTTTGAGGACAATTTCTAACTATTAATTTCTATTAACTTTTGCCTCAGTAAACTCCAAATTTGCTTCTTATTAAAACTGTAGTTAGTGATGTAGTTGTTAAGTTTAAATGTGGGATTTAAGGATTAAGGCATCTAAAATATAGTCATACACAATAAAGCATTAATATGTGCTTTATAAGTACTAATGAACAGCCAATATGCTAAGAATATGCATTCCATTAAACAAATAGTTAATAGTGGCAACTGGTCCATAAAATAATCTATTACTGCAAATTGGTAACACTTTACAGTAAGGTCCCATTATCAATTATAGTTAATGTATTAACTAACATTAACTAACAATGAACAATGCATTAATTGTTTATTAATTTTTGTTACAACTATTCAATGTTATATCATTTTAGTTTGCTTAGTTCCAATAAATTATGTTTTAGTAACAAGGTTCGGGAGGAGCGCGTTAGAGGAGCCTAATCAACACCGGTGGACCACAATCAAGCAATCAATACCGTGGTATAAATACAGCTGACTTACCTCTGTCCATTGATGGTTTATCAGCATTTTGGTCTGCTCAAATAGCACCATGTCCCAAAATAGAGATTCCTCGTCCAAAGACCCATCTAGTTCTTCTCCGCTCATGCTAGCGCTTGGCCGAACTGGCCACCTAACACAGTCCCGCCTCTTGCTCATTCCAGCTTTGGGCCCGCGGTTCAAGCAAATGCCTTTATTTCATTTCTCAACAGCGCCAAGGGTCTCCAAGTCGGTTCTATCAAAGGCTCCCTGAGCGGAGTGCAGTTTTTTCATAAACTGATGTTTGGTGCTCCCTCACCCGAAATAAACAATTCGCGAACCTCCCTCTTGATCAAAGGGATCCAGCGATCCCAGCCCACCCATCCCGACACTAGACAACCCATAACACTAGATATCCTCACACAATGTATCTACACCCTCCGCACAAATTACCAACCCCTCAGCATAGCTCATACACTCGACGCCATGTTTATCCTAGCTTTTATTGGTTTTCTTAGGTGCTCGGAGCTCACGATCTCTTCAAATTTCAGTCTAAAAATCAACCCTAACATATCAGACCTAACCGTACTCGACGACAAAACAATCGCTTTTTTAATCAAACAAAGCAAGACAGACCAAGCTAAGAAAGGTCATTTCATTTACATTTTCAATCTCCCCTCTCCAATCCATCCTTACCACCCATCCTAGCATACCTACTCTCCAGGAATTCTCAGGCAAGCCTGCATGAACCACTATTCATTGACGACTCTAAAAAACCAGTCACTCGATTCTGGTTCCTAAAACACCTCAGATGCGTCCTATCATGTGTCTCGGCAAACATTTCTCCAACCATTCTTTTCGTATCGGGACAGCAACTTCAGCAGCCCAAAAAGGCCTTTCCAAGCAGCAGATCCAAACTCTTGGAAGATGGTCTTCAGAAGCGTACCAAAGCTATATCAGAACTAACCAGTTCCACATAAAGAAATCCCATCAAACCCTCATCGGCCACCAAAATATATTGTGACGAGTCAGCTGCCTCCTCCCTGATTGTCACCGGCACCCCGTCCTAAATCGCCGCCCTTCACCAGGCTCCCGACTGGAGTGGGTGTGTGAGAGGAGGGGCGCTGGACAAGTCAGGGCTGGCGGCGTGTGATGGGGCACACCTGAAGGAAAAAGCCCAACACTCTCCGAGGCCTGACGCCATGCCCACTGTGTCTGTCTTGTGCTCCTCCCGTGACAATATATATAAAAATTAAATTATAAGAATTTTCCTAGCCTCCCGGCTAGACAACCTTACCATTTTCGTCTTTCGGCCAGCGAGGCTTACCCGTTCGATGCCGGGAGCTAAGCTCCATCAGACGTCGGTGAGAGCCTCCTGACTAGACAACCTTACCTTTTCCACCCTTCGGCCAGCGATGCTTACCCGTTCAATACGTATGCTCCCTTCAGACACCAGCGAGAGCATCCTGGCCAAACAACCATTACCTTTCCATGTTTTTTCGGTCGCCAAACCATTCTACCCAATATGAACGTACCAAGCTCCCCAGGGAGGCTGCAAAAGCCTCATTTCCCAGTCTACGGTCGTCAAAGCTTACCATTTAAATTCTACGGCCTGCGAGGCTTACCCAGCTGATACAGTGAGCAGGAATTAATAAACTATGTCTTGATGAGGAGAAGATATTTATTTCAAAATTATTAATAATTGTCATGCTACCAAACTTTTGTCAGGTACTTTAATAATAATAACAACAATTATATTAATTGTTTATTAAAATATATCAATTGGTATCATGAAAAAAAAAAGGTTGAAAGTTGCTTATTTTTTACTGGACAGCAGTAATATTAAGATATAAGACATATATTTTAATCTGCCAAAATATAGATATTTTTAATAATAAGTAATTTGGCGTGGGCAGTTTTTCCTACTTTTTTTTTTTTTTGTCTCTAGCTGATCACATGCCTGATTCATAATAGTGCACATCATCAGTGTGAAATACCAGTCTATGCATTATATATCTCATAAAGTTAATCTAAAAATGAAAAATTCTGTCATCATTTGGCCATCATTTCAAAATATCTGACATGAGGGTAAGTAAATGATGACAAAATGTCAGGCTTTAAGGTAAAAGTCTTTCTATAATGCACACTAGAAATGTTTGGTGTGGACATAAGTAGTGTATTGTCCAGCAGGTAGATTGTGGTCTTGTTAGTAATCACAGGAGTACTGCCTGCACACGGTGATCGACTCAGGTGTGGAGGTTGAGCCACAACACAGTCCTGTCACATTAATTACCACATTCACATCTGTTCATCAGATCAGCTTCAGATGCGTCCCACAAACAGCTTAAAGTACAATGAAAAAAAGGTATATCCTTAAAAATTTGCTTTAACATCTAAACTAATTCTATTTAATTTAAATAAAAATGTTTTTTAACATTGCTAAATCAACCTAAATATATTGGTTTACACCAACAAAAATAAATTTAAGGGTAAGACCAGGTACAGCTCTTACACATCAAAATTGCAGGTTACCACTTTTACAGTGTATGAAATATGTTTTAGCATCTGTATAGCCTAGTTTAAGAAAAAAAATAAAAATAGGCAATGCTATTAACTCAACTAGTAATGTTGTACTGCTAACATTTTGGGTTAGAATGCAAAATAAAATATATATGTTTTTTTTTTTTTTTTGACAACTGATATAAATTAAGCTGTTCAAAAAGTGATTCAGTAGATGATCGTGTTTTTATTTCCTGTGCAGCTTCTTACAAAGCAAAATGACAGTTTTCATTACAAACAGGGTGTCTTCTGAGTTTGAGCAGTCTTTATTTGTTTGAACATTTATCTGTTGTAGTTGAAAACAGACACCCTAACTGAGAAAATTCTCATTGTTTTGTATGAGATAAATACATTTCTCATTATTTTATCATATATATTTAAAAACACCTTCTTTACTAGTTAATAATAGCTTTTAAAGTAACTCTCTCAAAAGTGTTCTGTCAGCCTGTTTTGTGTCATTTCCATTATAGAATGGAAAGCAGAATGAGCGGTCAGCGGCCTGTGATCACATTTGACCACATCTGCAACCCATTTGGCATTACGCTGATTCATCTGCTGCTCTGTGATCATATGAGCCACATGTGCAGCACACAATAGATCCTAGCTGAAATATTACTCATATCACAGCTTTCATAAAGCCCTTTATGCACAATATATACATATATGCATGTGAACTGCAGGATATTTTTTAAGGCACATGGATTTTGTGGAATTCATAAGTAGATATACGTTTGATTTGATTGTTCATGAAGTTAAATTTATAAGATCAGAATACTGGCATTGCCATAGGAGTTAAAAACCTGAAGTGCACTGCCTTGAATGCTATCATATGATTCACACACTGGGTAAATGATATGGGTGGAAAATTTGATTTCCCCGTGAGTAACCAGACCTGGATCAGGTGTCTGTGTCAGATTGGGTTTATAAAGGCTGTACAGTACTGCCATATGTGCACACAACCACACTCACTTTTTTTTTAATTACTACATTGATATTATCACACAAATGGGCAACATCTATAGATAAAAATGGTAAATGATAATTAAGCTAGACTCAATAAATAATAAGAGACTACCGTATATACTACTGTTTAAAATCTTGCAGATGATAAGTCTGTTGTGCTCACCAAGGCTGCATTTATTTGATCAAAAACACAGTAATATTGTGAAATATTATTACAATTTCAAATAGCTGTTTTATATGTAAATATATGATAACTGTCATTTATTTCTGAGATCAAAGCTGAATTTTCAGCATCATTACTTATCTTCAGTGTCACATGATTTTCAGAAACCATTCCTATATGATAATGATAGATTTTTTTGACGAATAGAAAGTAGAAATGCATTTGAAGCATTTGTTTGAAATAGAAATCTTTTGCACATTATGAATGTAAATATTGTGATGATGCATTATATGCTTAAATCAATTTAAAACAATAAACAAAAAAATTATAATTGACATTTTATCTCACCATTTTTTCTTCTTTTTCGATCAATAAGTAAATATATATTTCCCAATTGTTTCTTCTCAGAATTGTGAGTTTATATCTTGCAATTGCAATTTTGACTTTTCTTTAAATCTGTATTTATTTATATGATTTTCTACCCAAATCTGTAGTTCATGCACATCACAAAAACAGAATTTCAGAGATGGTCTGTTTTAGGACCATGACTCAGGACAGACACTGATGTCCCGTCTCTGTTTAAGAGCCTGGTCAGGTTAAATATCTTGACCTCTTGGGTTCACAGCACTGAATTCCCTTTCCCAGGACAGTCAGGGTGACAGGTATTATTGCTCCTCTTTCTCCCCAGTCTCCTCCTTTTGTCTGTTTTATGTAGCCGGGGGATGGGAAGGGGTTAATAACTGAAGTGCTGTGGTTAGTGCAGTGTCGGATGTCGTCCCCTTCTTCTGCCAGTCCCTACTGAATTAGAGGTACACATTCATCATCATAAAGTCACGAGCGCTCTTCTTTATATTCCCCTCTTCCTCCTTCCACTGTTTTCGCTTCAGTCTGTGGGTGTGTGCTCATTATGCTCGAGGTCAAGACTCACATTCTTACACTCACTGTATTCAGAGACAGGAAACTGAGCGAGACAACAACAGATTTACACCTGCAGGAGCAACCCTAGTCAGAGCCGAAACACCTGACACTGGCAGCACAAACCCCACACTTACCCTGTGGACGCTGGTTTCTGCTGTGAAAGAAAAGAATACATATAAATACAAATCTCACGTTTCTGATAGAGAACCATGTTTTAATTTTTCAGAGCGCAACCTTATTTAATTATTTTTGTTTTGTACCTGCTGCAATGACATCCTGAATTTTAGGGTCATTGTATGTAAATGTAATGACATCACAAGGTCCTCCACTTCTCTCCCATGTGTTAGTGACCTGTTCTATTAAGCAATCGAGTGATTCTCGTGTGAGATGAAGGATAAGGAACAGTGCAGGTGTTGGGTCGAGTCTTTTGTGTGGTGAAAGAATGGGGGGATTGTGTGTGTTGCACACCTGAGTCTCCTCACTGCACCTGCTATACACACCTGTCCTCACTCTCCCTCTCGTCCCCCATGGGAACCAATCAGAGGGATTATTTGAGATCTGACACTTACAGACATAATGGCGACAGAACCTTCTATTCTCAAGCAGCAACGGAGCAGAAGAGACTCCAAAAAGTGGAGATGAAGCATCACGCAACTCCCTTGAAGCTCAGCCAGACGCGGCCGAGGCCTCCGCTCTATTGGTTTTCTACTGTTTGTTTGGCAATTTGGGGACTGGAAGTGACTTGAAAGTAATCAGAGATGTCTTACAGTAATAAGTCGTCTTTGTAGCTGTGGCAGGGGCTTTGAATGGTGATGGGGGCTTTGTGTGCAGGATGGTTGCCTCCTTTTGTAGCCCACTTCGGTCTGCCCTGGAGAGGGAGGGAAAAACCAGAACGAGAGGCAGGAGGCAGCTGTCACTTAACATGTGAATGTTCGGGAGCAGCCTGGGAGCCTTTAGAAAGCTTTTTATCCAGCGTTTTTATTTGAAGCGGAGTTTGTGAGCCAAAAGAGGAGCTGGGGGAGGGGCTAACGCTGGGAGGGAAAGAGGGAGGTGAAGGGACTGCTCCTCTGTCTAAATGCCTGGCACAAGAGTTCACACAACAGGCTGCCGACTTACGGACCTGCCTTAACTCTATCGAAACCACCGGATGGGGAACACCTGCTCTCCTGGAGCTCGGAAAGCACAGCATACAGGAGTCTTCCAGCAGCAGAACATCCCGTCGGTTGCCTCATGAAGGAATTCCTCTATGGGACTGTGCACAACAAAGACAAGAGAGAGAGAATACCGCTGACGGGAGGGGGCAGCCGGAGGGAGAGAGGGACATTGTTTGCATGTGGCTGTGGGCGACCGAAAAGCATTGGTCATCTTGCATAAAGTCTGTGTGTGTGTGAGTGCGTGTGTGTGAGTGCGTGTGTGTTTAAACCGGGATTTGTGTGTAAGTGAAGTCCTGTTTGAGCAAGTGAATGTGAAGGTTTTCACATGTTTATACGTCTGGAAAGGAAGGCCTCTCAAAGGATGCTGAGAGGAGACAGGTTTTTTGTTCTCCTGTTTGAATGATGACGGAGGAATGCCGTTTGTCCTCCTCTATGCACGGGGGTAAGAAAGTATGCACCCCAACCGACACAACCGCCTCCTCTTTCTGGACTCATTCAAACTTTCTCACTGAAACCAGCAGATGCTGTGATGCTATCAGAACCACTTCAGTTTCATCGATTATATACGGGTGAAAACAGCTAGCAGGGAATTTGGATTAAATAAGTCCGTTTCACTATACTGTGAGTATCGATTTATTTTGAATTAGTACATTCATGTGCTATATATTCATTGCTACTGAACTTAAATATATAACTGTATATTCTTCCTTCCAGTTTCCTTATTTGTATAAACTTTAAGAACTGAATCAACTCTTCAATTCTAACCAACATGTTGCCTTAACACATAACATTAGTTAAATAAAAAGTAGTATATTAATTATGCAGTTTATGCATGTTATGCATTCACGTAACACCAGACACTCTTATGTTAATTAGAGAAACCATTGTCATGACCACTGCACTTCACAGAGAGTGTCGATTTATGAATATTAAGAAATTAGTACATAAGTACATCCCAAGTGCGCTAGCACTTTTGCTGCTGTATATAGAGTTAATTCACCAGCAGAACGTGGCACGACACCAGTATACACCATCTGTCTGCCATACTGAGGTCAGATTAGGAAAGGGTATTGTCATGGTGGTCTCTGACAGTACCCACACTCATTGCTATGAGTCGAGCATCTCTTCCACGAATGTTTGTTTGACGCATCATTCAATAGAATATGACAAGAATAATTCCACTTGAGTCTATTGTTGTAAGAGATGAGACTATATTAATCATCCTTTACGGGTTGTTGATGCACAAAGCTGTTCATCAGAGGGGTTAATCTAGCTCCCTGGGGGCCGGTCTGAGACATGCCTCATAAATCAATATCAAGAGGCTGCACGGGGTGGTCTTAAATCAGAGAATACATTAGAGTCGGGTTAAGAGGGCGGCTGCTTCTTGATACACAAGCAAAGGGGAATCAATCTGTATCATTTATCTCAAGCTTTAGACAAGTAGATTAATTTGTGCAGGCACTGAGCTGGTCACCATCATGCAGTGTGTTTTGTTTTGGAGATCATTGGATCTTAGTGTGCTGTCACAACAAGGTTTCTTGAGTAGCTGAGCCAGCAAGACCTCAGTGGTCATTGATCTATAGGTCTATTGAAATGTTCAACATTGAGATGTAAAATGTTGTGTCACCTCTAACTCTGTGGAAACAGCCATTGCCGGCGTAATAATGCTTGTAAATCTTTATATTCAAATGGCTGTAGCTTCATTGACTGTTTGTAAACTCCTTCCCATCCTCCTTGTGTAATCCATCAAGGATGTAGGCTGGGCGTGAGATGGATGGATGAGTTAAAATAATTAAAGAGCATTTATTTAGATTGATTACATAGATTTTATGTACTTACTTTATGAAAACCAAATATAGAAAAATGTTTCTTAAAAGCCATATTTTTACTATGTAGTGTTGCAAATACATGAACAATGAGTATAAATAAAGCAATTTCATAGAGAGCTTAGTCATTTTTTAGGTTAATCAATTTATAAGCTTGCGTCTAAAGCATCAAACTCATCATTATAATATTTCTTGTCATGTTTTAGCAATCTCAGTTTACACATTATACAATCTAGTCCACCCTGCTAGAATGTGGGCTGATACTAAGTCTTCTGCTCCAGTGATCTAGAAACACTGAGTCTGTCTGCGAGTCTCACCATTAGCATGCAGTGAACTACAATGACCTGGACTGACCCAGATCACCTGTGCAATTAACATGCACGCTTAGCTGAATTCAACAGAACTCTGTTTCCTGCGCAAACAAAACCATCAGCCCAAAGGGTAACATGTCATTACATTGTTTAAAATACAAGGGTTTGCAACTTTGTTAGGTTTTAAAACAAAAGAAGTTTTGTACCATTTTGATTATTATTACTAGAAACATTAAATCAGAAATTAGATCTGTTCAATTGTTTCTCTTAGATAGGAATGAGGTTAAACAGAGAGCAATTTTTTAGTCTCCTGGGGCCCGTTTCAATAAGGAGGTTCATCCAACTCTGACTTAACTTACCCTGAGATGGGAGACAGAGTTTTCGGTTTCAGAACAGCTTAATTGTGTTAGTTCAGTCGACTCTGAGCAGGCTGACTCTGAGTTAAGCACGTGCATCACGACAATGAGGAGCTCTGAAATTATGATTCACCATGGCAACAGCACTAACTGAGTCTATAATTAACTTTCATTCTTAATCACTGTTATAATATCAGAGGTAAAACTGTAAATTGGTTAACTAAATTCCTGGTATAAAAAAACAAACAAACAAAAAGAAAAAAAACAATGCAGCCTCCTCGTCTATGGGATCCTGCATAAGAGGAGATGCCATTTTTGTCAATTTGACCATATTTTTGAAAATATTTACATGTATATATTTATATTATTATATTATATATAAATATATTTAATATATAAACATAGCATATTTTCTTAAATATATACATGCATTTGTTTCTATTTGTATATACTTAATAAATATACATAGTATACACTCATGTATTACATAAAACATTTTTTTTTTTTATTTTGGATGCAATTAATCGCAATTAATCATTTAACAGCACTAAGGCTATCTTTTTTCACTTAACAGGTGCATATTCACTTACCACCTGCAATTTCCAGGCACATTCTATGAGCACTGAAATAGCACTGTTAGAGGTTTATTATTAGTAGTAGTAGTAGTAGTATTTTTAATTGTGCTATTGTAATCCACAGCCCGTGTGTAAGTGTGCCCGTGTGTTAAATAAGTAGCTGCAAAAGTCAGCCAATTTGTCTCTACATTTCTTTGAGTGTAAACTGTTTTAATTTGGAGTGAGAGATATTTGGGAGTGGCTTCACTGAATCAGATATATGTCAATGTGCTTACAACTGATTGGTCCAATTTGGGTTCGTGGTCTCTATCCCAGAATAGAACCAACTCTGAAGCAGGGTAGATGGGTAACGTAAGTTACCATGGTGAAGAAACCCAGTCAGAACCAACCCATCTTCTTGAGCTTGAAAACTCAGAGTTTGCTGAAACTAAATGTGAACTTACCTGGGTAAAACTGAAACTGGCTTCATGCTACAGGCTACAAGACAGTCATTTAGTCAGCTAGGATCACTAGTAAAGGCCTGCATGAATTTCAGCCACACACATTCACCTTAAAGAAATATCTATGAAAAAGCATTCCTGAACATTAAAATTGGTGTTTGTCTACGTGTTCATCGCTGTCCTGCTCCTCAGGCATGTGGTCTGTGTTTCCCAGTAAACCATGAACATGTGTACTAAAAAAACACTGTTCATTCTTCTGTGGAAAAGAAATAAGGCAGCATTTCCATACCTGTCATATTTGATCAGGAGCTGAATGGTTTCCCAGGGCCATCCTGCCGATAGTCTTGGCAGAGGACAGTGGCTGTGGGTATCCTGGAGGAGACTGCCCTCATAAACAGGCTTCTCACTTGCATTTGTATGGATAGTGCTAGCTATTCTGAGTTAATATTGTAGTTTTCCAGGAGTAATCTGGCCCCTCTTGGTCAGGACCGAGCCTCAGTCAAGTGTTACCATCTCTGCCGTATAAATAACCATAGTGGTGTTTGTTGGCATGAAAGTGGTAAAAGACTCTCTTTTGTAGGACAGCAAGGAATCTAATTGAGATTTAAGCTTAATGGTCTTTGTCTGAGCTGATGAATCTCTTTTGATGACAGGAGTGGAAACTGGAAACTAGTAGACTACTATTTCCTTGAAAGGGTATGATCTTTAAACAGTATCTTCTCACTTTGACTTTCCTTGTGTTGTAGGTAGTTTAGATGACACCTGTATGTATGGCACAGGGATCTAATTATCCCGTAGACTGAAGAATCATGGGTAACCTAATTAGCAGACCTAGCTGTTTGGGACAAAAGTCCAAACAAGTCAAGTCAGAGGAGAGAGTCTTGAAAGGGTGCTACCAGCAACGGAGAGAATGGTCGCTCCCAGAGCCTCCTAGAGAAGAAACAAGGAAAGAGGACGTGGAAGAGGTTCTTCGGCAAACTCCAACACCAGACAAGCAGAGGAGTTCCCCAGCCCCTACTGTCACCACGACCAGCACTCTGGACAACGCCTGGCGAAGCACTCCATCCCCGGTAAAAACACCACAAAATGATTCTTTGCCCAGAAGGAGTAATATTCCGGAGTATAGAAGGTCCCCCCTGAGTCAGTATGGGTCCGTGGACAGGAGAGGCAGCCTGCAGAGAAGGGATTCTGGAAGTCCCTGGTCCTGGAAGCCTCTGAACACTCGAGAGGTCACTGAAGTCACAGAGGTGACAGAGACGATTGTTACAGAGATTGTAGAGGTGACAGAGTATCCTTCTTCAGGGAAAGGAGGTGACCCTATTGTTACTAGAACTGTTAGAGTCCTTACTGGAGCTGCTGGGGAACTTGCAGAGGTTATTCAATTTCATTTTCATTTATTTTACATGTTTTTTATTCATATTTTTTATATACCATCATTTACCATTTTAATTTAACTGATTTTTAAGTCATTGTATCAACAAAGTTTCACAAATTTGTTCAATTTCCAATTGAATAAAATTATTCTGATTCTCAGGTGCAGAGTGATGGTCAATCGAGTTCAGACCAGGAATCAAGTCTAGATCAATGGAAGGTACTGTATACTGATCTCTCCTTAACCTGCACTTCCTTTATGAAAAAGTGACAGCATATTGTCTGATCTTCTCTTAAGGATGGCAGAAGTGTTGTGACTCTGAAAGATGAGTTCAGGGATCCGTTGAAATTCCAGCAAAATCTGGAAATGCTGCTGACGTGGGTCTGCGAGATTGAGGAGCTGACAGCCAATCAAAAACCACCATCCTCAGAGTTTAAAGTGGTGAAAGCACAGCTGCAAGAACAGAAGGTATGTTACAAACCTTTAAAATGGTTAAGTTGTTGCTATATAAACAAACAAACAATAAACTAAAAGATTCATATTTACATAACCTGTTGATTAAAAAAGGCTACCCAATTTTAAAACCTTCTCATGTAATTTCTAATCCAATTCTTAAACTTTTCTTGAACTGAGAAGCATACTGTGTAAGTTCATGCATATAATAAGCTTTCAATGCCTTTGTGTATGATATGGGAATGGGTGGGGAAAAAGTAATTCACCTTTTTGAGATCTTTTGAGATCTAGGTTAGCTTAGTGAGTAAGGTAAAGCATACCTGAATGCCCACAATGATCCTCTGACACATGATACAAGTATTTGGCTTAAGTAACACAAAGATAGAACAAGGTGCATTATAAAGCTTGTAAATTTGTTTCCTAATACAAAGCATCTTTGAAGATGCAAAAGGGGGTGTTCTACAAAACTGTACTAGGAAGGCAATTCCCAACATGTACTCCAACATGTTGTCGCTTCATTGAAATATGACCCATCAGAGCATCTACTAAATTTGTGCTCCTATTGGCAACAGCACACTTTCCTATTAATGCATCATTTGCATCATAATTTATGTTTCGTGTAGCTCAATTGGTAGAGCATTGTGTTATGATGCGATTATGGGTCTGATCCAAGGAAACGCACGTGCTCATAAAATGTATAAGCACTATAAATATATAAATAATTTAAATTTATAAATCACTTTCCAACTCATCTGTCAAATGCATTAATTGGGCCTAAATGCACTTTGTGAAATGGAAAGTACATTTGCATGGATTTCACGCGGGCCAGATGTGGGCCGGTTCTGGGCCGAAACTGCTTGTCTGGGAATAAACAGCTTTTTAGAGGAAATAGCTCCTCATTTAAGGAATCCACAGCCTATTGGCTAATCATCAACATGCTTTACACTAAGCAATACTTTTGGATTGAACTATTTTTGGAGTTAACACCAAACAAATGCCATTTTATAAGAGAAGACCCTGACTTTTTGTGACAGGTGTGATTCAGCTTACAGCGATTTTCATTCATTCCTATAACGAGAAACATCCCAGGATTGAGAACCACTTTCCTTGGTGGAAACATAATACATTTCTTCAGCATAATAAAAATAATAATTTTCTTGTCCTGCAGCTCTTACAGCGCCTCGTAGAGGACAGGAGAGCCAGTATGGAGACCATGATGCAGGAGGGTCCACACCTGGCAGAACAGCTTCAGGAAAATGACAGTGAAAAGCCCAAAGTGAAGCTTGCACAGCTCAAGCTCAAGTGGGAGGCTCTACTTCAGGGCGCCAACAGCAGGTCAGTCTGTTTGACACATTGGTCCATATTTTGGTCCCAGGAAGACCCATATTGTGTTTTAACAATTAATTTGTTTTAACAGACACAGGACTCTGGAGGACATTCTGCCAAGAGCTCAGCTATTCCAGGAGATGACAGATAGACTTCAGCAATGGCTGATATCTGTGGATCAGGAATTAGCTGAGCTCCGCTCTGCAGAAAGAGGGATGCTCCATCTGCAGGAAGCCACAGGACAAGCCAAGGTCAGCAAAACATTAGAAAATATTTTGTTTAACCATTAATAAATTTGTATACTACAAGATTTCAGTGTGGAATCAAAGTGCCTCTCTCGGTCACCTTATAGGCAGTCATGGAAGAGATAAAAGCTAAGAGTGTCGACCTGGGGAAACTCCAACAATGTGCTCGTGAGCTCATGGAAAAGATTTCAGGTGGTGTTTTCTCCCATTTTGTGTCATTGTGTACACGGAACCTTGCACAGTGCCCACAAGGACATGTTTCAAACATGTTTCTTTCTTTCACATGCTAATCTAAAGAGGAGGAAACCCAGCTGGTGCAGGAGCAGGTGGACAGTCTGCGTATCCGGTACTCAGTGATGAGTCTGGGTAGTGCTGATGTCCTGCAGAGGCTGGAACAGGCTTTGGAGGCATCTAGTCGATGTACCTCCAGTCAGGAAGACCTCCACATGTGGCTTGGTCGAATCGAGAGAGAGCTGCTTGCTCCTGCTGCCAAGAGCCAATCTGGGGACGCAGTCTTGTGTTCTTCTGAGAGGCAGAAGGTAAGAGACAGGTGGATACCTCAGGTTTCTAGAAGTATACTGTAAGTCACTTTGGATAAATACTGCTGCTAAATGCCTACTTATATATCAGCCTGTTTGCATTTAATCAGCTGGAACAGGCTGTTGAGAAAGAGTTGGCTTGGTTTAAAGACACCTCACTGGCACTGGAGGAGCTCAGAGCCATTAATCTGGAACCAGACATCATCGCAGCCAAGTTCAATGAGCAGAAAGTTAGTTTTTGCACGTTCACAATGATGTTATCTGTGCAATAAGCTAGAATTTCTGTAAAATTCTTTAAAATAACCCATAGAATGTCTGTTTTTACCTTAGATACTTGCTGTAGAGATTCTGCAGCACAAGTTTAACATTGAGAAAATGGTGAAGATATTGGAACTCCTGCAGATGTACACTGGGGATGGGGAGACACTGAGACTCCTGGTAAGCTAATATTCATCCTTAATACCTTTTTAAATATTTTGACATAAGAACCAACATAATACTACTGTCTTTTCCCCTCTGAAGTCTTCCATAGACACCTTACAGGAGCAGTATCGAGTCACTACTGCCACCAATTCCCAAGTCTTGCTTCAACTGGAACATGCTCAGTCGCTCTTGTCTCAGTTCTCAGAGGGCTATGCTGAGGTTTTACCATGGTTGCAGGAAACCAAAGCCCTTATTGGCCAGTTTACCCTGAACACCATCAGCTATGAGGCTTTCAGAGAACAACAGGACCTCTTACAGGTACTAAACAACTTACTTCTTCAGAGCAAGATATTAACAACAAATGCTCATGTTTGGGCTCACATTTGCTATAGTACAAGTTCAAGTTCAAACACATTGTCTTTTTCGCATTGGCATTTCACATTGGAAACACATTGGTAATCATTAGTTGTTTCAGACAAAGCAATACAAAGATCAATGTTTGATCATGTTTCTGCATAACTTTCAAACAGAGAATCAGGGAATCCACAGCAGAGCATAAGCCACTGATAGCACGACTGATCATGCTGGCCCGGCGTCTATCAGACCTGAATACAGCTCAGGGACAGGAGTTCTGCCAGAAAGCTAGGGACACTGAAGACCAGCACCTGTCCATCAGAGACAGGGTTCGAGAAGCTGCTGGAGTACTGGAGGAGTCTCTGCCCCGCTATACACAGGTGACACACATGTAGATTCCTGGTTTATATGATAATATTTTATTTATCCTATAGAAAACAATTGGAGAAGTAGTTTGAATGCTGTAAAAGCCAATGTGAGAAGTCACACGGGAAAGAATGGGATTTTGGCTGAAGTTGCTTGTGGATGGCATCTGCAGTGATACTAAGTTTCTCTTTTGGGCCACATGGCCTTCAACGTGTTCTTTGGATAAAAATTATGAGGCAAATACACCAAATAGTCACTTTGTTATATGATTTTGACATATGCTGGTTGGCAGTATGCCACTCTTACAAGAGAACAAGAGACCAGTTAATACGGTGAAGAGTTAGGGAGTATTGGGAGGAGAACACCTGCAATAAGATCATTGGTTGAAACTGTATGAAAGGGTGAGCTGTGAGTGAGTCAGATGTTCTGCAGGGATCTCAGATTTATTGTCTTCTTGCAATAAAGGCTCATTTTGACTTCTTGAACTCTGCCGCCTCAGCAATATTTTACAAGACAGAGAAGACTTTTCTCCATAACACATTCTGGAGAATCCAGCTAAATTGGCTTCTTATGGTAGTTGGTTTAACATGGTTTGTAGTTATAAATCAAACGTTCTTAAAATGTCAAACCTCCATAGAGGGAACCTACTGTACTTTTGATGAATGCCCCAAAATGTCATTTTAGATGCTGGGACTAGTGTACTGACCACTTTAAGAAGGATTAAAAAAATAACCTGTTATTAAAAGCTTTTTCATAACTTACAGTATATCAGTTTATACCGTTCCGGGGACTGAAACCCATGAACTCGGCGTGCTAACGTCACACTCAGTTGAGCTACAGGAATGCAACCCACGATGCAATACACTGATATAACCCATTTTCAAAGTAGCCATATGTTTTAATTTGTTAAAGTAGCAATAAAAAGACAACACTGTCACATTTTAGCTGCATAAATGCTAGCTCACTCCTGAAACTCTCTATGTCCTTGTCAGCTGAATGAGAGGATGACTCTGATTGGAGAAAGACTGGAGCGGCTGTGTAGTCACCTGCAGGCCTCAATGGCTCTTCAAGGCCTCACCCCACGAATTCAAGAGCAGCTACAGGACAACAAGCACACATTGTCTGAGCTCTCCAAAATGGATCTGGACCTCAGTAGTGTGAGGACACAGGCTCAGGAGCTCCTGTCCAACACAGGGGCTCTCGCGGATAGTTCTATTGGCACGGGTACATCAAACATGAATTATCTTCTGGCACATACAGCTTTATATGCTAAAACATCTCATAAAGATTATTATTTCATAAGCATGGTCTGTCTATGATGATCTTGGTAATTTCAGCTATCCAAGAGCGGGTTTGCAGTCTAACGGGCCGCTGGGAGGAGGCTCAAAGACAAGCTCAGGAGAGGGAGAAGTGGCTTCTCAATCTCCTGGATCTAGCGGTCAGGTTCTGGAATGATGTGAGTGACATGACATCTGGCCTGAATGACGCCCAGCAAGCTGTTCTGGACCTCAACTCCAGTCGATCAGATTCAGAAACCATTCGACAGAGCCTGGAGACCATGCAGGTAGGCTACAAAAATGATACTGCGCTCAATGTTACTCTGCTCTTTCCTATTCCAGGCTGGCCCTTGCTGGTTTAGTGCTGGTCTAGCTGGACCAATGTAATATTACTAGTTTTACTTTTAAAAGTACATCACATGTTTTTAACAGAACATATGCTCATTACCTGGTTTTGTACTTTCAGCAGGGTTTTTAAGAATATTTCCTCATTGCATCCTGAAATTTTTGAACCATGCAAACTCTCTTATCCTTCCTTCTCAGACACTCAGGGAGGACATTGATTCTCTACAAGGTGACCTGGACGCACTGGGAATTCTGGGAATGGAACTCATGTCAGCATGTGGTGACACAGACAAGCCAGAGGTCACCAAAAGTTTGGATGAGGTTTGTATTTGAAACTGAAATGAGACTAATCCTCACAGAGACTGTTGTGTATCATGTGGTCATTTGTTCACATCTCACTGTCCAGCTGTCTTTTTCTGCAGCTTTATGGAACATGGAACAATCTCAGTAAGATCTGGACAGAGTGCAACCGTAAGTTAGAGGAATGTTTGCGAATGGCTCTCCATTATCAGGACAGTATGCAGGTGAGTAAGCCGCAAAGAACAAGTTTCAATTCCTTTCATTTCAAAGTCATTTTTTTTTTTTTTTCAGATTGGACATGTCCTGGCCAGGATTTCTAAAATGTCCTGGTTTTGGCTTTATTTTCCTTTATTTGATGTTCTCTCTATTGTCCTCATAAACTTTATGTATGCATATTTGCATTGCTTTGACCGCTCTCTGTTGATCCCACCTTCTCGTACGCTACGATTGGTCGATTGTGTACAATGCCTACATGCTATTGGTCAAGCTACTTTTCAGTCATTACCTTCAGCAAGTATGAAAACAACATAGAAAAAAAAATGCTTATGGTCACCCTACCTAATGAAATTAGTACTTACTGTACAACACTTCAAAACACAATCCCAAAGAATAGTGAGTTCATTACTTTTTCAATCTTGTCTCATCCAGTGGTGGTAGGTCTCTTTCTACAGTTGTATTATTTCAATATTCAGATTCATTATAGTATTTCAATATTCATGCCTCCATGTGGTTGTAGTGATGAGACTTTAAAAGACTGGCCAATTTTTGGCCAATTGGCAGGACTTTTGGATGCCCGTCTAGAGAGACCAAAGCTACCCATCGAGAATTTGGATTAAAGTCTGCATATTCCAGTGAATTCTCTTCTAGGTTGGACTGACTTCATGAAACAATGGAGGAAATCGACAATGTGCCTTTATAAATATTCATACACTGTAGAGTGGGTCAAGAGAACACTACAAAAGCACGTTTACAAATGTGACCTTCTATTGAAGGGTCTCTTTGAGTGGCTGAAGTCTGCAGAGCTGAAATCCACCGAAGGTTTCTCAGTGGGATCTGACCTGGGATCAGTTAAAGAGCAGCTGTGTGACCTGAAGGTTAGATCACACTTACAACTTACCTTGAGAAACTGAAAACTGTGTCACAAACAAATTAGTGGTGATTCCATCACCTCTTCTTTCAGGAATATAAGCGAGAGCTCTATCAGAAGAAGATTGAGATTGAGAGTCTAAACCATCGCTTTGTGTGTCGCCTCTCCCCGGGCACTGAGCGGCCTGGGTCCATCTCTCCACTGTGTGACTTCCGTCAGCGATGGGACGATCTGGAGTCAGAGACTGTCAGTAGACAGGTAAAATCACAGCTAAATCTCAAAGAAAAATACTGTTTTTCATAATGGTACTTGAACGAGAGTGTTTTGGAGCAGCACCAGTTGGAGTGTGCACTGCTGGGCTTGGGTCAGTTCCAGAACACGCTCGATGAGCTGCACGCCTGGCTCTCCCACACAGCTGACCTTCTGCAGGCCTCTCAGCCAATCAGCACTGACCTGCAGACCTGTGAGATAGAGCTTGCCAAGCACAAGGTACAAACACAAACTCCATGTTATCATTGGTATGTTTTTATATACACGTTCTTGCCAATGTTGTGTCCGCACTTTTGCAGTGATTTTTGCTCATATCGAGTGAAACACTATGTACTGCTTACTGAATGCTGCACAGATCTACTGTATCCCAACCAAGGGGTGTTAGAATGTAAGAACCTAACGTTCTGGCAATGTTCTCTCAACGTTATGAACAACAGTTCAATAGTTATAGAAACTCATGTAATGTTTCATTCCAGAAATGTTTTAGTTGGATGTTCTAGCATTTTTTTTTAAATGTTCCCATTCCCATAATGTTTTCATGTTTCCTTAACATTCATATATCCAAGAAAAAAACAAAAAACAAGTAACCCTGGCTGTAAGCCTGAAACTCACATTTCCTTTAAATGAATCACTCATATCAGATTGTTAGATTAGAATGTTGTACCTGGTGAAATCATGTTCACTCCAGACACTGCTTACTGTATCCTACACAGTCTGTACTGTTTACTAGTTACTACGTGTTTTTGTGTTCCTTTAGGTTCTGCGGAACGATGTGATGTCCCATGTGCACACGGTAGACTCTCTGAACCTGGCCGGCAGAAACCTGATTGAGTCTGGGGCAGGAGAAAGTTCACATGTCCTGCAGACTCGTCTGGAACAGCTGAACGAACGCTGGGAATTTGTGCGCTGTGAGACAGAGCGCAGACAGCTAGAGCTGGAAAATAACCTCAGTCAGGTGACCACAAACACCAGCTAATCAGAATTCCTGGTTTGAAAAAAAGACACAATCCAGTTTTGAGTGAAAAAAGCATTGTAGATTATTTTGGCAATGTTCAATTCAAAACTGAGGTGCATAAGTTTAGATCAACGACCAGTTAGTTCCAAAATGAAGTACAGAACCTGTGCTCATTGAAATAAAACAATTTGATAAAAGTATTCAAATCAATATGTGGCAATAATGCAGCATAATGAGACGTTAATAAGAAGGAGGATTTTTCCTCACATTGTTACACTTTTGAGCAGATTATTTTCTGTTAGCCTGTTGAATTGTTTACCAGTTGCATTGAATGATTAATTAATCATTTAATTAATTAAATTGGTCATGAGATTAAAAATCAAATAGTTTTGCAATAGAATGCAATAGAAGCGTATTCCTTAAGTGTGAGTGTGTATCCTAAACTCAGCCCTTATAACTGTATTGCAGGTTCAGGATGTGAGCATGGAGGTCCAGGATCTCCTGCAGTGGCTGGAACACACAGACCTGAGGCTGTCGTCCAGTAAGACGGTGTGGGGAATGCCAGACTCTGCCAGCGAGAGACTGAGCGCTCATTTGGTAATAAGCACTTAAATGCTGCACGCTGAACTTGGAGTGTTAACCTTGCAAACTGTGTTTATAAAACACTGAAGTCTGATTTCTGTATCTTGTGTCGCAGGAGTTGTGTAATGAGATGGATTCTAAAATGCACACTTACACAAATGTGCGCAACGCCATCCACAGGATGCTGGAGGGCAGTGAAGTGGCCCGGGGCTCCAGCACGGAGCATAGCTTATGCATGCTGGAGCAGAAGTGGAGCGCTGTCTACGCGAAAATGCAAGAAAGAAAGGTGATGACAGCATTTTCTGCATAGTTATAGCCATCTACAGATCACATAAAGTTTTTAGAATTTAATTTTAAAAAGATTTGATACATATTACATATATATAGTTTGGTTTAGGAACCAATTCTCACTATTTTGCTTATTAGCATGCGTATTACTAGCATATTGAGTGTTTATTGGTACTTATAAAGCACATATAAATGCCTTATTCAACATGAACAAATTTTAGATCCCTGAATCGTAAAAACCCCATACCTAAACTTAACAACTACCTTAGTGACTATTAATTAGCAACTAATTAGGAGGCAAAGGTCGTAATAGAATGTGATAGAATTGGACCCCAAACTAAAGTGTGACCAATTTAAAAATTAGGATAGCACTTAACAGTAAGGCCTCATTAGTGAACATTAATTGACACATTAAATAACATAAACTACAATGAACAATACATTTGTTACAGAATTGATACATCTTTGTTTACATTAGTTCCTTTAGTTTTAGTTCAAATACAGCTGTTTATTGTTAGTCCATGCCAGCGCGAATAAATAATATTAAAAGGTATCACTTTTGATTTGAATAAAATATGAATAAATGTTGACATTAACATTTATTGAGATTAATAAATGCTTTAGAATTTTTTTTCATTGTTAGTTGATGATAACTAATGAAGTTATCTACTATTAACAAATGGAACCTTGTTGTAAAATGTAACCGACGTATCTAGAATGGCTAATCTCAAAGAAACAAAATACTTTTCCATCAGTGTTTTAAAAATAATTTTATTTTATGTTATGATATGGAATTGCTTGGAAATGGTGTGCAACATTTATTGAAGTATTGAATGTGCGTTGTATGTTAAGTATGTTTTATTTTAGTTTTATTACAGTTAGATTTATTTTTTGTATTTAAAGTAACAGTTTATTCAAAGTACAGTTTTAGTTTAGTCAACTATAATATCCCTGATTTTCTTAGGCAAAGTTAACAGAGGGTCTTGGTCTGGCCAAGGAGTTTAACAGTAATGTCCAGGACCTGCTGACCAAAATGGCCAAGTGTGAGGAGACCATAAACACTCTGTCTGTGCCCAGCTTCATCCTGGACACCGTCTGCGCTCAGCTTCAGGAGCACAGGGTACGTGCGTCTGTGTGTGTGTGTGCTGCTGTGGGTGTCTGTGTGATTCAGTCGTGCTGTCTCTAGGTGCTGGTAGGTGAGGTGCAGTCTTACGGAGAGAGGAAGACGAGCGTGGAGACCGCTGCCACATGTCTGTCGGAGCTCAGCAGGAAGGAAGACTGCGATGTGGTGCAGAACCTGATCATGACCGTTCAGGACCGATACGAGAAACTCCTCCAGCACACCACAGACCGGGGGAAAACACTCGAGGACGTCAGAAGACATGCTAAACAGGTATCTACTTCTCATATGAACGCAACACTGACAGAAAGACCTGTTTCCAGGAAATCACTTGGCAAATTCTTAAGCAGGGCCGTGCACAGACCTTTTGAGGGGCATGTGCTGAAACTGAAAAAGGGCACCCCCCTCCCTTTTTTTATATCAAGATTATTTAGTAAGCCTGCATAACAGGAAGAAATGGTCACATCTTCATGACAAATTCATTAACACAAAATAATAGTCTCAAAAGCTTTAGATTTATTCACGATTAATAACAACCATAATAATAATATTAGATAATTAGATAATATAGATAAACAGGGTTTTAAGGGCTTCTTTAAACCTAATTACAACAGCTCTTGTGTACTCCCTCTTTTTTTAAATTGCATTTATAGCGGAAACCAAAATCTTTTTTTATTGAACTTTATGCACTTTTTTTATGAACTTTGCAAAAAAAAAAAAAAAAAAAAAAAAAAAAAATATATATATATATATATATATATATATATATATATTCTCTTTTTTAGCTATTCTGTTTGGTTTTATAAGCTAATTTGTATTATTTGGTTTACATGATTATGAATGACATTGAGAAGAGGGGAAGGTGAGCAATGAGTCAAGTATTTTTGACAAACTTTTTTGAAATATAATTTAATTATGTCCAACTCAATTCCAGATTATAAGAAACTATAGCCATACCGTAACTATAACATATCCAACATGTATCCGCCTACCATGTTTTACTACATTTTATACATGTGAGGACAAACGGAGAGTATACCAAAACATGATTAGCTTAAATGTTAATAAATTAAGTGTATCAGCAATCATAAATCAAAGAAGAAATTTCTTAGAAATATATTTTATAAATGTTATCTAGGTGACGAGGATCGCTCGTCGCTTTGTGTAAGTTCCAGTACGAAACAGCGCGGGGGCGCACCTGTTATGATTTTCCGATGGTAAAAACAAATTATATGTTGTTGTATTACTTATCAATATATAGTTTTTGACCAGCGAATGTGTGCAAATGTGAATTTTTTTTTGTCCGTCATTAAAACGGCGACGGTGCCTGCCGCTGCCGGCATCACATTACACTTTAATCTACAGGTTACAAACTAGTTTTTGTTGCTATATAGACGGAGCGCTCGGTTTTTCCTGTGGTAAAATGCATTTGGCCAAAATCGCATTTTATAAAAGATGAAATGCTACTGTATGCACAGGCCATTTAAGTGTTGGCTATGTATTGGCTATGACTAGATGGCAAATGCTAGCCCCCTCTCTCAGGCGACACCCCACATGTCTCAGTCAGTCAGACAGACATCAAATAAATAAAATACGAGCCTTTATAGACATAGTGTTTAGTAGTACTTATTCAAACAACAAGATATTTATTTACCCTTCGCAAAACTTTGTTCAGCTCAGCTGGTGTCTACTGTGCGGCTGATGTGGAACTTCAGTTGATTCAATGAATATAGAGGGGGCGGAGTTATCAGCTTACTGACAGCTTGAGGATCGAATAAGATTTACACAAGCTCGTTTTAAGAACTTTCATTTGCTAAATATTTTTGAAACAGACAGACAGATGTAAAGGGTGACCAATAGCATTGATAAAAATTTTTTTAAAAACACCACCAAAAAAAGGGCACTTTGGAGTGTAAGGGCAAAAAGGGCATGTGCTCTGCACAGGTTGAGCCCTACCTGTGCACGTGCCTGTTCTTAAGGTCTGTGCTTTTGACCTCCACAGTTCAGTGAATCATGGCACTTGCTGGTGGACTGGATGACGGAGGTTGAGCAGACGCTGGACACACACAAAGAGATCTCTGTGTCACAGGAAGAGATCAAACAACAGCTCACTGAACAGAAGGTACGTCACATCTCAGGACTCAGCAACGATGGTCTGCTGCACCTGTCACAACTTGCTGTAAAAAAAAAAAAAAACAGTAAAGTAAAAATGTGTGTATAAACCACACTGTAAATTTCCCCACAGAAGCAGTCAGTCCAGTCATAAGGTGGATTTGTGTGTTTTCAGGAGTTCCAGAAGCTGCTCCGCTCGAAGCGGCCGATGTACGAGGCCTGTCTGAAGAGTGGCCGCTCGCTGCAGGAGAAAGCCCAGAGTCCTGAAGACACGCAGCACCTGGAGAACATGCTGTCTGAGCTCAGAGACTCGTGGGACACCATCAGCGGCAAATCCAGCGAGAGGTGAGCCGACTGGAGCTCTGTAGTGTGCTGTGAGTCTGTTTCTGAGCTCTGAACGCTGCTCTTCTGTCCCAAGGCAGCACAAGCTGGAAGAGGCTCTGCTGTTTTCAGGCAGATTCACTGACGCTCTGCAGGCTCTTAATGACTGGCTGTACAGAGCCGAGCCACAGCTGGCTGAAGATGTGCCTGTCTGCGGGGAAAAAGAGCTGGTCAACAATCTGATCGACACGCACAAGGTACAGCACGTCTCAGAGTAAAATGAGTTCTTTTTATTTTACATTCTCCATTAAAAGGCCTTTCAAATTACATATGAGTTGTTGGAATTGGACACAGAATAACTTAGCAAAACCTGTTTGGAGTCAGTGAAGAAAAATCAGTGAAGAAAAATCAAGTTAAAGTTTTCTGAAAGCAAAATCACTTAGCAACATTGCATCTTTTCCTCCAGTTCTTTTCTTAATAATCATTACTATATTAATAATCATAATACAGCTATTTTATATTTTATCTCTGTTGTTATAAATAAGAACAGATGCAATAAGAACAAATGTAATAATGAAACAAGCATTCACGTAAGAAAAATAAATAATCAAAAGAAATCAACAATGTGTTCATTAATAAATTGCAATAAAAATAAAAAAACAAATAAATTGATTATTAAAACTACAAAAGCAGTTCAGTCAAGAGCAGCAAGTGATTCACTCTTTTCTTTTATTGTTTAATGCAAAAGAACAACAACAGTAGAACAAATACAAGAAAGAAACAAATAGACCTAGTGCATTACTTTTTTCATTTTACATCTAATACAAAGACAAATAAGGATAATCATGTGCTATTTGTAGCATCTTAATCACTAGACAAGTGATTTACAAATTAATAAAAAAAAAAATTGAAAACCTCAAATCTGACCAAAATCTTAATTTTGCACGTTTTATTTTTGTCGCTCAACATTGGCCGGTGCACATTCCGACTCATGTTGCCAGCACGGGTCTCCCATGAAGTCAGTGTGTTGTATTTTAGTCTATAGTCTGCTGTAGGTGATGCTCTGATGCGCAGGTGTTCCAGCGGGAGCTCGGGAAGCGTGCCGGCTGTATCCGCACACTGAAGCGCTCGGTCCGGGATCTGACGCGGAGCAGCACGGCCGATGCACACCGGCTGCAGGAGCAGATGGAGGAGCTGGAGAGACGCTGGGAGGCTGTGTGTAAACTCTCTGTGTCCAGACAGACTCGACTAGAAGCCGCGCTGCAGCAGGTGCCAGCACACACCCCTGATAATCACAGCTTCACCTTCAGTCACTAACATTTATACTTACATCTATGCATTTAGCTGACACTTCAATCCCAAGCACTTACATAACATTCAAAGTTCTGTAGTGTTGTTACTGTTAACATCAATACGACTGAATATTCAGTAAGTTATAAAGGTTTTTCAGTACGTTTTTTTTATTTGTATTATTATTGTATAACTGACTAATTACTAAAACTGAAATCAAAACAAAAAGATATTTTAAAATGGAAAAACTAAAAAAAATGCCTAAAATACACATTTAAGGTACATTAACCGTTAACTGTCACTCACGTTTTTGAAGATAGTCTTGAATGTGCATGATACAAACCTAAATTTTTATAATTCATGACTGAAAACAATTTGTAACATGATTTTGATGTACCATTTACATGGTAATGCAATGTCTGATTTTAAAATGGGTTTTGAAGGATGAATTTTGAGATTTTATGTTTTCAAGTGATATATAACTTCTGATGATTTCTAAAATGTGATAGAGAAAAAGGCAACGAGGAAGTCTTTTTTTTTAAACAAAGGTCAAAGCTCCTTTTGTAATGTAGATTTCTGAGGGTGCACTCTTGTCATAAATTAATCTATTACTTTTTCTACATAATTTTTAACAAAAAAATATTGGTATAATATATATTTGGGAGTCTTAGACCTTTCCAACTATATATAGTTTGTCAAGATTAGATTAAATTTGATTGTAATATAGTATAGTCAACGTAGGCGTCCCGTATACGGGACGGGGTGACATTTAACAGGTTAAGACATATTTGATAATCCCAACATATTGCACACTACAGGAAAAAAATCTGAAAGGTCACTGTACATTATTTATACCATACACATTCACATTGTACAGTACATTCAGACATATTTGATATTCCCAAAATGTCTTATTTTCTTTTAGTTTAAGTACTTAAATAACTAAAACTGAAATAAAAATAAACATTCAAAAAAGCAAAACTAATAAAAATGACAAAAAATTACTAGATTTAACTCAAAATAAAATAAAAAAGAATTAAAATATAAAGTATGAAAATACAAAAATAACACGATGTATTTTTTTTTCTTAATGGTGATGAATGTACATATTCCAACACATTCGTTCTCAGGCGGAGGAGTTTGATGGGATGGTTCACTCGTTCCTGGATCATCTTTCGGATGTTGAGAGGGTCCTGAAGTACGGAGTGCTGCCTGAGGAGGAGCAGGCTCTTCTGGCATTTCTTACCTGTCACCAGGTACGGTGGACATGGACTCATTTAATAGTCCAGTCCAGAGAGTTGTACAGTATCATATGAGTTTCACAACGCTGTCTTTGTGATCTGCAGGAGTCGATGAGCTCCTTGAACGCTCAGCAGACGGCGCTGGAGAACATTCAGAGACTGGGAGAGGAGATCCTGTCCTCCTGCCATCCAGACTCCGTCATCACCATCAGATCATGGACCAGCATCACAAACACTCGCTATGAAGAGGTGATTACTAGATATTAATTAGTTCAAATCTGTTGACAGTTGTGATTGGGCAAAACCATTGGGTTCTGGAAGTCTCATTCGTTTTTCTATAAAGGCATGATAATTGAAAAAACAATAAAACTGAAACAAAAATAAATATCTTGTCACATAAATCAATATGATGTTTATAACAGCACATCAGATAAATATCAGTTGTCACTCTATATCTCCAATAACATGTCTTAGTAAGATGATATTTAAATGCTTAGTTTGATTATCAAAACTATGATGCAATGCAACACAATCATAACTGAGAAATTAACAAATAAAAATTTCTCAAAAGCCAGACGGTCATATTTAAGACTCACAGATTTCTCTCTCTTAAAAAAAAAAGTCTGGCTCATTAAAGGGTTAGTTCACCCAAAAATCTAAATTAAGTAATTAATAACTCACCCTCATGTCGTTCCAAACCCGTGAGACCTCTGTTCATCTTCAGAACACAGTTTAAGATATTTTAGATTTAGTCTGAGAGCTCTCAGTCCCTCCATTGAAGCTGTGTGTACGGTCTACTGTCCATGTCCAGAAAGGTAAGAAAAACATCATCAAAGTAGTCCATGTGACATCAGAGGGGCAGGTAGAATATTTTGAAGCATCGAAAATACAGAGCAGTTTGTCATATCCGGTTTGCGAATGAATCATTCAATGTTACCGTATCTTCCTGAACAAGTTCATCAAATCGAACTGAATCGTTTTAAACGGTTCGCGTCTCCATTATGCATTAATCCACAAATGACTTCACCATCAGAGAGATAGCAGGAACATCAGGAGCAGACAAATCAACTGCTAAATGATGTGCATGTGTTATGTGTGTGATTTCATGGCTCAGGTCGAGACGTGGGCGAAGCAGCAGGCCGCGAGGATCCAGAGCACGCTGTCTGCTCTCGAGGCAGACAGAGAAGAGATCCAGCGATTACTGAACTGGATCTCCTCCGCTGAAGAGACTCTCAGTCTGAAGGAGCAGGAGCCGCTGCCTGAGGACCTCGAGCTCACCGCTGATCTCATCACACAACACACGGTAAACACAGAAATACAAACTGTATTTTGAAAATACTTGCATGTATTTATGTGTATATATTTATATTAATATAATTTATATTAGAAATAAATCTAGTTAATATATAAACCTAACATATTTTAAATACTGTATATAAATGCATGCATGTGCATTTATATATACATAATAAACACACACAGTACACATATATTATTTAAACAAAATCTTTTACTTTGGATGCGATTAATCTTTGAGAGCACTAATGATGACAGAAGTTTCATTTTAGAGTGAACTGTCCCTTTAAGAAAAGCAAAACTGTAAATAAAATGTCAGTACTTTATCCTGACAGAAGGAAGAGCTTCAGTTTAAAAATATAGTTTTAATAAGGTTTGACACCTGTGTATCAACTTCAAAACCCTTTATAAAATCAGCCAAATCAACATCAGTTTTCATCCCGAAGGTCCTGACAATTTTTATTATTATTATTATTATTATTATTATTATTATTATTATTATTATTATTATTATTATTATTATTGTTATTATTATTATTATGTTTCTGGGTCTCAAACAAAAATCTGTGAAGTAATACTAATCCAAAATAAAAAATAAAAATACAAAAAATCCATCAGATGCATATGTACAACTTTAGTTAAACTAAAACACCAGTTTTGCAGTTTTGTTACTTGAAATAAAATAACTTGTTTAATTTCAGCTAGTTGCCTAAGACTCACTTCTCATTTCCATTTAGCTTAACGTAATAAAATAACATAACCTAAAACTGAAATAAATAGGAATAAAAACTATATAGACATTTTTTTTAAAAGAAAGTTGAAAATATGAAAATATAGACACGTATAAACCCACAATAAAAAAAAAATATCAGAGCAGATCCGCCACTAAAAAACCAAAACCATGCTGAAGGTTCAAGGTCAAGAAATGTTACTGATTTCTTTTTAAGGATTTCATGGATGAGATGAAAGGGAAGCTACCAGAAATCGAAAACGCCACAAAATCCTGTAAACACAAGCTGGTTCCCAAGCAGCAGGTTTCTCCCAGTCGCAAGACACCAGCAAGTGAGTAAAGAATCTGTGTGAGTACTGCGTGCATGTCTTCAGCTGTAATCTCTGTGGACTGTATTCACTCATAGAGAGGAGAGGCACAGCGAAGCCCCCGCCGTCTGTTCCTCTTCCACTGGAGAAGCTGGACCCTCAGACACCTGTGATGTGTCAGCTGGTGAGTCAATGGAGGAAACTCTGGCTCCTGGCCCACGGCAGACAGAGCAGACTAGAGGAACATCTGCAGAGGCTGAAACAGGTGATCAAGACTGCGCTGTAACTTTGATAAAATAATACATCTGTGTTTGAATCCATGTGGTTGTTTAAGAACTGTCTCTTTTACTCATGCAGCTGGAGGAGTTTGCTAATTTTGACTTCAACATCTGGCGGAAAAGATACATGCAGTGGATAAGTCACCTCAAATCCCGGATACTGGATGTTTTCCGTAGCATTGATCGAGATCAGGATGGCCGGATCACTCACAAGGAGTTCATCGACAGCGTGCTGGCCTCTAGTGAGCATTAAAATGATTTTTTGCATCAAGTTGATCGGGTGAATACCCATATCCAAAAATATGTGTACATGCTTTACATTTCCATTTATGAAATTGTAAATGAATTAAAGACATACATGAAAAGTATTAGAAATAAAAAAAAACAAGTGTATAAATAAAATATATGTAATATATACATGTGATATATTTTAAGATTTTTTATGTCCATCCTAAATACAGTCAATACATGTAGAATGAATAAATATACAAAATAGACATTTATTTACATACATGTATCTGTGTGTGTATATACTGTAAATATACAGTATGTGTATATATATTGCAGATTTTTTTATATATATATGTTGTTTTAATAAAGTTGCACACACACACACACATAAAAAAATATATATTGCTGACGTAGGTAGTTGCATCAGATAATACTATATAAATATCATCACATAGGCCTATATATAATTAATAGATGTAAATAATTTAATATACAGTATGTTATAAGCATATCTTCATCCACCCAGAGAATTTACATATGTGAATATTTCATATTGCCTTGTCAGGTGAGCATATTATGTAACTGTTTGCAATATTTGACATTGCATATGTGCAGAGTTTCCCACCAACTCTCCGGAAATGACTGCGGTTGCTAACATATTTGATGTTAACGCCGATGGATTCATTGACTACTATGAATTTGTGAGTGCCCTCCATCCAAGCCGAGACCCTTACAGAAAGCCGGTAGATGCAGACCAAATCAATGAGGAGGTGTGTGTAGCTCTGTTTCTATAATCTTTCTTCACTGAGTATTCCTGTAAGACGACTAACAGAAACCTGACTTCTGCAGGTGAGTCGTCAGGTCTCTCAGTGCAACTGTCCAAAGAGATTTCTAGTGGAGCAAATTAGCTCAAATCGCTACAGGGTGAGTGGAAATCTGTTTTTCAGTACAAATAATGCTGTCAATACCTGATATTAACACCTGGACTGATATAACGATGCAACACGGACTAAAAGAACCAAAAACAGGACATGATGTCACAAGATTCGACCGTAAAAAGGACAGAATGTACAGTACAAGCATATCTGGTTCTTGTGAATGCTAAACAAACCAGGGCTATGTTTCCCAGAAGTGTTTCTAAGCCTAAGTACACTATACGAATCACCAGTGGTCCCTAAGATCAACTTATCTCACAATGCTTTAAAGAAACACAGCCCAGGACTGAATGGAGTATACACACAGACTTAGTGCCGTCCGAATGCTCAGGTCAGATGTTGATACCAGGTGTACATGGAGCAGCCCAGCTACATATCCATGACTAGTCTGCACGCCTGATGCTATGTCTGTGATTTTCACCAGTTTGGCGACTCTCAGCAGTTGCGGATGGTTCGTGTTCTCAGAAGCACTCTGATGGTTCGAGTCGGCGGTGGATGGACGGCATTAGATGAGTTTCTAGTGAAGAATGACCCCTGCAGAGGTCAATATCTCCCACTTATTCCAAATCTGCTTATTTTAGGTGAAATCAGAGGACAAACTTTCGCTATTTTCTGTGTAATATTATCTAACGGGTCACACTTTAGTTTTGTTGCCTACAATTTTTCCCTCCTAATTCTTGCTTACTAATAAAACTTATTCCGCAAGGATGCATTTTTGGTATTGTGCTGTGAGTAAAGACTGTTATGCATCACACACAGTAAAGGGACGCACAAACCTGAAGATAAAGGCGAAGTATCTCTCTCCGGACGGGTTCGAGGCGTCGGGCTGCAGAGGCAGTGCTAAAGGCCTGACCGTCAGCAGATCCAGCTCCAGTCTGAGTTTATACAGCAGCGCTTCGGCTCCCAGCAGCCCACTGACACGCAAGGTAGCTCTAACCGCTCACTAAACCATATTCATACAGTACATACATGATGTTTCTTGTACATGTGAGTCACTTCTCAGACTGATTTTAATAAAGTAATTCTGACATAGGCATTGCTACGCAGAAGTTTCTCTGGTGAGAGGTGCATTCGACCCAGGAGCTCTATCGCAGCTTTAGGGAGCGAGCATTTCTCTGCCGACATCGACTCTCCTTCAGCTACAGGTTAAACTCACAGCTCTTCTACAGTCTGCATTTACCATAAAGTGTCCGGTTTTCACCTAAAAAATATCTAGATGTAAAATGTAAAATTGCTTGTTTTAGATTATCGTTAAAAAATAAAAAAAAATTATTGCTGTGTTGTACTGTATGGTCGTGTACAGTACTGAATCAAAAATACAGTAACATTTTGAACATTGCTGTTTTTTTTTTTTACTATACGGTGAAATGTCATTTATTTCTGTGATGCTCCGCTGTATTTTCAGCATCATTCCTCCAGTGTTCAGTGTCACATGATCTTCAGAAATCATTCTTATATGATGATTTATTATCATTATCAATGTTAAAAACTGTTTTGGAAACAAACAAAACAAATAATTAGATTTTGTCCTGCATGTCATGTGCAGGGCTCCGTAATTTTAAATATTAGTGTAGTGAAAAGCAAGATCATTGTGTTTTATTTAGACCTGAGTCCTAGTTTCACATGTTATTTTTAAGAGGACTTGGGCCAAGTCGCAGTAGATTATTAGCACATTGAGTGATTTTGTGATTTGTTTTCTTTAGAAGCAGTAGAAAGACCACCAACATGAACACATCTTGTCCCGTACCATGAGCTCAACCAGGCAGACGATCCTGATCCACAGGATGGACAGAAACCACTCGAGCAGACCTCAGATCAGTGGACACAGCTGGTCACTAGTGCTCTGAGGTGTGTTACACCATCCGTTTCATAGCATAGCATTGACTTCACAGACTTTGTTTTTACAAAACGGACTCCCTGCTTTGTGTGTAACGAGAGAGCGCTGGAATGTTTCGCATGGGTTTGAGCAGCACGACGCCTGTAGTATCAAGGAGCAATAGCTTATGTAGTGCTTTACACAGCATACATGTATATGCACAGCTCTCTTTATTTTCTATAGTTGCCTGATGCAGGGACAAATGTCCAATCTTACCCCGTGACCTCCACTGCCTTTGTATCAGTTTCACCCCACAGTTAGTGATGCAAAATACAAACCAAAATACTGCTGTCTAATGGTTTAGGCTTTATGATACGCAGAGCTTTTGGGGTCCATGTTAATGTTTTGTGTAAGTGTGGCTATTATATCCTCAGGTCTGAAGTTCTAGAATATTTCAGGGTCTAGATTATGAATTTAAAGACCACATGATATATACCAGCAACATGTCACCGTTAGCAAATAATAAATACTGGTTAACGGTGGTAAATGAGCCCCAGAAATACATGACTTTGCTTACATTTCCTGAAATGTGTAAATAGCAAATAGCAAAACCAGAAATACATAGTTCCAGGTACATTTTTACATGACATGTCTACAAGAGTTGGTATAAGCTAGTTTATAGTTGTTCCTCATTGCAGATTCAGATTTATTTAACAGTACAGTGTCATGTAAAAAAAAAAAAAAATTAAGTAAAGAAAATGTGCCTATGGATACACAATGGTTGCAAAATGACCTTGTGTTGGTTAAAGCACATTTCATGGCAGTTCTGAATCAAAAGGTCTGGTGTCTGATGCTAAACGGCATGATCAAATGTCTCCAAAACAGTTAAATGTGACTGTGGCAATGTTTCATTACACTGGTTGTTGGTAAAATATTCTGACTTTTCATCTGTCAAATCTAACCTATATTGTGTGATAAAAACACATTTGCTGAAGCAAGCATGCCATTTTAGCTTTCTAATAACTTTACCAGGTGTGCTACTGAGCAAGTTTACTGCGTCAAAAATGCCACACATACTGAGCTGATTATGCGATGCAAATGACAAAATGCATTCATTTACATGTAATCCACCATGGAAAAATTATTCTGTATTGATAACAGAGTGTTGCGCAAGACAACATGCAAATTCTGTGTGAAAAGGAACAAAAGTTGTTAGTGTTTACTGTTCATTTCATCTGGAAACTGCAGTCAAATGTAAGCAGAGTCACGTTTAACTGTGCTGTCAATATTCTTATTATAGCTTAATCGTAAAAAAACTATCTGCCATGATTCTTTGATAAACACTAGAAGTTGGAGCTTAAGAAAATCCTGGTAATTATAACTTCATGATGGTGTAAATACAATCATTCCAACATGACTTGGACAAACAAGAACATGAGGTCTTTAAATACTTTGAGTCTGTTTAGAGATGTTCTTTAGCATTTTAGCATTGCGTTTGCTGTATGTCTCTCTAATTTTTACACCTCAGTGTTTGTAAAATGCATATTAGTGTAATTTCCAAGATACAGACATTTATCTATAGAATATTTTTTGTTTGTTTGTTTCTTATTTGATTTTGAACAATCATGCCACCGGTTGTAATAACTTCCTTTGAGGATTTGAAAGTGTAGGTCTCAATGAGATTATCTGAATTATACGCATCACAGATGCTCCAGCTGTGATTTTTGACTTTTATTTGAGCCAAACAAATCAACGTTGATATGACCTGCTTTTTCACAGTGTCCTGCTCAGGGCAAAGTCTGCTGTATTCATTTTGTTTGCCTTAAACCTACTTGTGAATGTTTGGGGTTGAATTCTTGTACCATTGTACCAAGTTGTTAAGAATGTAGCATTTGATTCTAATTACAGTACATATCAAATATGTGTGTCTTTTAATTTTGTGCATATGCGGTTCAGTTCTCTTAATTTTGAGTTGAAATGGGTTTGGAGGGTTCAGGATTGCTTAGCAGGCATACTTTGCTTTAGCTTTTTGCTTTGCTCTACTCTGTTTCATCTGAGAATATTCAAATGAAGGAATATTAATAAAACATTTGGCCGAAAATATGACACATTTATTTGCAATGGACTTGCAAGGAATAATAATGTCTGGCAGTGATTGATTATATATGCAAAATCCATTTGACTCTCAAAAACTCAAAATTCTGTGATTATTCATCATCTTATAAATGCTGGTTTATATAATCCATTTCTGGAAAGAGATCGTCTTCTGATATGCACCTGCTGTTATTGTACTGTAAATCTCTGATGCTGTAAATAATGGTATGTTCAGTAGCATTATTGCTTTTTTACTGTACATTTCTGATTTTGTAAAATAAGGTTACATAGAATTTGAGATCAGCGCTGAATTACTTTTAGTTGTGGAATTACACTAATCATAACATTACTTGTAATTATAAATCTGTTCAAATAAAATGTTTCATAGAAAGTTGTGTATAAAATGGTCTATATACTGCATTTTTGCAAAATTCAGTGCTAAGAAAAGACCCAGGCTGATGTACTGTGGTAATAAGGAGTTTTCCATATTGATTTTTCACAACTGTTTGTGCCATATTTAGATTTACACATTTAATGTTGTGTTTTGACGTTAAAGGAAATCTGCTTAAACTTAACAGATTAAATTTCTTTTCTTATGATGAGGGACAACAAATACTATGACAAATCATTTGGCAGAAAGAGGAGCAAACAGGAATTTGATTAAGTACATGAATACACTGATTTTTGTTCAATTTAAATAAATAAAAAAGAAAGAAAACCAAGTGAAATTGTAAGGTAAAAAGAAACACACACACACAAACACACACACACACATTTTGATGATTATAACAACTAAGTTTCGATGACAACTAAAGTAAATCCCAAATTCAGTATCTCAGGAAATTAGAATATTACTTAAGACCAACACAAAGAAAGGATTTTTAGAAATCTTGGCCAACTGAAAAGTATGAAAATGAAAAGTATGAGCATGTGCAGCACTCAATACTTAGTTGGGGCTCCTTGTGTCTGAATTACTGCAGCAATGCGGCGTGGCATGGAGTCGATCAGTCTGTGGCACTGCTCAGGTGTTGTGAGAGCCCAGGTTGCTCTATAGTGGCCTTCAGCTCTTCTGCATTCTTGGCTCTGACACATCACATCTTCCTCTTCACAATAAGGGATACCATGGTCCTTAAACCAGGTACTGGTAGCTTTGGTATTTGTGCAGGTGCCAAGTCCTGTTGGAAAATGAAATCTGCATCTCCATAAAGTTGGTCAGCAGCAGGAAGCATGAAGTGCTCTAAAACTTCCTGGTATATGACTGTGACCTTTGACCTCAGAAAACACAGTGGACCAACACCAGCAGATGACATGGCACCCCAAACCATCACTGACTGTGGAAACTTTACACTGGACCTCAAGCAACGTGGATTGTGTGCCTCTCCTCTCTTCCTCCAGACTCTGGGACCCTGATATCCAAAGGAAATTCTAAATTTACTTTCATCAGAGAACATAACTGTGGACCACTCAGTAGCAGTCCAGTTCTTTTTGAAGCGAGACGTTTCTGACACTCTCTGTTGTTCAAGAGTGTCTTGACACAAGGAATGCGAAGCTGAAACCCATGTCTTGCATACGTCTGTGCGTAGTGGTTCTTGAAGCACTGGCTCCAGCTGCAGTCCACTCTTTGGGAATCTCCCCCACATTTTTGAATGGGTTTTGTTTCACAACCCTCTCTAGGGTGCAGTTATCCCTATTGCTTGTACACATTTTTCTTCCACATCTTTTCTTTTCCTTCCCTTCTCCTCTCTATTAATGTGCTTGGACACAGAGCTCTGTGAACAGCCAGCCTCTTTTGCAATGACCTTTTGTGTCTTTCCCTCCTTGTGCAAGGTGTCAATGGTCGTCTTTTGGACAACTTTCAAGTCAGCAGTCTTCCTCATGATTGTGTAGCCTACAGAACTAGACTGAGAGACCATTTAAAGGCATTTGCAGGTGTTTTGAGTTAATTATCTGATTCACCAGTTGTCTTCAATATTGAACCTTTTCACAATATTCTAATTTTCTGAGATACTGAATTTGGGATTTCCTTAGTTGTCAGTTATAAACATCAAAATTAAAAGAAATAAACATTTGAAATATATCAGTCTGTGTGTAATGAATTAATATAATATACATGTTTCACTTTATGAATGAAATTAGTGAAATAAATTAACTTTTTGATGATATTCTAATTATATGACCAGCACCTGTATATATACATGTATGGTGAAAATTTGTAAGACCTACAATTTTACTCTAAAATTACATTAAATGTGTTTTTGGAAGTGAAAAAGAACAAGCCATCTTTAAAGAGAAAAAAAAACACATTTAATGGTTTTTATTAAAATGACTGTTCCTTAATTATACATTATCAGATATGTGCATTAGGGTTTTGTGTTATGTCTTGTTAAATTAATGTTCATTGCATTATTTTAGAGTTTTTAAATATTTTGTCTGTTTGCCCCTTCTATATGTTAGTTTTTACCTCAGCTTTTGGAAAAACTACTTGTAATGAGTTTTGATTAATCGTGTGTTTTGCTCTTGGCAACCTGTGTTTCTTTAAGATGATTGTCAGTTTTATAAAGGTAAAAACTGATTTTAATAAGTTTTGCCTTGATAACTCTAATCCTTTTTTTGTTTTATAAAGGTAAAAACTGATTTTAATAATAAGTGTTGCCTTGATAACTCCATAATTACCATTTTAAACTGTCAAATGTAAAGTTTTGTTTACACAGCTACCAGTTGTTTTCTTTTTTCTAGATATTTTTTTCTGGCAGGATATTTTTACAAAATGGTATTGTAAAACTTACACAAGTTGCTCATGATATGTGCTCATACTGCTGTGTCTCACACTGGACTGTTTTAGGTTTTTTGGGAATTGTTTCTTCTGAAATGATCTTCTCTAGCCTCAACATTCTTTGTGTGATTACAAACTACGACTGCTCCAGGATATTATAAACACTGACAGCTCTCACTGCGAGGCCTTGGAGGAGCAGATCTTAACAAGTGACCGTGGAGCTGTTGTTCAGAGCCAGAACACATCAGTGTCAGAGAACTTTTCAAAGAAATCATTCACAGAAATTTACTTGACAACATGCAATGCGCATAAAACTGTGAAAAGAGAAACATCTAAAAATGTTAATCTAACAAACTTTCCATACGAAGACAGTTTAGAGCGACCACGTTTTAATCAGGCTCCAAAAACAACATTCAAATATCATATGAGTAGATCCCTGTCTTCCTGACATGTGATAGCTCTGTGTAAAGAATAGCCACTTGTTACTTAACTTAAAAAAAAATTTGCAATGATTTCAAAATTAAAATATATATATATTTTGTAATGTTTTAAAGAATACACTTATTTTGATGTGTTGACTAACAAACTAAAGCACATGAAGTAATTGATTATAATTTTTACCTTTATTCAATAATATATGCACTAAATTACAACTTCTTCTTTCCAAGCGTGTCATTACAAATATATTTAAATACATACAAGTTTCAGTAGAAAGTATATTTTAGTCTATCATGAATGCTATTCGACAATAACACTTAAGCATATCAATAAACAATAGAGGTAATTATGAAATGACATATAAAGATGTACTTAAGTCCTACTTAAGTTGGTCAAGAATCACTCTTAAGTTCAGCTGTTTTGATATAAATTTAAGCTATGATTCATTTTCACTTAATTGTAAATAACATGTGATTAAGTTTCTTAAAACATAAATCCAGTTCACATATAAGTATATTATTTCCTCAACAAGTGCTCTTTTTCATAAGCGGTGTGTTTTTCTTTTTCACTTCGGAGCTTGATAGACATGGTAACTATGATCTGTTGTATTAAAAGGTTTGCTTTAAGAGTCATGTGTGTTTGGGATGACATGAAGGGAGTAATACTGAGTGAACTATTCCCTTCAGCTAAACTGTTCTGTGGTCGTTGTGGACGCCTCCTCATGGAGAAGATCGACACTTCGTCCTTTCTGAGCTGCTGTACTCGTCATCTTTTAAAGTCTTACATCCAGAGCGCTGGCTGTCAACATCGATAACCCTGATGAACACACCAGGTGAGTAAACAAGCATGATGAAAACAATGATGGGAGGATTTCAGATTCCTTCAGCAAGTCTGACAAGATTTACATTAGTGTTGCTAGAAAATTCTGAGAATGTGTCTGGCACATTGCCGGATACTTTGTACCGAGAAACAATGTGCTTAGTTATATTACTATGTTTATTCAGTTATTTGTAATTATTCAGACAACTCTAGAGAACGTCATTTACAAAAACTTTAAAAATTAAGATGTTTAGGTCAGCAATCATGTGTTAAAATGCACTGGATGAACTTACATTTGTCTTGAATATTACATCAGAATGTGTGAACCAACAGTATATGAAAAGCACTGCTTTTGGATTAAATATTAATAAACACAATATTAAATTAACACATATTACTTATGTGTTAAAGATGCACTTTTAAGTTATCTGTTAGGATTCCTGTTCATTTCAATGGCAGCTGCTCGGCTGGTGCATGCAGCTATGCCCCGATTGCTGCCATCTTTCTTAAACACTCAGATTTTGTGATTTATACATTAAATTCATTTGAACTCTTTTGATTAATATAATTTGCCAGATGCATAAATGTAAATATTTACAGCATGTCTCAACAGTAGAGACATTATTATTATCGTTACAAATGACAGCTAGATGTTGGTGCATTAAATAATGTTACATTTATAGTTTGCTGAGCAAAAAAAAAAACAAAAAAACAACAACAACAACAAAAAACAAACAAACAGTAAAACAAAACTGGACTTTAAACGGTCTCCTATTAGATGCTTGTGGATGCAGCATCATGCAAAATTACTCTGTTCAGAGGAATATTGAGCTCCTTTGATTATACTTTATACAGCATAAAATGTGTCTGAAAGTGTCTGAAAATGTGGGTTACTGAGAAAAAGTCATTTATATTAAATAACCTTTTATATGTGGTCTACAGAGAACTTTCACATGTATTCATTTGGGGCACTATTTTTATCTAACAATTGAGAATAACATGAGAATAAGGACAATAAATAAAATAAGTGAAAAAAAAAATTTTAATACTTGAATTAAACTGAATTATCCCTTAAAGAATGCTTGCATTTATTAGAAATCCTCAGGAGTAATGGAGCCCAAATCAGTGATCAGAGCAGTTCCAGTGTCACAATGGCTCTACAAACCTTTGCCCCATGTAATTTTCTTTTTCAAATAACAGTTGTTTCTCAGAGTTTGTAAATAATTCATGAATGTGCTTCACATGTGTGTAGGTTCCCAATGTGTGACAGTAAAGGCTTTCAGGATCTCATTAAGCTTGCACATTTTGATTTTGGTAATAATAGAGTGAGAGTCAACATAATACAATAAGAGTGTTGTGTTTAGAGGACACAAAACCCATTTGAAAGAAAGATTTTTAAAAAGCATCACGTAACACATGAGTTGAGTAACAGGTGGTGAATGACAGAGCCACTGTCATCAACATGCTATTGTGACTACAATAAATAATTAAAGACTACTTTAAAAGTAATTTAATGAGCACTTGTGTGTACAGTTAGTTGTTTATTTTTTGTAATGAAAGCAACAAATGATACAGGTTTATTGAAAAGATTTTGAAATGGATTCTGTGAAAATTTCATATATATCACACATATATTTTTTTATTCATTTACCTCTCATATATATTTAGCCATTAATTAACTGCAATTAAGTACAAATGTTTTATAGTTTAAATTTAAATTTAAATTTATATTAAATGCAAATAGTGCATTCTGGCTCTCTTAATTAGGATGTAAGTACAGTACATAATTATATGTATTTTCAAAATTTCTTTTATTGTCTTTGAAATATGGTTGAACTTTATTATAAATGTACTGACAAACATTTATAATAAACACAAATATACTTTAAAGTTATTTCTGTTGAAACTTGCATGTTATGCGTTTAAGTACATTTGTAATAACACATTTGTAAAGTTGTAATTTAGTACTTTTTTAATATATATATATATATATATATATATATATATATATTAATTTTCAATATATCAAGTGACCTTCCTAAAATTATAATCAAGTAGGCCTACTGTACATGTGCATTAGTATGTTAGTCTTTATGTTATGTTCTTTAAAACATGACAAAAACATAATTATTTTAAAATGTACTTTAAACTAAACTTTTAATTTAATACTATTACAAAGTGCACTTTTTAAAGTCTACTCAGATGTGTTAAGAAACAGTTCAGTTCACTCAAGTAGCCTTTTATTTCATTCATATTATTTAGTCTGCTAATACAGCTTTTTAAATGTATTTTTAAGATTTGAAGCACAATACAATTGCACATTCAACACAGTTAAACACACTTTTCCCCAAAGATTGTGTGACTTTATCATACTGAGAGACTTTGATTATAGGGTTAATTCAGGATAATTCGACTGTTTTCTCAGTCAACACAATGCAAAAAAAAAAGTCCCAACTCCGTCATTAAATGTGTTCCTCCCAAAACTGTTAAGATAAATATTAAACTGTGAGCTGCATTTGTATGTTGTTTAACACATATTAAGTAAATAGACATAAATAAATACAATTATATTTGTAACTATTGTCAAGTATAGGTCTCTGCAGGAAAGTAATGGGAGTTACCAGATCAGGGTGTTATTGTTGCCAGAGTTTACATTGAGAGTTAAAGGATCATTTCAATGTCAGCTGCTTCAGCCTCAGTCAAGTAATAAGATACACTTCCTGCTTCAGCTCAATGTCAAGCTTGCTAGGAGAGAGAGAGAGAGAGAGCGAGACAGAGAGAGAGAGAGAGAGAGAGAGAGAGAGAAAGAGAGAGAGAGAGGGAGGGAGGGGGAGAGAGAGAGAGAGAGAGAGAGAGAGAGAGAGAGAGAGGGAGGGAGGGAGGGAGAGAGAGACAGAGAGAGAGACAGAGAGAGAGAGAGAGAGAGAGAGAGAGAAAGAGAGAGAGAGAGGGAGGGAGGGGGAGAGAGAGAGAGAGAGAGAGAGAGAGAGAGAGAGAGAGAGGGAGGGAGGGAGAAGAGAGACAGAGAGAGAGACAGAGAGAGAGAGAGACAGAGAGAGAGAGAGAGAGAGAGAGAGAGAGAAAGAGAGAGAGAGAGGGAGGGAGGGGGAGAGAGAGAGAGAGAGAGAGAGAGAGAGAGAGCGAGACAGAGAGAGAGAGAGAGAGAGAGAGAGAGAGAGAGAGAAAGAGAGAGAGAGAGGGAGGGAGGGGGAGAGAGAGAGAGAGAGAGAGAGAGAGAGAGAGAGAGAGAGAGAGAGAGAGAGAGGGAGGGAGGGAGGGAGGGAGGGAGAGAGAGACAGAGAGAGAGACAGAGAGAGAGAGAGACAGAACAGAGAGAGAGAGAGAGAGAGAGAGAGAGACAGAGAGAGAGAGAGAGAGAGAGAGAGAGAGACAGAGAGAGACAGAGAGAGAGAGAGAGGGAGGGGTTACTGCGTCATGCTTACTCTTGCTTTCTCTGTTCACCCCTTCGCCGGGAAAGCCGAGCACATGGTTTTGAATGTTAGCCCACTGCGATAAAGCACCCCTGCTTCTCACAGCTCGCGCCTGTGTGCTCTCATTACCATCCGGTGAATTTTAGAACGAACAGGAACATAAAGAGCAAGAAAAACAGCGCTCAAACTCACATACTGAAGGCTGATGAAACGGCTGTCAGAATGTACTGAAACCTCAGGACAATCAGGTGGGATGTGTGTGTGTGTGTGTGTGTGTGTGTGTTTGTAAGATTATCCAGTTTAATGCACTAGAAGTGGTGTTCTGTAAACCAAAGAGCCAAAGGAGATTGAAGGGCACGGAAGAGTTGTTAGCCATTGGTATGAGCACAAACTGGTTATTGTGAATGGGCTGAATTAATCAGGCTGAAGGAAATGGTTATGTCATAAAACAAGGAACGTGATCAGGGAGTGTATACAGCGGTAATTACTGGAATTGTTGGTGTAGTATTAAGTCTGGTGAGTTTATGTGTAATCGGTTTGTTTTTAGTACTGTAGATTTGAATGGGAAAGGTCATGTGACATCTCTGATTCAGAGTGGATTTTCAAAAATTACCAAACCCAGAAAATATAATAGAGAACTGCAAGAATTCAATAGCAGTGAAAATGTGACTCACTAAAGGGAAGTAAATAAAATTAGAGCTAACACTATCTACCACTAAAAACAACCTATCAATTGCTTAGAAACACCTTGAAACCACAATAGCATTGTGTTAGTCTCGTGTAGACTAATGGCTGAAGGTCTGGGGACCTTGGCTGCTTTGAAAGGACAGTCCAACATATAGATAAATTGAATACAGACCAAAGATAACCTGTTAGATTTACCCAAAATGAATTATATTTTATGTTTAACCACTAAAGAGACATCAGAGCCAGCGGCACATATCAGAAGGTCTAGCCCAGGTGAGGCTGCTCTCGCGGGACACATGAGGACTGAGCTCCCGCTGATCGAGTGGAGCTCACCGTCTACGAGATCGGTGAAACACATATTTAAATAGGCGCTGTCTATATAAATAAACCACAGATTTGAGTTTTAAACAACTACATTCCCCCCTGGAATACTTTTAAAATTACATTTCATGACACAATAACAGTAATATTTTGAAAATGATCCGAATAAATGGTGGTTGAACTCAACCAATGCTGCGTGAACTCAACCAATCAGGATGTTTAGCGCCCAAATCCCGCCCCCGAAAGTTCCAGAACTTTGAAAAAGTACCAGCAGGGACTTTCTGAGGGGCATTTTTTTACCCGGAACTTTATTTAGTTCCTGGTTCCTGCGGTGGAAATACACCAAGTACCAGGCCAAAGTCCCTAGTTCCTGGGTAAGTTCCTGCGGTGGAAACGCTTCAAATTACGGTTTATTTTGTGCCGCATCATGTTTAGGGGCAGGGAAATGTCCCCACAATAACAGACTGCAGTGTAAAACTCTTGGACGTATGTTAAAGATTATATTCCGCAGACTTTAAATATTTCACATACTTTTGAAAATCCATCTTTTAGTTGATCCTAAAAAATACAGTTACAGTAAACACAACAGCTCTCTTCTTTCATGAGGAGGTTTGGCATCACAGCATCTTTGTTTCCAGGCAGAACGTTAAAGAACATGACACACATGTCTCCCGGAAAGCCTGTGTAATTCAACCAAATAATATTCTCTTATCTGTTATGCACAGTACAATGTTAAAGTAGTGTCGTTGCTCTTTTATGACAGCAAAACAGCACTTTAAAGTCAAAGAAATAGAAAGTCTATTGTAAGACTAATTAGTTCTCCTGTGCTTCCATCTTCCAGATAACCTATAAAAACCAGTTGCCTTTTTGACGTGTGGACCTCAGTGCCTTCATCATGTCACTGCTCACACACGTGTTGGCCTGCCTTTTTGGCATCGGATCATGGGTGGCCATTAATGGGATGTGGGTGGAGCTACCTCTGATCGTCCCCTCCATTCCTGAGGGTTGGTTCCTTCCCTCCTACCTCACAATCATTATCCAGATGGCTAACATCGGGCCTCTCTTCATCACGCTAATGCACCGCTTCAGACCGGGCGTGCTGGACGAGCGGCCGGTTATCTACACAATCGTAATGGTTGGTGTGGTGGCCACCTTCCTCATGGCGTTCCTCTGGAACCTCAGACTTACTATTGGAGGAGGCGAACACAGTGCTGCCTTACTGTCCCTCAGCTTCCTGCTGTCTGTGGTGGACTGCACCTCATCCGTCACCTTTCTACCCTTCATGATGCGTCTGCAGCCTCGGTATCTCACCACCTACTTCATTGGAGAGGGTCTAAGTGGCCTGGTCCCAGCACTGGTAGCTCTTATCCAAGGTGTAGGGGTGGTCCACTGCAAAAATGCAAGTGTAAATGCGAACTTTAGCATGGGGAACTCATCCTGGGGCTTCGATGGAGAACTGCAGGCACACTACCAACCGGCCAACTTCTCCGCACAGGGTTTCTTCCTGTTCCTCAGTGCGATGATGATGGTGTGTCTGGGTGCTTTCTTGTTACTCAACTTCCACCCAGCAGTGGCAAGGGAACACAAGAGCAAAGGTTATATTGATGATTCTCGGCGGGTGGAGAAGATTGATATGAGCCAAGCCCCAAATAATGAAACTCCAGAACAAAGGCCCATGTTGGATTTCCCAGAAAGCCCTGTGATAAAACAACACAGTTCATTTGGGAAAGGAACCTACAGCAGAACTGAGCTGGCCTTCATATTTGTAGTTCTGGCCTGGGTAAATGCACTGACCAATGCAGTCCTGCCCTCGGTCCAGGCTTACTCCTGTTTGCCGTATGGAAATCAGGCCTATCATCTTGCAGCCACATTGTCTTCAGTAGCCAATCCAGTGGCTTGTTTCATTGCCATGTTTGTGCCAATAAGGTGAGAACAAGGATGCGCTATATTCATGCAACTATTCCATGTCTGAATTGCATTAGGCTAACGTGCTTTCTTAAATCATTTCGAAGGTCTCTGGTGCTGATGGGGGTTCTGACAGTGACCGGCACAGGGTTTGGAGCATATATAATGGCCATGGCAGCACTAAGCCCTTGCCCTCTGCTGATCAATCATGACCTAGGACCAGCACTCATCGTAAGACTTACACACATGCTTTCTATTGGTCTGAGCTGTTCATATTTTATGTTCCATTAAGTATATGTAAAGTAAATTTACTTGCAATACAATTTATATTCTTAATAATTAAGGTTCTTTATTTGGGAGTAACTGGTTCAATGAAGAACCGTTGACGTTCCATGAAATGTTTAAACTGTACAAAAGGTTCTTTAAAGTGAAAAAAGGTTTAAAATGCAGTTCAAAATGGTTCTTTTAAAAATGTTTGGGATGGCAACAAAACTCACATAATCTCCATGTGCTCTTTCTCCCTTTATCTTTAGGTCATAACCTGGGTCATATTTGTCCTGACTTTGTCCTATGTGAAGGTGATTATTGGAGTGATCCTGCGAGATGAAGGCCACAGCGCTCTCGTGTGGTGTGGAGCTGTGGTGCAGCTGGGCTCTATGTTAGGTGCCCTGTCTATGTTCCCTTTGGTTAGTGTTTATAGACTTTTCCAGTCAGGAGATCCCTGTAATACCAAGTGCCATAAATAAAAGCGATCATTATTCAGAGCAAAACACTAATATGTTAGCAAACAAGGCTGAATAATACACAGAGGTAAGACCAAGCACATTTTTCCGTTATAAATATATATTTTTCCCCCCACATTTACATACAACCCAAATCTCAGCTACTGTATTGTTCCAACAAATATTTTGTCATATAGTTCTTAGTACTGTTACATCATGACAAAACTAGCATTATAACCTTCTGTAAAATCTGGCACTGCCTTATAGTTACAGTGTAACTTGTCAATTATGACATTTTTGTTATAGTTCAATGTTTATACTTAATATGTAGTGTTTTTGTTATCGTACTGAACTGTTGCTAAAGCATGAGGTCATGTTTTTTAAAAGAATTTGAAAATATTTATGCTTTTATATAAGCCTTGCCAATCCTATTCCTGTTCCTTTGATTTGGTAAAAAATAAATATTTGTTCTCTAAGAATAAAGCTGTGTCGTGGTGATTTCTATTAACATCTAGTTGATTAATATAAGTCTATCACATTATTTCATCGAACTCCATCATAAAGGTGGTCACGATGGGAAAATGGGATCACTTTATACAGCATATCAGCAAATGTGACATAATTTCCATTTCCATAAGTCATCAGACTCTTGATATAGTTCTTTTTATTCAACACATTTGCTTTAGTAAGGCTGAAAACCCAAGTGAGCATGCCATTGGCGATAGTGGCCCAAAAACTCCCTGAGGTGTTAAAATGAGAAAGAAAGCCTGAATCTTGTACTTCTTCCTCTTGTTTATGTGCATTAAATAAAACACAAACACAAATCAACTGGCTAAATAATCCACCCCAAAAAATGTATAATTATAGGTAGACCAGCTAATTATACCTTGTATAATAAACTTATTTTAGGACAGTTTGTATTCTTTCATACTACTATTTCAGCACACATAATGGTTTTATATATATATATATATATATATATATATATATATATATATATATATATATATATAAAATGAGAACATTTGATTTATTTATTTATTTTTATTATAGGCCTATACACATATAATAATTACAAGTACTAACTACATAAGCAGGCCTACTAGTATAAATAGAGGACTTGGGGAAGAAAATAAATTCATGTTCAATTTTAAATAGATGTCCATGTTTTCATCCTACTGTTATTTGGTTGTAACATCATCGTCACTGAGTTACAAATGTTAAAGGGAAAACTACTAATTTTCTACGACTACTGCGTACTGAGTATGTACTAGTAAACAATAAATTACATTATTACATAACATTTAAAAATTGCCCCGAAGTAAACAGAATACTCTTCCCTTACCAAGATGGCCGCCGTTCCGGCTCGTCAATTCTACTGGCTGAGGCGCAACTTCCGCTCTCGACTCCTCCTTTGTCTGAGTCCTTTCGCTCCTCCGCCTAGTTATTTATTTATTTCCTTTTCGTTTGTGGGGTATATTTTTATATATCCTTATCTCTCGGTTATTGAATGACACTCGATTCCGACACATATATGCCTAAAAGCAAAGCCCCCAAAATGGATGATGTGGACTACAGTAAGTGAAGCGTTGTGTTTCGACTTTCCTTGTTCTCTTGAGCTTTGGGAAGGCGTCATGTAGAAGGATGCTTTGGATATTTTAAAGGTTTAAACGCTAATGTCAGCCGTTTGTTGTCACATCTATGGTTTGTTCAGCTGCAGGACATAATTCAGCCTATCATCAGCAGTCATTGTTCTGGGTTCATTCATGTTTGGCCTCCTTCGGTTGTTTACATCTGTATTGTGTCTGTTGGGTTTATCAGAGGCTGAATAAATTAATGCTAACATGGTGTGTTTCATAGTTTCTTAGAAGTATTGTGTAATATTTTTTCAGCTGTTCATCACATATGTTTTGGGTGCCATTCTCGGATGTTTCAGTAGTTGTTTATTTTTAGGGAAACCATATACAGATTCAGCCTGATCTTGTCATAACTTAATTTTAAGTGAATTCTAAACTCAATTGTTCTCGTCATCTGTCGTCATCATCTGCCTGCACAATTCATACCTTCCTGGAAGATCCTGAAGATAGGTTTATTAAAATGTCCACAGAGGCCACATTCAAAACATGGGGTTTAAATAACAAAGGCACATTGTGCTGAACCCATCATTTGGATGGAAGTAAATATGTAATTGATCTGTGAGTATCTGTCTTGGAGATTGTCTTCTGTTGAAGCTCAAGGTGAAGCTCAAGATCATCTCATTATGAACATTATGAAATATTATAACAATGACCATCAAAAAAAGATTTTTAAAGCATTAGCATATATGTACAAATTTCGAATTTGCAGTTGAAAAACAAAACATCTATCATCAGGTTTTTTTTTGTTTGTTTTTTTTTGTAATTGTTAACCTATTTTCATAATTGTTTAAAATTTTTCGAAACTGCTGTTTTAGAATTAAATGTTTCCTATTTTGAATCTTTTGAAATGAAAACACTTGAAGCAGGATCAGGGGAGTTTGAAACAAGAGATTCATGGTATTTTTGGATGGTTATTTTTACTATTATTTTAAACAAAAAGAAAAGAAAGATTTTTTTTTTCAGTATTAGTGCAAAATTAGGATTTGTAGATGAAAGAAAAATAGGTTCAAATGTCATGAAACTGATGTAATTCGAATTGGCACTTTATTTTATTTAACACAATGACTTTAAACATTTTTGTAACTGCTGTTTTAGAATTAAAAAATGCTTATTTTGTACCTTTTTTATACAAATAATAAATTACATAAAGTACATCCAGAATTAAAATGAGATTTGATCTGTTGGGATTTAGCACATTATGGCTGAAAGGTGATGATGTTCTGCAAGATTCCCCTATGTGTCAAACCATGTTTTATTGGACTGTCCATATTTTAATGTGTGTTTGTAGATGTATGAAGTGAAAAAAATAGTCATTTAGTATAAGTTTGCTAGAAAAAGTTTTAGAATTTTTATCATATGTTAATGTAATAAATCTTGTGTAGTATATCTTGTTTGTTTGATGGTTTTTATTGTATTTATAAATTGTATTGTATATGAATAATTAAATAAATAATATAAATATATATATAAAAACATTTGCCATGAAAATAGCCGAAGATAATGACATGGCATTAAATAAAACATATACTATTACTACTATTGCACCTTTTTTAATTAAAATACTTGAAGTGGAGTTTGGAGGAAAGCGATGGTTCTGTCATCCAAATGTAACACAATTGTCATTCTGCTAATTTAAAGTGCAATGGAAATTAATTGTATAATAAGTTAAAAAAATGCAAAGCAGAAGCATTTTCATTAGTGATCTCAGACTTTACATCCCATTGTGCTGTATATCACCGACTCAGTTCAGAAAGCAGAAGCCGATGGTGTCATTTTTTATTTTAAGCGATTAGCTTGAGGATTTGAGCTGAAGGTTGTGAAAATGTTGTTTTGCGGGGAGCGTCAGAGTATGTGTCTCTGCCTGCAGGCGCTGCTTTCTGAGCCGCTGTGGGTTTGGCTCTGTTCTGTCCCGGCTTGCTCTCTTTAAACCCTCCAAACACCAGCTGGTGTCGTAACAGACGTCCGTTAGTCCACAGATATCCTCAATATAAACGTCTCCAGTATGCAAACAGTCCCTGCCCATGTGTGCTGGCCCGAATCATGTTTGCATTTCCATCTCACATCATAAAGTGAATGATATTAGACACAGGCCAGCAATTAAGGAATGTCAAGCGCAGCAGGAAAACTGTGGATTTGTGTGAAAGAGGCCTGGATGTATAGTGAATAGGAACGGAATGAAAGGCCTGTGCAGACTGTGTCCTCATTTCATCGCCCTTTCTGTCCCTCCACAGTCCCAGCGGACCTGAGCCCGGAGGAGCGCTCCGAGCTGGAGGAGATCCGGCGCAGGAAGGGGGCGCTGCTTCTGGAGATCCAGCGGCTGAAGGAGGAGCTGAGGGAAGCCATCATAGAGGTGGAGGGGCTGGAGAGCAGCACGGACGGCAGGTCAGTCTCACGTGATGGGAACCGGTTTGTGCTGCTGGTCGTTGTTGCTCCAGTGTTTGCTTTATTTAGTTCTTCAATTTGCCTTCTCTGAGAGATAACACTCAAATGAAAGCACACAGATGTTATCTCTCAGTTGCTGTGTGTACAGTGCAGTCGTTGACATGAACTTGAACTCTGCATGCTGTAGGTTTGTAGAACACTCGAAGACTGGCCTTGTACTTCACCCCTCAAACGTGAAAATGGTATTGATCTCCTCTCTGTTTTTTTATTGTTGTAGTAAAACATTACAGAAGAGTCGGCATGTGGCCATGGGCAGGAAGAAATTCAACATGGACCCGAAAAAGGTAGGCCGTCCTGTTAAAAAAAAAAAAAAAAAATTGAGCCATTGTTTACCCGCAATAATATCACAGGGTTGCATTTTAATATACAGTTATACAGTGCTCATAATGTTACATACCCCTTGCAGAATATGCAAACGTTGATCATTTCACATAACAGATGGTTATATATACTCCACAAGATAAAATAATAAATTAATTCATAAAAAATGACCCAGTTCAAAAGTTTACATAGTAATCTGTTGTTTCCTGAATGATCCACAACTGTTTTTCTGTGTTGTGATAGCTGTTCATGAGTAACTGAGCAGTTAAACTTCCTGCTGTTCTTCAGAAAAATCCTCCAGCTCCTGCACATTCTTTGGTTTTCCAGCATCTTCTGCATATTTGAACCCTTTCCAGCAGTGACTGTATGATTTTGAGATCCATCTCTTCACACGGAGGACACTCCCCCAGGGGGATTCATACACCGCTATTACAAAAGGTGGAAATGTTTACTTATGCCCAAGAAGGCCACACAATACATTGAAAACTTTTGAACAAATTAAAAAAAAATTCTTATTTTGTTTAAAGATCATATTTTTTAATTTGGTACTGCACTTAAGAAGCTACATAAATACTTAAATGTTTCCCAGAAGACGAAATAAGTAAAATTTACCCTGATCATCCAATTCAAAAAGATTACACCCCCCGACTCTTAATGCATTGTGTTGCCTTGAGCATCAGTAAACGTTTTTACCTTATATAATAGTTATGTATGAGTCCCCCATGTGAAAAGATGGATCTCAAAATCATACAGTCACTGCGGGAAAGGGTTCAAATGTGCAGAAGATGCTGGAAAACCAAAGAATGTGCAGGAGCTGGAGGATTTTTCTGAAGAACAGCAGGAAGTTTAACTGCTCAGAAGCTGTAAACTTTTGAATGGGGTCAATTTTATAAATTCAGTTATTATTTCTCTTGTGGAGAATATATAAATATCTGTTATGTAAAATAGCTTATTCAGAGCATATATGCACATTTTGCATATTCACGATTTTTTACGTGTGTTTTACCATGCCTGGAAATCACTGCTGCGTTAAAAACTGCTCCAGTACCTCACCCGATACACAAGGAACACATAGGAACAATGGAATACAGTCTACCCTTTAGATGACCATCTGTCTGCAGCCTCGTCTGAATCTCATACACCTTGCATTCATGCTGTTAATGGCTTTAATCTAACCAGGACATTTACATCTCGCAATCACACATTTAACTACCCTAGCCAACCCAGAACTGGTTTGTCCACTTTGCAGCCCCCAACACAAAATTCTGGTACTGTATGTGTCATTGGCACAAATCCGTCATGGTATGAGCGCAACTGGCTCTTAAAGGGAATGGAAGATGAGACTCTGATTGGTTTATTGTACATTACACCCAAAAAACACCCATTACTCATTAAGAGAATAGGGACAACCCATTTAGACCATGCGCCTGGGCGCGCCAACCATCTTTAAAATAGCAAAAGTGAATTTGGACATGCCCCGAGTGCACCTGTGCTTTACACCTTCGCATGTGAAGCACTAACCTTGGCCAGTACAATGCTGTTTTCAACACCTGGAGGCTTGTAGATGGCCAAGTCCTGCACCCAGCCACAGCAGAAAGCCTCGTGACTTTCCAAAGACTTGTGGCTTTTAAACTCCTGCATTGTGTAGTAACTTAAACCAAAAACATTATAATTCCCAATGTCCATATGTGTGCATGGGGTAAATGGTCCAGGTCTCTGTGCTGCTGCAGGGAGCTCGTATGGGTCGATATTTTGGATGCCTGAGAGCTTCTCCAAATAGTGCTGTTTTGTGCTTGGTGTGAGCTTGTTTCTGTAAGGTTCCTTTTCTTTCGCCTTATCTTTTTGCATTGCTTTACTTTCTTCCTTTTCTTTCGCGTATTTGAAGATCCGTCTCTGTCCCATGGATATAATAAATGTGCAAAAATTAAAGAGCTCTGGATAGTTTAGTCGCGCCTCTGTGAAGTTCTGAAGGCACTGCCTCTGGCAACCGATAACGTCTCCTACCGACATGGCTGACCGGCTCAGACCCATCCCAAATCAACCCAAATCGGCACATGACTCCTCACTCTTAATAGCCTATACACTACCGCTCAGAAATGAGGACACTTTTTTTAAGTCTCTTCTGCTCATTAAGCCTGCATTTATTTGATAAAAATGTATATAAGATATATAAGATATTTTATAGGGCTGCTCTGAACTAAGGATTTTTCTGGTTGACTAAAAAGTTTTTCATTTGAAGAATTAGTTGACTAATCGCACGTTTATTAATTAACCATTTAAATCATTATAATAAGCCTTTCATTGCCTACTTAGCCTAATGAGTGCTCAAGTACACACATAAAGCTCGCCACAGCGCAACACAGAAGTTAATGATTTTGAATGTGTAAGGGAAAAACTATAAGGAGGCAGCATTAACATTTTAATAATGTATTGATAAACTAGTGCTTTCTTTGTTGAAGTCGTTGACACTGACTCGTCATCTCCTCAGTAGTGATGCGTCTGTATGCATGTTTCACACGGATTACATAATCTGAGATCATCTGTTTTCCATTTGAATTGGTTCATTTGAAAGTAGACACTTCACTTTCTATAGATATGTTTTTAATGTATGTTAGGCAAACATATAGAGTTTCAGAGTTTCACGCTCAAGTTCACAGAGACCAAGAACGCAGAAAGTGCATCCTGTTAGTTCTTTATTTTACAAAAGCACAGTGTTTTGTTTGTTAGTCTTTACAGATTTGAAGGATGTATTACTCTTATCTGTATGACTGGAAATGAGGGACTATGTTAAGAGCAAGTGAGTGCACCAGCGCCTCCATCTGTCTGCAGTGAGCTACTGTTCAGCTTCTGTAAAAGGACTGTATTATCACAAAGACTAGGCTTTAACAATTTTTATTTTATTTTTATGTTAAATCTTATTTTTATAGTTTTTTTTTTTCTTAATTTTTCTACATTTTGTCCTCTGTTTCACAGGGCATTGTGTTCCTAGTGGAGAATGAGCTTCTTAGACACACTTCAGAGGACATTGCCCAGTTTCTGTACAAAGGAGAAGGACTCAATAAAACTGCAATAGGAGACTATCTGGGTGAAAGGTATTGTTAATTATTATCTCGGTTACACTTATATGCTACAAGTATCAAGATTTTTAATTTTTTTAATGACAGTGTAAAAAATAAGAAGTTTCGAATTGGTGACAAAAGCAGTTTGATATTTTTGTTGTGAGATATGCTTAGCAGGTACAAAACTGTATCAAAACCATATTTCAGATGCTCAAAAAAATAATTGGCAAGTGGAGTGAATTTGAGATTAATTTAAAGACACATACACATACCCTGCAAACAGTGTGACATCATGCTAATTACAGTATTTATTTTTTAATAATTTAAAACTAGCCTTGTTGTCACTTGCTTGCTAAATGTAAACTATATTATCGCCCAGCGCTAATCTGCTAAATGCAACTATAATGCATGAAGATATATAAGATATTATAAACATTAACATCATGATTTTATGTAAAGCTACTTTGAAATAATCATGATTTTATGTAAAGCTACTTTGAAATAATGTGAAAAGCGCTATACAAATGAATCTGATTTGACTTAATCTCGCCAGTCGTGTAGTTAAGTGAAGGCTAGACAGTCATTGAGAACCGAACATATTAAAACATAGATGTTAAATTTATGACTCTCCCTCTCTTTCAGAGATGACTTCAATATTAAAGTATTGCAAGCTTTTGTGGATCTTCACGAATTCACGGATCTGAACTTGGTACAAGCCCTTCGGTAAGTCAGCAGATTTTCTGGATGTTTCTTCGTACAAAAATAAACATGGTTGTTGAATAGTATTCATGCAGTTGTTGTGCAGTGCTTGTGTTCCTGATGTGTCAGCAAGTTTATGTTTACTACAGGCAGTTCCTGTGGAGCTTCCGCTTGCCCGGCGAGGCTCAGAAGATCGACAGGATGATGGAGGCTTTCGCACAGAGATACTGTCACTGCAATCCTGGAGTCTTCCAGAGCACAGGTCAGACATGCATACATGATTCCCATCGGGTTAATCCGAAATGCACACTGCACAGTATAGTCATAATTAAAAAGGTGTGTCTGGATTTAACGAATTGTGGAATTCAGAGGACAATTCAGAGCTTGTCGACCACAAACCTGTTGCTGCTAGAGTTCAGGAGAGTCAGCCTAGAGTTAGACGCAACATGTCTCTCAGTCCTTAAACTCTGTGTTCTCCTCGCAGACACCTGTTACGTGCTGTCGTTTTCCATCATCATGTTGAACACCAGTCTGCACAACCCCAACGTGCGGGACAAGCCCTCGGTGGAGCGCTTCATCAGCATGAACAGAGGCATCAACGACGGAGGAGATCTACCCGAGGATCTGCTCCGAGTGAGTGTGCACACGCATGAGAAACTCAGTTACTTCTCTCGTGTCCGCTGATGTCAGTGATGAGGGAAACTTAGCAAAAAGTCTATATTTTTAACCAAATCATGATATGGACTAGTGTCTGTAAATATTAGAGTGCAAAAAGACTGCTATGACACTCTCAAAGTAATAATAATAATAATTTAATTGTTAACTGAGAAGTACCCCACCATTTTTCTTTCATGTTTTAGTTTGAACTGTAAACCATTGTTGGGTAAATTACACTCCAAAAGCAATTAATTACTAATTACATCATCAGTATTGTATTTAAATTACTTTTCTAATTACTCCGTCTGAAAAGTAATTTAGTTACTCAATAAGTAACTTATTTAAATCGTTAATTTTAGTTAAAATACCTATAAATGTTAAAGCAGAGACAATGGAAAGTTAAACGTGGAACATTATGTTAATGTTGTCATTGTACACATATCGAAGAAGACCCTTTTCAGGTTCGATTGATTTCAGTCTTATCTGTAAATGAGTATATTTGGTTATTTTCTCTATCAGAAAATCCTGGAAGTGAACGCGCCGCACACAGAGGGTTAAAGATGCTGCATTCAATTTTAACTTTAATAATAAAATATGATTTTAGAACTGCTGAAATTAGTTACAGTATGTAACGCAAGTACTTTAGAAGTAACTGTAATTAAATTACCTAAAAATGAACGGTAATCCCTTACTTGACTTTTTTACTGGATTTGTAATTTAATTACAGTAACTTACGTAGTAACACGTTACACCCAACACCGCTGTAAACTGTGCAGCACTTTGCGAAAACCAAAAGATTCTTTGGTTATTTATTTTCAAATATTAATTAAATGCAATTAAATATTTTTTAAATCAAATGTATTACCATTTTTGTTAATAAATTTGTATTCAATCAAGAAAAATGAAAATGCAGCACATATTGTCTGAGAAATAAAGCATTCCATAGGGTCCCGTTATTGTACAAATGTTAGTAAATTATTGCATTGTTAAAGTTTTATGAATTCATTTTATTTGTTTGTTACAGTTGTTGCAGTTTAATCAAACCTTTGAAACAGGACCAAAAAAAAAGTTAAACTTTATAAATTGTTGTTCAGTTGTATAAGTTTCATGATTTCAATCTGTGCTTTTTGAACACTAAAAATGACTAAAATATGAGAAAACTTAAAAATAAACAAATAAATAAATAAAATGATAATATAATTGAATTTGGGCATAAATACAGTTAAAATGGCCTTACTCAGGTCTCTGTGTTCCCCCAAATCACAGTCAGTGTTTTTTGTTTGCTTTTAAAAAAAATAATGCATCACATGTAATGTTTTTTAATAATCACTCTTGTTGTTTTCTTCAGAATCTGTATGACAGCATCAAGAACGAGCCCTTCAAGATCCCAGAGGATGATGGGAATGACCTGACGCACACTTTCTTCAACCCGGACAGAGAAGGCTGGCTCCTCAAACTGGGTGAGTCCCACTGATGGATGCCAGGAGCGTTTCGGTTTAACAGAAGTTGTTGGAGGGGTCTCTATCGTTGCCGTCGCATGATTTTTTTCTGTTATTTCAGTGCTGTGCTTTGCTCTGTTTCCCAAAAAAAAAAAAAAAAAACTTGCAAAACATCACTTCTAATGTGTTTGGCACTTTCAGAGATTTGCTTTCTTTCTGCATGGCGAGCTCTGTGACCTCTCAAGCACTAAAAGCTTTTGAATCTTCTTCCCTCTCCCTGTGTCTGTGTGTTTCTGTTTCCCGTGATCCGTCCCCCGTTCTCTTTTCCCATCTCTTCTGGCTCCTGCTGTGCTTGACCTGTGATTTCTCTGCTGATGCTGGTGCTGTCCACCCTTCAGGAGGTACGTACATCCGTTTCTCTCTCACTAGAACATCACATACATCTCATACTCACACTAACGCCGACTGGAAGAGAGAGAGACGATATTGTCTGTGTATTCTAAGTGGACGCGCATCTGCTGCTTTAAATTCTGGAGCTCATTACAGCAGGATTGATTCTGATTGGTTGGCAATGTTTTAATCATTCATCAGGGGGAAAAAAATCGTTCTGAAAGTGATTCCAACAATATCGTTTCTCTGTACCTTTATCGTTATAGTTGTGGTGTGGACTCTGCTATTCTTTAATATTGAGAACGATTTTTAGAACTATATCTTTATCGTTATCTTTATACAGTATTGTTCAAAATAATAGCAGTACAATGTGACTAACCAGAATAATCAAGGTTTTTCGTATATTTTTTTATTGCTACGTGGCAAACAAGTTACCAGTAGGTTCAGTAGATTCTCAGAAAACAAATGAGACCCAGCATTCATGATATGCACGCTCTTAAGGCTGTGCAATTGGGCAATTAGTTGAATTAGTTGAAAGGGGTGTGTTCAAAAAAATAGCAGTGTGGCATTCAATCACTGAGGTCATCAATTTTGTGAAGAAACAGGTGTGAATCAGGTGGCCCCTATTTAAGGATGACGCCAACACTTGTTGAACATGCATTTGAAAGCTGAGGAAAATGGGTCGTTCAAGACATTGTTCAGAAGAACAGCGTACTTTGATTAAAAAGTTGATTAGAGAGGGAAAAACCTATAAAGAGGTGCAAAAAATGATAGGCTGTTCAGCTAAAATGATCTCCAATGCCTTAAAATGGAGAGCAAAACCAGAGAGACGTGGAAGAAAACGGAAGACAACCATCAAAATGGATAGAAGAATAACCAGAATGGCAAAGGCTCAGCCAATGATCACCTCCAGGATGATCAAAGACAGTCTGGAGTTACCTGTAAGTACTGTGACAGTTAGAAGACGTCTGTGTGAAGCTAATCTATTTTCAAGAATCCCCCGCAAAGTCCCTCTGTTAAAAAAAAGGCATGTGCAGAAGAGGTTACAATTTGCCAAAGAACACATCAACTGGCCTAAAGAGAAATGGAGGAACATTTTGTGGACTGATGAGAGTAAAATTGTTCTTTTTGGGTCCAAGGGCCACAGGCAGTTTGTGAGACGACCCCCAAACTCTGAATTCAAGCCACAGTACACAGTGAAGACAGTGAAGCATGGAGGTGCAAGCATCATGATATGGGCATGTTTCTCCTACTATGGTGTTGGGCCTATTTATCGCATACCAGGGATCATGGATCAGTTTGCATATGTTAAAATACTTGAAGAGGTCATGTTGCCCTATGCTGAAGAGGACATGCCCTTGAAATGGTTGTTTCAACAAGACAATGACCCAAAACACACTAGTAAACGGGCAAAGTCTTGGTTCCAAACCAACAAAATTAATGTTATGGAGTGGCCAGCCCAATCTCCAGACCTTAATCCAATTGAGAACTTGTGGGGTGATATCAAAAATGCTGTTTCTGAAGCAAAACCAAGAAATGTGAATGAATTGTGGAATGTTGTTGAAGAATCATGGAGTGGAATAACAGCTGAGAGGTGCCACAAGTTGGTTGACTCCATGCCACACAGATGTCAAGCAGTTTTAAAAAACTGTGGTCATACAACTAAATATTAGTTTAGTGATTCACAGGATTGCTAAATCCCAGAAAAAAAAAATGTTTGTACAAAATAGTTTTGAGTTTGTACAGTCAAAGGTAGACACTGCTGTTTTTTTGAACACACCCCTTTCAACTAATTGCCCAATTGCACAGCCTTAAGAGCGTGCATATCATGAATGCTGGGTCTTGTTTGTTTTCTGAGAATCTACTGAACCTACTGGTAACTTGTTTGCCACGTAGCAATAAAAAATATACTAAAAACCTTGATTATTCTGGTTAGTCACATTGTACTGCTATTATTTTGAACAATACTGTATATTGTCGTGCTTGGTGTGAACGGGCCTTTAATTTATTAATTTTTTTTTTTTTTTAATTTAGTGTTCCTGTAGCTCAACTGGTAGAGCACTGCGTTAGCAAGCACGCAAGCGCAAGGTTGGGGGTTCGATTCCCCGGGAACACATGATAAAAAGTTATAGCTTGAATGCACTGTAAGTCGCTTTGGATAAAAGCGTCTGCTAAATGCATAAATTAAATTATTATTTAATTAATTAAATTATTACTGACCACCTACTGGTTTGGTTTCATATTTAAAACTATCATTGCATTTTTCCCAACATTTCTTATTTGTATGTTTAAAAAATATTTAAAACCTTAATCTTATCAAATTCCTGGTGGATTAGAAATGTTGCATTGTAAATGCATTCATGGCACCTCAGCTCATCATACAGTCTGTAAACACATCTAATGCTACGTCAGATGCAGCTTCTGTGTTTCCTGCAGCGGAGAAGATGAAAGAGTTTGTTGAAACTTTTTTTTGTCTTGGAAGATAACAGTTTTACACAAAGTTAGTGAAAAAAATAAATGTAAGAAACATAGTGGGAAATAATATCTGTTTTGTTACATAATGCAACTAATTTTCATTTAGTTATCATTTCTATCTTTTTATAGTCACATAACACTTTATTTTGGATGGAAAGAAAATCGGAAATCTGCAAAAAATCGGAATCGACAGATCATACTTACAAAAAAATTGGAATTGCAGTTGATTCAGTCGATCCAACATGACAAACATCATCATCTGGATAATTGATAATAAATTTAGTTTGGTTCTTTAAGTCAGGAGACTCCACTCATAATGTAGTGTGTGTAGACGTGTCTTCCTGTATCTGTGTAGTTTAGCAGGCTGACACAGAGGAGATGATTCATTTCTTGTGTGTTTTACACCTCTAATCTGTGTAATCTTCTTTCTCAGGAGGTCGTGTGAAGACATGGAAGAGACGGTGGTTCATTCTGACTGATAACTGCCTCTATTACTTTGAGTACACAACAGTAAGTCAAGAAGAACTCAGAACTCCTCTGTTTAGCTGAATGAGCACTGTGCTGCGTCAGAACTGATGGCACGGTATTTTATACATAATCATTCTCTGTTTTTAACGTTTTTTTTTATGATTTACTTTACTTCCTTTTATGTAAAGCACTTTGAATTACCATTGTGTGTGGAATGTGCTGTATAAATAAACTTGTAGTGACTGTGTGTGTGTGTGTGTAGGATAAGGAGCCCAGAGGCATCATACCATTAGAGAACCTGAGCATTCGAGAGGTTGAAGATCCCAGAAAGCCAGTAAGTCTGTTGACATACTCATTACGCAGTCAAATACAGCTAATTAAACAACACTTTTCATAGATCAACTGCAGGTTTCTTTGACCGTTAGGGCTGGGCTGTGTATCACAGACAGACTGGTGATAGGATGGTGTTTCTGTGCAGAACTGTTTTGAGCTGTACATCCCTAATAACCGCGGGCAGCTGATAAAGGCGTGTAAGACGGAGGCCGACGGTCGAGTGGTGGAGGGAAACCACATGGTGTACCGGATCTCAGCTCCCACCCCGGAGGAGAAGGACGAGTGGATCCACAGCATCAAGTGAGTGACCAGTCAGCGCTGGAGGGGTTCAGGACGAGCGCAGAGGAAACAGAGCTGAGGACTGTTAACAACAAGGGGCGCAAATGGAAACATTTATTTAACCTGACTTCAGTCCAAACTTTTATCAGCCTCTGACAAATGTTTGCATAACTGCAGTAGATTTGCATTTCCTGATAGGAACCGCATTATATATGCTAGTGTACTTCTTACTAATACTACTGTCAAGTCTTCCAATATGTCCCTCACCAGCAGAATACTAACGGTTTGAAATCTGGTGCAGATGCTGATATTTTATTGGACAAAAATAAGATAATAGCAGAGCATAGCAGATACTTACCGTATTTTCCGGACTATAAGTCACTTTTTTTTTGGCTGGTCCTGCGACTTATTTATCAAGATTAATTTGACATGAACCGAGAGAAATGAACCAATAGAAAACATTACCGTCTCCAGCCGCCAGAGGGTAATATTTTCTCTTGGTTCTTGGTTCTGTAAATAAATGCGACTTATGTTTTTTTTCCTCGTCATGACATATTTTTTGGACTGATGCAACTTATACTCAGGTGCGACTTATAGTCCAAAAAATACGGTACATAAAATGATTTCAATATGAGTTGTCACTCTATGGGCCCTATTTTAACGATCTGAAACGCAAGTGTCAAAGCGCGAAGCGCAAGTAACTTTGTGGGCGGGTCTCGGCGCTGTTGCTATTTTCCCGGCGGGATAAATGGCTCTTGCGCCCGGCGCAAATCTAAAATGGGTTGGTCTGAAGTAGCTTCATTATTCATAGGTGTGGTTTGGGCGTAACGTGAAATAAACCAATCAGAGCGTCATCCAACATTCCCTTTAAAAGCAGGTGCGCAAGTTCCATTATAGATTGCTATTATTATGGCGTATTTACCAGGCGCACGCCAGGAGCGGTTCACAGCCGAGGAGACTGATGTTCTTGTAAGAGCAGTGAAAGACAGAGAAGTTGTGTTGTATGGGGATGGGAGAAACCCACCCAAAATAGCGTCGGTTAAACAGGCGTGGGAGGAAATAGCCACAAATGTTTCATCGATTTTTTTTTTTCCTGGTTCTTGACGGACAAACCAATTTGTCAGATGTCCTTATATACATATATGACCTCAAACAGGTCTGATCCTTAATTACTACAATTAGCCTGAATAATTTGTAAGCTAGATTTATGCCTATTTTTTCACATCTTCGTGGCACACCACAATGATTTCCGTCATCTCATGTGTTAATTTTTAGTGTAACAATTTATGATTTGCAACTGTTGCATCTGTGTAGATTACATGAGCAAAGTGTATGCGCGTTGTGCACGCTATACATTATGGTCAAGCATGCGCCCTTAAAATAGCATAATGAACAACGCGCAACGCGCCACTGACTTTAGACTAGGTTTTTTCTGGTCAGTGGCGCAATTGTTTAATGGAACAGCAAAATAGCACCAGGAATTGTTTGCGCCGGAACACGCCTCCTTTTTTGCGCTGAACCGCCCAGGGAGCGCAAGTCCATTCACTAGTTTAGCGACGTGCTTCTGTGGAGGGAAAAGCGCGCTTTGCGCAGGTGCAAAATAGGAATGACACATGCGTCGGTGTACAAAGTCAATTGCGCTGGGTGCAAGATAGGGCCCTATATCTATCTATATCTATGTTCTCGTAAGATAATGTTTAAATGATCAGAAAACATATAATGCAATGCAAGATGATGATGATGATTGAGAGACGAACAAGTAAACGCTCCTCAGAAGATCCTGAGGATCAGATTTGAGACTCTAGAACATGATTGATGGAGAATCACGTAAAGCTGAGCTGCTTCAGTCCAGGAAGAGTTCATCTGGAGATATTACTGACCTTATTCTGACCTGTACTTGATCAAAATCACTCAAGATTTGACACGAGGAGCACCTGCTGAAGCAAATGCACCAATTACTCTAAAATAAGTTTTACTTGATAAAAAAAAAAAAAACTTTTAGTGAGACATTGTGTCTGATTGTGTGCGACCGGTTTAACAGCAGGGTTTTGATCGTGCAGATCATTTAGAGGAATTAGAAGTGTGCATACAATACAATAGACATGAGATGATCTTGTGTGTTGTTTCAGATCCGCTGTGAGCGTGGACCCCTTCTACGAGATGCTTGCAGCCAGGAAGAAACGCATTTCTCTAAAGAAGAAAGAAGAGCAGCCCTGAAAGTCCTCCGCTCCTCCTCAATCCATCCATCCATACGCTCCCTCCATCCTCTGGGAAACCAGTGATGCTTCATTAAGGTGGCTCTCATCCTCTCATCAGATCAGTCTGTTATTCTGGTTCATGGAGAGATGGATGTCGTTTGGGAAGCAGAACGACATCATCTCGGGTCTGGATTGCGGTGGTCTGGACTGCAGCTCTTATCTCCACACTTCTCCTACACTTGCACACTACACAGTGTTATTCACGATCACACTAGTCTGTACAGATTCTCACTGTGTTATGCTGACGTTGAACCTGCATTATTCTCCATCCTCATCTCACAGTTCCTGCTATTTACAGCGTTGCACTGTGAAGTTCTTACACAAACAGGGTAGACGTCCAAACAGCCTGATCGGTGTATTCATCTTCTTCATCATCTTCATCATCAGGGACGGATCTAACGAGCCTTTAGCAGAGACGAGCGGGACGTTTGCTTCACGCTGGAGGCTTTTGTTAGTTCAGTCGCTGGTGATTTACTGAGTCTGTTCTGCTGCCTGTCTTAATGTTATTTCGTCTGAACTGACACTATTTATCTCAGACTTTTTTTACGTTATAAATGAAGATGTAAATGAAGGTGTTCACACCACATATCGAGCGCTACTGAGTTCACCTGTTATATATCACTTCAGCTTTTACACTAATGTTGGTATCGGCCGCATGGTATTCCCACCGGTGATGTCACTTCCTGTGTACAGTTGTGTTTTCCTCCACTGACCCATCAGAACATCTGTAGGAACGCACGTCATTACATGTGAATCCTCGCATAAGCTCCTTCACTTTGAGAAAAGAGCCTTAAAAGTCCCACAGCCCTGTTTCTGAATGTTCTTACACTAGTGTTTCAACTGAACTCACGAAAACATGTCCAGATTATACCGCACACTAACAGAACAGATTTTGTGTCATAAAAATGCTGATTTGTATTTATTTATTATTATTTGGCATTATTTCCATAACCAAGCAGCACATTTCCTCCTGGATGCATACAGGCCTTTGGTGGGGTGATATCGAATTTTAAATTTTTCTGAAATTTGGAATGAGATTTGACTCATGATCTTGACAGACTCGGTGAGATTCGCTCTCTGACTTTTTCCTACCATAAGCAAAATAAAAAATGTAAAAAGATGTTATTAAAGGACTGATTATGGTATTTGCTGAAAATGTACTCACCCACAGTCCATTCGAGATTTTTCTTCATCAGGTTTGTAGAAATGTAGCATTGCATCAGTGTCTCATCAATGGATGCTCTGCAGTGAATGGGTGCCGTCAGAATGAGAGTCCAAACAGCTGATAAAAACATCACAGTAATTCAGAAAAGTTTTAAAGATGGATTTGTTTAACTTCAAACTGTTGAATATATGAGTCTATAATGCATAACAACACTTCCTCCAGTGAATAAATCATCTGGTCTGAATCAGGAGAGAAATCTGCACAGATTTACCTGATGAAACCACTCTAACAGGCTGGATTTTCATGTATGTTTTCACTGGAGGAAGTGTTATTATGGATTATGGAATCATTAAATTAGTTATAAACGTCTTAATGCTGGATTTGTTTCAGCTTTTGTCTTTCTTCAGATGTTAACTGATGGACTGGAGTGCTGTGGATGTTTTTTTAGCTGTTTGGACTCTCATTCTGACGGCACCCATTCACTGCAGAGCATCCACTGATGAGACACTGATGCAGTGCTACATTTCTCCAAATCTGTTGCCATCAAGCCTGAGAGTGAGTGCATTTTCAGCAAATGTTCATTTTATGGTGAGCTATTCCAATTTGAAGTCCTATCTTCCCGAATGTGTTTGCTATGGCAGAGAACGACGTGTCATGAAAAGATCCCGATCCTGATGTGTACCCGCCGAAGCGATGACCTGCTGCTTGTGTGAACACTAGTCACTCCTCTTACTCAGTGCTGTCTGTTGGGTTTGAAGGAGTCCATGGCAGCTTTTTCCACTGTACTTTATATTTTGTCTTTTCTGTTTATAAATACATGTTGTTATGATTGTTTACAACACAAATTGATGGCATTTTTATTTATTGTTTTTTAGTTCTTTCTTTCTATGTGAGAATTAAGGATGGGGGTTGCATGTTGTACTGAACTGAAGCATCTTTCTGTAAAGGGTGAATCTGACGCCAGTGTTTCGGGCGACTATTAGCGCTCTGTATTTCTACACTCACATGAACCTGCTGGTCAAAGAATTGGCATCGCTGTTAAAATAGGCTACAGATTACGTGTGGTCACAGAATCAGAAATGAGATAATCCATAAAGGTCTTTAAAATGACTAAACATACAGAACACTAATAGACTCGCCTGGAGTCTAATATAATAACTGCTCAATTTAAATATACTAATTATGAAACGGTTAATACTGAGAGTTGTTTGGCAGTGCATATTGCTCGACTTTTGTGATTTTTCCCAATTAATATAAAGCTTGGCTGTAGTAATTGAGACCTATTTAATAGTTTGGGGTTAGAATCTGTGTTTATATGGCACTTTACTAGAGTTCAGCACAAACCACAGCTTGTTTTACTCTCTATGAGTATGTATGTAACTAGTACTGCAGTTTCTTGAACGGTTTAAGCTTCACTGCACATGTTTAGGATGCCAGTATTCAGCATCCGTAGCAAATCGTTTGAAGTGAATCTGCTTCACATTGTGTTGTGTGCGAAGCCACAGGCCGTCCGTTTATGACCGAGAGACTCCAAGTGTTACATAGCATACATTCCTTGATATATAAGCTATGCGTTTAAACTCCTATTTCAGGCATGACGTGGTCTGATGTAGACGCTAGAGTGACTTGAATTTGTTTTGGAGACTCTTGATGAGAAGTGCAAAGGTGCCAAAGCCTCTCAGCTAGTCTGTGAACACAGTAAGACAAGTGAAAGCATTTCCTCTTCCTCCTCTTAGTTTTCTCTCCTGGCTTCTGATTGGCCACAGAATGGTACAGATGTTGGAAAATTCATGTAGCAAAAGGAAAACTCAGTTATGGTACACTGGTGCCAATCAACTCTAATAAACAAAATGGATAAAAATATTCACATTGTGTGTACTTTTATTGATTGCTGCCTATGAATCGTATTATTACCAAACATGGGGTATTTTATTAAACATACAAAATAGAAACTGTGAGTATTCAACCTCTTTCATAAGATATCAGAGATTCACTTTGTTTTGATGGTCCCTTTAACACTTTCTAGTTCAAGTTCAAGTTTGTTTATTTCTAGAGCACATTTACTTCCGTTTTTTTAGCCGACCAAAGTGCTGTACAATAATCACAACAAAATACATAATGACCCAACTACGTCACTATCAACAATCAACTAAGGAAAATGGGGCAGCTGTGGCCAAATGGTTAGAGAGCCGGACTAGTTACCCGAAGGTCGCTGGAGTCTCGGTGCTGGCAGGAGTTGTAGGTGGGATGGAGTTAATGAACAGCACTCTCTTCCACCCATAATACCCATGGCTGAAGTGCCCTTGAGCAAGGCAATGAACCCCCAGTTGCTCCCCAGGCGCTGGATCTATAGCTGCCCACTCCAACTCCTTTGTGGACCGCTGCCTAGCCCACGCACCCTCGGTTGGGGGCGCGACACCCACTGCGGAGTGAGACCTGTGTGTAGGAAACAATTGCCCATCCCACACCTCCTCCCGAGGGCTACCTGGTTGATCCTGCCAGTAACATATGCTTGTCTCAAAGATTAAGCCATGCAGGTCTAAGTACACATGGCCGGTACAGTGAAGCTGCTAATGGCTCATTAAATCAGTTATGGTCCCTTTGATCATACATGTATACATGCAAATGAGTGCCGACCCTCCCTCACGGGTGGTGACGTGTGCATTTATCAGATCCAAAACCCATCCAGGGTCGGGGATCCGTCCCCGCCATGGTCCCTTTGATTACTCTAGATAACCTTGGGCTGATTGCGCACTCCCCGCAGCGGCGACGACTCTTTTGAATGTCTGCCCAATCAACTTTTGATGGTACTTTAGGCATCTACCATGGTGACCACTGGTAATGGGGAATCAGGGTTTGATTCCAGAGAGGGAGCCTGAGAAACGGCTACCACATCCAAGGAAGGCAGCAGGCACGCAAATTACCCATTTCCGACTCAGAGAGGTAGTGACGAAATATAACAATCCAGGTCTCTTTCGAGGCCCTTTAATTGGATTGAGCATATCCTAAACCCATGGGCAAGGACCCACTGGAGGGCAAATCTGGTGCCAGGAGCGATGGTAATTCCAGCTCCAATTGTGTATGAAGGTTGCTGCAGTTAAAAACTTGTAGTTGAATCTCAGGAGTGGGCTGGTCGTCAGACGCGAGACGAGCCACCACCTATCCTGACCCTGCCTCCCTGCCCCCCCCCCGGATGCCTTTAACTGGGTGTCCAGTCACTTCGAAGCCCGGAACGTTTAATAAAAAAAAAAATAGGGTGTTCAAAGCAGGCTGCTTGTCGCAGCTGAATACTGCAGCTAGGAATAATGGAATAGGACTCTGGTTAACTTTTGTGGGTTTCTGGAACCCAGGGCCATGATTAAGAGGGACGGCGGGGGCATTCGTATTGCCATTCCTATAGATGTGAAATTCGTGGACCGGCGCAAGACGGATGAAAGCGAAAGCATTTGCCAAGAATATTTTCTTTAATCAAAAACGAAAGTCGGAGGTTCGAAGACCATCAGATACCATCGTAGTTTCGACCGTAAATGATGCTGACCCGCGATCCGGCCTTATTCCCATGACTTACTGGGCAGCGTGCCGGTCTTTGGGTTCAACACGGGAAACCTCACCCGGCCACTGAAAGGATTGACAGATTGATAGCTCTTTTCTCGATTCTGTGGGTGGTGGTGCATGGCCATTGTTAGTTGGTGGAGCGATTTGTCTGGTTCATTCTGATAACTAATGAGACTCCGGCTTGTTAAATAGTTACGCGCCCCCGTGCAGTCGGCATTCAACTTCTTAAAGGGACAAGTGGAATTTAGCCACGCGAGATGGAGCAATAACTGGTCTGTGATGCCCTTAGATGACAATGGGCAGATCATCTTGTGTCTGAACCCCAATCATGATCGGGACTGGGGATTGAAACTATTTCCCATCAAAAAGGAATTCCCAGTAAGCGCGGGTCATAAGCTTGTGGGCCCTGGTGGAGCGCAGAGAAGATGATCAAACTCGACTATTGGAAGTAAAAGTCGTAACAAGGTTTCCTTAGGTGAACCTGCAGAAGGATCATTAAGGTTGGCCTGGCAAAGGCAAATGCCGTCTGCGAAGGGGTTCGGAGGCCGGGGGTGCACGAGAGTTGGAACCGAAGGGTGCGTCCGGGGTCAAGACCCCCTTTTAATTCCCATACCCGTGTCTGCAGATAAAGGCCTCTAAACCTCTAACAAAAACCTCTAACGCCCCCTCCGTCCTCCTAAGTGCAGACCGCCCTGGGTGTCACACCTCGTCTGCGCGAGGACCAGAGGTCCTCCTCTCATCGACTGCTAGTGGGTCTGAACTGAACTGATTTAATGAGCCATTCACAGTTTCACTGTACCGGCCATGTGCACTTAGACCTGCATGGCTTAATCTTTGAGACAAGCATATGTTACTGGCAGGATCAACCAGGTAGCCCTCGGGAGGGGGTGTGGGATGGACAACCACAGCGCGTTTGTTTCCTACACATGGGTTTTCCCCACCTGCTCCGGAGCCTTGGGGAGGGTGGATGTCTTTCGACTCCCCAGGCCACGCAAGGGTGCGTGGGCCAGGCAGCGTTCCACAAACCCCTGTATGTATCAGTTTCCATCCCAGTCAGGGGAACGTCTGCACTGATATGGATGCCAATACTACTTGCAATGTCTTTGACAATGATAACTTATAACTATTAAATTATATATATATATTTATTCATTTTTACATTTAAACATCAGAAGTCTAAACGAACATCATTCTGATTTCGTTTCTCTTCTATCTAACTTAAGCTATCATTTCGATGTGATTGGGTGTAGTGAAACCTGGATCAATTAATTTTCAAATGCCGAACTACTAAACCTTGATGGATACAATCTACACATTAAGAACAGACCAAATAGAAAAGGTGGAGGGGTAAATATCTGTGATTTTTGTTTAGAGGATGCTCATTGTGAGTCTTTATTCATTGAGATCAACAATTATGACAAAACATTTATCGTTGGTGTAATCTATCATCCACCAGACTCTGCTCTTGATACCTTTTGTTGTAAACTGGAAGATCTATTACATAAACTGAATAATAAAAAAATAAAAGAATGTATACTTATGTATTACACTACAACATTGAAATTTCTAAGATGGGTAAAAACCTGACTTCATGAACACATTGCATTCCTCCTCTTTTATCCCCACCATTGACAGATAAGTTGCATTTTGTTCTCATTTGTACAGTGTATAGGAAAGCGTATGATTTAATTTAATTTTGAATTAGATTCAGTTTTTTAGTTATCACTTCAGTTTGTTTTAATTTGTCTTTTTTAAGATTTTTTTAAAAATGTTAACATAGTTCTTATTCATTCTTTTTTAAGGTTTAGTTTTAGTACAGTATTGTTCAAAATAATAGCAGTACAATGTGACTAACCAGAATAATCAAGGTTTTTCGTATATTTTTTTATTGCTACGTGGCAAACAAGTTACCAGTAGGTTCAGTAGATTCTCAGAAAACAAACAAGACCCAGCATTCATGATATGCACGCTCTTAAGGCTGTGCAATTGGGCAATTAGTTGAAAGGGGTGTGTTCAAAAAAATAGCAGTGTCTACCTTTGACTGTACAAACTCAAAACTATTTTGTACAAACATTTTTTTTTTCTGGGATTTAGCAATCCTGTGAATCACTAAACTAATATTTAGTTGTATGACCACAGTTTTTTAAAACTGCTTGACATCTGTGTGGCATGGAGTCAACCAACTTGTGGCACCTCTCAGCTGTTATTCCACTCCATGATTCTTTAACAACATTCCACAATTCATTCACATTTCTTGGTTTTGCTTCAGAAACAGCATTTTTGATATCACCCCACAAGTTCTCAATTGGATTAAGGTCTGGAGATTGGGCTGGCCACTCCATAACATTAATTTTGTTGGTTTGGAACCAAGACTTTGCCCGTTTACTAGTGTGTTTTGGGTCATTGTCTTGTTGAAACAACCATTTCAAGGGCATGTCCTCTTCAGCATAGGGCAACATGACCTCTTCAAGTATTTTAACATATGCAAACTGATCCATGATCCCTGGTATGCGATAAATAGGCCCAACACCATAGTAGGAGAAACATGCCCATATCATGATGCTTGCACCTCCATGCTTCACTGTCTTCACTGTGTACTGTGGCTTGAATTCAGAGTTTGGGGGTCGTCTCACAAACTGCCTGTGGCCCTTGGACCCAAAAAGAACAATTTTACTCTCATCAGTCCACAAAATGTTCCTCCATTTCTCTTTAGGCCAGTTGATGTGTTCTTTGGCAAATTGTAACCTCTTCTGCACATGCCTTTTTTTTAACAGAGGGACTTTGCGGGGGATTCTTGAAAATAGATTAGCTTCACACAGACGTCTTCTAACTGTCACAGTACTTACAGGTAACTCCAGACTGTCTTTGATCATCCTGGAGGTGATCATTGGCTGAGCCTTTGCCATTCTGGTTATTCTTCTATCCATTTTGATGGTTGTCTTCCGTTTTCTTCCACGTCTCTCTGGTTTTGCTCTCCATTTTAAGGCATTGGAGATCATTTTAGCTGAACAGCCTATCATTTTTTGCACCTCTTTATAGGTTTTCCCCTCTCTAATCAACTTTTTAATCAAAGTACGCTGTTCTTCTGAACAATTTCTTGAACGACCCATTTTCCTCAGCTTTCAAATGCATGTTCAACAAGTGTTGGCTTCATCCTTAAATAGGGGCCACCTGATTCACACCTGTTTCTTCACAAAATTGATGACCTCAGTGATTGAATGCCACACTGCTATTTTTTTGAACACATCCCTTTCAACTAATTCAACTAATTGCCCAATTGCACAGCCTTAAGAGCGTGCATATCATGAATGCTGGGTCTCATTTGTTTTCTGAGAATCTACTGAACCTACTGGTAACTTGTTTGCCACGTAGCAATAAAAAAATATACGAAAAACCTTGATTATTCTGGTTAGTCACATTGTACTGCTATTATTTTGAACAATACTGTACTTCAAGTTAAACTAGAAACAAGATGTGAAATGTTTCCTTAGCAAGAATATTATTTGTCATGGTAAACCTACAAAATCGAAACTATGAATATTCAGCCTCTTCTTCATGAGAAACCAATTTTATGAAGTTGCAATTCTGTAATAATCTTTACAGAATTAATATATTTTTTAACACTTTTATTTGTTTAAGGTTCAGTACTACAAGACAAACTAGACCGATATGCAAAAAAAAATAAAAATAAAAAAATTAGAAAATAGCTTAAATAAATGTTTATTTATTCATTCATTTAACATTTATTTAAAGTGCTGTTTTATGGTTTTAGTGAGCAGGTCATACAAATGCATACTTAAAATATATATATATATTTTTTTTTTGTCATGTGGCTCTGTTGCAGTAATAGAGCTGTTGATAGGTCAAAGTATTTGCACACATTTTGTAAAGAACGTTATTGTTACTTTAAAACTACCTAAAACTATATGTACGATGTCATTTTCAGGGATGACAGTTAGATATAAAGATGTTAGCTTACAGTTGCAAGCAGTGCTTATGTTTGCGTTAGATGTTAATGTAATGTCCTTCTTGGAGTCTAAATATCATGTGTGTCGCTGTGATGTCCTGGTTTTCATCCTGCTCCGCTTTAGCTTGTTAGCTCATTTCCTGACTGATAACCAGAACTATTAGCACTGTCTAATCTTGTTATTCTGTCCTCAGCAGACCACAGACACTCAGACCAGAGTCTTCCCAAAATGCCACAGTGAACACAAACACATGCATTTCAGCTCAGAACATCAAGTTCACTTCCAGACAAAACGGTTCTCATCTCATGTGAAGTGAATATGTTTTTATGCATTCTGCAGGTCTGCTTAAATAGCTTAGTTTCTGATAATAGCAGTGAAGACCAGGCTCCAGGTTCACTGAGAGGTCAATACTGCAGAAGAGCACAAAGAATTCACTATGGAAATGCTATCAAAATCATTTACAACATTATGCAAAAAGTTTTTAGAATCAGTCAGAAACCATGAAATCGCTATGAAAGCTGTTTTCAAAATGAAGTCCCTTTATTGCATTTTAAAAAGAGCAAACAAATGAAATCAGGTTGATTTAAAACATTAAATGCATAATAAATTCCAATGCACATACATTAGTGGAAAATTATATTAGTTTGAAACCCTGACAGTAAATTAAACACACTTATTCAAATAATGACAATCTGAGGCTCAAGTATGACAAAATAGCTGCTTATTTAGCGCCACTTTGAGTCGGCTAAATATTTGAACATCTGGACAGTACAGTCAAACCCTTATTTCAGTTAGAACGTTTACTTTTTTCTCTCTCTCTCTCTCTTCGGTTTCACTGTATCTTTAGATTATTCTTACAGTTCAAGTAAATCAGTCTTTTAACTTCAGCTCACTGCTCAAATAGTGCCTCGAGAGCCGTCTGTTTCTACATTTATGTCTTCACATCCTGTTTATGATCTATCGCTTTCTGTCCAAGTTAGGACAATATGTCAAATACTATCGCATCAGACATTGAGTGGCAATGAAGAGCCATGTGTAGAATATGAAAACAATACAAAACACATGTCCCTGGTGAACACCTAGAGGTCATGGGGTCGTTCAATGTCCTCATGTAAACAGAAGGCAATATTGAATGAGTTTTGCATTACGATCAGGTCAGGACTGGTCAGAATGCTTTGTCATCACGTGTCCTTCTCTTTAATGGCAGGGGTCAAAGGGGTATTTGGTGACCCCGCCGTGCAGCTCCACCTCTGACTCCGCCCAGGCGATGATGTCACCGGTCATGTGACCTCCACATGACGCCAGGCTGTAGATGTCGTGCGGCGTGAGAACGTGAGACCACATCTGAACGTCTGAGATCTCACCAACGAACGCCTGCGTGGCGTCGAAGCGCCCCCCCAGTGTGTCCTGGAGATTGGGGAATATTAGATCAGCAGCTCAAAACAGATGAGTTCATGATTTTAGTTTGTACCTAGTTTGTAAGGCAACCACTTCAACTCTGAATACAACTTTAATGACATTACTTTAATGAAAAATAAGTATTCTTTAGCATAGTTGTAAAATATAAAGGAGTCATTATGGAAATAATACACTTAAATCTAAACTGCATGAAATGTTTTCAGATGATTGCAAGTTATTTACAACTATATATCATAGTTTACATTTATATTTGATGCAATTAGCTGAACCTTAGAGTGTTTTTGACCCACTTAAGTACATATTTATGCACGTGATTTAACAATGACTTCTGTTGTCTTTGAAATGTGGTTAAAGTGTTACTGCTGAATGCACCGCTGAAAGTATTTATGATACACTAAAATATAGTTTAATGGCATTTCTTACCTGTACGGTCAAACTTGTATGTCATGTATTTAAATTGTTTATTTTTTTTTAATGAAAACATAATTTGACATTATAACAAAGAGCACATTTTAAGAAGTGTACTCGTGAACGTGTCTCTCTTTAAGTGCACTTAAGTGGCATGTCATTAATAAATGTATCCCTGGAGCACAAAAGCAATCTTAAGACTCTGGGGTATATTTGTAGCAATAGCCAGAAATACAATGTGTGGGTAAAAATTATCGATTTATCTTTTATGCCAAAAATCATTAGGATATTAAGTAAAGATAATGTTCCATGAAGATATTTTGTTAATTTCCTACCATTAATATAACAAAACTTAATTTTTGATTAGTAATATACATTGCTAAGAACTTCATATGGACAACTTTAAAGATGATTTTCTCAATATTTCAATTATTATTATTTTTTGCTCCCTCAGATTCAAGATTTTCAAATAGTTGTATTTCAGACAAATATTGTTCTGTCCTAACAAACCATACATCAATGGAAAGCTTATTTATCTAGTTTGAGGTGAATCTCAGTTTTGAAAAATCTCAGTTTTGGTTTTGTGGTCCAGGGTCACATATAATCTACAGCTGTGTTAGTGTGGATGGTTGCCAGTTGTTTATGTTTTTTGATTAATGGCACAAGTAAAGTGAGGAATCTGAGCAGGATCTGAGTTTGTTGACTGTATGCTGTGTCTGTATGTCACCTGTTCCTGTCCCAGTATGAAGACTCCTCCAGGTTTGATGGGATGCCAGGGCGAGAGGTTTTCCCCTGAGCCTCTCTTCACTCCGTCCTGATAGGCCTCCCACAGTCCGTCTCGCGCCGACCATGTCACACACACGTGGTGCCATTTACCATCACTCACCGAGAGCGCCAAAGACACTGCCTGTCCACACACACACACACACACACACACACACACACACACACACACACACACACACACATCAGATAAGGTCAGATCTGCTCTGTCTTCTCTCTTATTTCACCATCTGTCCTGCATTTGTCGGTCAAAAGAAATCCTTAAGGAATGTGAACTCGTGGGCTCATTTATGGAATGTTTATTATTTAATCCTCTTAAGATCCAAACGGAATCAAATAGAATCCTCTAGAATTCAAATAAGTCCCTGCTGGATGAATTGAAACTGAATCCTACTGGATTTTCAAATTCTTTTTGATACCTAGACATTTATTAAATGTTAAACATTGTTTAACGAAGACGTCTAACTAGACAGTTAAAGGGAATCACTTTTTTTTCTGTCTGCGATCAGAAATTATTTGTTTTAATTAGCTTGGGGGCATTAAATTGTTCAAACGTGATAGTAATGACATTTATAATGTTACAAGCGGTTTCTATTTTTAAATAAATGCTGTTCTATTGAACTTTCTATTCATCTGTGATTCCTGAAAAATAAAATGTATTGCAGTTTCCACAAAATATTGTGCAGCACAACTGTTTTCAACACTGATAATAATCAGAAATGTTTCTTGAGCAGTAAATCATCATATCAGAATGATTTCTGAAGATCATGTGACACTGAAGACTGGAGGAATGATGCTGAAAATACAGCGGATCATCACAGAAATAAATTACAGTTTAACAGAGATTCACATAGAAAACAGCTGTTTTACATTAGAATAATATTTCAATTACAATTTTACTCTATTTTTGATCAAATAAATGCAGCTTTGCTAGGCACAAGATGCATTAAAAAATTTAAAAATCTTAACAACCCCAAACCTTTAAACTGTAGTTGGACTGCAAAAAGAAAATTCTCAGTAAGGCCCTGTAAAATATTTTAACTAACACTTTAGAATAGTAGTGGAGAAGACGTGCTCAACTCCCAAGTCGTTTAATAGGTGCGAGTAATAAAGTTAACCAGAGATAAACACTTTAGACACTTTAGAATAGGTCACACTTATTAGTTGCTTATTAGCATGTAAATTACTAGAATATTAGCCATTTATTAGAGCTAATTAAGAACATATTAATGCCTTATTCTACATCCCTAATCTTACCCTATACCTAAGCCTAACAACTACCTTACCAACTATTAATACGCAGCAAATGAAGAATTTACTGAGAGAAATGTTGTAGTTAATAGTTAACAAGTGTTACCTATTCTAAAGTGTGTAATATTTTTTTATATATATATATATATCTCTTTCACTCACTGTGTCATCGACCAGCAGCTCCATGGGGTTGTTTCCCCACTCGATGAGCACCAGCTCGTTGGCCTGTCCGGGCACAGAGTAAGAGAAGGGCGTCCCGAGCCCCGGGTCGATGCCAGCCTTCATCCACAGACACAGCGTGAAGGAGAAGATCTCGTGCAGCAGCGTGTGCTTCACACGGCCGTACATGTAGTTGGTCCTCATGGGGAAGCCGATCTGGAAAGCTTCCGTGGGTCTGCTGATCCTTCTAGAACCTGTGGAGATGATGATCAGCAGAACCGTGTGATCTATCAGCTGCAGAAACATCACTTATGTTAAGAACTAGTTTGACTAGCTTCAGCTATTCTAGAAGTAATCAGTTTTACTTTTCAGACTAGACCAATCTATCGATTTTCCAAGTTTAAAAAGTCATGACCCGTCTTAAAGAAAAAAATTATATGATTTATTTTTTCAGACAGGTCTGGTCTAAACCAGACTTGACGAAGGAGATTCAAATTTGTCAGGATATGGAACAACGTTTTTAACTGAGAATTGAGTGTTTACTCTTATCGATTTTCATTACTGACACACTGTTTTCCAATTTAATAATGTAAAGCTGCTTTGACACAATCTGTATTGTTAAAAGCACTGAATAAATAAAGGTGCCCTAACTTGACCCGGATCTATCTGGAGCATCTAAGGTCTGAATTTGGGATATATCTAAAACCGGTGATCTATCTAGAGCATCTAAGGTCTGAATCTGGGATCTATCTAGAGCATCTAAGGTCTGAATCTGCGATCTATCTAGAGCAACTAAGATCTGAATCTGGGGTCTATCTAGAGCATCTAAGGTCCGAATCTGCGATCTATCTAGAGCATCTAAGGTCTGAATCTGGGGTCTATCTAGAGCATCTAAGGTCTGATTCTGGGATCTAGAGCATCTAAGGTCTGAATCTGGGTTCTATCTAGAGCATCTAAGGTCCGAATCTGCGATCTATCTAGAGCATCTAAGGTCTGAATCTGGGATCTATCTAGAGCATCTAAGGTCCGAATCTGGGATCTATCTAGAGCATCTAAGGTCTGAATCTGGGATCTATCTAGAGCATCTAAGGTCTGAATCTGGGATCTATCTAGAGCATCTAAGGTCCGAATATGGGGTCTATCTAGAGCATCTAAGGTCCGAATCTGGGTTCTATCTAGAGCATCTAAGGTCTGAATCTGGGATCTATCTAGAGCATCTAAGGTCTGAATCTGGGATCTATCTAGAGCATCTAAGGTCCGAATATGGGGTCTATCTAGAGCATCTAAGGTCCGAATCTGGGTTCTATCTAGAGCATCTAAGGTCCGAATCTGGGTTCTATCTAGAGCATCTAAGGTCCGAATATGGGGTCTATCTAGAGCATCTAAGGTCCCAATCTGGGGTCGATCTAGAGCATCTAAGGTCCGAATCTGGGGTCTATCTAGAGCATCTAAGGTCTGAATCTGGGGTCTATCTAGAGCATCTAAGGTCTGAATCTGGGATCTATCTATAGCATGTAAGGTCTGAATCTGGGATCTAGAGCATCTAAGGTCCGAATCTGGGTTCTATCTAGAGCATCTAAGGTCCAATCTTGGATCTATCTAGAGCATCTAAGGTCCGAATCTGGGATCTAGAGCATCTAAGGTCCGAATATGGGGTCTATCTAGAGCATCTATGGTCCGAATCTGGGATCTATCTAGAGCATCTAAGGTCCGAATCTGGGGTCTGTCTAGAGCATCTAAGGTCCGAATCTGGGATCTAGAGCATCTAAGGTCCGAATATGGGGTCTATCTAGAGCATCTAAGGTCCGAATATGGGGTCTATCTAGAGCATCTATGGTCCGAATCTGGGATCTATCTAGAGCATCTAAGGTCCCAATCTGGGGTCTGTCTAGAGCATCTAAGGTCCGAATCTAGGGTCTGTCTAGAGCATCTAAGGTCCGAATCTGGGGTCTATCTAGAGCATCTAAGGTCCGAATCTGGGGTCTGTCTAGAGCATCTAAGGTCCGAATCTGGGGTCTATCTAGAGCATCTAAGGTCCGAATCTGGGGTCTGTCTAGAGCATCTAAGGTCCGAATCTGGGGCCTGTCTAGAGCATCTAAGGTCCGAATCTGGGGTCTATCTAGAGCATCTAAGGTCCGAATCTGGGTTCTATCTAGAGCATCTAAGGTCCGAATATGGGGTCTATCTAGAGCATCTAAGGTCCGAATCTGGGGTCTATCTAGAGCATCTAAGGTCCGAATCTGGGGTCTATCTAGAGCATCTAAGGTCTGAATCTGGGATCTAGAGCATCTAAGGTCCGAATCTGGGTTCTATCTAGAGCATCTAAGGTCCGAATCTGGGATCTATCTAGAGCATCTAAGGTCCGAATCTGGGATCTAGAGCATCTAAGGTCCGAATATGGGGTCTATCTAGAGCATCTATGGTCCGAATCTGGGATATATCTAGAGCATCTAAGGTCCCAATCTGGGGTCTGTCTAGAGCATCTAAGGTCCGAATCTGGGGTCTGTCTAGAGCATCTAAGGTCCGAATCTGGGGTCTATCTAGAGCATCTAAGGTCCGAATCTGGGGTCTATCTAGAGCATCTAAGGTCCGAATCTGGGGTCTATCTAGAGCATCTAAGGTCCGAATCTGGGTTCTATCTAGAGCATCTAAGGTCCGAATATGGGGTCTATCTAGAGCATCTAAGGTCCCAATCTGGGGTCTATCTAGAGCATCTAAGGTCCCAATCTGGGGTCTGTCTAGAGCATCTAAGGTCCAAATCTGGGGTCTATCTAGAGCATCTAAGGTCCGAATCTGGGGTCTGTCTATAGCATCTAAGGTCCCAATCTGGGGTCTATCTAGAGCATCTAAGGTCCCAATCTGGGGTCTATCTAGAGCATCTAAGGTCCCAATCTGGGGTCTATCTAGAGCATCTAAGGTCTGAATCTGGGGTCTATCTAGAGCATCTAAGGTCTGAATCTGGGGTCTATCTAGAGCATCTAAGGTCTGAATCTGGCCTGAGTGGTCCATCTGAAGTGCAGGGTTCATCTGGTCAATTGTCTCACCCGTGTCAGTGAGCCTGTGCTGCAGCTGACTGAGGACCGCATCCAGTTTACTGTGTGCTCCTCCCTGTGCTTCTCCGAGACCCTGCAGGTCATACGACAGCCTCTCAGAGCCATGCTCGGACGCCTCGTTGTCCTGGTGGCTGTTGTTGTCATGTGGATCACTGTGGTGACTCTCATCGTGTGAATCACTGTGGTCGTCATGGCTGTCGTGCTCTCTGTCATCCTCCTCCTCCTCCTCGTGGTCGGGGTGATGGTGCTGCATCTGTTGCTCCAGAGCGCTGATCTTCCTCTGCAGGAGGTCCTTCAGGGAGCTGGAGTGGCTGCTGGAGGTGTTTCTCGTCTGCAAACACAGTCACAGTGCTCTGAGAAAAGGCCTGCACACTGCTGCATTACTTGCTGCTGAATACATATTATAATATTGAATAAACTGACAGCCAGGATCCTAATAAAACACACTCCTACACCAATGTTTAATGTGTCAAACAGTGTCCCATCAGCTTCATCTCACTTCAGTTGACAGGTTCAAAAATGGTCAAGCCTCTGTATTTGTATCTGTTGTTTAATAAAACTAACTTTCCTGAGGTAGTAACAATAAAATGATGTACTTTGGAGGGATTTAGGTTATTTTAGGTTTTATTTTAGATTATTAATCTTTGCCTCTGTTGGTTGTTGCGGGTCATTTTTCACATAGAACAGTAAAAGTGTAGCTTTTGTAATGAAGCAGTATAAGTAGAAACAATTGAATTTTGTAATTATTTTGGTTTTATTTGATTCTTATTTATATCTCATTTGCATGCACATTTCTCACATTTACCTTAATTTCTATAAGCATATATGCAAACTTTAGGAACTTCAAAATCGATACACTTCTATGAGTTGAAATGTAGAGCAAATATATTTTATTTGGAAAAAATTAAAAATCACCACTCCTTCCTAAACCACTCAGTGCCCAATCATTTGATAATCCCTTGTATTATTAATAATTGATATATATTAATTATATGAATTAGAGTTATTAAAGTTAACAAAAATATATGTAAACTCAAATAAATTGTAAATAATAATAAAGCAGGTCTGTCAGTCAATTAAATTTTTTTCATTAATTACCTAATGTTTCAATTAATGAATCTAATTAATCACAAGTTAAATATATATATATATATATATATATATATATATATATATATATATATATATATATATATATATAGTCCGAATGTCTCTTTAGTTCTTTGTGAGTTGTTGAATGTAGTTTGAATATGCTTGTGAGTCATCTTCGCTTATTTCTTTGATCGTCATTGCCAGAGGGCGAGGTCCTGTTGGGATAGGGGCGTGTTTGTTATGGTGCTTTAAAATATCAACATCGTTTGGCAAAAATCTCTTAGTGCACCTTTAAATCCTGTTAAACTCAGATGCTCTGGGACTTTTACTCAAGTATGGTTTTCAGGTACTCTTGACACCTCTGTAATAAACACATAATTTTTTCATAACTAATTAATTACGTTAATGTGTTAAACTGGCAGCCGTAATATAAACGTGTACCTGCAGGTTGTCCAGCCGCTGCTTGAGGCTCTGCAGCATCTTGTTCATCTGGTCCGGTGTGGACGAGGATGCAGGAATCTCCCCCATCACATGCTTCTCGCTCAGAGCAGCTTCCCCAGTGTGATGCCCTCCGACCCCGTCTCCATAGTGTCCCAGCTCCAGCCCGAGGTGTCCGGTGTCGGGTGCCGAGGGGTAGGTGTGGTGGGTGTGATGGGCCAGGTGTGGGGATGTGTGGCTCAAGCCCTCGCACAGGTTCAGTTTGGCGGAGAGCTCTCGGATGGTCTCCCTCTGGTCCAGGATGGTTTCCTTCTGCTGCACCAAACTCTCCCGCAGGTGCAGGATTGTCGCTTTGGCCTCCTCGGACATTCCCCACCAGCCGCTGCTGCTCCCGCCGGGACCGCCCTGGTGTCCGGATCCGGGGCCGCTGGGGCCGCCTGCTGTGGGGAAACACCCGGGATCGGCATCAGCAGGAATAGGGCTGCAGATGAAGCGAGGATGAGGGGTGTAGTCTGAACCCGGCATGCCTGTCCCAGCACACACAGAAAGACATATGGCACAGAAGAAGGAGAAAAGCCACTCGCTCTTTCTTGAGCTTGCTGGATGCATTTCTGTGGGATGAACGCAGCCAAACTGATCAAATATTTAGAGCTTCTAGATCTGTATCTTCAGCTGAACTATCGCAGGCCTGCTTTTTTACACTTGTATCTGTCCTCGTCTTCAATTGCTGCTTCCTGTGTCTTTCTCAGCCTCCTTCTCCACGTGTATGTACATGTAATCCGTCTGATGATCCTGCTCTTGCCTCTTCAGAACCTGGAGAAAGAAAGAAAAAAAAGTCTTGTCATGATACATTTTCAGAAGACTGTAACATCTTTTAATTTAAACTCTGACTTTTAAATGATTCAATTGCTCTTTTGACTCACTTAATGTGGACTTAATTATATATTTATATGTTATGTGGTATTAAACTGTATTAATAGTCTTTTTAAAGTAAAGGAGGAAAGGAAAGGTTAAAGTTACTGCTGAATGCACTGACAAGCATTTATGATCAACTAAAACCCTGGACCACAAAACCAGTCATAAGAGTAGTGTTTTTAAACTTTATATTATAATAATTAATATACTGGATAAATCATCTTTCCATTGATGTATGGTTTGTTAGGAAGACAATATTTGTCTGAGATGCAACTATTTGAAAATTTGGAATCTGGGGGTACAATAAAATAAAAAATATGGAGAAAATCATCTTTAAAGTTGTTCAAATGAAGTTCTTGGCAATGCATATTACTAATCGTAGATTATTTTTGATATGCACGGTAAGAAATGTACAAAATATCTTCATTGAACATGATCTTAATATCCTAATGATTTTTGGCATAAAATAAAAATCTATAATTTTGACCCATTCAATGTATTGTTAACTATTGCTACAAATATACCCCAGAGACTTAAGACTGCTTTTGTGCTCCAGGCTCACAAATATACCTTAATGTCATTTCTATTGAAATTGTATTTTAAGTAATTACACATTTCTATTGATGAAGTTGCAATTTACTACATTTAACATCACGGTTAACCATTAGACTAATCTGTAGAACCTGTAATTGAACACCAAGAACTCCTTCAAAGGAGGTTTCAAGAAGGTCGCTCCATTTAAGAGTTCAGGATTATCAGTTTAAGTTCCTTAACGCTTCTGAATTAACACGGGACAAACATTTCTGTGTGTACGTCAGAGTCTGTCCTAATGAGGATAAATCAAGAAGAGTCATCATCAAGGGTCTGCAGAGGATTAGTGTGTGTTTAAGAGAGAGAGAGAGAGAGAGAGTTATGTCCCATTATCCAAAGAGACTTACACATGAGGATGGTGTTCAGAAAGTGTAATACCAGATACATTAAAATATATTCACAATCTGTGAGACAGCCAACCTTTGATGAAACCAGAAAAAAGTACCACTGACCTCAATTTAAAACAAAATGTATAATAAAGGCACATACACTTTCACACTTTCTGGTTCTTTTAAAAAGCATCTGATACACAAACACAGCTAGAATATCTCACTTGTGTGTGGTGAAGCACATGATCAAATCTGGACTGTGTGGGGAGATCACAAGCTTAGAAAGCGTGACAGATGGACGTGTTTGAGAAGTCACTTTATCTTCCTGTCGAAATCCACACGATTAGCCTGACTGTCGGGATCGAATGAAGCCAGCACTTTAAGTCAGACACATACAATGCAGTTTAATGCACCTCCTGCTGAATCCATGAGAGAGTATTAACAACTATATTTAGTCTAGTAAAGAAGTTTCTGCAGCTTTAAAAATGTATTACTGAATTATACACTACAGTTAAAATTACAACTAGCATGTGTTTTTGTATGTTAGTCAACATAAACAAATAAGTGTGCGTTAAAGCACAACACAAGATTATTAACACTTGTACTTGAAAGTAAAACCATTCATTTGTCATTACTATGATGTGCACATTTTTACATTTTACTTAAGTGTCTGTCTTTAAGTACACAAGTTTCATTTCATTTTCATTCATTTAATATTATCTATGTTAAAACATGCATAACAAGTGCACATTCAGTATACAGTTAAGTGCACGTTTCTAGTGTTTTATCATTGTTAAACACAACGTATATCACAACACTGTGGTAACCCAACCACTGACAACAAAAGAGATATAACACAAAATCCTAGCATTTTTTTTTTTATTGCAGTTATGACTATCATGGTCAATGCTTATTTTGTGCCAATAATGCAAATGTTTTAATCATTACTGCCTAAATCATTACCTTAACTAAAACACTATTCATAAAGAAAACCTCTGAAGAGTTCTGACACCTGTTGATCAAATGAATAATAATATACTCTCTGAAAATAAGCAGCTAAACGATCAGTCTAAAGTTCTCAGCAATCCGTAGACAGTCTTCATGAAATATAATCATACGGAGTATAACATAAAGAAATCTCGATGTGTAATATATAGAGAGAACTGGAGCATCAGATCATCTCCATCTCTTCACCTGTGCTACAGATCACAACATCCCACAAATCAAACACATCTGTCGACAGCAGAGACTCACAGTCACAGTGCAGACGGGGTTTGTCCTGATGTTCTGTGTTCAGGCTGTCTGTATCTGTGGACTCCTGCAGCTTTGTCCTGTTCTGCTGTTCTGCTTGTCTAAACCAGGTTTGTGAGGGACTTAATCCGGCCGCGTGTGTGTAACACGCTCCCCTCCTCCTCTTCTGCTCAGCAGCAGTTAAATGTGCTCATTAACCCCATCTCTAGTACATTTCATTAGAGTTCCTCTGTCGTGTTTAAATGCATGATGAAATGTTTGTGATGTTCTAGAAAGACCTTTGGGTTTGACATTTGTTATAATCCAAGCAGACAATATTAAAAGCGGGCTCCAAAACCACTAGTGAAAATGCTTCTTTACAGCAGTTTAACAACAACAATATATTATTAGCATGAGATTTTGAGTAACAGTTTACTTCCTAATCTAATAACCTGCCATTGCTGACTCTGTGATAGGAATATTTTGCATCATTGAGATTAAAAGTGTATAAAAATATTTTTTTCAAAGGTGTATGTTTTAATTTTTAAAATCAAATATGTGTTTCCACTTGCTGTTTCTATGTAAACAGAATTAACTTTATTATTATAGTTTTTAGTAAAATTTTGAATAAGTATTTTAATATTAGTTCTTTTTTAAAAAAAATACTAATTCTTTCTTTGCCTTTTTTTCACTTAAAGTTTCTTTTGTTCCGAGTAATTTTTTTATATTTTTGTCTCATAAATGTTTCTTTCTTGTATCTCTGTTGCCGGTTGTATACGGCTCAAGCAGCTCTTGTCACAGCTCTTAACAAGATAAGTGGCCTAGTTCAAGTTAAAGTCCAGCGCAGCAGCCAGAGAGACAGATGGACGCTGATTGAGGTCAGAGGGAACATGCACAGAAAGACTGAGAGAAAGCTGAACAGGGCAGGCTTTGGCTCACATCAGAGACTCATTAATTACCATCCGCTCACACTCTAACAGTTGGGAAAATGAAAATCCAGAAACTTCCTTTATTCTGTACCAAACAAGGATTATTGTGATGCTTAAAAAGCTGGTTTGTCTTTCTGGTCAACAGAACGGAAATGTAAAACTGTGACTGAGAAAATAAAAAGTTGTATGCAATATTAAGTGTTTGTGGTGTTTTATTTTGTGTTGTCTTAGAGCATAGGATGATATGAGAGACATAAAACTAGCACAGAAATGTAAGTAATGACTTGACAGCATTTAACCAAGCGATCTCTTGACTGATCAATCTGATGAGTTGATGTTCATAAAGAGAAACCCTCAGACACAGAGCAGAAAGTTAACTCCATTAGTATCATTATCACACTGTTCTCCAGTCAGGTGAGTTAAGTCGTGTGACCTGATGTGTGTTTGTGTGTCTGCTCTGCTTCTGTTTCCAGGAACACAGCCAGAGGTCAGAGGTCAGAGGTCAGCTGTACACTCAGAATGGGTCACAACAAGACAGAGTTACTTAAAGGAAACATCTCTGATTTATTGGACTCTCCATTAGTTACACTGTAAAACAGGTTACTAAACTCTCTCAGCATCTGTGATATCTTTAGTTTTTTTTTTGTTGCAACCGAAAATGTTAAATAATGTAAAAAGTTGGATAGTTCACCCAAAAATGAAAATTCTGTTGTTAATTCCTCGCCTTCATGTCATTTCAAACCTGTCAGACCATAAATTAAGATATCTGATGATATCCAAGAGCTTTCTGACCCTCCAAATTTTTAGTTTTCAAGATTTTTATTTTTGGGCAAACTATTCATTTAAGTTATATTACTCAACTTACTGTATATATAAGACTTAATTATTTTTTACCAATAGGGCCATTTACTTTTACTAATTGTAGTGTTCTGGTGGTTTTCATTTACGTTTTTTTAGTTTAAGTAGATTGGTAAATTAACAGTTTTAATAAATGTTAATTTCAGGGTTTGACATGGCCAACACAGCGTTAATTAGTTTCTCCAGTCTATATATAAAAAAATTGCTTGTTCTACATTGTGGCCTGCTTTCCACTATAATGAATGTAAAGAAGACTCCTGTTCTGAAGAAGTCTCTTTTTCATCCATCGTTTTCAAGTACCAAGAAAGATGGGGGTCTGCACCTATCCTGGACTATGCTCTGACAAAAAGCAAGATCAAGATATAGTTTGAGAAGGAGATTCTAGTGGAGATTCATCTTGAAGATTGCTTTGTCACTGTAAAACCAAATGAAGCTTATTTCCAAGTTCAGATTGCCCAGAGAGTCACAGAAAAATGGGAGCAAAGTATTCCAATTTCCTGTGCACCCCTTCGGCATCTCACACACCTTACATGCACCGTCAGGTGAAGTGCATGCATGCTGCTCTGGGACTCTGGGACAACCATGTGCTCAATCACTTTGAAGAATGGTCGATTTTTAAAAATAACTTGCACCTCAGAGTGAGCAGATGAAACACAAAGAATGCAGTCGTTTCTTTCGGAGGTGGATGCTGCTGTTTGTGAACGCAGTCATTCAAGACATGGCCTTTCAGAACGACCTTAACAACATACTCAAGGAACAAGTGTTAGTAAGTTTTTGCATGTGTTTGTGTCGTAGGACTGAAGACTTTTTCTTCCTCAGTGCACATTAGCCTCATATACAGTAGGTCAGATCTGACGAAGAGCGGAGGAGAGTTAACCTACTGTCTGTGCACACAACCTGCGCATTATGATAAACCACTTTACTCACCTCTGTGTGAGTGTCTCATGAACTGAAAGAAGCAGCACTGTAAACATGCATCTGTCTTTTACATTCAACTATACAGACACAAACAGTGATCCAGCAGCCCTCTCCCATACAGTACACACACACACACACACACACACACACTGCCAGGCAAATGTTTGGAATTTGGAAAATATTTTTTAGATTTTTATCAGATTTTTAATCATGTTTTTTTTTTTATTGTTATGAGTGTTAAAACAGTTTGTTACTTAATATTTTATAAAAATCATGATACTTCTTTTGATCCTTTGAGTAGAAAGTTTGAAAGAACAATATATATGACATATGTAAGATTATAAATGTCTCTACTGTCACTTTTGATTTAATGTGTCTGTGATGAATAAAATTATTATTTTTTTAACTTTTGAAAGGTAGTGTATCACGGTTTCCACAAAGATATTGTGCAGCACAACTGTGTTCAACATTGATAATAATCTTCATGTTTCTTGAGCAGTAAATCATCATTTTTTCATGATTTCTGAAGATCATGTGACACTGAAGACTGGAGGAATAATGCTGAAAATACAGCGGAGCATCACAGAAATACAATATATTTTACAACACGTTCAGGAGCTCAGTGTGCTGTCCGCCGAGGTTTGAGAAAGATGATGTCCTCACGTCCATCTGACTCTGGAGCTCCTGTAACACTTTATCTCTGTGCGTCAGTGTCTAACACAGAGGTGTGCGGAAAAACAGATCTCTACTGAGAAAAACACACAGACACAGCAGGCTTACACTGGATCACACAGATACTGACTGACAGACCCGTGGAGGGTGCATGTTATTTAAGCTTTGGAATAAAAACTTGGGTTACCACATTCATTTAATGTATTGTCACATGACTCTTCTTGCCACATTTTCCCTCGTTTCCGTCTGTGCACTCAAACAGTGGCATGTAGATGCACAGAGTATAACATGAGGGAGAAAACAATTATAAAAGATCAGTATTAGATTATGAGGTAATCACTAATGTGTGTATTTCTATAGAGATGTAATGTATATACAAATTAAGGAACTTTTTTTTTTTTTAATCTGTAACCATGTTGGAGATCAGATTAGTTTTCTTTGCAAACTAATTCAATTTGAACTCATAACTGTAAAAGCCTGTGGTTAGTCTCCCTCTAGTGGACAAGTGATAGAGCCTTCTGTCTCTCATTGATACAAATGGCTGATCATTTAGAAACAGATGAAACCACAGCTTCAGAAATTACCTGACATTTTATATATTTTCATGTATACAAAGTTTTGTGATGTTTTTTCATTGTGTTTTCAAGAAAAGAGTCATTATAAATGGTGATTTGTGCAAACCAGACGAACAGCCTAGGATGAGTTTGAAAATGTTAAAGTGGAGTAAAAGGTTTTGTAGAAAGATTCGTATAAATAGAGCCTCATGTATCTTGTACAGACAGGACAGACCGTCACAGATGCTGAACACCTCGGCACATGTCTCTGATCAAGTGTCCACTTTGAGTTCCATTGTTTATTGTAAAGTTAAAACATGATTACAGTTTTTATTCGTTTAGATAAAAAAAAAAAAATAATAATAATAAAAAATAAACACTCCCTGTTGAAGAACTGGAATGACGTTGTATTATCATTTGCATTTTTGTGCATTTACAGCTGAAGGTGTTTTATAATCAACAGAGAACACACCTATAGATGTGATCGTTATATTTGCTTTTAATAAATGCATTATTAGAAAACATTGCAGTGCTTCATTTTGCAGTAAAGTTGAACTGTTTGGTTAAAATTATCTTGTGTTCGGATGGCTGTATTAATTGTTTTGAGAGCAAGTCCATTGCATTGGAGAAAAGTGTCAAATTGATTGAGAAAAACTGTAACACAATAAATAGGTCAAAGATGGGCAATGGCAGGGCATTTAACTGACTAATAACTTTGATCAAACAAAGCCTTGAGTCATGGGAGTCTTACACGATGCATGAATTATGATTTATGATCCAAAATTCTGGAAAATTGGTAAACAAAAAAATAATGTATGGATTCTTGTAGGGCTTGATTTAGATAAAAAATTAGACCCTATATAGTCCTTAAGAGAAAATAATAATTGGCAACGCAGCACAAGTACAACAGTGTTTGAGGCTTGGGCCCCCAATTAAGATTTTCTAAAATGCATTGATAAACATGGGTTTTTGTTTAAATACACAGAAATTACAAAACATTTTGCATGACACTTAATAAAATCTGAGCCCCAACTAAAGATATTGAATCAAAACGTGATCAAAATGGCCATGCTACCAGAGATTATTGATGGTATTTGCATTAAGAGTATGTTCAGTTAAAATGGTTTTTATTACTCTTATCATTTGTTGTACTTGCAAACATTTGTGAACCTTAGGGAGAGAGCGAGAATAAATAAATAAATAAATAAATGCACAAGACACGCGCGCGAGCGCATACAATCATAAATTTAAGCTCTGTTGTAAATTTACATTTTGAGCAACATACTTACATTAATTATTGTATTAAAAAAACATTAAACAAGGACGTTTAAAAGAACAAAAGGAAAAAAAAAAGAAACCTTGCTAATAGGCTACATTTTATGACAAAAAAGAAACATTTTTGGTCATAATTAATTAAAAACCCAACAAAACATAATGTCCAGTCAAAAGGAACGTGAGAAAATGGTCTAGCATCGTTTGTTTGCACATGCCACTTCTGATACATATTTATGGAATGAAAAGTGAAGAGTCTGTGTATGAATGAGAGCTTCTGTGTGTGTGTGTGTGTGTGTGTGTGTGTGTGTGTGTGTGTGTGTGTGTGTGAGGCGCTCCTGTAATGAGCAGAGGCGCTATTCACAGCGCTGTCCCGTTAACTCATTGGCATTCAGTCCCAGTGAGAGACACAGACAGAGAGTCAGAAGACATTGTCCGGGACAGAGACCGCGACCGACCCACATAGCGACAGCAAACGGACATTTTGGGCGGAATGAAGCTTAAAGTTTGATGTGACCTGGATTCAGTCAGGAGTTTGGGAGAGAGGGGTGAGGGCTGGACGAGGGGTTTACTGGGTCACACAACCCGACTACCCCCAACACTGAAGAAGAAGGGACAGTCAGAGGAAGACTAGCACCGGACAAAGCCCCGAGGAAACCATGAACACTGGGAAGGTAGGAGCATTCCTCCATACAACACCGAGCACTGGAGCTCAATCAGTAAACACAGTCAAACTAACAATCTGCTGAATAACTCTCAGTGCAAGGGCCATTTGAAAGAACTACGAAAATGCGATTATTAACCCTCTGTTGGACGTGACTGGCATAGTCAGTACTCAAAACTGCATTGCTCACTGAACTCTGAATCATTTTCAGCCCGATTAATTGATTGGCTGATTATGAACGATTACTTTGAGAAGCAGCAATATTTAAGAGAACATGTCATGTTTATATCATTTCATCACGTGTTTTCCTTTCACTGTTAGATTAGCAGAACTTAATCGCCACCTTTAGCTCATATTTCCTCTCTATTGCAATAACATCACTTAATCACCAACTCTAACAGGGAACAGGTGTCAACTATGAGAAACAATTAGAGACAACCATCTTTGCTGCATCTCAATTTATGTTATATTAATGAATGCTATTTATTTATTGATATGGCAATACAGAGCAAAAATATGCACACAAATATATATTTACTGACGATTAAAGTTTCATGTAGTGAGTAAAAATTCAATCTGTTTCTGTGTGGAGCTAGTATAAAGATCCATATGCAGTAATCCTTGATGTGTTTTTGCTTTGAGGTCATCTACTTTTAATTGTATCTTAATTGTAACTTTTGGCAGAGACATTTGCTTGAAATTAGCAGCCTTTCTCTTCCAGGAAAATGGGTGTAAATTCAGATGACTCATGTTGCACTCATTTTTGTCCAATCAAATGTGCTCTAGTCTAGGAATGTCCCTCCCCTCAATATCACTTAGGAAGAGCAAGTCAGTGTCACTTTGGCAGAATTAAGCCTTAAATAGAAAACTTTGTGCCTTATTTACCACTAACAGGCACATAGTAGTACATATTACTACCTTAAAGTATTCTTATGCAGATTTTAGGGCTAGATAAGTTTCAGTGTGGTCACTTTAAAGGTATGTCTTGCTTAATTTATGGGAATATCGTCAACTTGATTGCATAGATACCATTTGAACTGAGCTGGATGATTACATCACTGAATCAATGATGAACAGACTTTCAGGGGGTCATGTGACGTTGTTAAAAAAAACATTATTTGGTGTAAAGAAATGTTTATGTGGTTAAAGTTTAAAAAACACATTATTTCCCACACAATGTACATTATTGTTTCTCCTCTATGCCCCTCCTTGTGAAACACATGGATTTTTACAAAGCTCATCGTTCTGAAAAGTGAGGTGTGCTCTGATTGGCCAGCTATCCAGTGTGTTGTGATTGGCTGAATACCTCAAGCTTGTGATGGAAGTGTTACGCCCCTCACCATACTGTGATGCCCTAATGACTTATACTGTGTTTTGAAATTGCATCACATGACCCCTTTAACTGGAAAAGTGAGTGTTTACTATTGACACTATTTTCCTGTTTCACATTATAAAGCTGGTTTGACACAATCTGTATTGTACAACATTAATGGAATGTTTGTTCAAAGTAATCTGGGCTTTAATAAAAAAAAAATAATAATAATCTGGGCCCTTATTCACAGAACATCTTAATGCTTATAACTCGCCAATTTAGGAGATAATCTTAAAAATAATGGGTGTGTGTTTTACCATAAAGTAAATTTGCGAAACTTTAGTAGTTTTGAAGAGGGCTCCTAAAACCAAGCCACAAACTAAACAGCTGCTGCCAGAAATCTGCCTCTGAATGTACACATTTTAGAAACATTTGATGATAATGAGTGTGAATGAAGACATCACCTTTGGTTTTGGAGGTTATCCCGACTCCAGATTTTCCTTTGATTATATCCCTGTTTTCATTAAGCAGTTGGGCAAACACAGTTGTTCTTGCCTCCAGTTTGGTTTTCTTTATGGACTGTAAGGTTTTTTTTCATACTATCAGCCATGATTTTTTTTACTCCGTTAGTTAAAAGGCTGTTTAATTCATGTTAGAGGCTGACAATTAGCTGAACATATACTCGTGTAATTAGTGGCACCTTAGCTTATCTTTATTTGAATGTGGCAATTAACATTTTTATTTATATGGCAACATAATATTGCATACTACAATATTTCTGACAGCCCCTTATTAGTCAATCACTGTGTGCATAGTTAATGAGCATGCTGACATCATCCATAGCAATGAGGTAAACCCCGCCCCTTACTCTGAGCTTAAGACTTCTCTTAGATATATTTTATCTCAGCAGCTTTTTGAGTAGGTTTTAAGAGAAAACTAGTTAAGAACTTTTACTGCTATTTAGGGAGCTCTTGGTAACGAAGATGGGCCCTGGTTGTTTATGAATGAATCACTTGTTTTAAAATCTGCATTTGTGAAGCTATTTCATTAAGTCTTTATTGAAACGTGAAGCATAAATAAATCAGATGAATTGTGGGTGAATCGCTGAATGCTGTAATGGTTGGCGAACTATTAGTCCATCATCTGCTGTCAGTGTGAATCACAGAGGAACAAGGGAAGAGAAGATGCTCAGTGAAGTATCATATGATGAGAATGTTATTTTTCGGGGGGGTCTCACTCAATCACTTCATTTAGGTCAAATTCTTCCTCCTAATCTTCCTCTAATAACACAGATGAGAGCGCTGACCTGCGGTAAACACTGGCCTTCGGAGCTGAAGCTTTATGTGATGGTAATCCTGACTGGAATCTCTTATTTGAGATCTTTCCAGAAGGGAAGCGGTGTGAGCGCAGTGTTTGTTCAGCGGCTCGACTCCTGCGCTTGGGAAGAACGGCTCTCCTCCGGGCACTGGGACATGTCAGACTCAATTTCATGAACTTTAGATGTGCAATAACAGTGTATTTGGACGGCTTAGGCCAGACTCAGACTATGAAATCTCTGGGGGGTCACTAACAGAGGTGGTCCTTATTTTGAAATTCAAGGAATTATGTACAGTGTACGTTTAAAAAGAAATTCACACGTTAAAAACTCCATGAAACATTTTGCCAAAAAAACATCTAACATAACTGGTTTCATTCATGTAGATAATGTTCATGACTGAATCATTAGATTTTATTATATATATTATATCTATCTATATATATTTGTATTGTGGGTCATTTTTCTGTTACAACAGATATTGGATTTGCTAACAGAATGAAGTTGATTAATCAAATTGTGCTTTATTGAAAATGTGTGCTCTTTAATGTCTACTAACTGTTTCATAAAAATGCTAAACTAAAAGTTATAAACTATAGTGCATCCTGCTTCATCTGCGTACCGTACACTCATATACTGTATGCTGTGTAGCAAATCTCAACAGCTTGATTGTTTATATTGTTAAATGTAAAGTAAAATAAAATAATTACTATAATTGTCCCTGGAGCACAAAAGCAGTTTTAAGTCTCTGTTGTATATTTTCAGCAATAGCCAAAAATACACTTTATGGGTCAAAATGATCTATTTTTTCTTTTATGCCAAAGATCTTTAGGATATTGAGTAAAGATCATGTTCCATGAAGATATTTTGTCAATTTTGTCAATTAAATATATCAAAACTTAATTTTTTATTAGTAATATACATTGCTTAGAATAAAACAAATTTAAAGATGATTTTCTCAACATTTTAAATAATTTTTTTGCTCCCTCAGATTCCAGATTCTCCAATTGTTGTACCTCAGACAAATATTGTCCTCCTAACAAACCACACATCAATGGAGAGATCATTTATTCTGCTTTCAGATGATGTATACATCTCAGTTTAAAAAAATTGCCACTTAAGACTGATTTTGTGCTCCAGGGTCACAAATTATCATCCAGCTCTAATCTACTTAATGATTTTCTAGAAACTTCTCTAAAACAATGTGTATTGTGTGCTATATCAATAAAAATAAAATTTAAAATTGATCTGACTTGATATAAGCAATGCTGCATGTCTAATTTCTGTTTTAAATGAAGTAGGATTCCACCTGTCCAACAAAACAAGTCAAATTCCTTCAGAAAAAAAAAAAATCCTTCCTAATTCCTCGGGAGAGGATGGTTAAAGGTTTGGTATCAATCTCTGAAGCTGTCATGAGTTTTCCATGGTTAGGACTGAAGAAAAATACTGATATTTTAGACAATTGTTTTGTGACACTGGCTTCCTGTTTTTGAATGAATTTTGTTAAAACAGCTGAGATCAACTGCGCTGTGAGTCATCATACAGCCACACAGTGCCTGACCTCTTTAATGCTCTTGTGCTTGAATAGTGAGGCCAGTGGGGCTGTTATCAGCACTTCAGTTAGCTTCAGTGTTTCACAACAAGAGCAGGTGAACACATCACTATAAACTCTGATGTGACCCCAACATCTAAACATTCTAGATACAGTTACATAAAGATATAGTTCACCCAAAAAATGAGGATTCTGTCAGATCAACCCGTATGAGCTTCTTTCTTCTCTAATCTGTAAAATGTTGGAAACCGAACAGTTGATGGTAGCCATTGACTTCCATAGTATAGAAAAAAGCAACAACACTATGGAAGTCACTGGCTGTTGTGAACTGCTTGGTTGCAGCACTCTTCTTTAAGGCAGATCTCTAGCTAATGCAGCCACTGAACGTGCCTGATCCATCCTCTATATCTCATGCTCTTACTCTCTTTCTCTCCGTGCAGCTGTGTGTGCTGTGACTTCCTGACGTCTAGAAGTGAGAAGAACTGATCTGGAGAGAGAAGCACGATGTCACGGTCAGATGAGATCAACAAAATGACAGAAAATGTCTACAAGGTATGGGTTCGATGAAAGGGAACAATAAATATACAATCCAAGAAGATTAAAAAAATTAGTTTCATACTTATGCGTCAATGTCTTAGATATGTAATATTTTCTTCATATTTGTTTTATACACATTTTTGGGCAAAGAATGTATATATAAACAAAAATAACTGACAAATAATGAAAAAAAAAGAATTTAAGAATATAATCTTTGATCACATAAGCACTTTAGCTTTTTAACAGCATTATAGTTTTTATTTTTTTTGGTCACAGTATGTTTGTCTATATGTAGAGAAAGTTTATTTTTTAAATGCTTGTCTACTTTTATATTCGTTTTAACAGTTTAAACAACACCTAGACACCTAGACTAATTTCCTTATCTGTTTCAGTATTTTACTTACTAATTAAAATGTATACAATTATGTCCTAATTAAATGTGTCGTGGGCTCTGTGTTTAGGGCATTCTGGACCAGTTCAACCCCAGTCTGAAGAATTTTGTCTCCATGGGCAAACACTATGAAAAGGCTCTGACAGGTAAGATATTAATATGTAATAATGTAATTTTCTTTGTGACAGGTAAAAGTCCACTGGAATTGGGTGTATGTTCATCAGCACTTCACTTGCAAAACAAACATGAATTCTGTAGCACAAATACTTTACAAATAGTTTAGATTCTCTCACGCGGCGCCACAGAGTGAAAGTGGTATCCGCAATGAATGTGGAGGAATGCATATTGGCCTTCGGAAATATTGTTGGTCATGACTGTATTTTAGCGGCATCTAGGATGAATAATGCAATTCTTTTGTTTTTAAATTATGCTGAGAAAGCAAACGAAGTAGTGGAGAGAGGTATAGTTATCAGCGGTTTATTCACCCCGAATAAACCGAATAAACAAGGTGACTTGGAGGGCTTCCCCTCTCTACCCCCGCTAAGAAAGTCACTTTGTCTAACGTTTCGCCGGTCATAAAAGACGAAATGCTGACAAAAGAACTGTCACGTGTCGGAAAGAGTCAGCACAGTGAAAAAGATGTTTCTTGCCAGTAAATCAGACTTGATCAAACACGTGGTATCTTTCAGGAGGTTCGCTTACATGATCTCAGAGACCTGTGATCTCAGACGCCTAATACCAGAACATGAAGCCGGATGGCTGGTGCTGGCGAGTGTTCAGTAAACACTGTAACTGAGCACTGCAAAGGAAACTCACAGAGTTTATTAGTAGACACGTAACCACCAGCAATTAAAAACACATAAGTATATACAGAGAGGGTTACATTTACTCACCCACCCTCCTGCACTGGAGCCCCGCTCAAGGGACGCCTCCTTTCAGTCCAGACCATGAGTAAGGTGGTTGCTATGAACACAAAACCAACCAAAAACATTATAGGTCCTGGATAGGAGACTGTTATGCGAGAGGTTTCCACCTAACCTCGATCAGGTGGAGAGCTGGTGGTTACAGGGGAATTAGCAAGGGGAGGATAAAAGCAGAAGTTAACCCTCTGAAATCGATTAACGCATATACGCGTTATGAGGCTATTTTTTCCTGATAACCCCCTCTGGTTAAAAATCCCCAAAGGGAACGAGTAGATACCTCGGTATCACTCTGATTCAGACGATAACGCTGCCTCGTCTAGATCATACCCCTTAGGTTCTGCTTACCTACTCATGACCCGCGATTCCTCTAACCCCTGCCCGCAGGAGCGCGAGTTGCGACACTAGCCTTCTGTGCCCATCTTTGATACTCTCTCTCGATAGTCCTGCCCATGGCAGAGGCGGCCTGCTTGATAGCACAGAGAGAGATCCGGGTAAAAAGCTGGTGTAAAATCTTTTAACAAAAAAGAGCTACATGAAAGAGTTGACACACCATGGCGTACTGTTTTTCTGATGAGTGACAGACCAGAGTGGAGAGCATTGTACAAGCCACCGTTAGCTAAAAGAGATGGAGATTTACAATGGCAAATTTTGCATGGCATTATTGCTGTTAATGCTTTTATTTCTGTTTTAAATCCTTAATCCTTTAAAGTTTGCAAAGAATGTCCTTTTTGATGCCAGAGAGAAAATGATTTTCACACCTTTCTGTACTGTTCAAGACTAAAACCTTTCTTTGATAGTTTGCAGAATCTTTTTAGTTGTTGTAATGAGAAGTTTTCTGTACAAACTTTTATTTTAGGTTTTAAATATGTTCAAAGGCGAAAGCATGAGTGTCATTTGTTGAATTTTATTTTGGGTAAAGCCAAAATGGCTATTTATATCAGTAGAAGAGATAAAATTGAGCGAAAAAGTGAATACAATGTTGAAAGGGTGTTTGCAGCAATGATCAAATCAAGGATTGTAATTGATTTTCGTTTTTACAAAGCAATGGATTCTTTAAATGTTTTCGAAGGAATATGGTGTCACAGAGAAACATTGTCTTCTGTCATTGAGAATGAAAAAATAATAATAATAAAAATAATTAAAAAATTGTAACAAGTGTTTACATTGTTTTTATGTGAATATTTTTGATAAATAAAGATGATTAAGAAAAAAAAAAATCTCTCTCTCTCTCTCTCTCGCTCTCTCTCTCTCTGTCTCTCTCTCTCTCTCTCTCTGCAGGTGTCACAGTAGCAGCGAAGGGTTATTTTGACGCTCTGGTCAAACTAGGAGAGCTGGCCAGTGACAGCCAGGGCTCGAAAGAACTGGGTAAGACACTTAAAATCCAAACACAGTAAACATACCACCAGAAAGATTTGAGTAAATAAATCTCCTCAAAGTTAAGTCTCTCAAACTAATTGTATGGTCTGGTTCAAAGATTTACTTGGGTACAAGAAAGTACCACATTTTTTAATGTTCTTAAAGAGCCACACAGATGGGAAATCAAAAATTACCTGTATTACAGTGTATGATGTAGCTGTCCATCAGTGTAAACAATGTGCAAAGTAATTAAACCAAAAAGTACACGATTTATAAAGTTATTGGCTTCTAAAGTAAGGAGTCGACTCTGAATCGCTGAAACGAGTCGTTATAGATTTCAAATCTTTTGCCCATCTCTATGTACGTCACTAGAACACTTTGCATAATAATCTCCGCCTACCGTCTTGAGAGAAACTGACCTCTGACCTGCCCCCCCCCCACCCCCCCCACACACACAGACGCTCGGATTGGTGTGAGAGCATCATGTCGAGGAGACAGTTTGTTTTTAATTGTAAAGGCAAGTTTGTTTTATTTTCACTGCCAAAGAATGAAGATCAGAAGAACCAATGGCTAAAATTCATTTTCACCACAATACCAGAGCAGTACAACAAATCCCTTTTGTTGTGTTCACAACATTTCACTGATGACTGCTTTTCTAATCTCGGTGTGTTCAAAGTGTTTGGCCATAAAAGAGGGTTCATTACCAACTTTATTTAGACCAACAAGCATCTCAGAATCACAACGCGAAGTATGATTATGAAGTTATGTGTCTGTTTTCTCCCGAGCGTCTTATCAGTATGTGTGCTGTCTGCAGCCTGTCTGCGCTGATCGTCATGTACAAACACGTCATTAAAATGAAGTTTTAACTCTGTGAATACTCAAGGAAGAGACATGAGAGAGATATCTATAGAAAGCTTGACATGTCTACTTTAAAACTAAACAAGTGCTGCCGAAAACAGATATTCTGTGATAAAGTAATCCATATGATAACAACGCGATGTCTGTTTTTCATGTCTCCCTTCATTATATGTAATGTGACCACGCCCCCGCGCTGAACGCGCTATTCAGATTCAAACTGAATACACCCACACAGAAGAAAAAGCAGCGAGACTGTTCAAGTTTTTTATTTTACTGTTTGATTCGCGATGAGAGGAATAAGACATAATTCACCCCAAACAGATGCTAACGCATAGTTTACCGTGGAGGTGTGTGCGGAACAACCAATCAAACCTGACTATGTCAGTTGACCAATCAGAACACAGTATGCTACCCAAAGGTGGGGTTTAAGGAAACTGAATCTTTTGAACAGCTTCGCGCGAACCGTTTGGGGATCTCTGAGAATTGAGGCAATTTTAAAATGATATTTTGACAAAATGACAATGTTTTTTAACCTTGGATGGATTTAAACCTTTTGTACAGGACTTATAAACAGTGATAGGAAGCTTAGAATTTTCATCTTACTGGCTCTTTAAGTATTAAAGGTAAAACAACAACAACTTTATGGCAGAGAAGACACTGTGTCATTTTAGATGCATTTCAGTTGAAGAAAAAACTAAAGGCAGAAAGAGCCACAATCAAACAACAACTGAAGTCAGCTAAAGGAGAAACCAGTCTGTGCTGATGTCTATGAGTCCAGACTAGTGCTGCAACGTGCGTCGACGCGTCACACTGTTTGTTTACATCTCGCGTAATGGCATACTGGGAATGGAGAAAGTTGCATTCTATCACAAAAACAGAGACCATTGTTATCAAAAGTATGTGAATACTTTAAACACAGGACAAATAAAATGGCCCTTTGTTTGTTCCCTTTGTAAAACCGATATGGTGAACCACGGCAGCACAACTGCGATGCGCGAGCACCTCAGAGGAAAACATCTTGGCGCTCTCCGGTTACGGTTTAACCAGTTACCGTGTGATCTGGTGACCAACTTCCTGGTTCAGGTCTGATATTCTTGCGCTTGCGGCATTCTGAAAAGTTGAGATGTTTTTAACTCGATGCGGTGCGGACGCGCCTGGAAAAAACGAGCGTCACTTCCATTATGAGCGCGCTTATCGCTCGCCTACATTTGGAAATAACGAACTTGAGCGCGCAATAGACGTGATATGTGAACGGCCCTTAAAAGACAGCGCGCCGCGAGACAACAGTCACAAACCACCGAGCTACCCCGAATCAGCTCCAGATCTCTGGAAACCATGCTAAACCATAGCAGAACCCTGACTACATTTTATGGTTTGTGATGCTAAAGAACAAGAACATGATGTTTCAGACAACTGTAAATTTATGGCTACTGTGGTTTAATTATAAATGCTATCATAATCTCATATTTACCATAGTAAAATAATTTTCTTTGCCTCTTATTTATTTTATACTGTAAAAACTTCAACCACATAAGTTGAAAATGAATAAAGGTTGAAATATTATATTAGAAGTTGTACTTATATTTTTTTTGGTAAAGTTATCCAAATGATTCATGAGCTAATTAAAAAAAAAGAACATTAGATTAATTATTTATTGTTATAAAAATAATCATTAGATTAGTCGACTAATCGAAAAAATAATCGTTAGATTAGTTGACTAATCGAAAAAATAATCGTTAGATTAGTCGACAGAAAAAATAGTCGTTAGTTGCAGCTCTAGTCCAGACTTAAGGCAGTCAGTGCCTTGATATCAAAAATAAACATTTTATTTATGATTACATTTATTTGTCCAATTACATTTGAGCTCCTGTTAATCAACACCTTGAATTAATGCTTAAAGAGAGAGATTGGTTTAAAACTATCAGGTCCCAAGATTTAAATTCAGTTATGTTTTGGTACCATTTTACTTTTTTAGTTTTTTACATTTTCTTTTAATTTTAGTTAAAGTTTTTGTTTTTGTGATTTTGTCATTTCTATTAAGGTTTACGTATGTAGTTTTTGTGGTTTTATTTTAGTTTATTAGTTATTTTAGTTTTAGTTTTAGTCTATTAAGTAGGCTACATCATAGTTAAACTAAATGAAAAATTTTTTTTTTAGTTAACTAGGGCTATTCAACTGTGTTTCTGAAGCGAGATTTCTGGCAGAGTAAAGTTAATGGTGAGAACTGATTGTGAAAATGTAAGTAAATATAACTACATTGTTCAAGTTCATAGTACATCAGTGTTTACAGGAAATGAAAGCGTAAAAACAAGTGACTACAGCAGCAGAGAATGAAGAGGCAAAGCCTGTACGATAAAATGTAGATGAAGAAAGTGAGAGAAAGCGAGAGAGGGGCAAAAGAGAGAGCGGTCTTTGTTGAAAGATTAACAACACCACATGATCTCATTGTGCTGCTGAACACAGCGGGGGTGGACGAGCGAGAGATGCCAAGCCGCACACACACTGTTGCTCAGTAGGGGATAAAGAAGGCCAACATCCACGGCTCGGCCCACTGAACCGACTACAAAACACACCACAAATTCACCCTCAATGAAACGCAAGAATGGACAGACAATGCCACGCAGATCACATCCTCTGCAGGAAGAAGTTGCTCTTTTCAGTTTTGTTTAGACAAATAATTGCACATACTGTACATCACAGTTCATGAACATGCATTTCAAAAAATTAACATGCAGTCGTTCCATTATATATTTGAATGTGACCCTATGGTGACCTTTATGTGAGTGAGATGTCATTCTGAAAGTGTGTTTGATAAGACATCTGTGAACTGTGCTGCAGATCTCATGGTGTGTGTGGCATCACGTCTTCTCATAATTCATGTTGATTCAGGCGATACACTGTTCCAGATGGCAGAGGTTCATCGGCAGATCCAGGTCCAACTCGAAGATGTGGTGAGTAAATCTGATTGCATTGTTGTATGCATAGCAATTGTACAAAATAAAATAATAATAATAACTGGCACCAATCAGAGCATGTGAGCACTCCCCCGCTCAAAGCTACATCAGGCCGCTCCGCTCATTATCGCCAGGGGGCAAGGAACTCGACCGGAAGTTGAAGTCGGGTGGGGGCTGCCATCTTTTAGCAGAACTTCACTTGCGCTAGCATTCCCATTGACTCCCATTCATTTTGGCGTCACTTTGACAGCGAATAACTTTACATCTGAGGCGTTTAAAGACTCCGTTTGTCCATTATTTATTTCTAAAGATACACGACAATGTATAAAGGGCTCCATTACCTTCTTTGTTACATTATGGCCCCGTAGAAACAGTTTTTGTAAAAAATAGGCTAACAATTGCGTCATAACCACTCGTCTCTCTGTCGCATTACCGTACAGACAGGAGGAGAAGCTCGCAGGCAAGTAACTTAATATGGCGTACTGGCGTTACATTTTAAAATAATATACAAAATAATTAATCAGAATACTTACTCCTTCTCACTCACGACAAAGAACTCCCCGCTCAAGCTCGCCGTCTCTGCAAGATTAACGATGGCAGTTTGCACGCACAGCTACTAGAAGATTTGCATCTGTCAGACAGGTTGCTGACGTCGTCAAGCTTCGTTTGAGTCTGCGCGTCAGAAACGGAAGTGCTAAAAAACGCTAAAACTGGGCTTCACTTGTCTCAATTGAGTTCCAATGGGGTCGCTGTGTCCATTTCTTTTACTGTCTATGATTATCGCTCAGCGCTCAACGCAGTTTGCTTCGCGCTCCAATCAAATTGCCCCCCTCCCCCGCTCGCTCCAAAAAAGAAAAGAAAAATCTAACACAGCCTTACCTCCTAAAGAACTAATGAGCAACAACATTTTTCAAATAGAAATGTTTTATTTCAAATTACAAATGACAAATTAGTCACAAAAATTCCTGTAAAATTAAACGAATAAATGGGCCTAATAATATAAATAAAAAATTATATAAATAAAAATATACATAAACGTTTTAAAAGTAAATTAACTATTAGGCAACATTCTTATATCGGAACTTTTGCGCAGCGCGAAGGATTAAATTTTAAATTGGCTTATATCAATTGTACAAAAAAAAAACTGCTGTAAAATTAAACAAATTAATGGGCCTAAATATATAAATAAAAATATACAGGCTATAGGCCTACATCAAAGTTTTAAAATTAACTATTAGGCCAAAATTCTTAACTGAACTTTTGCGCAGAGTGCACGTGGATTTCAATTTAAATTGGCTTTGTTGTCAAACTTTAAAAAAAAAAAGAATTGCTTTCCTTATCTACAGTTCTCTTGAGTTCTTTGAGCGGGTGGTGGGTCGTTCTCGGGTGTCCCACTGGGAGCATTAATTTCCTCCGCTTCTTTTATGAGGAGGTCATGGATCTCCCCAAGTTTGTTGCATACAGACTCATCTCGGATTATCCATTGTGTCTTGAAACGGGGATCTAACACTGATGCTAAAATGAGATGTTTGTCAGTATAGTATATCCCATAGCGAGTTGATACGATGTTTGCCAATGTTTCTGCAAAAGCAGCGATGCCCATTGGAAGTGCAGCGTGAGTGGCATCGGTGAGCAGGGATTTTATTTCTGTGACAGCAGGCAGGATCATCCCCAGGTTCCCCAGCTCTTTCTGCATTTTTTCTGTGAGGTCTGCCAGAGGTGTCAGCACACTGACAAGCTGGCGTACTTGATTCAGGGTGATGTTAGAAACATTAGACTTGAGTTTGTTTTGCCATAATGGGTCTTTTTGGAACAGCCGGATGACCGACTGAATCATCCGAAGCTGGCTGCTCCATCGAGTGGCGCATGCATTTGCGGGACGGACCCCTAATTGGTCTGTTTCCTCTGTGTTCAGGGTGCTCTTTCGTACACTTTTCACCAGCTTGCCGACTTTCACTAACAGCCTATTAATGTTGTCGTGCTCGTTAACGGCATCTTTGATCGCCAGCTGAAGCATGTGAATGGGGCATCTCAGATGTAAATTTGACACAATAAAGCACTGATGCTGGCCTCCGCGGTCACTACACCCTCCGCCTCCTCTTCAGTGCCAGTTGCACGTTCCAATATTTCAGTACACTTTCATAGTTTTGATAAATACAATCTGCGGTGTGGTGCCCTTGTATGTGCTCACAGCCCAACAAAACCGTGTGCCCCCCGAACGTCCCATCAATGAAACTGGCCACAATGCCAAGGAAGCTGTGCCCTCTTCTACTGGTCCAAATGTCTGCTGACAGAACGAGCCCATCTCCATTCTGCAGTATGTCTCGCAGTTTGGCTTCCATCTCTTCCAGCGCATGTGGCATGAGCGTGTCCCGTACGGTGTTGTAGCATGGGGGTGCGTAGCCCGGTTGAGCTGCGCTGGCGAAGTGTTGCATCCCTTCACGTTCTCCTGTACTCAGCGGATCATAGTCCATGTAAATCATTTAAAAAAATGCTACATCCAGCTCTCTTTTTCTCTCCCTTGTTATGGTTGGGGCTTTGCGTGCAGTGAAGAAACTTGTGAATTCCTTAACCGTTGTCTCTTGTTGCTGCTGCTCCTCTCACTCTATCAAATACAAATTCACGGACGACACAAATGAAAAAAAACGAACCATTATACCTACTTGAATGACAAAACAATTTTTTTTTATATTACGCTATATTTAATTTACACTTTTTTACAAGTTACCGTATTCAATTTGCTAACCTTTGGCTTTCTTCGCAGCGTGTTCACGTAGCACACTTTCATGCTTTCGGGAAATGTGCCTTTTTAGATTCCAAAAGGAACCTTTACTTACTGAAACAATGTCTCCACATTCGTTTTCTTGTACCACATTGTCACTGTTAGATCGTTTTTTAATAGTACACCTGTATGATTTCTCATTTTCATTTTTGAAGTACTTTTTGAAGTCCATTATTGAGCCGAGTTTTGAATGAAAATAGTCTGTTGATGACAGTAAGACAGATGGATTGTGGGTCAGGCTTGACTGAGCATGCTTCAGACTCGTGGTGAGCAGAGCGAAATTGGAGCAGGAAATAGAGCGAAGCTCCATCCTTTTAAAAATGCCGGTCTGCGCTCAGTCTAAGAGCCGCCCGCTCACGCTCCACTCCACTCACATGCTCTGGTACCAATATACAATGTTTCTTCTGTAAACTTTCTTAACACCAAAGACAGCTCACTGCCATAATATTACATGGTCCATGTTTACATTACAATTCACAATTCGTCCTAGGTGTTCCCTTTTGTGTTGATGGGAATGATACTGAAACACCGGTGTAGGTGTTCAACTACATCTGATTGTTTTGATTGTATTTCTTCTTTTATATTTCACATATGTTTGTCATGGTTTTACTGTAGAAGCGTACACTATCACTATCTTCTAAGTGCCAGTGTTCATACTCACTGTGTTTTCTGTCGTCTGCAGCTGAAGCTGTTTCATTCAGAGCTGCTGTCTCAACTCGAGCAGAAACTGGAGCTAGACATCAAATATCTGACCGTGAGTGGACACTAGTGTTTAACTGAACAACATACTGGATTTACTGAATAGTGCAGCTCGATCAAGTGAACCCAGAGTTTGTCTGGTAAACACTCTGAGTAAATGAATCAGAAAAGAAAACTCCTCCTTCTGAACTTTCTGAAATTCACTATAAAAGTGATATACTTTATGAAAACATTTGTGCAGGGGACGCTGAAGAAGTACCAGAGCGAGAGGAAGTCCAAGGTGGAGTCTATCGAGCGCTGCCAGTCACAGCTGAAGAAGCTGCGGAGGAAGAGCCAAGCCAGCCGCCATCCCAACAAATATGGAGACCGAGAGATGCAGGTGCATGATCAAACACTGTCTACTCCACGCTTTCTGTCTCTGATTGACAGTTTAGAGGTTTTCATCCAGTCAAAGCTCTTCTAGAGTAACTGTAGAAGCGTCCAGCTTCAGCTCGACTCAAATATTTCCTGATTGTGATCAAGTAAAGGTCAGAATAAGGTCAGTAATATCTCCAGACGAACTCAGCTCAGCTTTACTTGATTCTCTATCAGTCAGGATCTTGTGAGGAGGGTTTGTTTCCAGAAGCTTTACTTTCACTGTTCCTCAGCGGAGGAATGATCTTCACAAGCCTCCAGAACATCTCACATCTTCTGAGGAGCCTTGATTTCTTCAGCTCTCAGTCACTGTTTTATGTGTGGATCATTTACATCTAGTCTCACTGACACATTACTGGAGATATAGAGTGACCACTGATACTTACATCATTTTACATAAGTATCTGCTCTAGTGTTAGAAAGATCTCATTGATCAAGCTATCAAACATATTAAATCCGGCATCATCTGCACCAAATTACATATTTGTGCTCAGATTGAGCTTGATGTATCAAATATGATACAAACCCCAAAACACGGGGTTATTTTTTAGATTTTGTCTATAAGTTCAATAATTCTTTTAATTAAACGACAACAATTATTATTATCATATTTCAGACTTTAGAGGGTTATAAATAAAGTTTAAAAGACAAACACCAAGAAATGTGTTTAAAAATGTAATCCTTCTATTCTGTGAACTTCTATACCATCTTCAACAAAAGTGTTTGATTAAATGACTTCATTGTATGAAAAGTAATAATACATTTCTTTGCACCTAGAAAGGCATACACATTAAAATAAATGTTATTTGTATAATGGTACACAGTAAACATTCGGAATTATTTTTCCACGTCATTAAAAGGTTTTTCTGGAGTCATGAATGTGTGTACAGGAGTCTGAGATCAATTACTGTTTCAATGGTTCTTTTGGTCACATGACAGCAAAATAGCTTCGCTGGCATTTGATTTGGAACCAAACCTTTTTTTTTTTAATAGCAAAAACATTTTGTAATGTGACTCAATAACCTTAGAGTTAAGTGCATCCAGATTTGTCCTGGTCACAATCACCTTCAAGTGAAGCCAGGCTGATTGGTGCAGCAGTAAATGAACAGGAAGTCACTTTGGATTAAAGCGTCTGCTGAAGAACGGAGTAATTGTGTTGCTTGCCGGTTCTGTGACTGCTGTGTTGTGTTCATTACTGTAGATTGGAATGTAGTTTGTGTGACTCATAATGACCGAATGAGCGGATTGAAGGCCGTCTGTGGACTTTAAAACTGATTTGAGAGCGGAAGACTTTTCCTCCCTGTGTGAACAAGTGTTTGTTCAGGAGCGAGTCTATCTCTGTTGATGTAGGCCTGTGCTGTGCTATCATGAGCGTTAGCCTAAACATGTTTCAGGTCAGAAAGAGAAAGAGTTTGAGATGAAGCAGATATCCGGAGAGTAAAGACACACTGATGTAGTGAAAAAACAAGATGACAGAGGGAAGTAAAACAGGATCGCAGTCAGCATAATGACGGAGATATTCAATGAAAAGTTCAGTTAAATGAACAACATAATGGTCATTTTTGGGTGACCTGGTACTTTGAGGCAGGGTTCATGAGATAAATTAACTATCTTAAATGCAACATCTACCTGAATGCATGGGGATGCACGATATTGTAATTATCAAATCAAAGCCTGTGATTTCATTAAATGTGAATGAGCAGCTCATGGATCAGTGTTTTCTGCTTCTTGGTTCACTGTAAATGCACTGAACTACATTTATGCATGTGCTGTGAGTTTAATGCTCATTTGAAAATGCAGTGTGCACTAGGTTTGCTTCATTTATGTATTATTTGCATAATTTCCAGAGTTAAGAGAGAATTTTACAGCATTTCACTAGTGTTTTGCCAAAATAAAAGCTCAAGGATTTAAATTATGAAAAGTATGTGTATTTGAACATCTTGAAGTAAATAATTTTAGTTATAAATATCAGTATTTTAACTTGTAAATAATAATGATAAAACTCATTATTATAAATGATTTACTACTACGTTTAAAACTATACTATTGGTCTTTTCGTTTTTAGAATAAGTTATATAATAATAAAGAACTATATTAATAATAACATTTATTATGGTAATAATAATAATTATTATTTAATTTGATTAGGCTCCTAAAACACCAGTGCGAATATAATGAAGACTGACAGACACAAAAAAAGGTTTGGGTCTACTTTAAAGTCCAGCTGCAAAGTCTAAATAAAACACCTACTAAAAATAATATTATTAATAAAGATATTATATTTTATCTGTTTACTTGTATGTTCTGCGATCAACTGTGAACAAACAAACTTCAAATGTCAGGGGGTACTTCAAATAAATATGTAATTCTTAATGGTTTTGGCTGACAAAACGTTTGGGAGCCTCTTCTTAAAAGAGTGAGGTGCTGATTGTGTGACTCTCTCTCTGTAACAGTATGTGGAGCTGATGAGTCGCCGGCAGGGTGAGCTGGACTCGCTGGTGGCCGTTGGGTATCGCTCCGCTCTGACAGAAGAAAGACGACGCTATTGCTTTCTGGTGGACCGTCAGTGTTCAGTCACCAAGATCCTCACCAACTACCACTGCAAGGTAACAGATGTGAGCTTCAGCCAGATAACTCATGCTGTGAAGGACTAGCAGACACAACAGCCTCACTGGGACATGTGCCTTACCTACATCCTAGCAAAACTATAAAATAAGTACCTATATGTTCAATTCACTGTGGTTTCCAGCTGAAACGAACACTTCTGTTGTATGTAAACATGCTCGGTGGCACACCTGGTACAGCAGGTAAAGCACTCAATAAAAGAGCTCAAATACTTGTAGGAGCCTTTTTTCTACCGTCTTTTAAATTATTACAGGATCTTCCAGTTTCAAAAAGGGTTAAACAAATCACTTCAAATCATGAAGTCCTGCAACAAAAAAAAAAACAGTTTTATAATGTGTAGCATCAATGAACAGTATTGGCATTTTAATGTGAGATATGTCAAGTATATCGGCAGCAAGATCTCTTCTCAGTGTTCTCAGCATCTTTCCTCCTGATTAGTTTAAATTTTCCTTTCCTTATTTTATCTGCAACCGTGTGAAAATGTGGTCTTCGTTCTGATCCATATGCAGTGGTTTAATAAAGAGAATGGTCAAACAGGCAATGATCAGATAACAGCGTCAGGTATGTTAGGGGATATCCAAAATCAGAAACAGTACCAGGCAGCGGTCGGGGCAGGCGGCAGATTTATGTGAAGATTGTTCTACATTTAACCTACTTAAATTAAGTGATATTTTTCAGATCCTAGATAAAGTTTAAAAAATAACTTTTATTTTTATTTTTTTATTATACTGTAATGGCTAATATTAAGTGGGAGATGTATTTAATAGAGACATCATCAACAGTATTATCAAAAATGTGTTAGTAATAAAGAGACTTGGTTAAGAGATGCAATTAAATATATATTTGAATATACCATCTTTATGTTGTTTCAAGATTCATTGAAGGTGCAGTGTAAAATTATGACAAAATATTAATAATCATTTAGTCACGAATAATTACAGTAAATGTGTGATTAAATAGTTTTTTTTTTTTATTGATTGATTGATTGACAACACAAATGTTTAAAGACATTGATGTTGGTAATATTAATTCATTTTACTACTGAATATGCATTTAATTGTAATTAACTGTTTTATAGACCCCCTCCCCCTCCCTCCCGGCCCCATAAAGAGATTGGGATGGCCCCCAACCCCCTTGGCCCCCTTAAAATTTTCATTTCTATATTCCGGCATTATAGTGTCACTGATAGGAAACAGGTGTGATTCAATAATGAGTTCCTAGGCAGGGGTTTATGGGAAATGTAGTCCAGGGTGTACTGTGTCGTGTGAAAGTCTGTGTGGTGAATAAACGGATGTGCAGTGATCGGATCATGACCGGTCTCCTTCCACTATGTATTTATGATATGTCCCATATAATTATTCACTTGAATTCACTAAGTGAATGACCCCCATGACCCCCAGAATATTTTGTTTTTTGAATATCTGAACATGCGAAAAGAAAGAACTGAGATTTGGCTTTTAAACAAACAATAATAACACAAAATAAGTTATTTTGAGGAATGAAGGTAACCAAACAGTAGCTGGTCCCCATTGACTTTGACAATCGGGTGGAGGTTACCGTGGAGCAGCAACTGCTTCGTTACCCACATTCATCAAAATAACTTTTATGTTCAACAGAAGAAATAACCTTATTCAGGTTTAAAACAACTTGAGAGTAAATGATGGTAATGATTTGTAAACTTCTTCAAACCTTTTTTGCAAGGTAAAGGTTGTATAAGGTCGGGTTTAGTGTAGGTGGTACATAAACAATAGATGGACTTTTTGGTCTAACAAAATGTTGCCAGATTTATCTGTTTCTATCTGTTTATCAGATTTATTTTGCATCCATGCCAACAGTTGTGTTTGAAATTAGTTGATTATATGAACGACTGCTGAGCTGAAGAGACTTGAGCACTTATTAAAGTAAGGTGTGTATGGCCATCAGCAGTCTAAATATCTGATTGTGTTTGGTAGGTGAGAGAGTTGTTGTCTCAGAAGTTGTCATCGTGGCAGCAGTCATGTGCGCAGCCAACCAAGCTCCCGGAGCGAGCGCTGAACCTGCTGCGTCACACCGCCCCCCAGAGCTCTGGAGGAGCAGGACTCGCCGAGGTCCTGCGCAACGCCAAACTGGGCATCACTCAGCCCACAGAACAGGTTTATCACATGCATTTCAGATTGTCACAATGCAAAAAAAAAAATAATTCTGAACATAATGGTCATACAATAAGATTCATGTTATGTAAAATATACTGTAATTTCCATTTAGATTTTTAAGTTAAATAATAGGGACATTTCTTAACATATCAACACATTTAATAACTGGCTATGCTCAAGTTAAATATCAAAGTGTTTTGTGTCTGTTAATGATGGATTTGTGGAGTAGAATAGGGAACACTTATTCACTGTTAACTACGATTTATCCCTCAATAAATTCCTAATTTGCTGCTTATTAATGGTTAGTAAAGTAGTTGTAAAGTTTAGGTATTGGGTAGGATTAGGGATGTACTGTAGGTCATGTAAAATAAGGCATTATTATGTGCTTAATTATTACTGGTATATGGCTAATATTCTAATGATATGCATGCTAATAAATAACTAGTTAAGAGACCCTAAAATAAAGTGTTACCAAATATTGTTTTCATTTTGAAGAAAAAAGCAAAAATTAGACTCCGGACTAGTGGCATGTTGGTCGTAGTGTTATTACTTTTAAATGTAATACTTAGTAATTAGTTTGGGTTATTATTCAATAATTTCCTGAATTAAATGTATATTTTGTAGGTATTTATTAAAACCTATAGTGAATTCATTTAATCTGAATTTACAGTGTCACTATTAAGACATATCTTAGATTCAAATAAATTATTTTAAAATGAAATATTCCTCTATATATTTCATTATTTCATTTCATTATAACATTTATTACATGGTTTCAAGTTATTTATATATATATATAAAATAGTTTTTGTTGTTGATGTTGTTTGTCTCATTTAGAATATGAAAATTTGTTATTTAAAAAAGTGAAAATTTCATACATTCTAGATTCATAACATGTAAAACATTTCATTTTTTCATTTTGATGATTAGAGATTACAGCTCATGAAAGTCAAAAATCCAGTATCTCAATATTTCCTAAGATCAAAAAAAAAAAAAAAAAAAAAAAAAAAAAATATATATATATATATATATATATATATATATATATATATATATATATATATATATATAATCTGCAAAACAGAGAAGCTCAAGTCCTTTAAAGTATGTAGATTTCTGCGCTCAGTCTTGGTTGAGGCTCCTTCAGCATCAGTGTGGTGTGGCATGAAGCGATCCTCCTGAGACACTGTTGAGCTTCAGCTCAGATCCACTGTTTCTCATCTTTCTCTTCAAAATATCCCATAGATTCTATATGGGCTTCAGGTCAGGCATGTTGGCTGGCCAAACAAGCACAGTAATATCACTGGAAGTGTTTTTTTCACTGTGGGCAGGTGAAAGTCCTGCTGCAAAATGAAATCAGCATCTCCATAAAGCTTTGACTTCAAGCAGCTTGGATTATGTGCCTCTCCAGTCTTCCTCCACACTCCAGACCTTGAATTACAAACGAAATGCAAAATTTACTTTCATCTGAAAAGAGGACTGTGGAGCACTGAGCAGCAGTCCAGTTCTTTTTCTCCTCCCCCAGGTGAAATGTTTCTGAGGTTTTTATTCTGGTTCAGAAGTGGCTCGGTTCTATGAATGTGACGGCTGTAGCACTTTTCCTGAAGACATCTGAGCTCTTGACTCTTGCTGCACTGACTCCGTCTTCAGTCCACTTCTTGTGAAGCTCTACCATGTTCTTGAATCAGCTTTGATTTACAGTATTCTCCATCGCATGGTCATCTCTGTTGCATATGCACCTTTTCCCACCCAATTTCTTCTTTCCAGTCAACTTTGCATTTGATATGCTTTGATACAGCACTCTGTGAAGTAATGATCTTCTGTGATTTACTCTTTGTAGATGTCAGTGATCATCTTCTGGACCATTGCCAAGACAGCAGTCTTCCCCATGATGATAATTTAAACTCAAATGGAGTTTGACTTCCATGAGCTGTAAGCTCTAATCATCAAAAATGTTTTACTTTACATGTAATGAATCTTAAATGAATAAGAAAGTTTTACTTTTTGAAAAAAAGGACTTTTCCACAATTTTTTTTTTTTTTTGATGCACCTATACAATATGATAAAACAAATCCACACATTTCAGATGTTCAACCTAATTCTTTCTAAAACATGCTCAACTGGATAAATCTTATGAAGTATTTGGTAGGACACAATTCTGTTATCAATACAAAATTTGTATCTCATTTTCCATGCGTTCTTTCAATCAATATTAATAAAGCTACAGAAAAAATAATTTCTTACAACTTATTATTGCTGGCGCCGATACAGGATGGCTGCCTCCGTGACGAGCTCTGCATATGTTTTTGTGTTTTTGTTAGTTTGTCCTGTCTTTAGTTATATTCCTGCCATCAGTTTCACCAGGGATGAACTGCTGTACATTCGGCAGAACACACCACAAGATCTTTTACTGGATTTAAATTATTCAGACGTTTTACTGAACATTGTTATCGGAGGAGCGGCGGCGCTGATCAAACGCTTCATGACGCGCAGACGGGGGAAGCGAGCGGGAGCGCTCGTCAGACTCAGGAAGCGCGGATTTCGAACGCCGTTGCCTAGCATCCATCTGGCAAATCTCCGCTCTCTACCCAACAAAACGGACGAACTCCTTCTGCTTTCTCAGACAAATAAGGATTTCACACACTCTGCTGCTCTGTGTTTCACGGAAACCTGGCTGAATGACACCATACCGGACAGCGCGCTCCATCTGCCGGACTTTCAGCTGTTCAGAGCGGATCGGGACGCAGAATCAACGGGGAAATCGCGCGGCGGCGGGACATGCTTTTACATCAATGAACGGTGGTGTACAGATGTAACTGTGTTAAAGAAGACGTGCTGCTCAAATCTCGAAACACTCTTCATTAACTGCAAGCCGTTCTATTCGCCGTTCATTCTGGTGAGTGTTTAAATTCCTCCGCAAGCGCACGTGAGCTCAGCTTTACAGAAACTCGCTGAGCAGATCACAGAGACAGAACAACATCACCCGGACTCTGCTTTAATCATTCTTGGGGACTTTAACAAAGCCAATCTCTCCCGTGAACTGCCAAAATACAGACAACACATCACATGTCCCACAAGAGACAATAATATATTGGATCACTGTTACACCACAATAAAGGATGCATTTCACTCTGTTCCACGAGCAGCTTTGGGACGTTCTGATCACCTTCTGGTTCATCTTATACCGTCCTACAGGCAGAAACTAAAATCAGCTAAACCTGTATCAAGGACTGTAAAAAGATGGACTAATGAAGCAGAGCAGGATTTACAATCTTGTTTTGACCTCACTGATTGGAGTGTTCTTGAAGCTGCTGCCACTGATCTGGATGAACTCACAGAGACCGTAACATCATATATCAGTTTCTGTGAGGATATATGCTTTCCTACCAGGACTCAACTAATTTACAAAAATGACAAACCGTGGTTCACTGCAAAACTCAGACAGCTCCGTCAGGCCAAAGAAGATGCTTACGTGAAGGGGGACAATGTCTTGTATAAACAGGCTAAATACACATTGGAAAAGGAGATCAAAGTGGCAAAGAGGAATTATTCTGCAAAAATAAGGACTCAGTTCACTTCCAACGACTCCGCATCAGTGTGGAAATGTCTAAAGGAGATCACCAATTACAAGACACCACCCCCCAGCACTGTAGAGAATCAACGACTGGCAGACGATCTGAACGAGTTTTACTGCAGGTTTGAAAGAACACCTATCACCTGCCCTGAACGCCTCCCCACACAACCATTCACACCCTTCACAACTCCTGCAACCAGCCCTGAATGCCTCTCCAAACTACCGTTCACACCATTAACAGCTCCTGCAACCCATCCTGAACACCTCTCCAATCAAGCACTCTCACCATTCTCACCTCCTGCATCCCCCCTCTCCCCCACACCTGCAATTCAGATCAGCAAGGATGCGGTGCGCCAGGTCTTCCGGAAGCAGAAAAGGAAAAAAGCACCAGGCCCAGATTGTGTAACACCAGCCTGTCTGAAATCCTGTGCTGACCAGCTGGCCCCCATCTTCACACAGATCTTCAACAGATTGCTGGAGCTGTGCGAAGTCCCTTCATGCTTCAAACGCTCCACCATCATCCCCATCCCTAAGAAACCCAAAATTACAGGACTAAATGACTACAGGCCTGTGGCTCTAACGTCTGTAGTCATGAAGTCATTTGAAAAACTGGTGCTGGCCCACCTGAAGGACATCACTGGGCCCTTGCTGGATCCTCTTCAGTTTGCCTACAGAGAAAACAGGTCTGCGGACGATGCAGTAAACATTGGACTGCATTATGTTCTGCAACACCTAGACAGACCGGGGACTTATGTGAGGATCCTGTTTGTGGACTTCAGCTCGGCCTTCAACACGATCATCCCAAACCTCCTCCTGCCCAAACTAACTCAGCTCTCCGTGCCCACCTCCTTCTGTCAGTGGATCAACAGCTTCTGACAGACAAGCAGCAGCTAGTGAGGCTGGGAAAATACACATCCAGCACCCGTACAATCAGCACCGGAGCTCCCCAGGGCTGTGTTCTCTCCCCACTGCTCTTCTCCCTGTACACTAATGATTGCACATCTAAGGACCCCTCTGTCAAGCTCCTGAAGTTTGCAGACGACACCACACTCATCGGCCTCATCCAGGACGGTGACGAGTCTGCTTACAGACAGGAGGTAAAAGAGCTGGCTGTCTGGTGCAGTCTCAACAACCTGGAGCTTAACACCCTCAAAACAGTGGAGATGATCGTGGACTTCAGTAGAAACCCCCCTGCACTCCCCCCACTCACCATCATGAACAGCCCTGTGACTGCAGTGGAGTCATTCAGGTTCCTGGGCACCACCATCTCTCAGGACCTGAAGTGGGACATTTACATTGACTCCATTGTGAAAAAGGCCCAGCAAAGGTTGTACTTCCTTCTCCAGCTGAGGAAGTTTAACCTGCCACAGGAGCTGCTGAAACAGTTCTACTCCACCATCATTGAATCCATCCTCTGCACTTCAGTAACTGTCTGGTTCAGCTCAGCTTCTAAATCTGACCTCAGAAGACTACAGAGGGTAGTCCGGACTGCTGAGCAAATCATCGGTTCAACTCTCCCATCTATTCAAGAACTGTACTTATCCAGAGTGAGAAAAAGGGCTGTCAAAATCACTCTGGACCCCTCACATCCAGCACACTCCCTCTTTGAACTGTGTCCATCTGGTCGACGCTACAGAGCACTGCGCACTAGAACGACCAGACACAGGACCAGTTTCTTCCCTCAGGCAATCCATCTTATGAACAGCTGATAATAACTGCGAACACACTACACTTTATATTTATATACACATACACTTTATTTATCTAACACACATACTTAGTATACACTTAAATTTTGCACATAATACACATGTACATACATAACTGTTTTTTGTAATATACCTGCCTACAATTGTCATTTGTATATTGTCATTCACTATCTACTTATTTGTATTTTTTATTCTTTTATTATGTGTTTTATGTTCTGTCGGTGTCATTCTGTTGTATTGTGGAGCTTCTGTCACGAAAACAAATTCCTCGTATGTGTAAACTTACCTGGCAATAAAGCTCATTCTGATTCTGATTCAGATCAATGCCGAATTCCCAAATAACTTCAATTAGATATAGAACTAATTCTCAGTTAGATGTAGAACTAACGGTGGTTGATTTGTGTCTGCTCTCTCAGAGGCTGTCTGTACAGGAAGTCCCTCCTCTGTTGAACGGTGACAGCAGCAGTCGTCCTCAGCAGCAGCAACAGAACCCCTCCAGTAATGGACACACCCACTCCAGCTCTTCAGCCAGCACCGCCCACTCCCAGCCAGCAGTGGGCGTGTCTGGGTGTCAGTCCCCTCCCACTGTTAGCCACACCCCCAGCTCCACCCACAGCGCCCCTCTGACCCGAGTGCTGTCCAACTGTCCTGCTGCTCCTGACCTCTACTCCACCTCCACACTGCCTCTGCCCAGGAGACAGTCCAGCGACACTCGCCAGGGACTCATGGGTGAGAGTGTGAGTGAGTGTGTGTGTGAGAGAGAGAGTGTGTGTCTGTGTGTGTGTGTGTGGGTGTGTGAGTGTATGTGTGTGTATTAGAGTGTGTGTGAGTGTGAGAGTGAGTGTGTGTGTGTGTGTTAAAAAATATTCTATCATAGTATTTATTAATATTTTTTAATTAGGTTTTATTTTTAAATGAAATAATTTTTAGTTCAGTTCATTTAAATTTTTAGTTTAAGTTTTAGTAATGTTTTCTTATTTCCTTTTAGCTTTCTTTTTTTTATCTAAAACTATTTATCTTTTTAGTTTGAGTAATTTGAGTACTTTTAAGCTTTATTTACTTAAACTACTTTATTTAGATTGGTTGTCAAGGTGATTTTAGATGCATATAATTATAAATAGAACAATAATAACACTGTTTCACCATATCTTTCTGTGGAACAAGTTATAATTCCAAAAGCATTAGGGCACTTTTATGGTGTGTTTGGTCTTTTTGGTGTTGAGTTTGACAGACATAGATTGTGTTTTCGTGTCTGTTTTCCTGTGCTCTCCTTCTCGTGTGTGGTTTAACTGTCTGTGGTGGTTGTGCTGGTTCAGGCTGGACTCTCCCCCGTGTGCTCCCTCTCTGTGCTCCGTCCCGTGTGGAGGCTCTGTTCCCTCACTCCCCAGACTCCTGCGAGGGACAGAAGCCCGGAGACCGAGGAGGAAGCTCATGTCTGCTGTCCTTCCTGCCTGGAGACGCTCTGTCCCTGCTGATCAGTGAGCCCAGAGACGGCTGGCACTACGGCCAGAACGAGCGCACGGGACGGTATCTGACCAGCCTTTCAGTCAGGGACAGTTTAACACTAGCTATATGACATTTTCATGCTGATTTGTAGCGTAGAACTGAAGAATCATGTCAGCAATATGAGGAGCCTGTTCCCTTTCGAGGGAACTTCGAACTGCGTCCTCTAGGGGGCGCTTCGGGGAACACCTCGTCGTGACCCGTGTCTGAAGCATACATTGATTTATTATTATTATTTATAGTCGCGCTGGTAGTGACATCAGAGGCTGGCTGGCCAGCAAGTTGGTTTTTTTTCAATGTTTGCTTCAGACATGGGTCACGACGAGGTGTTCCTCAAAGCGCCCCCTAGAGGATGCAGTTCGAAGTTCCCTACTCAGGGAACTATGGTTACATACGTAACCTGAGACAGTTCCTAGAACAAGGATTATACTGTATGGTGGTTTTACAATGGCATAAAACAAGATTTTCCTTTTGTTCGAAGCAAGTTAAAAACCTGTTCCCTCCAAGAGAAAAGCTCTTCAAAACTGAGCATTCGTGTGGACCTACTCACACCAGAGATGAGACTTATCTTCGTATTATTAATATACTAATATAGTATTTAGTTATATTCTGAAATTATTTGTATTTTTATATTTTCAGTTTTATTTTATTTTGTTACATTTGTTTCGTCCAACTTTTCCGGCACTTATTTTTAAATAGTTTTTATTCAGTTGTATTTTAGTTTAAGTAATTTATTATTTAAAGTAATTTTAATCATAGTTAAAGAATATTTATATTTTATTTATTGGCCATTTTGTTGTATTTAATTGTTTTTATTAGCTTTTTTTAAGTAGTTTTTAACATTTTTAGGAATGTTTATTTTATCTTTAATTTCAGTAATTTAAGTATTTTTAAATGAAAATTTTAAATGTTGCTTTGGCCGCTAACTGAAATAAAATAATTACTAAAATTACACAAAAAAAAGCTTAGTAGAAATATAAAAAACACCAAAGATTCAACCAAGATTAAAATAGATTCAAATAAAATAACAATATTAACTTAAAATTAAATGAAAATTAGTTTCTTGGGTAGCTAACTGCGATAAAATAAGTTGCAATAGGTATATGATTTTGTCTCTGTTTTATTTAAATGAATGACAGTAATGAAACAATGAAAGCGTGTACAGTAAGTGTGAGCATTGGGATCATGCGTCTGAAATACAGTGCACTCTTTTATCATCTATATTACATATTATTGACTACAGCGCATTTCATTTCATCTGGTTTGTACAGACTTGTATTCATGGGTAGTTTTTTTTCACTCTTGTATGAGCAGAGCGTAGTGCTGATGATGTTTATGATGCCTCTGATATCCAGACGCTGGTTTATCGTGATGCTGATGTTCTGATCTCTCCTTCATAGAAAAGGCTGGTTTCCCTTCTCCTACACTCAGCCGTTCCCCAGCTCTCCCGGACAGGAGCTCAGGTCTGTAGGAGAAACAAGCGTGCAGTGATATCAGTGAAGGCACGTGTTCCCATCACTCCTCTCTCTTCTTCTCTGTGTCTGCAGTCCTCCGGTCCTGTCGAAGGTGAACAGCAGCAGTATGGGACAGCTGGACAGGCTTCCCCCCGCGGGTCAGACGCTGCAGGTCAGTCCTGACTCTGAGGACGAGAGGAGTGTTATATCCCAGCGCATCAGCACCTTCAGACCGCGACCCTACAGCATGATGAACCCCGAGAGCAGCAGGACGAGGGTCAGAGAAACCACCTTCACCACGACTGTCCCTGCGACTCTGGTGCTCTCTGAATGAAATTAAACTAGCGGAAAATATCTTCACTCTCAGGCCATCCAAGTTTGTGTCTTCATCAGGTTTGGAGAAATGTAGCATTGCATCAGTGTCTCATCAATAGATGCTCTGCAGTGAATGGGTGCCGTCAGAATGAGAGTCCAAACAGCTGATAAAAACATCCACAGCACTCCAGTCCATCAGTGAACATCTGGAGAAGACAAAAGATGAAACACATCCAGCATTAAGATGTTTTTAGCTCAAATACATAGAGTCTATAATCCATAATAACTCTTCCTCCAGTGAAAAGGTGCATCTGCTGTTGTCTCTCACAGATTTGTTTAGAGCTGTTTAAACACTGCTTGATCTGTGCAGATTTCTCTCCTGATTCAGACCAGAACACTTTTATATATATTTATCTCACCTCAGTATTGTAATACATGGTAAATTTATTAGTAAAAAAAAATTGTACAAATCGAATTATTAAATAGATGCCACCTAATTGGAACAAAAGGCCTAGACCTACACTAACCATAATAGACACATTATTTTAACTTTAGGATTATTTCCATAATTGTTATTAAAAAATGCTTTTCTTGTGTGATTTGAAATTAGAAAAGGGAGAAAAAAAGGCAGATCTGAACCCCGGTCGATCGCGTCTAAAAGAGCATGACACACACTTTATCATCTACACCACTGAATCTGACGATTGACGATCTTTTGTGATGTTGACTAGCCCAATCACACGCTGGTGGGTGCCAACAAGGCCATTTGCACTTAATGTAAATAGACAATAGTTATTTCCAACAGTTAAAGTTGCCCACAGAATAAAAACAGGGTGCTGCACCCCACTTCCCACGCCTGTGACGGTAGCCATTGAAAATATATTTTTTTTCCATACTGTGGAAGTCAATGGCTACCGTCAACTGTTCCAACAGCTGAAAGAAATTCATACAGGTTTGGAGCAAACGATGACATGATTTTCATTTTTGGATGAACTGTGCCTTTAAATGTGTACTCTGTGTGTTTAGTTTCAATAATCTGAATAAAGACAAAACAAAATAGACCAAACTCTCAAAACTGAGCAGCACATGAAACCCCAGGGTGCTTCATAGAACATGTCTTTTTTCTCTTTCGTTGTGTAGTTTTATATTCCTGTATGTTTCTGTTCCTCAGATGTCGACTGACTTCACCTCTCCGCCCCCGTCACCCAGCAGGTAAAGACCGTCACCTGTGTCCACAACAGCTCTCTGTCTGATGGGTTAAATCATCTAACCCTCCCCTCTTCACAGGATCAACCCGTTCGCTCACATTCGGCTCAAGAAGACGGTGACCAACGACCGCTCCGCCCCTCTGATACAGCAGAGCCTTTGATTGACAGCCACACATGCTCCGCCCCTCTGATACAGCAGAGCCTTTGATTGACAGCCACACATGCTCCGCCCCTCTGATACAGCAGAGCCTTTGATTGACAGCCACACATGCTCCGCCCCTCTGATACAGCAGAGCCTTTGATTGACAGCCACACATGCTCCGCCCCTCTGATACAGCAGAGCCTTTGATTGACAGCCACATATGCTCCGCCCCTCTGATGCAGCAGAGCCTTTGATTGACAGCCACACATGCTCCTGTTAAAGCTTCAGGAACAACCCAGGACACAATAACCAATATGAGAGAATTAAGAGCATTTAGGATTCAGGATATCAGAAAAATGAAAGATTTCAAGGTCTTCATGTGAGTGCACATCATAAAACTGACCTTTAAGATTTGATTCCACATCATGACAACAGTTTCTCACTCCGTTTAGTGTAAAGACAATGAAACAGTCGATTAGAAACGAAGTATGACAAAACCTAGATGTTTTCTGGTAACTGATATCTGATTCACAATGTAGCTTCGTTAAATATCTTAATCAAGTTTTGTAAATGTAAACTCTGTGGTTATTTACTCACTCGTGTCATAAGTGTACTTCACACTCGTAAGATAAGATACTAAAACTGTTATTTGATTTGTAATATTGAATGAAGACAAGGGATCCCAGAGCATTCTGGGAGGAGCAGGTGAAGTGAACGTGTGATTATATGCAGGAGGACTTTGAATGAGTTATAGTGTGATGTGAAGATCTGTGAAGCTAACGCTTGAGACGTGACAGAAGGCTGTGGAAAGTGTAGATGTGCTTGAGGACGTGTCTGTTGCTGGAGATGACCTTTTTACCGTTGTTTTGGGCCTGAAGACTTAGTTAAAGATGTTTATGTCAGTGGTTTGAAATTAACCTGAAGAAAATGCTTCATTTACTCTTGAGTTTGTGTGTTACTGGCAGGACATTGATTCAGAACTGTCTTAAAACACCTTTATTTTACACTGAAACCAATCTAACCAGTTATTAATGGAGAGCGCTTTGTTCACGCATGTTTTAATTATTTCTTCACTCCAGGGTCAGTTTGTTCTGATACCTTCATTTATTCACTTTTTTCTATTATAACAATATATTTAATTGCATAATGCTAAAAGGTTAATATCCATCCTTATATATGCAAATGTAATGGTATAGTGTAATACAGTGAGCCCAAAAGTCTGAGAACATTTAATGTACTGTATTTCATACAGAAATAAAACAAACATGAATTTGATATTTGCTCATGTTCTCATCGTCACCTGATCTTCTACAGGTGCATCTCCAAAACTAGAATATCACAGAAAAGTATTTTTTGTAATAAAAAAAGAAAACATTCTTATATTCTAGATTCATTGCACACAAACTGAAATATTTCTTATTTATATTGAATAATTTTATTTAATTTTAAACATTTCTTTTACACCTTGCTTTAATTCTTATGTTTATTAAATACAGTTTAGGAAATATAAAAGTGCATTATCTCAAAAAATTTAAATATTACATTTTTCATAATTTAAAAAATAAAATAACATTTATTTTAAGTTTGTGTGCAATTAATCTGGATATAGGAAAGTTATATTTTCCATGCTATTCTATTTTTTTAGCTACACCTGTATTGATTATATTAATGATCATAAGAATCCTACACATTGTGTTTCAGGTGAAATGAAGCGCGTCTCAGACTTTTGACCTCCGCTGCATGTTAGTCTGTATTAGTGTGTGAGTTTAGTCTCTGCGCATATTGTACTGTTACTAAACATCCCAGAGAACACCGAACACTGTCTTCTAGAGCAGGACTGTACTTTAACCTGACAATAAAGCATCGTGCTCTGATACTCATCTAGGACTCTGGAATGATTTAACTTTACTGTATTTTTAAATTTAAATATACAATTTTTTATTTAACTGTATAGCCTTTCTTCCTCTTGATTAATAAAGTTAATCTCTGTAGTTTGGACTTGTTTAATTCTCTATACACAAACAATTATGATAAAAGCCAGTGAATGTTACCAAACTGTAGCAGAATAAAAGATATGACTGGTGTTCATGGCAAGTGTATTGTGTGAAAGACTGAAACTACAATATCAAATAAAAGGAGTATAGTTAAATAAAGATGTTTTATTGAGACAGAAGTAGAGGTGAGTGTCTGCACAGGACTCGAGGACTTTCACAGGTCTTTCAGCCATCGCAGGTTTCTCCCCTGCGGGTCACAGGGATGTGCGGGAACGTCCAGCTGGTGTCCATCGTCTCGAACTGGGACTGAAGAGATCAACGGATTCACAAGATCAACTCAAACACTTCATCAGGATGAGATGACATGCACCGAGCTTAAGCCTTTCAATATTAACATCTGAGAACCACCTGGACATGCATCAATACAATCAGGATCATCTCAGCTAACTGAAACTAAATCTGAAACTAAAAACTACTAAATGATTGAAATAATCATTTTTGATATTTTTGACACTTTTGACATGTTCACAGAAATAAAATACAAATACAAAACCTTTTATTTCAGGTAGTTTCCAAAGCAACATTTTAATTTACTTTAGCTTTATGTACTAAAATAACTATAACTGAAATAAAATTAATATAAACTATTAAAAAACTAAATTAAAAATAAAATGAAAATGACAAAAACAACAACGTTAAAATTAAAATATAAAAAAGGAAAATTATAAATGATAAAAACTAATAGTATCTCAAAGATATATATGTATATTATACAGGTGCATTTAAAAAAAATGAATATAATGATTTTTTTTTTATGAACTATTTCAAAAAGTAAAAAAAAAAAAATTCCATAAGTATAACATACCTGGATAATTGTACGGGACAGCTTGGTTCATCATTCCTGTGTATTTTGTTAAAGGGCTCAAAGCCGGCAAAACACAAGCTGAAACACAACATATATAGATTAGATTAGATAAGTATATATATATATATATATATATATTAGGGATGTCAACGATTAATCGATGATCGATTAATTGTCGATAAGAGATGCAATCGATTAAGGCTATCGATGGTCGGTTAACCGATTCAATGTTGGGCTGCGTGCGGCTCATGCGCACTCAACACGTGCGAGCGGCTGTGAGTGACGGTGACGATATATAAAAGCATCATCATTCATTCACAATGTACAAATTAAGCTTTTAATGTGATTTAAACTTTAAAGTACATTAAAATAGAAACAACATAAAAGTTCTTCAACATTAAATGCAATAGAAATGTAGTTACTAATCATTTCATCAGATAACTGTTTTATATCGTGCGCTTTGCAGGGCTGCGGGACACAGTGACAGGACAGGTAGTCTATTCATTCCTACAACTTGTTAATTCATTCCTACGAATTATTAATGTGGCAATTGTCCATGTTTCATTAATTTTGTTCCCTAAATAACCCATGATTTAAGTGAAATAAGGGAACAAATTAATAAATCGAACGAATTCTTAATTCATGAAATCTTTAATTTCCCTTCCCATGTTTACCACAGTAAGAGATGCGAAAACAGTTATTAAAAGCGAAAGATAATAAAATAAACCTGGGAAATTAGAGGGTTAGACTATGAAGATTTAGGAAAAGAAACAATGCCTAAATATAGCTACTGAATTTGTGGAAATTCGTGACCAACCGGCAAACCAGAACAAAGCCGCGTAAATGAAGACTATGGGGTCCAAAAGCATGGTCGCGATCTAACATTTTCCAGTTAACCTATTATTCCTCTAATAAACAAAGCTTTTATACCACACTTGTCATAATCAGATCTTATCATTTCTAAATAAATAATTGCTGGATTCAAAACAGCGATTAATAGGCGCTGTGACCGACACATTCCTGGAGCATTCACTGCTGTCACTAAACGGTGACGCCGAGCATCGTTCACAAGTTTCTGCATGGACCTGACTAGGGCACAGGTTCTAAGCCCTGGGACAAAATGGGATACTTTAAGGAAAATTTATAGCCTACTAAGTAATAGGCCCAACATAAAAATAACAATTTGTTTTCATGTTTTTTTTTTTTTTAAATAGGCTATGCGAAATATATCCGACTATATATATATATATATATATATATATATATATATATATATATATATATATATATATATATATATATATCAGGCTAATTAAGATTAACGGATTTAAAACAGAAGTGTGGGCGCTCCATAAGTTCACAAAAAAAAAAAAAAAAAAGGATGACAACGCATTCTGTTTGTTTGCTTTATTTTACAAGAGCACAAATCTTCTGTTTTTATTGTGAGTGTGCACAAATGAAAGTAAACACTTTTGCGGAAAATATATATTTTTTTTAATGTCTCAGCTGTTTCGATCGCCCCGGAGCCTGCTGCACACGTATATTCTAGCGATTCAAACTTACATCGCAGTCTGTTCATTATCAAAATAAAATGTCAACTAAACATTAAAAGGTTACATTGGTCAGTTTAAATAGACCGTAGTATACCGGTCCACTCTGCTGTTATGCCAAGGACGTTTTTGCTCATATGAAGAGGATCATCTTTTCCGTCTATATGCGAATGCGTTTTAAGTACAAGCCTAGTTTACATTATAAATAATAGTTTAACATTCAAATACATTGCGAATATGGAAACATTTCGATTTGTGCCGAATGAGACATGAGCAATAACCTCCAAATAAATCTAGCCAAAGCCGCGCTTGAACTGTCACGATCTAATGCGCTGTATGCCGGATTTTTAAAAATCTGACATTTTCTAGGACAGGATCCAGCAGGATCAAATTAATGTGAGCAACTGTGTTTTGGTGCAGCAGCGCCGATGTAGTTCACTTAATGTGCAGCGCAGTCACACGCGCTCCACATTTCGGATAATTTTATACAATAATGTCAGTTGAAAACATTGCAATTGTGCTTTAAAATACAACAAGGAGCACCACAAAACCATTTAAAGAGGCGCGTTCAGCGTTCTCCGTGCGGGATTGGAAACTGTCAACAAAGTAAAATGACCTCAAAAGTATGGCGCGCTCTCTTCATTTTATCAAATGATCATAATCGCATCTATTCATTTTATAATCCTGCTACTAGCATTTTATTCAGACTAAAACCTCTTTAATTCAAGTGAGAAAGCGTTTTGTGTGTGTGTGTGTGGCTTTTGCACATCCTGTCATACCGCTGACTGCGTGCCTACAATAGACGCATTTTGCAGTATTATGGTTAACGATTAATCGATTAATTGATCGTTAATTTAAACGACGATCGATCATGGAAATAATCGAAATTTGACATCCCTAATATATATATATATATATATATATATATATATATATATATATAGATAGATAGATAGATAGATAGATAGATAAAGCAGAGAGATGAAGAGCATAATGTGTCAGTCACCCAGAAGCCCGATCCCGCAGGACACGGTGATCACTGGCTCTTTATTCCACGCGTTCTTCACAAACCTGCCAACTACACAAACACACAGAGCTCGACTCTCACATCATATATGATCTATGATATGGTAAGACCCTGGTTCTTGATCATATTTCACAGCAGTAATGATTTATCGCCGTGTATTCTTAGCATACCATGTCACACGTGAAAAAAAACAAGTCAAGGTAGGTTCTGCCATAATTCTGTTAAGCGATTAGAGTCCTTCAGTAAGTTCTCATATATTCATGTTTAAAGCAGAGCACAGGCATCGACAGCTAGTTTAAGACCAAGGTCATTCTCGTATTCGCACATTATACAATCATTCTTTTTAGTACACGAATATACTGCAATATAAATTTTATTCTATTTTTGTAAATACGATAGAGTCCACATAAAATAAAAAACAACGTATTTCAAGCAGCTAACAGGCAAAAATATACTCACTGGCCGCCATGTTTGCTTCTGTAGTCCTAAGTCGAGGATCATGGGAATTGTATGTTGGTGACGCATTCGCTGTTGATTGGCTGAACGGTCAGTGACGTTTTTAAAACGCGTCTCGTACTCATGTTGATTCGAAGGCAGTAGATGTTTACTTTGATTTTATCTTTTGAAACGTGCTAATTCTTGCTTTTGTTGGATGGATCGTTTAAATTATGTATAGAGGGAACTGATGAAGAGTAGAAAATATACCTACAGGAATTATAATAGACTGAGTGAATCATGTATTGCTCTTTGCAATATAATTAACTAAAGGTAAGTAACTATTGAATTCAAATCGTTGTTAAAAACAAGTATTTTAAGCATGGAAATCATATTAGCATATTCAAATTGATATTGCAGAACAGAAACGCTCCTTGTGAGCTCATAGAAAGCATGCTTAGTTTGTGTTTAATCAGTAAGATTGTTAACATCTTTACAGGTGATGATGTGGGTCATTGGCTAGCAATCGTTCTCAGTTTAGACAAGTTTTTCTTTTTCTTTTTTGATAAATGTGTACGGATATAATAATCGTAATCAGAATAGTAATTTGCTCTTTTTTTCAATTACTGACATTATAAATGATTTGAAGATTATTTACCACAGAGTTTATTCTAATTGCCGGGATTTTAATTTAACTCCAGATGAGTGGTTGGATAGATATCTTTACCAATTAAATTTTTCCCAAGTCAATGACATTGTTAAAAATTTTTCCTCTTCAAATTTTCTGATTGATATCTGGAGAACACAGAATTGGGATTTTCCTTAGCTGTCAGTTACAATGATCAAAATTAAAAGAAATAAACATCTGAAATATATCAGTTTTGAATAGAATTAGTGAAAAAAAATCTACTTTTTGATGATATTCTAATTATATGACCAGCACCTGTACATGTAAAGCAATATGCAGTTATATTAACTCTAGCAGCGTGTGTTGTGTGTGTGTGTGTGTGTGTGCTCCAGATGATGGAGGACTTCTCGGGGCTGGCTCTTCCTCCTCTGTTCGGTGGGCACTTCCTGGAAGCGGAGCTGGAGCCGGGGGGCGTGGAGCTGGGCCCCAGTGGCACTGAGCTCTTGGGGGACGATGAGGTCCCGTCGGGCCCCGCACAGGACCAGGACGATGAGAGGAGAGAGATGGACCAGAGCAAGTATCACGCTCTCAGCAAGAGGTGCAAAGAGATTGAGCAGGTGAACGTTCTTCCATGAAAAACTAAAAGATGAGTTTTTAAATCTGAAATGAGAAAAGAGTGGCCAGGATATTCTTCAAAACTTCACACTTTGTGAGCACGGAGATGAGCACAGGATGCTTGTGAAGGCTTCTTGACTGAATGTCACATGAACGTGTTCTCAGGTAAATGAGAAGATTGTGGGACGGCTCCACCAGGTGCAGAGACTGACACGCCGACTGAGGAAAGAGAGGAGGTGCGTGCACAGAAACACTGACACATGTTACTAAAGCATCATGACTCTGACGGCTACTGGGGATTCACTTTTCTATTGTTTTAAAAAATAGTTCACCCAAAAATGAAAAATAGCTGTGAATGTCCTCACGTTCAGGCCATCTGAGATATATGTGAGTTTGTGTCTCCATCAGGTTTGGAGAAATGTAGCATTGCATCAGTGTCTCATCAATGGATGCTCTGCAGTGAATGGGTGCCGTCAGAATGAGAGCTGATAAAAACATCACAATAATCCACAGCACTCCAGTCCATCAGTGAACATCTGGAGAAGACAAAAACTGAAACAAGTCCAGATGTTTTTAACTCAGACACATAGTCTATAATCCATAATAACACTTCCTCCAGTGAAAGGTGCATCTGCTGTTGTCAGATTAGTTTAGAGCTGTTTATATGCAGCTTGATCTGCGCAGATTTCTCTCCTGATTCAGACCAGAACACTTTTCACTGGAGAAAGTGTTATTATGGATTATAGACTCTGTATTTGAGTTAAAAACATCTTAATGCTGGATGTGTTTCAGGTTTTGTCTTCTCCAGATGTTCACTGATGGACTGGAGTGCTGTGGATTATTGGGATGTTTTTATCAGCTGTTTGGACTCTCATTCTGTATCTCGGCCAAATATCATCAGATCCTAACAAACCATACATCAATGGAAAGTTATTTATTCAGCTTTCAGATGATGTCTAATTCTAAACTTTGAAGAATGGACCCTTATGTCTGGTTTTGTGGTCCAGGATTGGTACATTTGATACTGTGTGTGTGTGTGTGTGTGTCAGGTTTCTGATGAAGACTCTGGACTCGTATGGAGATGATTACAGGACGGCGCAGCTCACCTTCACGCTGGAGGTGACACACACTGATGATCCTCAGCTCAAGCTGTCACTTCTGATCTTCAGGAGTAATGAATCGGTTTGATCTGATCACATTACACACTCGATGTGTTCACAGGATGAGGGGAAGCCAGGTTTAGATCCAGATGTTGGTGCTGATGAAGAAAGCTCTTCTCCAACGCTTCCTCATCAGTCAGCGGCTGGACCGAAGAAGAAGAGACACCGGGTCCCAAAGGACAGAAGGAGAGACGCACCGGTACGAGACACACACGACATCGACACAAACCCGTAACACATCTGACACTACTTCTCAAACGTTTGGGGTCGTGAGATTGTTTCTGAAAGAAGTAGAGGCTGCATTTATTTGATCAAAAACAGTAATGAAACGAAAAACAAGTGTTTTCAGCGTCCCATGATCTTCTGCCTGAGAAACAGTTCTGATTATTATCAGTGCTGAAAACATTCATATTTTTGTGGAAACTGTGATGCCTTTTACTTTTCAGGATTTACAGATGAATAGAAAGTTAAAAAGAACAGCATTTATTTGAAATAGAAATCTACTGCAACATTATACACGTCTTGACGTCACTTTTGATTATTTAAAGTGTCTTTGCTGAATATAAAAGTATTATTTACTTTTTAAAAAAATACAATCTTACTGACCTCAAACAGTAGTGACCTATTGATGTATGTAAAACTATATGGCACCATGAAAAGGACTTCCAGTTTTATTATTTTCATGCACGTTCATGTCTGTAGAAAGATGCACATCTCCAATAACTCTTACTGTTTAAATCATCATCATCCCTCTCTCCTCATGTTCCTGTCAGATGGATTCGGAGCAGGATTCTTCAGTCCTCGCTGATCCCAGACCAGATCATCTCACTGAGGCTCGTTAGCGTGCCACAAATCAATCAGGAATCAATATCAATCTTTTTGTGCTAATTATGGCTTTCTTAAAAATTGTAACACTTCAGCATTTGAGGTCAATCTTTTGTAATGATGAGGACATTAAGGAATTTTTTTCAGTTTAATGAATGGAACTGCAGCTTTTTTTTATTATTTTTCCACATCTGTACCAATGATGATGAATGTCTATTTGTGTCTGCTGAAGCGGCGCTACGGTCAGACCACTAACACTGATCAGTGCTGACAGAAGATGTGATGACTGTAATGAAATATCTGTCCATTATATGTCTTAAAGACTCTCCTGGTAGATCATTTGTGTTGTCATATCCTAACCCTAACCCTAAATACTGGCAAAATGATGAAAGATAATGAGATGCAGGGCTCCTACAGCACACTTTTATTACAGAAGTCCATGATTACTCAAGTAGGATTTGTAAAAAATAAACATTTTAAAACCTTTGAACTTTAAAAGTTTGACCTGCATTCACTTTTCCAACTGCTTGAAATATTTGTTTAACTTAATTTGTTTTATTCTTGTATATACTGATCTCATTTAGGGTATTTCCAAATACAGTCAACTTTCTAATAAACGTATTTGTTAAATCAAAATACAACATACTTTTAGATAGAGTTAAACTTTTAGAACAAATTAATGTATCATAACATTTTTCAACACCATTTTACCTACAGTAGCCTAAATTAATTAACCATTAGCCAGAGCTGGGTGGATAGTTGCTGATTACAGATTATATGACCAATTTTGTAGTCAGTATTTTTGGTAATGTAATCTGATTACTTCTGGATTACATTTAGATTACATTTGTGCTAACCTTTATTTGATATCACATATATTGACGTAGCCTAATCTTGTAATATTTTGACGGATACAAAGAAAAAATATTCATTTTTTTTTTTTAATTCACCAACAAGAGACACAATAGCTTCTTTTTCAAGGGCAATGTTTGGACAGTTAATACTTACAAGAAAAAAAACATTAATGTACCTTGTTATTAGTGTTTGCTAGTAACTCTGAATAAAATAAAATTACATCTTATGATTTTAAAGCATATTTACTTAGAATTAAGTAAATTTAGAAAACAGCTACATTACAAAAAATATTAAAAAAAACATGAAATTCACAGCAATATCACTGCTAGGTCAAATATTTAATCTAAAAAAACACTAGAAGTGTTGCAATGAAAAACATCAAACAATACATTGCAAACATGAAAGACTAAATTCACACAGCAATAGGGTTTCTATCCATCTCAAAACATTTTAAGTGCATAGTAACAATGAGGAAAAGACAAACAATAACATCGTTACAAAAATGATTATTAAAGAACATGAAACTCACAACAATAACTTTGCTTATACATATTAAAGACCATTTCTATGTCAAATATTTCATCTCAAAACACTTGAAGTGCATAAGGTAGCAACAATGAAGAAAAATCAACATTACAAAACATATATAAAAAGACATTAAATTCCCAGTCTTTCTTTTATCTTGTTGCTGATTTCTTCTGAGTGTGATTCTGACATCCTCCCCCTCTCCGCTGGAAAAATGTTTAAGAATCACGAACATATATAAGCAATAGGTTTATTATTGCTATGTTGGGTATTGTAATATTTTTTTCAAAGTTCAGTTCAAATCTGATGTGTGTGTGTGTGTGTGTGTTATTTAAACCCTATTCACATTTTGAACCTTGCCATGTAATCAGCTGTAAAAGTGTAACTGGATCCTTCCTGTGGTTTTTAGTTTCACAGCACTATAGTTAATACAGTTAAGACTCACTGAACCAAAAACAGAAGGCATAATATTCAGTGAGACAGCACATTTATTCTGTAGGACGCTCTCATCCAGCCGCATCAGATTTCTCACATTCACATGCAGTTTTGTTGATTTATTTGCACTCAATGATTCCTGCTGGTAATGAGATCTCATAATGACACTCAGATCCCGGATGAGCTGCACTGAAATCCAAGAGTCTCCACACAAAGAGGGTTAGAGAAAGTTCAGATGTGTTTCTGCTTGTGTTCTCAAAGCAGTGGTTCTCCAGTGGTGCGCCGGCTTGAACCTTCACCCCTCCTCTTGCTCTTGCTCCTCCTGATACGTGGACACAGAGATAGCACTGTACGGATCCAGAACCATCTGAGCACAACGAACCATTGTAACCAGCAGAAACAAACACAGCACAGCCAAGAAGAAGAGAGCGAAGCCCAAATCCACATCAATGTCCAGTCGAGACAGTGGAAGAGGCTGGTCCATGATTACTGAAGAACAGAGGAATCAACTCTATTAGTGAGTCAAAGCCTCACTGAGTGACAGACACATGACATCCAAGATATGAGCCGGATTTGGTCATGGCTTTGTCCAGATGTGACTTCTTCCCAGTTGTTCTTGTCAAAAGCAACCCTAGTCGTCGATGTTGTGCTTCTGTCGGTGTAAACAAGCTCTGTATCAGATGAGTCTCACATTCCAGCTCTCACAGGAAGCTCTGCTCTTCATCGGTTTGAGACTTCATGAAACTAAACTGAGCTGCTGAACTGCATGCACTTGACTCTGACCTCGAATTTTCATTCCCAACCGATGCGAAGTGAAGACGTTTGAAAGAAATAGCTTGATCCTGTTGCTGGCTCAATCACCCTGCAGTCGTCAGTCAGAGATACACGTTCTCTTATCTGGGGTATTAGCATGTCTTCCTTTGGCCTGAGAGACACACACACCAACACTTGGCACCTGTGTCCACCATGAATAGTTAAACAGGTAACGATCAGGCCTTATATGGCTTAAACCCCCTTTAGGCTGCTTGAGAAACACTGGAGGCCTCATCATGTGTTACCAGCGATGGCAGAGCGGAGAATGATAAAGCACTGACCAATGGATCAGGACACAGACTGATGGGGTTCAGATGGTGATGGAGATGGAGACTGACCCATGATGAACTACACTCTTAAAATAAAGTTCCAAATGGGAATTGAAGAACCATTTTTGGTTCAACAAAACTTTTTTTTTTTCAGTGTGTGGGACAAAACCTCTGTCTGCATTTCTTCAAATGTTACACAGCCAAGATTTGTGTTGCTGCCAGTATAATAAGAGTCCAGTGCAGAAAAGTTGGGGTTGGGAAAATGTTTACTCACAAAAGCCATATTTAAAAAATAAATAAATAAATAACTGCAATATTGTAAAATACTATCATTTTTAAACAGCTGTTTTCTATGTGAATATGTGTTAAACTAATTTATTTCTATAATCAAAGCTGTATTTTGAGCATCATTACTCCACTCTTCAGTGTCACATGATCTTCAGAAATCATTCTAATATGATGATTTATATTCAGCCTTTTGGAGCCACAGGTCTTAACATTTGTCCATCCATCCATTCAACTTCTTACACTTATCTGGAGCCGGGTCACGGGGCAGCAGTCTAAGCAGACTTCCCTCTCCCTAGACACTTCCTCCAGCACTTCCGGGGGGATACCGAGTCATTCCCAGGCCAGCCAAGAGACATAGCCCCTTCAGCGTGTCCTCGGTCTTCCCTGGGGCCTCCTCCCGGTGGGACATACCCTGAACACCTCCCCAGAAAGGTGTCCAGGAGGCATCCGGAACAGATGTCCGAGCAACCTCAGCTGGATCCTCTTGATCATCCCAGCATTTGCGTGTCTAGATCGAAAACGCGCGTAGAAAGCAAAAGTTTGAAGCGAAATTGACGCGCGTCTGAGGCGAAATCTGCTTTCTGTGGGAGGGGCAAGTGCTAGGCGGTTGTCTGTTTGCAAGATGGCTGATGTTGATAGAGCATTCGGGCTTTTCCACTTTTTCCTGCACACGTCCTCTGAATAAACACATTATCTTGTTACCGAAAAGTAGCTGTAGGCTATATAGGGGGAAAATAGTTGTAAAAAAACAGCGGGAAGGCTGCGGGTTGATCAATGTGTACGTGACTCAACAGTTAAATGTGTATTTACGACACACTCTTCCAAGCAAGGTCCTTTTAATTCCTGAAATATGCACTTGTGTGTGATACTTGTGTCATATAGCTCCGGTTGACTGCTCAATGACTGCGCGTATTGACGCCAAAGTTAAAAATGTTCAACTCGGGCGGCAGACGCGAATTCGGCATAAGCATAAGGGAGCGCCCAGCCACCCTATGGAGAAAGCTAATTTCGACCACCTGTATCCAGGATCTTGTCCTTTCTTATCCTACAGCTCATGACCATAGGTGAGATTAGGAACATAGATCGACCGGTAAATCTGTCCTTCTTTACCATGACGGACAGGTACATCGACCGCATCACTGCAGAATCTGCACCTATCTGCCTGTCAATCTCCCTCTCCATCTTTCCCTCACTCGTGAACAAGACCTCAAGATACTTGAATTCCTCCACTTGAGGTAGGATCTTTACACTAACCTTAAAGAGACATGCCACCCTTTTCTGGCTGATAACCATTGCCTCAGACTTGGAGATGCTGATTCTCATCCCAGCCCCTTCACACTCAGCTGCACACTGTCCTGGTGCGATGCAACCAACATATCAACATCAACTGCTAAAAACAGAGACAAAATCATGTGGTCCCCAAACCGGACACCCTCCGGCCCCTGCCTGCGCCTGGAAATTCTGTCCATAAAAATAATGAACAGGGCCAGTGATAAAAGGCCAGCCCTGCTGGAGTCCAACATGCACCAAGGAAGTCTGACTTGATGGCAATGCGAACCAAGCTCCTGCTCCAGTCATACAGCCCTTAACAGAGGGCCCTGGACCCCCCCCCCCCCCCAAATGTGGATTGGTTAGGTGAACTCCCATGAATCCTCCAGCACCCTGGTGAGGGTATAAAGCTGTTCCAGTGTTCCACGACCAGGGCAAAAACCACATTGTTTGACTATTGGCCAAATTCTCCTCTCCAGTACCCTGGCATTGACTTTCCCAGGAAGGCTGAGGAGTGTGACCCCTTTTGTAGTTGGAACACACCCTCCAGTCCCTCTTCTTGAAAAGAGGGACCACAACCCCGGTCTGCCATTCCAGAGGCACTGTCCCTTACCGCCACATGATGCTGCAGAGGGATGTCAGCCAAGACAGCCCCACAACATACAGCGACTTGAGGGCAGATCCCATCCACCCCTGGTGCCTTGCCACCAAGAATCTTTTTAACTACCTCGGTGACTTCCACCTCCGAGCCCTCAGCCTCTGCTTCCTCAATGGATGACATGTCGGTGGGGTTGAGGAGATCCTTGAAGTATTCCTTCCACCGTCCAACGATATCCCCAGTTAAGGTCAATAGCTGCCCACCTCCACCGTAAACAGTGTTGGCAGGGCACTGCTTCTCCCTCCTGAGGTGTCGTACAGTTTGCCAGAATCTTTACGAGGCCAACTGACAGTTTTTCTCCATGGCCTCACCAAACTCCTCCAAGACCCAAATTTTTGCCTCCACAACCACCCAGGCTGCAGCCCACTTGGCCTGCTGGTACCAGTCAGCTGCCTCAGGAGTCCTGCAAGCCAGCCAGGCCTGGTAGGACTCCTCCTTCAGCTTGACGGCATCCCTTACTTTCATTGTCCAGCACCGGGTTCGGGGATTGCCACCTTGACAGGCACCAGAGACCTTACGGCCACAGCTCTGAGTGACTGCATTGACAATGGAGGCGGAGAACACAGTCCACTCAGACTCAATGTCTCCAGCCTCCGTCAGAATCTGGTCGAAGCTCTGCCGGAGGGGGGAGTTAAAAATGTCTCTGACAGGCGGCTCAGCCAAATGTTCCCAACAGACTATCACAATACGTTTGGGTCCGCCGAGTCGGTCCAGCTTCCTGCACTGCCATCGGATCCAACTCACCACCAGGTGGTGATCAGTTGACAGCTTCGCCCCTCTCTTTACCCGAGTGTCCAAGACATACGGCCGGAGGTCAGATGAAACAACCACAAAGTCGATCATCAACCTCAGGCCTAGGGTGTCCTGGTGCCACGTGCACTGATGCTTGAACCTTATGCTTGAACATAGTGTTCGTTATGGACAAACTGTGACTTGCACAGAAGTCCAATAACAGAACATTACTCAGGTTCAGATCAGAGGGGCCATTCCTCCCAATCAAGCCCCTCCAGGTGTCACTGTCGCTGCCCACGTGAGCCTTGAATTCCCCCAGTAGAACTACAGAGTCCCCTGTTGGGGCATTTTCCAGCACTCTTTCTAGAGACTCCAAAAAGGCCGGGTAATCTACACTGCCATTCGGCCCGTAAACACAAATGACAGTGAGAGAACTAGCCTCGACCCGAAGGCACAGAGAAACGACCCTTTCCTTCACAGGGGGAATCTCCAACACATGGTGACTGAGCTGGGGAGCTATGAGCAACCCCACACCAACCCGCCACCTCTCACCGTGGGCAACTCCAGAGTGGTAGAGAGTCCACCCTCTCTCAAGGGGCGTGGTTCCAGAACCCGAGCCATGCGTGGAGGTGAGCCAGACTATCTCCAGTCGGTACCTCTCAACCTCCTGCACAAGCTCAGGCACCTTCCCCGCCAGCGAGGTGACATTCCACGTCTCTAAGGCCAGTTTCCGTGTTCAGAGATAAAGTTGTCGGGGCATCTGCCTTTGAACATTGCCTGATCCACAATGCACCAGCCCCTTACAAATCCTCCCGCAGATGGTGGGTCCACGGGAGGTCGGCCCCACGTTGCTTTTTTGTGTTAAGCCCTGCTGGGCCCCATGAGGTTGTGCCATTCCGGGCATCATCACGGTCCTCGTCTTTTGAGAATTCATAAGGGATTCTGAACCGCTCTTAGTCTGAACCGTCATCTAGGACCTGTTTGCCTTGGGAGACCCAACCGGGGGCATATAGCCCCAGACAACATAGATCTTAGGATCACTCGAGTACTCAAACCCCTCCACTACGATAAGGTTGCGGTTCAAGGAATAGTTTAACGTCTGTAACATTATAAATGTCTTTTATCAGATATCGGAAGATCTGTGCACCGGTCCACTATTTCCAACCGAGCCAAGGACTGCTGAACGGAGTGATCACACTAGTCAAACCAAACAGGCTTTGGGGGTTAAGATTGCCTAGTGTAATCACACCCTAATTATTCTCCCTCATCCCGCACACACAAGTCTCTACACGCCTCTGCTGCGATGAGTGCTGTGATCCTGCAGGTCTCTAATAGAAAGATGCTATTTATAATGTTATGATCGAGGCTCTGGACTCGTGACTAACTATAAAATATTCTCTATAAAAACGTAAATGTCCTGGCACTGACAAATAGCTTGTTTGCAGACAATCATGTGATTATTTGTGATACATTTTTTTTGTATACATATAAGTAAAACTACTGAACACAAACCCTTGATAAAATGTACATTTAAAGTATTCGTGTTTAACCGGTTTAAGGTTAAAAAAAACAAAAACATTAATGTTTCTCCTCTATGCCCCGCCTTTCTGAAACAGGTTGATTTTTACAAAGCTCATCATTCTGAAAAGTGAGGTGTGCTCTGATTGGCAGCAACAATACTACAGCGAGAATCAAAGTCATGACTTCTTTCTTTGCATGAACATTTGGGCGGTGTTATTCATATCATCACACATTGTGACGTAGAGATGTGGGGGCGTGTTAGAACGAGACATTTTAGGAGGGTTTGATTGACTCTCAAGTTTGTTAAAGAATATCTCTTTGGGTTTGAGACTTTAGTCTTTGCAACTTCATGCACCAAGAGCTTGTAACACTCCAAAGAGAAAGGGAAACTTGAAATCACATAATATGACCCCTTTTAATACGACCCCAGTTCCATTTGACTTTTGTTATTAAGGATTATGACGTGGCTAACTGACAGGTGATGTACAGTTCACTGGATATACAGTATTAATCAGTTCAAATAAAGGTCCCAACAAAGATTTTTTTGACAGTAGGAATTTAATAAAAAAAACTCAGATAGTATTTTTTATATTTCATTTACATACATATACATTTATTTTTCTAGGTTGTACACAAACTGCAGTTCAAAACTGTGAAAACACAGAAGAAGAAAAAAACAGAGCACTGACCCTTTCATATCCAAAGAAAAAAGTGACACGAGCACTCGATTTAATGCACAGAAATACTGAAAAAAGACGCAGACACACCCATATCCAAAAGCACACATCAAACATTTCATTAAAAAGCTTTCGATCTAAAGAAAACCCCGCCAATAACAGCTGAGGAATATTCTCTGTACAAGACTAATTAAGAATAACGATTTCCAAATGAACACACGAAGAGATCAAGTCCGACGGAAAACAGCCCAGATAAAGCATTAAAGGTTATTTCTTATATTACAACAAAACATTATGATAATAATTATCATAGTGACAAAATGGCTTTGAGGTACACAGATCCTGCTCGTTATTGATTGATTACTGCACCAACATCATCCCAAGCCTTTTATTACACATCTGAATTTGAACTGAGGTAGCAAACAGGATGCAGAACAGATGAAGGAAGCAGTCCTTACAGTGTAAATACATTTAAGTACTGAGAAATTATAATTAGAGTTAATGTTAGGGTCTTTTCAAGGTTAACTGCATGCTATTATGCATAATTTACTACAGTAAGAACATGTGATGATGTGTAATAAGTACACTGCAAAATAATACAATTTCAATGTAGTTTTTAAAAACATTAACAAGTATGACTTACATTAGATGATTATTTAAAATGAAAAATTACAATTCAGAAATATTTGGAATTCCTCTTCCTGTTTATCAAATTCAACATCCTGTTGAGCCAGTTCAGTTATTACAATCAATTCGATTCAAATGACAAGTTATGAATGGAAATAAAGTCAATTCATCAATAACAAAGAATGCAATCAAGCTGCAGCTTCTGCGTAACAATAAACCTGATGGACACATTCACAGCAGCTTTCTGAGGCCAGACTCAAGAAGTCAGTTCTCACACATTTCATCATTGGGTCAAAAGCAGTGCAATCGCTACACAATCACAGTCAGAGACAGTGTGTGTGTGTGTGTGTGTGGCCATCTCATAAATCAAAGCATGTGTGTGTACGCTTGTGCTCGAAGTGTGCATGATTTTAAAGTGAACACATTTCAGAGACGTCTGTCTGTCTGTCTGGATCCTCACATTATGGCTTATAACTTCCATTCTCACAATGCATCAGTCTCACTCTTTTTCAGACCCCTCTGTGCCTCAGCTCTGTCATCGATTTGGTGAAGAGAGTAAGAAATGGCGCGTCAGAGAGCAACAGGAAGTAAAGGAAGTGACCGGAAGCGGGACCACTACTCGGGGAAAGGAGGAAACATGGGGATCTCGGCGAAATCATCGTTGCTGAAGCTGCCGGTTTGATCCAACATGGAGATCACATCCTGAAGAAGAGAACGAGAGAGGGAGGGAATAAACCATAAAGAACCACAATTCAGTCAACGTTTGCGCCACAGAGGATCATACGCACATGATGACAGAGGTTATACTCCTTTAAAGGAATAGTTCACCCAAAACTGAAGATTAGCAGAAAATGTGCTCACTCTCAAGCCATTCAGGATGAGTTTATTTCTTCATCAGGTTTGTAGAAATGCAGCATCGCATCAGTGTCTCAACAATGGATGCTCTGCAGTGAATGGGTGCCGTCAGAATGAGAGCTGATAAAAACATCACAATAATCCACAGCACTCCAGTCCATCAGTGAACATCTGGAGAAGACAAAAGATGAAACAAATCCAGCATTAAGATGTTTTTAACTAAAATACTTAGAGTCTATAATCCATAATAACACTTCCTCCTAAGTGCATCTCCTAATTTATTTAGAGCTGTTTAAACGCAGCTTGATCTGATTTCTCTCCTGATTCAGACCAGAACACTTTTCACTGGAGGAAGTGTTATTATGGATTATAGACTCTGTATTTGAGTTAAAAACATCTTAATGCTGGATGTGTTTCATCTTTTGTCTTCTCCTGATGTTAACTGATGGACTGGAGTGCTGTGGATTATTGTGATGTTTTTATCAGCTGTTTGGACTCTCATTCTGACGGCACCCATTCACTGCAGAGCATCCATTGATGAGACACTGATGCAATGCTACATTTCTCCAAACCTGATGAAGAAACTAACTGATCATCGTTTTTTAGTTGGCTTGAAAGACAAGCATGTCTGTTGTGTGGTCTCCTCTCACCTGAAACATCTCTGGCTGGTTGTTTCGAGGCTGCTGGTGTGTGTCTGCAGTGCTCTGTGTGTGTGGCTGAGTCTGCCACTGCTGCCACCCTGGCCTGGAGCTGAACTGCGCTCCCATCTGATTCATGTCACCTGAACCAAAGAGTAAGAGCAGACCTGAGCCCCGGAACAGGAAAAACTGCTCACTATTGAAAACATCCTTTAAAACACTTACCGAATCCATTAGTTGAAGGGTTGCTGTGGCTGTTTATTTGTTGGTAATTGGATGCGTTGGCCATTGAAGCAGAAGCCCCGCCCATCTGGCCAAAGGAAGAGGAAGTGGAGGATGTAGGGGCAGAGCTGAAACCTCCCATGTTGAACTGAGGAGACTGACTCTTCCCAACCTGACCTGCCATCTGCTGGACAAAGAGAGCACTTTCAACAAAAACACATTCTTCATTGTGAAAGAATCAGTTGTACACAATACAAAATCATGGAATAATTAACATGTTATGATATTTTCGATGGGTCACGGGGCCTGTGTCTCACCCGGCTACCCACTGCATTGACCAAACATCATCCTTACAGACCACAAACATCTGAAGAGTAGTGTGATAATAATCATAAATCATAATCTTCTGCCTAAGGTGTCTGACTGCTGGTCAGGTGTAATCACTCTCCCGCCGTACTTTAAGTGTGTACCTGTGTGTTGAAGGGCTGTTGTGCAGCAGGCCAGACTCCAGGAGGCGCTGTGGGACCCGTCTGGGGCTGAATGGGGCTGTTGTTGCTGCCACTGACTCCAGACGGTGTGCTCTGACGGGACATCTGTGCAAGCATCTGACCCGCCGAGTGAGGAGCCATCTGCTGAGCCATCCCAGCTGACCTGAGACCAGACCACAGCACGAGTCAGGTCACGCCAAAACAACTTACAGCTGAAGCCAAACGTCCAAACCTACACCCTGCAGAATCTGCAAAGTGTTAATTATTTTACCAAAATAAGAGCATGTTGTTGTTTATATAGTACTGACCTGAATAAGACATCAAACAAAAGAGGTTTACATACAGTCCACAAGAGAAAATAATGTATATGAAATACTATGGGATAAAACATAAGGTGTATGAGTGTGTGTGTGTACAGTGCGCGAGTGAGTATGTGTGTGTGTGTGAATGTGCGTGTAAGAGAGTGTGCGTGTGTGCATGCGTGTGAGTAAGTGTGAGTGTGCACGTGTGAGTGCATGTATGTATGTAAACGTGGGTGCGAGTGAGTGTGTGCACGCGTGAGTGTGAGCGTGCATTAGTGTGTGCGTGCACGTGTGTGTGAGTGCACATGCAAGTATGTGTATATATGCGTGTATATATGAGTGATAAATGTGTGTGCGTGTGAGCGTGCATGAGTGTGTGTGCGTGTATGCACGTGTGTGTGTGAGCGTGCATTAGTGTGTGCGTGCACGTGTGTGTGAGTGCACATGCAACTATGTGTATATATGCGTGTGAGTGATTGAGTGTGTGTGCGCGTGTGAGCGTGCATGAGTGTGTGTGCGTGTATGCACGTGTGTGTGAGCGTGCATGAGTACATGCGTGTGTGAGTGTACGTATTGTGCATGTAAGTGTGTACTTGCACGTGAGTATGTGTGTGTGTGTGTGTTGCACCTGAAGGGATCACTGTGATGAGCAGAGCTGGGGAAAGACGCAGCTGGAGGGTAGAGCTGCTGTCCGCTGGAGGACACGGCCTTAGAGTCTGAGAGAGACGGACACCTGTCAATCACTGTGACTGTACATTAGTGATGGATCACAATAAAACAAAAATCTATGGTATCAACAATACATTTTTTGGTCATTTTTGACATTTATCCGATGGTCTAATGTGTGTTTGTGTCTGCATGAATCAGCAGCACAGTTCATCTACTACACACACTCATTAATACTATTAATACATATTGTGATAAATATCAAAATCTGATAATATGGGAAAAAATACTGTGATAGTAGGGAGTCTTACTGTGATCCGGACTGACTACACTCACAGTCTGCAGCGGAGCCTGACACAGACACAGACAGAGACACAGACAGAGACAGAGTCGTCATGATGTGGTCAACAGGTTCATCTCAATCTCAACACAGCTCATTTGTGCTGAAGAAACCTCACGGGAAAAATGACTTTTAATCATTAGAGACATCAGAAACACTTCACATCACAACTAATGCTTTGTAATCATTTAACTCATTTGTGACTGATTTTATTTGTTAAGTCATGTTATTTTTTCTCATTTTCAGATGGCAGCGATCCAGCTCAAATACATGATCAATGCTCACATTTTCTTCCTTTTAAACTAAAAGAGTAGATTTTGAAAAACCACAGACTTGGCGCCACTTTCTGGCTCAAAGGGGTTAGTTCACCCAAAAACCTGTGTTTCATTCACCCTCGAGATGTTTGCACTGCAGTGATTTTAATATAACTCTGATTGGATTCGTCTGAAAAGAAGAAATTCATACACACCGAGGGTGGCTCATTTTTATTTATTTTTGGGTAAACTTAACCCTTTGAGTCAGAAAGTGGCGCCAAGTCTGTGGAATAGCTCACCTTTACATGTCAGGGACGCTGACTCTGTACACGATTTTAAAGTACATCTACAGACATATTTGTATTCTTCTGGTTCATAATTGTAGTATTTTTATGATTGTTGTTTTTATTTGTTTATTATATTTTATATTGAGATGATGTAAAGCACATTGGTGGACGTGTTGTTTTATATAAATGAACCTGAGCAGTACTGGTGTAGAGAGGAAGTGTGTTCACCTGAGCGAGAGCGAGCTGACTGGCGTCTCGTCCCATCCCCTCGTCTAACTCGGCCTGCTGCTGCATCTGCCTGAATGAAGAAGAGCAAACCACACTGATGTGAGCGCCGCCCTCAGACCAGACCCTCAGACCCACCACCAACCACCTACAGCTTCCTACAGGAGGAGACCCACCACCGACAGCAGCAGCACCCCAGAGACACTGGTCTGCTCTCACCTGGCTGTGACCTGGCCTGGGCTGGGGGTGGAGGGGCAGTGGGGACTGCTCTGCCCCAGTGAAGGGGAGGACAGGGGGGACAGGGAGTCCTGATTCATCCCTCGACTGTCACACAGACGCAGGGATCGGTGGAGAGAAACGCTCAGATTAAACTGAATCAACACGCTCACCCTCTAAACACCAAACTGACCCCAAAAATCAAGCAGAAACCTACATATCATATTATGTCATGACAATTTTGGGGGGCATTTGGATATTTTGAATGGTGTCAATTTTGGATTTTCAGGACAATTCTGCAAATTTTACTTTAAGTCTCATTATCATAAAGTTTTTATGTAGTTCTCAGTGATGCGATGACTTTCCACAAACACAAGTCTGGAATCAGTAACCTTTTTTGTTTTTGAAAGACATTAATACTTTGTTCATCAAGGATGCATTAAATTAGGGCTGAGACTATTTTAATCATGATTAATCGCATCCAAAATAAAAGTTTGTATTTACATAATAAATGTGTGTGTACACTCATGGTGTATAATTATAAATATAAGTATTTTATATGTAAATAACATTTTTTTCTTAAATATATACATGCACGTATGGGTTTTTAAAAATACAAAATAATTATACACATTACACACACTTATTATGTAAATAAAAACTTTTATTTTGGATGTGATTAATTATGATTATAATCGTCTCAGCCCTACATTAAATTGATCAAAAGTGACAGTAAAAGACATTTATGATTTACCAAATGATTTCTATTTCAAAGAAATGTTTTTTTTTTTTACTTTGCATAAATTAAATGCATAAATTAAATTAAATTTTATAATTTAGAATGATTTCTGAAGATCATGTGACACTGAAGACTGGAGGAATGATGCTGAAAATACAGCGGAATAAATATGTAATAAATTACATCTTAACAATTATGCACATAGAAAATAGCTATTGTAAATTTCAATAATATTTCACAATATTACTCTTTTTACAGCATTATTGATCAAATAAATGAAACTGAGCAGAAGAGATTTCTTTATATAAAAAATAAAATAAAATAAAAATCTTAGTGACTCAAATGTAAATGACTTCTGCATTACGCTAAAGAGAATCAGGGAGGAGCTAGATATGATCAATTGAAATGTTATATTTCACAATACATAAAACAATTATAAGCTTCTTAATTTACATATTCATCTTCTTTTCTATATACTTTCCTCTTCTTATTCATATTCTGGGGTGAAATAAGTCCCACACATTGACGTGACACACACACCTTCAGACATCTGATTTCCTCCACAGGAATGAAGCTTTGAGAGTATAACAATCTGAGAGTATTAAACAGTGGCCCCGAAGGTCTTTCAATACTGAAGTCACTATGTAACTTGCACTAAAAGCAATCATCTGTTGCTGTGATCATGTGATGCATCTCAGTACTAACTTGACGTTGGCGTTGGTGCAGATGATGTACTCGATCTCCTCAGAGAAAGGGTTCTGGAAGGTGAACGAGCTGGTCCTCATCCAGATCCACTCGTGGGATTTAGAGCGGAAGCGGAACATCACCGAGAGCACCTGACCTCGCAGTTTCACCACCTGCACCAGGGGTCAGAGGTCATCAGAACAACAGTCCCAGGGTGGACTGGGGATAAAAGTGGCCCTTCATTCTTCTTTACATTAGAATGTGTCTTTCCTGGTGTATGTGGCAAAAGTTAAATGCTTACCATAATATCAGTCCATATAACAATTTAGTGCAGAAGGTGGACTGTTTTCATTGTGCTTTCAATTGCTTGACAAGAGTTTTTTTTATTTATAATGTAGATTTTTATGATGAAAAATACAGAGAACTGTAATATGTGAAATATGTAAAGCAACAATTTAGAACAGCTGTTTTCTATGCAAATGTACAGTAAAAAATAATGTATTTCTGTGACGCTCCGCTGTATTTTCAGCATCATTCCTCCAGTCTTCAGTGTCACATGATCTTCAGAAATCAGAATAATATGATGATTTACTGCTCAAGAAACATTTCTGATTATTATCAATGTTGAACACAGTTGTGCTGCACAATATTTTTGTGGAAAATGTGATACATCGCCATTCAGTCTGGAGTAAGGTTTAAATAATAATAATAGTAACAATACTTTTATTCAACAAGCTTGCATTAAACTGACTGAAGTGACAGTAAAGCTATACTTATAAGCTTTACTTATTACAAATTATTATATATATTAGTTTTTTTTTTTTTTTTAAGTATTAATAATAAGAAGAACCATTATGAATAACTGAGGACAAGTAATAATTGAAAATAATTAAGCAGCAGATCATCATAATTTCATGATTTCTGAAGATCATGTGACACTGAAGACTGGAGGAATGATGCTGAAAATACAGCGGAGCATCACAGGAATAAATTACACTTTAACTGTAAACCATTAAAACATCTTTAATAGTAAAACAGAACTTTCCTAATCATGGCACTTGAAAGCGAACGACTTCAGATCTACAATGCTCTAGAGTAAGTTTGAGAATTATATTTTTACAGTTTTTACAGCAACCACCTTACTCTGATGACTGCTACGTTTAAATGTATTAAACACTGGTGTAATCTTGTTACTGCTGTCATTTTATAAACGCAAAAAGCCCCAAAATTATTATTTCTATTCATGGGTGCTACATGAAATTTTATGAACTACAATTTGTCTTACAGTAACTTTAGTAACGGTGTGATGTAAAGGCAGATACACACCTGCTGAAAGCTGTCTCGCAGTAAACCCTGCTCCTCTGGATGAGCAAACTCCAGAACGTTCTTCCCCAGTAACTCCTGTCACACAACAACACAAAAGATGGAGAACACTGCAAGACCAGCGATGCTCCCAAATTCATAAAAAGCTAACTGAGAATTTTTTTTTTTTTTTTAAACGACCAATTAACTAAATTAATTTAATAATCAGTAATCAAATAAAACTGAGTTATGTATAAATGTAAAGAAAGTGTACAATTTTAATCATATAAACGGTGACTGCCATAAAAACAATCTATAATATAAATATATATATATTAGTATATATAATTAGGCCCGCCCTCGACTAAAGACTAGTAGTCATTCATTTTAAGCACAAGTCAACTAATCACACATTTATAAATATACCATTTAAATCATTATAATGAGCTTTTGATTGCCTAAATGGTCTAATAAATGCTAGAGCACACATATAAAGCTTGGCACACTGCACCGCAGAAGTAATATTTCTGAATGTGTAAGGGAAAAACAGTAAAGAGGCTGCATTAACATTTTAATAATGTATTGATAAACTAGTGCTTTCTTTGTTGAAGTCGTTGACACTGACTCGTCATCTCCTCAGTAGTGATGCGTCTGTATGCATGTTTCATACAGATTACATTATCTACACATCTTTTAGGCAAGTAGCTATACACAGAGTTTCACACTCAAGTTCACACAGACCGAGATGGCAGAAAGCACATCCTGTTTGCTTTCTTTACTTTACAAAAGCGCAAAGTTTTGTTGTTATTGTGAGTGCACACAAATAAACAGAGTCTTTACAGTCCGCAGAGTCTGTATGACCAGAAACTGGACTGTTAGAGGGCAGCCCTTATAAAGATCTGAAACCTGCTTGGACTTACATTTCACAGTGACTCATATAATAAAGGCCGAACCAAATACTGCTGCATCATTATGAAAGACAGTGAAGCTTATCGGCTATAATCAACTAATGCAGAGTCAACGTAACATCCTGCTCTTCAGAAATGACTTCCTTTAGCCTGAGATCCAGCCCGACTCGGGTGTTTGAGGCCTACCTGAGGCTGGTAGCCGATCATCGCCTGACAGCGGTGATCCACAAAGGTGTAGAGACCCTGACAGTTGTGGCGGGAAATAAATTCCACTGGAACGCTGATGTTACTTATGTTTGTGTCGCTCGGGGAACATGTGACCTGCATGACAACAGAGGATCTTAAAGAGACAGTTCACCCAAAAACTAACATTTCGGTCATCCTTTACACACTCGACGTTTATATGTAAATAAAGTAAATGTCAATTATATGTAAATGTAAATTCAATCTGTTTAACCTATAAAGCAATCAGGTCTCTTCAGGAGACTTGGATTATACGGCTTGATTAATATGGATTACTTTTACAATCTCTCTATTAATTTTTCAAAAGGTCAAAGTTTTGGTGGAATGGACTTTCAATGGAGAGACAGAAATCTCTCATGTTTCATCAAAAGTATCTTCAGCTGTGTTTCAGAGATGAGCAAAAGTCATACAGGTTTGGAATGACTGAAAGAAAACTGGAACAGTTTATTGAACCTTGTGTTTTTGGCTGAGTTTCATATTTGATCTGTAAGGCTTATATAGAATGAAATACAGTGAAAATATTGATGAAAAACCAGCTCATTTTTCCATTCAGAGGCACAAAAAGAGCAAAAATGTGTTGCAATGAGAATATAGCAGATACTTATATAAACAAATATAAATACGTCACTCCATATCTTCCATTAATGTCTTATTAAGATGATATTTCAGTGATCAAAACATAATTCAATGCAACACGACGATTGAGAGAACTTGCCCTTTAAGAATAAATGATGACAGAATTGTGCAAACTATTCCTTTGAATAGGACACAAATCTAATTCACTGAAAAGTGAAATAAAATGGAAGGGGAGAGGTACCTGAAGCCTTCCAATGGCGACGAGACAGAAACGGTTTCCCTGATTGTTATCGGGCTCCTCTTCAGACAGACTCACTCCTGAGAGAGAAGATAAAGGGACAGTATGCGTCTCAGTTGCGCTCTGACTGGACAGCGGGGAGTTCAGCTCCGCTCTCTCTGAACAATAGACACTTCCTCTGCTACCTGCAGGAGGCCAGGACTTGATGAAGCCTGTGCAGTGCACGACCGCATACTGCGGCTCGCCCTCTTTAGGAGCACCCAGTCCATTCCTGCGGGGGGAGAGACGCTCTTCATCAGCGTCCGTTTAAAGACTGAGACACGTTTATACAGAGAGAGCGCTGCTGTACCTGTTTCTGCTTCTCAGGAAGTTGAGTCTGTTCATGGACACCGGCTCTACGGGACACACTCCACATCTGGACACACACATTACAATCCACATAATGTAGAACATTGTTTAAATTGCAAACATAATTTATTTAGGGGACCCAGACTGAGCAAAAATAAGCAATTCGGTGCAGATGCTGATATTTACAAGGACAAAAAGTACGATGAAATTTCAATGCCTGTAATGTAAATCAATGAGATCTTTACATGATCAAAACACATAATGCAATGCATTTCAATGCTGATTGAGAGATGGAGGAGGCGGCTTGGGAAGATCATTGCTCCACTGAGGAACAGTGAAAGTAAAGCTGGACTCGGTTCTGTTGCTCTGTTCTTCCTGTTCCTCACCTCATCCTGCAGATGAAGGAGCGGCGTGTGCCCATACTCATCCTCACAGCGGCCTGCCCGCCCTCTTTCTTCACCGTGCCTGTCTTCATGTCCAACATCCGGCCTACTGTCAGAAGAGAGGAAGATGAGTTAAACAGAAAGAGATGATAAGCGATAAGAGTGGTTTCTTACCGCCGCTGTTGTTCTCGCTGGTGGAGAGCTGCTCTCGGAGCTTCTCGGTGTCGTCTGGATGAAGCTGGTCGTACAGCGATGATCCCAGCCAATCCGACTGAGCCTGGTTCAGAACCGGTGTGACAGAGTCTGACACATAAACCACACGGCCGGTTTCACACGACACCACGAACAGAAACCCATCCGCCGCCTCCAGAACCAGGTGCTTCAGCTCCTGCAGAGACAGAGAGAGAGACAAGAGCATATTCTGAGATGATGTTTAAGACTCATTTTTAGATGAAATGGTTAACTGAATTGAATCATTAAAATGCCTGCTTCAAATTCACAACTATATTTTTAAAGGGGTCATCGGATGCACATTTCCCACATGTTAATATGATTCTTAAGGGTCCTAATGAAAAGTCTATAACATACTTTAGTGTCTCAATGGTAGCGTAAGACAACACCCTTTTTACCTCGTCAAATACAGCTCTGTTCACAGCGAGACGTTTCGGTGCATGTCTCTTTAAATGCTAATGAGCTCAGCTGATCCCACCCCTCTCTTCTGTGGGGTGACCAGCCGTTCTTATGAAACCGTTTACTTCAGCAGCATTTAGCCACGACACTTGCTAACTAGCACATTATTAAGAAAGGACATTTGCAAAGATCTCACAAAGGATTCGTGCGAACTAGGGATGTCTACGTTTAATATTCGATAAAACATGCAATCGATTAAAGCAACACTCGTGCACAATCAGTGATGCTGACGGCATATAAAAGTATCATCATTCAGTCATAATGTATAAAATAAAGGGTTAGTTCACCCAAAAATGAAAACTCCCCCCGAGGCACCCTAGGTGTATATGACTTTCTTCTTTCAGTCAAATACAATCAGACTTATGTTAAAACTGTCTTTAATCTTTCAAGCTCTATCACTGCAGTCAGCAGGTGTTGCATTACTTCAGTCCAAAAGAAGTTGAATAAAAAGAGCCCTTCCATAAATATAAATATATATTTATAAAATGTCAAATTAAAGAGCTTACCTTTGAGGATTTAATACAAGTTTGACTTAAGGAAATTATTTGCATAGATAAAAAAAATAATAATAATAAAAAAAAGGATTAATTTAAGAATTTGAATTCCTCTTAGGTTTTGTCTTTTTGAAAACATTTTTAAGAAAGATGACCTCCTTACAAACTGTTTTTGGGAACACAAAATATTTTTAACTTTTCTTCTGATTTTCTTAGAAGGACAGTTCGCCCAAAATTTACTCACATTTCCTGAACATAAGAGGAAGAACATCAGTAACCAAACAGTTTCTGTTTCCCAACTGACTTCCAAGGTATTCTTTTCATATTACAGAAGTCAATAGAGACCGACAGCTGTTCCCAACACCCTTCAAAACATCTCTTCAGTTCAGCAGAAGAAAAAACAACAACTCATACATGTCTGGAAGAACTTGAGAGTCAGTAAATAACCAGAGATTTTCTATTTCAAGTAAGAAAGTGAGAAGATAAGAGTGAGGAAGAGCTTCACTCCTGATGATGGATCTAGACGAGGAATAAATCTGCTTCTGTAATGAGTGCAGCTGATATCTGACCTGGTCTGTGAGGAAGGAGGGTTTGTGTGCTGCATCGCCGCCGCTTCCTCGGAGCGTCTTCATGTGTGACACTGCCATGCGCAGGATGGTCAGCTTGTCTGGTTTGCGTGCCAGAGCGCTGCAGGTGGGCACCATGTCTGACAGCTCCGTGATGTAAGCGGTCATCTTGTTCCTCCGCCTGCGCTCGATCTCGCTGTGGTTCTCCCTGCGGTCAGGAGGCATGAGAGATGGGCAGAGCATGCAGTCATGGGGAGAAGAGAGCAGAGAAGAGGTCGAGAGACAGCCACGAGAGAGGAGGGAGAGAGAGAGATGGATGAATAAGCAAATAAAGACTGCATCAATGTGCTCGTCAAATGAGACGCCACTCATCTCTCCGTGACAAAACACAAATGTGTATGAACAATCTCATGAGAGCTGAAAGAGAAGCCTCTTCAAACGGCCTGAGAAAAGAAGAGAGGGACAGAAGAAACGCTCAAAAGAAACAGGTGTAATAAAGTGTTAGACAACTTAGTTTCTTCCAACCCACAGAAACCAACTCCACAACATTTAGGACAGATTTTGTTCAAAATGAACCTTTTTGTTCTTCGATTTTACTTGAAATGTGTTTTGGACTTAAAGCAAGACGCTGTGTGAACAGGCGAAAATCACTGATTAATCACAGTACACACAAGGTTTTGCATTTAAAGTACTAACGAAGCATCACTGAATTAAATGTGCATGCATTTGCTTAGATTTCCAGCAAAGAAATCTGAAAACTGGACGAAGCCAGGTTCAAAATCATTGGCAAAAATTTAATTTCTCTCCATAAATATTGTTAATAGCCCAAAAAAATACATTTTTACCAATAAATAAAGAAACTGGAATGAAACGAAAATTAAAAACTTGATTTTTGAGTTTAAAATAGTTCATTTCAATAGTTTATAGTAATTCAGAGAGTGGCATTCAGTAATGCTCTTGGGGATAACAAGTTGTAGTGCCATTTTTTAAGCGTTCGATTTAGTGTAAAATTTTCTTTGGCAGTTCAATTAAATAATAAAGGAAGACAGAGATATTGTTTAAAAATACATTTAGAAAGCATGGGCTGATATAGCATCTTTGACATGAGTTTGGGTCTGTTCCTCCAAACAATGGCTGACAGGAAGAGTGTTGGCTATCATAAAGACTCCAGCACATGTAGGCAATGGCAGCCTCCTCTGACTCGGTCCATACCTGGCAAACCTCTCCTTGTCATTGGATCCGCCTCCATCATCATCACACCTGAGAAGACCGAACACATGCTGATGAACACAGTCCTGAGACGGGCAGCTCGGCACAGATCACACATCATGACTCACCTGAACAACTTGCTTTCATCGTCGTCGTCATAGTCCGAGCTGGAAACCAGGGAAACACACATTAGTCAGGAATATTGCACAACGGCAACGACTCAAAGATTCCCGTAACTGTCCTCCCACTCGAGACACAGCACAAACAAGCACACTACTGCTGCCCAAACCCAGCGTCCTTCCTGGGAAACTACATCTCTATTATCTCCAAGCCATACGCGCGGGAACAATGTGTGCAAGTATTTATGCTGCTTTTGTCTTTTTTGGAGCTCAGTCAAGTCATTTATTTTTAGCACTTTATACAGCACCGGCAGTTTGAAAGCAGCTCCACAATAATGAACAGAAGAGTGACAGTGTTAACTTATCTCATCGAAACAAACTCAATAAAGCAGCTCCACTGGAGACAAAACAGTCATTATTCTGCTCGAGTCAGTTCAGAGTTCAATGTGTCGATTTCACAGAAGTTTAGTGTCATCATTTACTCAAGAAAGCGCTCACATTCATAATATTAATCTTCTAAACCACTGCCCTCGTAATCACACTTCATAGAAAACTCACGTCTGCACATCTCCCGATAGATGTCCTTCTGAGCTGTTTACACCTCTGTGGTAGTCTTCATTGGCAGCTGGTTTTTATTAATTGTGCTATATTATTATGACTCTTTTTGTAGCACTTTTCGAGATTTTCTTTAAAATGTGAAGTGCTTTATACACAAGATGTATTATTATTACTTACGTGGCTTGTCGTTTGTTGGCCTTTGGCACGACGGCGGTACTGTTAGCATGAGATCCAGCTGCTGTGGCCATCGACTCTGGCATGTCTGAAACACACACACACAACACAATAACTACACAGAATATTTATATGTAGTCTTTAGGTTAAAGAAATGCATAGTGTAGTTGTGCATTAAATTCAAAAGGTCATACTAATGCCATAACATGTTAAGTGACCCTGGAGCACAGAAGCAGTCTTAAGTCTCTGGGGTATATTTATCATTAGGAAATTAAGAAAATATCATGTTCCATGAAGATATACTGTGTATTACCTACTGTAAATATATTAGAATTTAATCTTCGATATGCATAGCTAAGAACTTCATCTGGACCACTTTAAAGGTGATTTAGTTCTCCAGGGACACACACATGTGTGTTGTTTAGGGCCTGTGTGTGTATGCCAGCTGAAGCACACACTTCCACAAGTGTCAGATCACACTGTCACCGCTCCTGCTGCTCTTTACTAATAAAAACAAACCCGTTTTCTCACGACAGACGGGATATGTTCGTCAAGTTTGTAGTTAACGTAACGTATTCCGTGAGTTTCTGTTATAGGCTAAATCACAACAGTTAGGCTAACAGCTGCTCGAGCTAACCAGTACAACCGCTGATGATGAGCGAAATCAACACAGATCAGATATTCAAGGGAAACACATTCGGGTTTTATACGATACCTGGATTGGCTGATGACATGTCCGACAGGTAAAGGAGTTAGCGAACGAGCTAACACAAACAAAACAACTTTCCCAGCTGACGAGAGGAGTCTCCCTGCTACACACTGTCTGTTGTTGTTTTACTCCGTCCGAGTCTCGAAAAGGTATTTTAAAACAGATGTCATGACTTCAAAGCGAGTGTCATTTTCGCCGCGGTTCCGAACGGTAGGGGTTTGCTGATGTTTTATAGTTGTTGTTTTTTCGTTGTTGTTCCTGTTCTTTGACTTTTCCAGTTAAAAAAAACTCCCCGATCCAAGATGGCGCCCGTAATCTTTCAGTCAGCAGCAGAAGCGCGTCAGAGGAGGAAGCTAGAGTCTCCACGCGGCTCAGACGCGCCACTCTGCGGCCACAGAAGACACAGTCATCTACAGCTCGAAGTTTTTGCTATTTTTCCTGTTTTATGATTATTATTGTGTTAATATTATTTTAAAGTAATGACTTAAATGACAATAAATTATCCGATAAAGGACGTAAAGTACAACTATACATTATATACATTAACGCATTTTTTTTTTAATGAATACCAATTAATCTTCCTGAGATTATTCCAGTATTGAGTACTGGATTGGTTAGACTTATTTGTTTATGTGGTTTTGTAATAAGGTACCAAACCCTTTGAAATTTATTTATTGCTTTGCATCAATCTGATTCAATTATTGTTTATTTTTTTCTTTCTGTTGTATGCATCCCCTGTGAATATATATATATATATATATATATATATATATATATATATATATATATATATATATATATATATATATATATATATACGTATTAACCTGATAACTGTCACCCCGTCCCGTATACGGGACGCCTACATTGACTATACTATATTACAATCAAATCTAATCTAATCTTGACAAACTATATATCGTTGGAAAGGTCTAAGACTCCCAAATATATATTTTATCTTATCTTATCAAAAACGTGAGTGACAGTTAACAGGTTAAACATTTCATTTTAATTATGTATCTTTCTTTTCTCGTTTTCACCCCCTGGTTAATGTAAAATGTTGAATGTAAATAATTAATAATTAAAAGGGAGAGCAAATGTACATATTTTCATTTCATTTATCATTATTTGACGTGCACCGATAAATCATGCGAAATAATACAAGAACTTGCATTAAAAAGTAAAAATGATCACTCATACTTCATAAGTGGGCCTTTATTCGCTGAACCAATTGAAGTAGCCTTTGGGGATCACGTGACTTGAGGCGGACGTTCACTCGAGCTGTGACGAGCTTCATCCGGCTTCATCACTGCTCGCTGTTCCCTACACACTGCGCAGTGGACATCTGCAGCAGTGCACTACGCTTGGACAGTTTCACTCAAACAAATCAGATTTGAAAAAGAACGACTGTTTAGCACACTTAGAAGAGTAGGCTACTTGTCACGAGAGACACTGAAGTGCGCTGAGAGTGTGTTTAAAGACACTTAAATACATGCTGTATGCAATTAGATGAAGGTTCCTGAGAACTTACGACCATCTTTATATGTAACTTCATAATGACTTCTATTATTGTCTTTGAAATGTGGTTAAATGTTTACTTTAAAGACATTCTTTAAACGTGTATGTTATGTATTAAAATATATTAGTAATCGCACATTTGTAATATGGCCAACTTAAAATAATCATCGAGTACTTGTGCTTTAGTAGATTAGTCAACACATCAAAATGCCAACTAAATTATTTAAAAAGTACTTTATGATTGAAATTATGAAGTGTGTTTAGATAAGTGTCTCTCATTAAGTCCTAAAGTGGCCTTTAATTTAACAGATATTATCTTATATGATGTTCTATACTCTTATGATCTGAAGTACACTAAAAGTGCACATTCAATACATTTAAAGCTACTGATTTACTTTATCTCTGTAAACCCTCACGTTTCTAATGTTTAATATGAAAATATACATGTTTTGATTATGTCAACTGCAAATGCATGTAAATGTTTATGTGAGTTATGAAGAGAATGATAATCTTACAGCACTTCAGGAGTTTCCTCTGGTTTTTTATAATAAGGATTAATGTGTTACAATAAGATAAGGGCTGTGGTAGACACCACTTGAAGAGATTTTAACACCATAAAATAATCCAAATTAAAATAAACAAACACATCCAGTGTGACTTACATTCAGTATTTTATTGGTAACATCCTCCATAATATCAGCATATTACAAACACAGGAAAACACAAAATAAAGATAACACTGTGATGATGGGAAGCTGATGAGATCTGATGTGAATGAGATGATTCAGATGAGAAGATCCTCATTCATCTCTGCAGCTCGAGACGCAGCAGACCACTCAAACTCACACGTTCACAAGTTCATTCAGTCACTCATTCTGTCTTTGGCTGGCAGCTGGAGAACATGAGCGAGCAGCAACTGGCCAGAACGTGTTTGTTCAGTGTTGGGAGTAAACATGGGTTTAATATCACATCCATGAACTGAAAGGTATCGGTGTTCTCATCAAAACAACTGGCAGTGAATTGCATGCTTTACACACAATGTTAGAAAGTTAGTAACATTTGGCCATATTTCAAGGTGCACTCAGTTCTTTTCTGGCTCATTGTTTTGGGGTTATATATATTTGCCATTGCAAAATGCATCTTTTACAGTCAGCCAGCGTGCATTTTATTCCTGTGAGTGAAAATGCATTACCAAAGCACTTTTGTGGGCACAACCCAGTCATTTCGATATGAATTCAATAAGTGATTATGCAGATTACGCACCAGGTCCACAATGATTAATGCAGTGAATGAGCTTGACCCTGTTTGTAATCAGAAATCTGTTTGGTTTGGTCTTCAGTGTGAGATGTTCTTCAGACATCGCTGTGATATGCCATTAACAATGAGTAAACTGGTCCACTCGGTATTCAGATGCATTCAGTCCAAAACTGATGTATTATAATAGGACAGATGGTTAAACTCTGGAAAAAGATGCAGTAACTTAAACTAAAAACAAGGAATGAAAATGAGCACACAATGGCAAAGGAAGGCACTGTTAAAAGGCACAGGTCACCTGAAATAATTCTGTCATCATTTACTCATAAGGCTATAAGACCAGGTTTAGCATTATTTCTGATCTGCTCTCTATGGAAGTTCATTTCTGCCACAGAATATAGAATTAAATTGTCTCAGAACTCCGACTTCTCTCACAATCCAAGTTTAGATCTCACCACTGTTTGTTCTCAGGATTCTGGGATATCACCTCATGATCGAGATTTCCCTTTCAAACTGCGTCCTCTAGGGGGCGCTATGGGGAACACCTCATTGTGACCCGTGTCTGAAGCATACATTGAAAAAACACCAACTCTCGCATAAGAGTATCCTATCCAGGACCTATAATGTTTTTGGTTGGTTTTGTGTTCATAGCCACCACCTTACTCATGGTCTGGACTGAAAGGAGGCGTTCCTTGAGCAGGGCTCCAGCGCAGGAGGGTGGGTGAGTAAATGTAACCCTCTCTGTATATACTTATGTGTATTTAATTGCTGGTGGTTACATGTCTACTAATAAACTCTGTGAGTTTCCTTTGCAGTGCTCAGTTACAGTATTTACTAAACACTCGCCAGCACCAGCCATCCGGCTTCATGTTCTGGTATTAGGCGTCTGAGATCACAGGTTTCTGAGGGAGCCTCCTTGATCTTCAGGCCTGGCACAGCACTGCAGGGAATCTCATGGATGTCTAGCCAGGTCACCCCGAGGGGTCTCCTGCCGCTTAGGGGTGCTGTCGCATCTAGCGGGAAGTGAAGGGGGCAGTTACAGAAGTCTTCTTGTATATGCTGCCTCACGTGATGCTCCCCTCACCTGAGGTTTGTAAAATTGAGCTTGCCTTTCCCGTAAGATTCAGCGCCTCTGCGATGCTTCGGAACCTTTAAGTGCACACACTAGGCTTTGTGTACTTTCTCAAAACCACATGGTGGTCAGTGTGCACGTGAACACTTTGCACACTTTCTAAAATCCACATAAGTGGTAATTGTGCATGCAAGACTCTTTCTTGAAGTTCTTTCTGAATTCCTGTACGCGCTCCGCTTCGTTCCCTTTCTTGAGATGATTAGACCTTGGTTCCTTGGGCTTCATTCAGCCAGTGTGTATTTGTTTATACACCTCAAGCATCGCTTCCCTCAACATGAGGGGGTTCTCCTCTCATATGAGACTGAGTTCTCTGTTTTTTCCCCAGAGCGCTCCAGTATTGTTTCTATAGATCGAGTTGATGACTCTCAATCATACTGTTTTGAGATGCACTATTCCATCTATGAGCTGCTCTATCAGAGAACCCCTCTTTAGAACAGTTTATGAAAATCCATGCTATGGTAAGTGTGTACGTGAAGTCTTTGCACACTTTCTGAAATCCACACTGTGGTAAGTTCGCACGCTAGTATTCTGCGTTCTTTCTAAAATCCTATATGGTGAGGGCTTCACGCGGTTGCGCTGGTAGAGTTGGTTGAGTTGGTAAAAGCCCCGTTCATCTTGGGCTCCACTCCACCCATGTATCCTCGGATACCTATCTAAACTACTAGAGAACTGTTGAGACCGCCCTTTCAGCAAGCTTATGCATAAGCTAGCGGTAGCCCCTGTGTGACAGGCAAGACTTGGTAGAAAATGCTAGGTTCTTTGGCCGAAAGGGGTACTGTCACAGACAGCCGTCTAAACGTCCCGGGGTAACTCCCATGGAAATGGTAGAGTTGGTACTTAGTGTTCGCCATGATTCTGGCCTGCTCTACCCTCAGCATGGTGGCGTGGGTATACTGTTCCCCATAGTGACCCCTAGAGGATGCAGTTCGAAGTTCCCTCGAAAGGGAACTGTCTCAGGTTACGTATGTAACCATAGTTCCCTGAGTAGGGAACGAGACACTGTGTCCTCTAGCTCCCTGCCATGCTTCGGACGCAAGCTTCAGACGAAGAAGATAATGACGTATTCTTCCAGTGCCTGTTTATAGTCTTGTCGGTAGTGACATCAGAGGCTTTAGCTGGCCAACAAGTTGGTGTTTTTTCAGTGTATGCTTTAGACACAGGTCACGACGAGGTGTTCCCCAAAGCGGCACCTAGAGGATGCAGTGTCTCGTTCCCTACTCAGGGAAATATGGTTACATTTGTAACCTGAGACGTTCAACGGCAGGGAAAACCCACAACTGCAAGATCTAAACTTTTAGAGAAAGAGGAAAATGAAAAAAGTCTGAATTTGTGAGTTTCTATCTTGAAATTCTGTTTAAATCTCATAATTCTGACATTTTCTCTGAAACAAATTCTGAAATGCACAAATATGGACTTTTTTTCCTGTCTTCCATCCACTGAAAATAGAGGATTTCCAGCTCTAGGAAGTCCATATGAGACTCGTTTCAACAGATCTGTGAATGAAAATCTTGCTTGACTTCTGTCGTATGGGAAGAGCTCTTTGGACACAGTGCTATAAATAAGTGAAGTGATTAGTAACAGCATCAGTAAAGATGTGGACAGAGGCAGCAGCTGGTGTGATGACGGTCTGTGTGTGTGTGTGTGTGTGTGTAGTGTAGACCCGTCTCTGCTCTACTTCAGCAGATGAACTCTCTCTGAAGGTTTCTGTCCTCTCCAGACGTCACTCAGTTTTTTTAGAGTGGTTGTTGTTATATGTCGCGTGGCCGTTCTGAGCTGCTCTGTTGGTCTTTATCTCTCCGTTTTTCATCTGTTCTTCTTCCTCGGACTCGTCCGTCTCCTCTCGATCGGACCTCTCGTCTTCTACCGACGACTGTTGAGGAGAGAACATGATCTTCAGTTATATTCACAAAGACATCAAGGGATAGTTCCCACAAAAACAAAAGCCACATGTCGTTCTGAACCTGTACAACTTTTTATTTATTTTATTAGTGATATTCTGCTCTCCCTCAGGTCATCCCAGATCAGGATGAGTTTATTTCTTCATCAGGTTTGTAGAAATGTAGCATTGCATCAATGTCTCATCAATGGATGCTCTGCAGTGAATGGGTGCCGTCAGAATGAGAGTCTGATAAAACATCACAATAATCCACACTGGAGGAAGAGTTATTATGGATTATAGACTCTATGTGTTTGAGTTAAAAACATCTTAATGCTGGATGTGTTTCAGGTTTTGTCTTCTCCAGATGTTCACTGATGGACTGGAGTGCTGTGGATTACTGGGATGTTTTTATCAGACTCTCATTCTGACGGCACCCATTCACTGCAGAGCATCCATTGATGAGACATTGATGCAATGCTAAATTTCTCCAAACCTGATGAAGAAACAAACTCATCATAATCTGGGATGGTTTGAGGGTCAGCACATTTACAGCAAAAGTTCATATTTTGGCGAACCCTTCCTTCATCTAGTGGGATCTTATAAGGTGTAACAGATAAGACTCGGAGTAAATCACGCAGACGTACGTTACTGCTCAAGAAGCGGAAGGCCAAGCGTATGATGAGCGCGGCCCAGAAGATGTGCAGACACAGCAGAACCATCAGCAGCCCGTTAAAGAAGTAATATCCGAAGAACGGGGGGTACAGGGTCACGGGATACACCCATGTGCAATACATGATCCTGAGAGAAACACACAGAAACACAGACGTCACACTGATATATTACACATCTCTGTTCTCAACCAAACGACCTAGCACCTGGTGTTACCATAATCACACACTTACGTCCAGAGAAACACAGCTCGACTGTTTGATTAGATGACAGCATGTGTGTGTGAGGACAGAAACACAGAGAGACGGACGAGGTGTGTACCGGAAAGGGAAGATGATGAGGCGTGTGACGATGAAGATCACAGCGAACAGGATGAAGATGTAGTTGCATGCGTTCTTCCATCTGGCGTAGTTAAACATCTTAGCTGACTGAGAGAGAGAGAAAGAGAGGGATGATATGAGGGAAAGAGACTGAAAATTTACCTCATCTGTAGATCAGGATATTATTTATTCCTGCTGGATGGATTTATGCTAGGCTAATCTAGGGCTAATTATGATGATATGGGAGTTTGTGACCATTTTCATTATTCAGTTTAGCAAATCTTTAACACGGACAACTTGAAGACAGACGACTGGGAGCATGTGTCTCTTTCTATTCCTACAGAACATACTCCAGGATGTACTTTAATATGATGTTTATAAAAAGTCCCAAGGCTGGGTTTATTTGACTGAAACTATGTCAAAAACAGAAATATTATTATCATTTAAAACAGCTGTTTTCTGTGTGAATATCTGTTGAACTGTAATGTATTCCTGTGATGCTCCGCTGTATTTTCAGCATCATTCCTCCAGTCTTCAGTGTCACATGATCTTCAGAAATCAGAATAATATGATGATTTACTGCTCAAGAAATAATTCTGATTATATTTAGTATTTTTGTGGGACCTAATGCATCCCTGCTAAATACAATCTGTTAGAATTGCATACAATAATAGCATTCATCTAGTTTCAAGGGGAGAAAAAAAAAATCAATAAATCTGAGAAGAGCACAGCTGTGAGCATTCATAGATTACAGGCTTTGAACCAGGACAAATCTTTAATAACATCTGAACCTGACCCATTCTGTCTGATATTGTGAGTGAGTAAAGCTGCGTGTGCCGTGTTTGTGCGGGTGTTGTCCTCACCTCCAGCAGATAGTCGGCCGAGTCGTGCATGAACATGATGAGCGTTCCCGCTCGGATGTAGTTGACACACCAGGAGAAGCTGATCAGCAGGATGGTGGCCACGTGATGGATGACCTGCTCTCTGAAGTCCTGCCGGACACAGACACAGATCGTCACCAGCTCTTCAGTTTAATGCTATTCATCATCAAGACAACAAAACTCAGCTCCATGACTGCTTTCACAAAGCTCTTCAGTCGTTTATTATGTCTCCAGATATAATGCTACTCAAGATGTTATGGAGATGGCATGATCACTCTGAGGGCTGTGACTCTGGATACTAATATCCACGTCTTGTGTTTATAAGAGCTTGATTCGCTGAGATGCACAGACGAGGTCTGCAGTGTGATGATGATGATGATGATGATGATGATGACTCACTTTGCGCTTGACGTCAGACGCCACGCTGAAGAGCAGAGAGGTGTAGAAACCCAGCTCCAGCATGTAGTACCAGTACTGAGACGGCAGGAGCGTCTGAGAGAGAGACAGTCCTTTAATAATGTAGTATCAATTAGCCAAACCTGATTAGTTATTAATAGACTTCACTGTTATTCCTTGACTGCAAATTCAGTTTGATGCAGATCAAATCACTAGAATAGAAGTGGGCCATATGACCAAAATGACTACTGCTTCGTATATTGTGCTGGAAACTCAACTAAAAAATGTCCTATATATCACATAACCATGCTTTTATGATTTGTTTTTAATAACCAGGTCAACTAAATACTTTCAAGACTGTTTCTTAACACATGCTTTTAAAAAGTGCACTTTACAATAATAAACTTTAAAGCCCGTCTGTGTTCTAATGATCCTTTGTTGTGCTTTAGAGAAAACACACTTCTATTTCATACTAAAGCACACGTGATGCACTTGATTATAACTTTAACTGTAGTGTGTTTATTCAATTGCAAAATGTCTAATTATGAGTATTTTTAAATGCATGACAAACAAGTTTCAATTTTAGTTTAGCATAAATGCTCATCAGTACATTCAGCAGTAAAGGCAATAGATGTTATTATGAAATGATGCATAAAGTCCTATCACATCAATGCAACATCAGCTCTATTTAAAGTTAGTTGTCTATGGAAATGCCTAGATCTTATGTACTAAATTAAATTCTGATTGTTGTACGTTTAATAGAGTATTTGCTGGAGATGAAGCCATGTGTTCACAGAGACTGAACTCACCAGAGTGGGGAAGCCTTTCCACATCTCCTCTAAATCATACAACCAGGGTTTCTACAGAAACAGACGCACAGCACTGATGTGTTATGCAAAACAGCACAGGAAATATAATGAAAGGGTTAAAGCTGACCGTAACTGCAAAGGACTTACATCTATTAGTGCAACGAGACCACCGATGAAGGCCAGGAGATAAAAGGCGAATCTCCAGCTGCAAAAGAGCAAAGGGTCAAGGTTTGATGAGTTAACCAAAGTCCAGTTAAACCAGATGCACTAACTACTGTATGAGAGAAAAACCAGCTTTCTTCATCTGACGGTCTTTCAAAAGAAGTCTATACATGCTTTTCCAAGTCACAAACAAACACAAATATTTGACTGTATTTGGGATGCACCACATTTCACAAAATCCTGATGGGAGCAGCCCTAGCGCTGTTTAATGTGTTGTGACAGTCCAGTCATCTCTTGCTCATTACTATTAGTTATAGCATGAAATAAACATGAATGAACATCAGAAGGTGTTCGTAAAGTAATCGAACAATCAGTGTTTCAAGAACAGGAAGACATCAGTAAAACAGCTCATAAACAATAATGACACATAACACTATATACAGTGTCCATTAACTATGTCCATTGACTGTATTTTAATTATATTTGACTTATAAAAACTTAATCTGTTGTCTTCATTATTGAATGCATGTTTCAATTTGTCTTGAAAACAAGTTTTTATTACAGCAAACATTTAAATGTTTCTATTTGATGAATTAGAATCAAACATAATTATATGATTAAAAGCTGCTATAAAAACAATGCTGTATATAAATGCACTTTAATAAATGGTCTTATATGTCACTAGCAGCAGGTTTGAGAGCAGCCAATCAGTGATGTTTTACGAGTCTTTCTGGGATCTTCCTTGGTTACTGTGCTTGAACGAAACACGCTGTCTCTCGTGACAGATCTCTATGCATTAGACTTTAAGACATGAGCTGGAAAAAGGAGCAATGCGGCTGTCCTCTAGGACCAAGACTGAGAAAAACTGCATGTGAACAAGCCTCTAAAACTTTTACTGGACATATGAATAATTTAGTTATTCATGCAGAACTGATTTTGCACTTAGTGAAACCGCTTTCATAAAGCATCATTTAATCTCACACATCAGCAGCTAAAGCTCATTTCACAGGAAACAGTCGATGGTAAAAGAGTGCTTGTGAATAATGCGTCTGTCGTTGTGTGTGTTTGTTCTCACCTGGCCTCACAGAACTTCTTGAGAAGGTTGGGTCTGTCCTGATTCCTGCGCCTCCTGAACCAGCGCTGGACCTGTCTCTCTGTCCACCCCGTCTGCTCGCTCAGTTTCTCCACTGAACCCTGGAGAGCAAAGACAAGCAGCGTTGGGAAGGAAACAGTTACATCCAACAGGGTTGCAAAAAGGTGGAAAATTTCCAATAAATTTCAGAAACTTTCCAAAAATATTGGAAACTTTCCGGGATTTCTCTTTATATATATATATATATATATATTCCAGGGATCTTTTGGAAAGTTTCCGGTAAATTAGTGGAAATTTTCCAGCCCTTTGTAAACCATGTAACTAAATTAAGTAATATGATTGCAAAATTAATGTAATTGTACTCTGTTACAGTTGGTAAGTAAAAATGTGTAATTAAATTACAGTTACGTATGAAAGTTACGAAAGGGGTTACTTCTGATTTTTTTCACACACACACACACACACACACACACACACACACACACACACACATACACACACAAACAGATTTAATCTATTTCTTACCTAAATTGCAGTGACTGCTCTAAAATATGAAACAGAAATGTTTCAGGACACATATTTCAATAACTAATGAATTTGATAGGTTTAAGAAATTTTTTTTTATTTTCTTTTTTAAAGCATTGTTAGATGCCATTGTTTCCTGTCATAGATATGCAAATATTTGATACATAAACAGCATCATAGCTATTAAACAATTTCTTCTTATTATTATTATCTATTTCTGATTTCGTGGTGGCTTTGCTTTAAAATTATGATAATCTTAATTCAGTGTTGACCCGGCCTGCTTTACATGTTTCCAAACGATTAACAGTTGAAAACGTTAAAAAGTAATCAGTTACATTACTTTAATAAAGTAATTGAAAGAGTTACACTACTATAACATGTTAGACAGGGTAACTCCCCACACTGAGTGTGGGCCAGTGTGTTCTTCATGTGTTAGAGCGGTCAGCAGCGTACGCACCTGTGTGGGGTGTTTAGTTGTGTTGCAGTAGTAGGACTCCAGCGTGAGGTTGTGTGTAACTCGCCGTCGAACGGTTTCCTTCAAGCCCAGCAGAGAGGCTAGCGGCGTAGCTACATACCTGAACATACAGGCAGACGGTTTGAAGAAAGAAAGGATGTTGAGCTAGGGTGCATTAAATGATCAAAACTGACAGTAAAGAAATGTTATTAAATGAATGCAGCTTTGCTGAGCAGAAGAGACGTTTTTACATTAAAAACACTTTTTTTAGACTATGTATTTTAAATGACGTTGATTGATATGTTGACATTGACTGTTCAGTCTGATTTATGATCAGTGACTTGAGACTGATCCAGATGCGTCTCACAGTCTAGTCAGACAGTTTATTATAGTTCAGACCAGTATTTTAGTGCACTGATCCTAATTCTGCCTCTTGTTCCTTAATTCTGATTCTCATTTATTGTAATTAAAAATTCACAGGGTGAATGAGGAAGCAAGAGAAGATGTGAAGAGACAGTTTAGGATAAGAGAGGGAGAGAGAGACGTGAGCATAACATGAACACGTGGACACATATAAATAGAACTAAAGATCTATTTATAAACCGGTCAGACATGAGGGAAAGCTCTGCGTGGAGGGCATACAGTTAAGAAGAAGCTTTGAAGCACCTCTCAAAGACCTGTCGAATCACTAGAAACAGGACGGCGAATGGCAGGGCCACCCACAGATCCCATGCCTTCGCATAGACCTGGCCATCACGGTCCTCCAGATCAGCCCATCCCAGTCCCTCGGGGAACCACAGACGCTCCTGCCAGAAGACCTCACTCACCCACTCCAGCATCCTGCAGAACACACACAGTTACACTCACACACGTGAAAGAAGAGTTTGATACAGAGCAACATATTCATGATTTCCTGCTTTCCCTGCGAAGTTAAGCTTGCCTTGTTAGCGCTATACTCTTCTGTTTGAGCTATCCATCCATCCATCCATCCATCCAATCTACTCATCCATCCATCATCTATCTAATCTACCCATCCATCCATCCATCCATCCATCCATCATCTATCCAATCTACCCATCCATCCAATCTACCCATCCATCCATCCATCCATCATCTATCCAATCTACCCATCCATCCATCCATCCATCATCTATCCAATCTACCCATCCATCCATCCATCCATCCATCCATCCATCCATCATCTATCCAATCTACCCATCCATCCATCCATCCATCTATCCATCTAATCTACCCATCCATCCATCCATCCATCATCTATCTAATCTACCCATCCATCCATCCATCCATCCATCATCTATCTAATCTACCCATCCATCCATCCATCCAATCTACCCATCCATCCATCATCTATCTAATCTACCCATCCATCCATCCATCCATCCAATCTACCCATCCATCCATCCATCCATCCATCAATCTACCCATCCATCCATCCAATCTACCCATCCATCCATCCATCCATCCAATCTACCCATCCATCCATCATCTATCTAATCTACCCATCCATCCATCCATCCATCCATCCATCCATCCAATCTACCCATCCATCCATCCATCCATCTACCCATCCATCCATCCATCATCTATTTCATTAATCTATCTATCCATTCATCTATCATCTAATCCATCCATTATCTATTCTATCTATCCATCAATCCATCCATCAATCCATCCAACATTCCATTCATCTATCGATCATCTAATTATCTAATGATTTTTTTAATCAATTAAAAAAAACGTATTTCTGCCACCGCTCCTGATTTCACAATAAGCATGTAGCATATTTTACTTTTAAAATCCACCTGCCCTATTGAATGAAGATGATGCTTCTGGATATTTCTTATATTAAAGGTTAAGAATGGTTCTAAAGCTCAGTGGTTTAAAGTTCATTTGCAACATTTCCACTCCAGACATAGATGAGTCCTCAAATCATACAGCTAGTCTGAGCTTTACCATCAGACCCCGATAACACAGTCTAATCTAGGGCTGAAAATACATGGTGTTTTAGATGTTCCACAGCTAAACCCGAATCTTAACCTAACAGCCCACCCTTAATTTCACCGAACTGAAGAGTGGAAGGATGTGGTCACTGATGCAACCAACTGAATCACAGGAGGACAGTAAAAGATGGAAGGATTCATTGTTCCTGAAAACACAAACATTTCTGAAAGCTTTGCATGTTTGGAGAGTCATATCTAGCAACAGACTGCTCAGACAGGACAAAGCTGCTTCATCTACAGTATGCTTAAAACAACACATCACTGGTCATTAGTTATTGCTTAATGCAATAGTTTCTACGAATGATTTCACACTTGGCAACAAAGAAATGTGGGACATGTGCAATGTACGTATAGTCAGAATGGGGAAATATCTCAGTGACAAACACACTCTAAAACATCGCATGGCAAACACATTTCTCAGAAGAGCTAGTTTCTTCCAGACTGTTCTTCCGCTACATTGATGAAAGTCTCTCAGTCATGTCTTATGTTTGATCTGACTCGTTTAAGACATGCACTTTGACCTTCGGATGCATATTGCACAAAAAAAGCATCAGATGGAAAGCATCAGGACGGCTCAAATCTGATTTACTGTCTTCTCTGATTCAGAGTACATGGGTTAAAACAGATCTCCTGGAAACACAATTGTGTTTACAAAGCTTCTCCACTGGTTCAGACTAACCCACATGACGAGGGGGAAACATCTGCTTCAACATAGTTCATAAAGAGAATGAGTCTTGGATTGTAAATGAGTTTCCAAATGTTTGGTTGAACTGGAGGTACTGTATGTGCAACATAAACAGATATATATAAAGATGCTGTGTTTTTGAGAGATGCTGCAGTTACAGGAAAATATTCAGCAAGTAATAACTTACAGAAAATAAAAATTTACAGATATGAGCTTGAAATAAGTTTTTTTTTTTTTTTTTTTTTAGGTGAACTGTTCTTTTAAATCCCATGAATTACATTTAAGAGATGACAGATTTATAAAACAGAAGTTGAATCAGTGACAGGGTACCACTTCTGTTTTAATGTTTGGGCGCAGCGTTTGTGTTCTTCCTGTTGTGAAAGCAGTTCATAAAGATATATATTAGGGTGACCATATGAGCCATTTTCCCAGGATGCATCCTTGCCAGGATTTCTATAATCACCTAAAACATCCAAAGTAGTTTGACCAATAACATGCAGGTATGGTACATAATCAACCAATCGTATCATGTGAGAAGGAGAGATCTACAGAGAACGATCAAAGCAATGCAAATACACGTACATGTTGGGTGTTTGTTTGTTCATTCAACTTGAAGCATCGCTGCGCACCGATCATTGTATGACACCAAAGTACCAAGAGAGTGGTTCGAATGCATAAGGAGCCGTCTGCTCTAGTCTCTATAGCTCTCTATAGGCAATATAAAAATCCTGGCAAGGACGTGTCCTGGGAAAAAGGCTCATATGGTCATCCTAATATATAGATTAGTCTCCATCTATTAACTATCTCTAAACTGTTCAAGAACAGACACTGAAATTGAATTCACTGTGCTTAACTCATCACATTTAAGTGTGCTACAGAGAGTGCTCTTGTTAAAATGAAGTGCACTCAATTGACTGGGAGCTTGATTGACATGTGATCTGACCAATCATAATCTGCCAAAACTGCCATTTTTGTTCAACAAACAAACAAGCCAAGAGAGTAGATTAAAGTCGCTGGTCTTGAACTTGAAAATGCTGTGTATTTACATCTTTACATCGGCGGTTGAAACAAGATACCTTCTGATGTTTATTCTGATGATTTTATTATACACTGTGCTTGTAATGAAATAAAATAACACTTAAGTGCACTTGAAATTCTTGACTGTTTTTTACACTTTTCAAAATTACACTTAGTAATAATTCCAAATTAAACGTTTTACTATAAAGAACATTTAAAAATGCATATGTATTAAAACGTAAACAAAGAGTTTATCATAGTTTATCATAAAATGCTTGTTTTAACAAGGCTGTGTGGGTTTAGCAGTCAAATGCATCAGTGCTGCAAGCATGCTATGAGTACAAGATCAGATAAAGTTCAGTTTAACTCTCTCTCTGTTTTATTTCAGAACTTGTGTTAATGCAAGCATTCCTCTTCACCACAGTCACACACGCCTGTGAGGGTCAGACTGAGCTCTCATTGGCCGCTCTGGTCATGTGACTCTACTCTGGCCATTCTCTGCTCAACCTATCAGTGCACTGTGTGTGTGTGTGTGTGTGTGTGTGTGTGTGTGTGTGTCTGGCAGGACTGTGAGTAAGTGTGTAGAGCGTTTGTTGAGTGCTGGGAAGCAGACGTCAGAAGAGTGAATGAGGTTCTTAATACGTTCAGAACGCTATGCAATGGCATTCCCATTCATTTCAGTACATCACTGCTATCACAATATAAACAAATATCTGCCATTTATATAGAGAACGATTATTGAGCCAGATGTTTTGGTTCTGATCAACTGAACTAGACCATGCCAACCAGGAAAACCTTGAGACTTGGAAAACACTGTACTCGTTTGACTGACAGTAGAGCTGTAATCGGGCCTTAAAAGTTAGGCCTGACAGGTTTCAGCCCGAGCCAGACAAGTACATTTTGATCGATAGCTTTTTAAAAGCCTGAACCCGTTTACAGCCCGACATTATTCAAATGTGTGCACACACACAGCTATTTTGACTTTTGTCATTTATACGTTTTAACAATTTATTTGAAAACCTTTACTCACCAAGATTAGGCTACATGTTTTTGTGGAGGGTACAGGTTTTTATGTCTTCAGCGTGGTCCTGTGGGAATGTTGTGATCTTGTGGAGATCCTGTATTATCACTCTACGCGCCGGACTGACAGTGACGTTTCAAGTTCCTGCTGTGCTTAGAACAGCTTTCCCCTCATGCTTCCAGCTTTTCATGGAGCTCATGATAAATGGCCAGTATATGAAATGGCATGTGATTGTCAAATAACTAATTTTCGGATAATCCTCATGTCTGTGGTCATTGCGACTGTGCTAACTGTGCTAAGTTTCTGTACTAAAGCTTCCCTCTTTTCTTCTGCCATGTCAGTGCACCTCTTTGCATTTGTCATATGGCGGGGAATTACTGAGTTTATGGGAACCTTCCCATAGACAGCCCCAACATTAATTAGTTCTTGTGCCATCTCTTCAAACCCCTTGCCATTTACAATATTAAAAGGCCTTATGTCTTTACAGCAAAAGCTGACACACTTCTCTATCATCGTTTGCTTCACCTTTGCAGGGATGGGTTTTGAAGCTGTAACAAATGATTTGATTGTAGGTTGATTCTGGACACTGCCAGGAGCTCAACATGCTTCATCAGCGACCAATTCCCTGTCGTTTTGCTGTGGTACTTTAACAGAATGTCACTTTTTTTGCATTTTAAATAAACCACTGGCTCATTATTCTCATTATGCACATGGTCAAAACTTTACCACACCTCAGACTTTGCTTTAGTTGTTGGTGCAACCAAAACGTAATCGCCAGAGGCAAGCCTCCATTTCACCTCTTCTGCATGCATTTTTGCATCTTTCTCGTGCTTATCGAAATGCATCACATGACCGACCATTTACTGTGCAAGCATGTGAGCCTGTTTAAAATGATATAAAAAATTAAGCCCGGACCCCAACAAACCCGTCAGGTCCTGTCACGTCCCGTCCGGTTTGGGCAAAGATATTCAGCTCTAACTGACAGCCCTAAAAGACTCATTATAGTCTATTTACAGAGCACTAATGATGCCTGATGCAGCCGGACAAGGTCGCAAGGTCAAATATGCTCTTGAACTGACCATCCTCTGAATATACTCAGAACAACCCAGTAACCACATAGCAATGCCTTACAGCACTTTACTTCACAACATCAGTCTGCTTCTGATTCTTCTTCTTTTTTTTCATACATTTTCCACATGGGATTTTTTTATAAGTCTTTGTTAAAGCATTATAAGCTATGAACAAAACTGACCAGCAATGAGGAGAATCACAACATTGCAAACATTGCATTTTAAGACAAAAAGTCTGACAAAAATTAAAAGGAGCAGAACTGGGAAATTCACAGCTTTTATAAGGGAGAGAACTACACTCCCAAGAGGCATTGCAAATGACACAATCAAACTGAAAAATGATGTAGAAATATATTGATTTAAAGTTGTTTATCATATATATAAGAACAACATTTACATTTATTGCCAAATCAAAACAGCGTAGCGAGACTCATTTACCGTGTGTTTCAGCACAATTTACTTGCCACAACTCTCTGATTGATGACATACAGCATCATGGGTAATGTAGTTTTTCACCACAACATTTCCTTTAAGAACAGAAAAATAAATATTTTTTACATAATTACATTTGTGGCACATCAACATCACTTTAGACACCCAGAGGAATCAAAACCCCTGACAGACTCGAGTGATGGATGAGTCCAGGTGCTTCCAGCACTGAGGTTTTGTTTAGTAATGCTGATGCGGTTTGTTTGACAGCGAGATGCATGTGAAGTCATTCAGTGATGAGCCAAGAACTCAGTAAACTAATCAACAGCAGCGCGTCCAGCCTGCTCAGTGTTTGTCAAGCCAGAAACTAATATTTGGGAGTCAAATGTCCATTACTGGCCTTGTGTAAATGGGTTTGTTGTGTGTAATTACACTGGGGTGTGTTACAGGATGATTTCTGCTGATTATATGTCTGTTTATGCAGCTGAACCAACACCAGTGTGTCTGTATATCATGCTCACTTATTTCCCTGCAAAGTCAATCAATTAAATCATTGTTGTCTTATTCTAGTCTGCAAGGATCCTGTGTCATAGAGATCTAGCTCCAGTTCAGAGGAGACAAACCAGATTTTACCACTACACCAGTCTCATGTCTAATGTTTACTAGCTGTACATTTGTATTTAACATTTTAATTATCAATGGATATTTGTTTTACAAAGCGAGTCAAGGTTATTTTCTGCGAAATCGATGGCGTCATAGTTTCAGTGTTGCGTGTAACCAACAAAACGTAACTCCATTTTTCAATAATATGGCATTAGTTTAGGTCTTTTCATGATAATATAGCTTTGTAATGAAGTGCAAATAGCCATACTAGGTCAGTCGCAGCGTTTTGGGAAACTGGATCATTCACGCAGATCATGATAATGACGCAGACTAAAAAACTCATCGAGGGCCTGCGTGGCATGCTTTTACATTGGTCTTGTTTTTGTAAAGAAATTAAGTTAATATATTCAAATGTATCACTTTGTTTTGACTCATTTACATTATGATACAATTTTATAATGATAAAGGAAGGTAAAGGGACAGACGCACTACTTTTTGTTCCATTGACATCCATTCAGCCGCATGTGAATGCAGGAAACAAGAAACACAATCGTGTGCATTTCATTTCTTTTCAGAGTTAAAATTGCGTAAAATTCAGAGTAAAACACAGTGAGACTGTGGCCCTAGTTTAACTACTTTAGATTAACAACAACACTACACAGGTTGAACAGAACTCTTATTAACTGACTCCGACACCATCAGTCCTTCTGAAGAGATCATGCCGATAGCACACACAAATCATTCACTTCAAACAATAAATCATGAAACCAGGGGTGAGGAATGGAAAGTTTGACCAGTGAACTGATGAGACATGCTTTACGGATCATTGGATGTGGGAAAACGTGTTAAACACACCTGAACATCTAACAGCAGATGTCCTCGCACACCCCATCATGCAGATGGAGGGATTTTGCATTGCTTTCGGGTTCATTTGAGTATTAAAATCAGACTGCAAATTCATTTACAAATGTTTTATAGATCATATTATGCTTTTAAATGGAAAACTTGTGAGCTGAATGATTCCGAGCTGAAGTTTAACAGCTCTGGCATGGAGATTTCCACTGCATGGTTTAATATTAATAACCTAGACACAAGTCTTTATCATACTGAGAGCTTGTGAATGGGGAAGATTTTTGCGTCAACGTATTTTCAGAATTGTTTTACACTCTAAATTTAGCTGAAAACCTCTAGTATCCAGTTTAAAAGACGAGTTCCCACTATTGAAGGGAGTTTAACAATAATGAATTATTCACTAGAGTAAAGTGTGACAGCTAGCACCGGTCTTCCTCTGCTTGTATCGGTCACTTCTGGAGCCCGACTGACTCTAATTATGTCAAAGAGCAGAAGTTTGTCATGCTGGCCATTAGCTGATGGTTTAGTCAAATCTTCCACACACATGGCTCAAGTGGACTCCTTTAAGGCTTTCTATTCTGGGAAAGCTTCAATTTAAGATGAAATCTCAGCGCAAACGTGTGTGTGGCACAATGAAGAGGAAATGTTGGGTAATGTTTCATAGCAGATGGACAGAAAGGGCTGACGAAAGGAAAACACATGGACTCTTGAACTGTGGTTCATCATACGATCCACTCATGCACACGTCTGTCTGGCTGTCTGGGATCACACTCAACTCTATTCTTCTTAATTACTTTATAAACTCTATATTAAAAACAGTATTTTAACTTTAAGTTAGTAAAATGTCCTTTTTATTGAATTATCTCCCACAAACATTAATAAAACTAAATATCGAACACCATCACAGGACTTTTTTCTAAACACCTGTTGATTTTGAGACAGAAGACTTGTTCTGGTTTTAAAATGCATTCTTGAAATAAAGAGTAAAGACACTTCACTTAAAAGACACACTCCGGCTAAAAATCTCCCCAGAAGACTGCTAGCCTGACAGAGGAGGAGGATGCTGAATGCCTTTAGCGCAGTGCAATGTTTTCCGTGAGTGAGGGAGATGGATTGGCTGTGAAGAATCATGTGAAAGTGAGCTCATACTGACTGATTAAATCACACGGGAGAAACGCCTGTACAATTAGTGCAGCTGCGAGGTATATTACACTTAAATACGTTACAGTTCTTCGGAAATATATAATGCCTAAAGGGCTGTGATATGAGATATTTTGCTGGTTATTTGGAATAAGTATGAAAATGTGTTTGCATATGGTGATCATATTTGTCATATTGCTTCCGTACATCAAGTATCACTATAGTTCAAGACCTCAAGGCCTTTTGCCCTCTGACCTTTGATCCCACATCCTTTAGCTTCAATACAGCATTAATTTAGTCTTTAATCAGACTGTCTTCTTTAACTATTTCATTATGTTACTCCAGCGATATTAAATACAAAATAAACAGAGTTTTGATAGTCACACTCTTTGGGGCCAAAACTAAATCTCATTTCCCTTAAAGGGACAGTTCACCCCAAAATGAAAATTCTGTCATCATTTCTACAAGTTGTACCAAACCTGTATGAATTACTTTCAGCTGTTGAGCACAGAATAAGATATTTTGAAGAATGCTGGTAACCAAACAATTGACGGCAGCCATTGGCTTCCATTACTATGGTGGACAATCTGGTTACCAACAGTCCTTAAAATATCTTATTCTGTTCTCAACAGCTGAAAAAGAAACTAGTATAGGTTTGAAACAACGTGTTGGTTACTAAATGATGGCAGAATTGTGCTTTTGGGGTGATCTATCCTTTGAAATAAGGAGTTTATTAGCACCATTATCCCCCATAGTCAGTTTACAGCATGTGCTTGAATGAGCGCTTTCTTTCACTTTAGTGAACTTTGGGGGTCATTTATTTAGAAATCTTGACCCTAACTATGTCTGTTTACACTCATACACGTTTAACTGTCTAATCAGGGACATTAGTCTTTTACTGTTATAAGATAGTTATAAATACTAACGTTTAGACTATAACAGAAAACTTTCTGTATGTTTGCAATTTTAAAAAGGTTTATTTATAACTACTTGGTTTTATACTGTTTCTACAAGTGAGGACGTGTCCAAACGTAGTTTTTTTGTCAGCTTCAGCTCTGGATACAAATGTGTCACCCAAACATGGTAGCTATAATGTTACCCGCACGGTAAAGCGGAGAGACTCACTTAAGCCGTCGGTCAGAAACAGCGGACCGTGATGATGGATGTCTCCCGCTTCTCTCCGCTGGTGTTTAACGCTCCGTTAGTGGATTCACGGCTCGGACAGACCGTTTACTAACCGCATCTCCCCTCCCCAGATATGGCGAGTTTGAATGGTATTTCCTGATCGAGAGATATCACGGGGGATTCAAAGTTATTCTTCCGCTTGGCTCCGGTGATGAGCGCGCGGGAGCGGGGGGGAGAGAGAGAGAGAGAGAGGAATAACGGAACAGGCGGGACTTAAACATCGTGACGCGAGAGAGAGAGAGAGAGAGAGAGAGAGAGAGAGAGAGAGAGAGAGAGAGAGAGAGAGAGAGAGAGTTCCCTCTCTTCCGGACTCTTGGAAAGTTTTGTACATATGACACACTTTCTAAAGTTTGAAAACATCTTTTGCCAGATACATACCCAATTCCGAAAAAGCTGGGACACTGTACAAATTGTGAGTAAAAAAGGAATGGACTAATTTACAAATCTCATAAACTTATATTTTATACACAATAAAAATATAGATAACATATCAAATGTTGAAAGTGAGACATTTTGAAATGTCATGCCAAATATTGGCTAATTTTGGATTTCCTGAGAGCTGCACTTTTCAAAAAAGTTGGGACAGCTAGCAATAAGAGGCCGGAAAAGTTAAATGTACATATAAGGAACAGCTGGACAGCTGGAGGACCAATTTGCAACTTATTAGGTCAATTAGCAACATGATGGGTATAAAAAAAGAGCATCTCAGAGTGGCAGTGTCTCTCAGAAGTCAAGATGGGCAGAGGATCACCAATTCCCCCAATGCTGCGGCGAAAAATAGTGGAGCAATATCAGAAAGGAGTTTCCCAGAGAAACATTACAAAGAGTTTGAAGTTATCATCATCTACAGAGCATAATATCATCCAAAGATTCAGAAAATCTGGAACAATCTCTGTGCGTAAGGGTCAAGGCCGGAAAACCAGACTGGATCCCCATGATCTTCAGCTCTTAGACAGCACTGCATCACATACAGGAATGCTACTGTAATGGAAATCACAACATGACCTCAGGAATACTTCCAGAAAACATTGTCGGTGAACACAATCCACCGTGCCATTCACCGTTGCCGGCTAAAACTCTACATGTCAAAAAAGAAGCCATATCTAAACATGATCCAGAAGCGCAGGTGTTTTCTCTTGGCCAAGGCTCATTTAAAATGGACTGTGGCAAAGTGGAAAACTGTTCTGTGATCAGACGAATCAAAATATGAAGTTCTTTTTGGAAAACTGGCATGCCTTGTCATCCGGACTAAAGAGGACAAGGACAACCCAAGTTGTTATCGTTGCTCAGTTCAGAAGCTGCATCTCTGATGGGATGGGGTTGCATGAGTGTGTGTGGCATGGGCAGCTTACACATCTGGAAAGGCATCATCAATGCTGAAAGGTAAATCCAAGTTCTAGAACAACATATGCTCCCATCCAGACGTTGTCTCTTTCAGGGAAGACCTTGCATTTTCCAACATGACAATGCCAGACCACATACTGCATCAATTACAACATCATGTCTGTGTAGAAGAAGGATCCGGGTACTGCAATGACCAGCCTGCCAACCAGATCTTTCACCCATAGAAAACAATATGCGCATCATGAAGAGGAAGATGAGACAAAGAAGACCTAAGACAGTTGAGCAACTAGAAGCCTGTATTAGACAAGAATGGGACAACATTCCTATTCCTAAACTTGAGACACTTGTCTCCTCAGTCCCAGACGTTTGCAGACTGTTATCAAAAGAAGAGGGGATGCCACACAGTGCTAAACATGGCCTTGTCCCAACTTTTTTGAGATGTGTTGATGCAATGAAATTTAAAATCAACTTATTATTCCTTTAAAATTATACATTTTCTCAGTTTAAACATTTGATATGTCATCTATGTTGTATTCTGAATAAAATATTGAAATGTGAAACGTCCACATCATTGCTTTCTGTTTTTATTCACAGTTTGTACAGTGTCCCAACTTTTTTTGGAATCGAGTTTGTATATGCACTTAAAATGTATTTCAAATGTTCCCCGCGTTTTCTTTTAATTGATTTATTAATTATTAACCATTCACAGTCAAACCCTAAATGATTCAGACACCAGATATAATTGTTGATCTTTTTTTACTAGTGGGTGCAGGACACTATAGTTAATTTATGGAAGTGAGGATAGCAAAATAAAGCGAAGTGTGACATATTATACCCAAAAAAATCTTCATACAGTGGACTCCATTAAAATTTGGTTCTAAAAAAGATTTAGACACTTTGACCTGTGTCAAGTGTTTTTTCTTTAATTGCTAATGTGACCTTTTTCCACCACAGACTGAACAAAATGAAGCATTGCTTGTAAACTGGTTGAGCTAAATGGGCAATATCAATTACATTTAACAGCTGACAGCTATTTTTCTGAATTCATTACCTTTCTATCATTGTTATCTGACATTACTATCACAAAATGAATTTCTTCTGAAACGGTTTAACTCTGAAGTCTTGTCATATTGCATTACCATTTTCCAAACTAAAGCGAATAAGCTAATAATGTGAGAAATGCTGAAGGTGTCTGAATAAATCTTGGTTTGACAGTAATGGTATTCACAGAACACAACTATTAATCATGGCCTTAAAACACAATTGATTGCACAATCTGCTAGCCCCGCCCAAGGCTCACGCTATTGGTTGAGATTTTCTCATTGCCCCGTCCTTCAAATGTTGGCCAATGAACAAGCTCCTTTTTACATATAGGCCAGCATCCTTACATACAATATTACATCAGAAAGATCATGTAAACATGTATATGATGTGTTTGCAGCCGTATGGTGCAGCGGTGTGAATGCGCGTGTCAGACTGTCAGAGGACGATCTGTTGATCCTCTCCTGGTCCAGCTCTGTGTCTTTTCTACAGTCTGCTTCATTTCCCTGAAATATAATATCATCTCAGTATCCAGACCTTTAGGCTTCTTCAGTATATGACACCCTCGTTGATACACACAGATCACGTAAAGCATGACAGACCTTTGTTTTAATACCTTTATTTTATTTAAATTAGAAACAAAACTTTGATCAAAAAAGTTAAGAAGTAAATATCATCTTTGCGATTCATATTTCAATAAGTTACAAAGTTTTGCAATTGCTTTAATGTAGTTCTCTAAACAAAAACAAAAACATGAAAACCAAGAGACCACATCCCAAACCAAGTTTTTTCAAATATGAATAAATAGATAAATGAAAAGATAAAGCATTAAAACTGCCCAGAATTTCCTGAGTCCCCTAACATCACATTTATAATGAAAATGTAGAGATCTTAAGATGTTTTTTCTTACAATAATAATACTATCATCTTTTGCTTTTATGCAACTATTCTTATTTTCTTTTTCAAATAGTTTATGTTTTAGCTTAATTATTTAAACCTGATCATGGTCATTTTATTGTGGCTTGTCTTGTCTTCTCTTGTTTTTTTTTTTGTTTTTTTAATATATTTTGTATGAAAAATGATAGTTTTATTCATTTGTAGTTGTAAGAAAGTCCATCAGAAATAGCGTGTGTGTTTGTGTTAATACCACTGACATCTCTCCATAACTTTGTGTGCATGTGTGTTTGAATGCATGTGACTTATGTACATGATCTTATATTTGTCCTTAGCATGTACACACACATGAGTGTGCAAGATAACAAACATCTCACGTTAACCATTCAGCTGTGCAGCTCAGCGTCTGGGGTCCGCTTCAGTAATCTCCATCCTGACGACAGAAAGAGAGAGAGATCGACTGCATTACACTGTTAAATCCTCTGCTCTGGATCACAGGAAAAAAGCAGCCGGTCCAAGAGCAGACAGCGCTTCAGCTTTCAGGTTAATGTCTGTTCCTTCAGGCTCCTCAGTGTGAATAAAAACATTATTGGATCATCATCACTCACGCTCATCTCGCTCATGTTAGATGACACTCTTTCCAGTCGAGTGATTCCTGTGATGGTTCGTAATCATTCACTGAATAAACTCTCTGAACGACTGAATGTCGTTTGTTATTATGAAATCACTTCTGTGACAAAACAGGTTCAATATCAAACATGCTATTACAGAATTATTTCTGTAAAAACAAAAAAAGAAGAATGCAGAAAAAAACAAAAAACAGATGCCAGGAATTATACGTTGCAGTTTTCCAGTGAAGTGTGTCATTTTGACACCAAATGTAAGAGCAAAAATAATGACTGTTTTCAAAAGACTTTTCCATTGGTCAGAGAAACAGATGGACCCACCCTAAAATCACAGCATTGATTAAATCACTGCTGATCATGATGCTCTAACCAACAGAGACACTTACAAATCTCTCTTTATTGATCTGTGATATGAGAAGGTGTTATAACAAGGATAAAATTACACACTTCTGTGCCGAAGAGGTCAAACCTTCACAACCTGTCACAAACACATTCCCGCTGGCCATGCAGGACACAATTAATTAAATTTCAGTCTGCTCCTCACACAATGGCTTCAGAAGACTTAAAAACTGCATGCAATTCACGTGTTTTATTTGTACTGTACATTTTGCTCCATTCATGTTTATGGGAAAGAGCAGCCTGAACATTCCTCTAAACATCTTCATTTATGTTCAACAGAATATGGGTCCAGAGCAATATTAGGGTGAGCCAATGATGACAGAATCTTTATTTACCTGCTCTTATGTTATATGATACACGTTCTGAATCATTCATAACTATAAGCACGCTATTTACAGCACAAAATAAAACACTTCAGAGACTGCAGTCTACTTCATCATCATCCTCACAGAGAGTGAGCGGGTTACTAATGTGTAATCCATTTCTAATTGAACTGAAAACGATCAGTCAGATCTCACAGTAATTCATCAGAGAGATCAAATGCAGCACCTCGTGGCCGTTTGCAGAAAAACAACAGAGCAACCCGAACCAAACAAGCTTCAGAGCTGGTGGATTATCTGCTGCTAGAGCAAACCATAGCCATGGGGTCTCTGACTTTCATCAGGAGAACACGAAACAGCATCACCAGGAAAGAAAACTGATCATAGTTTTTATTATTATGCTTGTTTGTCACATTTAAACGTGAAGTGTATCATTTCTGGCAGGGTTACTTTAGAAAAATAATGTGATTTATAAAGTTTTTATATCATATTTCATAGTTGTTTTTTCACTTGTCTTTCCAAAGTTAGTTGTGTCAAGTTGTTTCTTTGTAATTTGTTTCTCTTCCATTTTTATTTGACTCTGACTCTAGCACTCTCTATTCTATTCTAATCTCTTTTTTTAATTGCCCCTTTTAGACTTGCAATCTATTCATTTATCAACTGCTTGTTTTCTTTAAAAAAAAAAAACTTAACACTAGCTTTTCTAATCTTTTTGTATTCTATCCGTTTTCTTTTTATTTATTATATAATAAAAGTTCTGTGTAAGGCTTTATAGCAGTTGTATATCATTGCTCTTTTGTTGATTTTGATTGCTTCTATTGACCTCATTTGTAAGTCACTTTGATTAAAAGCATCTGCTGAATGACTAAATGTAAAATGTAAAATTATTTGTGAAATTACTAGCAATTTCTGAGTGAAGTCTGAAGTCGTCGGGGTCATTTGTTCATATATATTTTGAGCATGCACTGCCTCTGTATTATCTATCATAAGCATCCTTATTAAGACAAATCCCTGCAGAATTGTCTCTTTTTCTCATCTTTTTTTCTAATTTTTCCCTCCTTTTGCATGACAAATCTCCCTATTTCCTAATGTTTTGTCTGCTCTTACCTGTCTGGGTCTCAGTAGGGTCTGTTGGCATCTTTTGGTCTTTTCAGCTGCACTTTGAGTCTCTTCATGCCGATCTGAAATCCGTTCATGGCCTGGATTGCCGTCTGATCGCTCGCTGGGTTATCGAAGCTCACAAAGCCTGAGGGACAAAGAGAAAAGAGAAAAATGCTGCCGTGCAGATTCTGATTGGTCGATAGTGCCAGGATTATTTCAGTTAACTACATTTATGCATTTGATAGACACTTTTATCCAAAGCGACTTACAGTGCATTCAGGCTTTACATTGTTCCCTGGGAATTGAACCCACAACCTTTTGTGCTGTTAACGCAATGCTCTAGACTAAAAACAAAAACACTCAAACAAAATTAATAAACTTTTTAACCTTAACATAAAAACTAAAAACAAAAAAAACAAAAATTATATATATATATATTAGGGGTGTAACGATACGCGTATTCGCATTGAACCGTTCGGTACGACGCTTTCGGTTCGGTACGCATTATGTATACCGAACGGTTCGTTGGAGTAATTAATTATATTTGAAAAAAAAAAAAAAAAGAGAAAGAAATAAATATAATGATATGCGTTCAACAAGGTAGCCCAATAACCCAAACAACGTAACAGGCAACGCCCCTGACACTCCCGAAGAAGAAAAAAACACCATCTTATATGTTTATGTTAGGCTACTCAGCAGGCGCTCGCTCACTCAGTACGCGCTGAAGGCTCGTTGCAAAATAGCCAATGCGTTTAACAGACTAGAAATGAGAAGATCCCCCAATAACCAACAGGTCTGGTGTTTGGGTGCACTTTGGATTCCCTTTAAGCTATAATGGTGATGGCAAGAGAGTGGTGGATAAATAAACAACGGTATGTCGCATCTGCAACATGACAGGGTACACCAGCGGGATTACAAAAAAAAAAAAAAAAAAAAAACAGCGGGAATATCTGGGATATATGCGTCAGTACTATCTGGGAAAAGACGAAAAAAAGGAGAAACATGCACGCAGCAAACTATCCCTGCAGCATTTAGACACTATAGCTTACAGGGAATCCAACCCAAACACCAGACCTGTTGGTTATTTTAGGATCTTATATTTCTGGTCTGTTAAATGCATTCGACATTTTGCAACGAGCCTTCAGCGCGTGCTGAGTGAGCGAGCGCCTTAGGGGCCGTTCACATATCGTGCCTAAAAACGCATGGAAAACGCTAAGCGCGTCTTTCTCCTGAGGCGTCTGTCTTTGCTAAGCAACAATGACGTGCTCTCTCCATGAGACGCGGAAATTTCAGCGAAGGATAAATGGATTTGCAGCTCTAAAAATCGCTTGCAGTAGCTCTGCTACTGAATTTATTTCAAAATTGCAATCCATATACAACTATGATCAGCTGATCCTTCATCTTGGCTGAGCTCTCAACGTTGTTACGGGAACGGATGAAGCTCATTGGTTGGTTCTTGTCACATGACCCGCGGTGCCCTTGCGGCATTCTGAAAAGTTGAGATGTTTTTACATTTTGCTGTATCTAAAACGTATCGAACCGAACCGAACCGTGACATCAGTGTATCGTATCGAACCGAACCGTGAATTTTGTGAACCGTTACACCCCTAATATATATATATATATATATATATATATATATATATATATATATATATATATATATATATATATATATATATATAAAAATGATAATACAATATCACCAGTGTATAGCTATGTGATGGCTGGGAATTGTGGGAGGTTTCTAGGTAGTTGCTCCCTAGTTAGTATTTTCCTGAACACACACGGTGCTCGTTCTTAGCGAAGCACTTGCTTTGATTGGTGGCTCGGTCGACAAAGACTTTTGCAGAAATGACGTTTCCGAACGGCAGAAACATCTGGAGCATTTCTGAGTCAGTGAACTCCTGAGGCAAATGGTAAATGAAGATGTTACACCCCTCAGGACCTGCAGCACACACATACACACACACACACACACACACACACACATACACACACACACACATACATAATGAGAAACTCATATGCAGTTATTTATTAACACATATGTATAAATAAACCAATAATTAGCAATAAACTTGTAAAAAAAGTACACTTATTTGTACTGAATGTGCACTTGTAGTGTACTTAAAAGTATGTATGTTTAAAATAATTCTAGGTAATATAATATTTATAAAATAAAAGATCACTTAAAGTCACTTTTATGTATACTTTTTAGAATGTAATTATATGTAATTAGAGTTCATTTAAATAAGTATGTTTTCATATATTTTGTTGTGCTTTAAAAGAGAGCACCTATTTAGATTTTAATTGTAGTGGTATTTTAGATTACATTTGAAGTACATTTTGTTTTTTAAATGTTTTAAATTGCAACTGCATATACATACATATATATATATATATATATATATATATGTGTGTGTATATATCTATATATATATATATATATATATATATATGTGTGTGTGTGTGTGTGTGTGTATATATATATATATATATATACACACACACACACACACACACACACACACACACACATATATACATACATACATACACATATATATTTAAATACATACAAGTTTTAATAGAAATTATATCATTGTATTAGCTTATCATAAAGATATAGCTTTAGTTTGTCAGTACATTGAGCAGCACTTTAACCATTTTTCAAAGACTAATTATGTAGTAATTATGTAATGACATATAAAGATGAAAGTCCTACTTAAGTGTGTCAAAAAACTCTAAAGTTCAGTTAATTGAATTAAATATCAATGAAGTTACAGTTAACATGCAATTACATTTCATTTGACACTTTATTTTCCTAAGAAGAACTATTTTGTGGAAGTACACAAACTGTCCTTTTCTTCTAACAGGAAATGACATCACCTTCTCTCTGCTGCTGCAGTTGTTGCTGGGAAACCGGGGTGGGTTGCTGTATGTACGGCTGGCTGATCAATCCATATGCGGTCGGATAGGCAGCTGTGAAGCAGAGAGTTTGACACATGCTGATACAGACAGATGTGACACAAAACATCCTCGTTGAGAGACTGAGGAGCTCAGTCACCTGTATAGTGCTGCACGCCTGCGTACGCCTGCTGGAGGGGATCTAACACCGCCCCCGCCGGACTCTGGGCTGGAGGAATGATGAAGAGAAAGCATTCACCAGTTTCTGAATGAATGTGAGGGGTTTTGTGCATGCTAAACTCACTCCCATTTTGTGAGTAGATCACTTGTTAGAGGATGAGTTGACTGAACTTAAAGGGATACTCCTCCCCAAAATGAAAATGTTGTCATGAATCACTTACCCCCGTGTCGTTCCAAACCCATAAAAGATTTATTCTTCTTCGGAACACAATTTAAGATATTTTGGATGAAACGACTTGGACTATTCTGAAGATGATTTTCATACTTTTCTGGACCTTGACACTGTTATTTACTTGGCAGTTTATGGTACAGTCGCAAACATTCAGCTTTTCATCCAAAATATCTCAAATTGTGTTCCGAAGACGAATAAAGCTTTTATGGGTTTGGAAGGACATGGGGGTAAGTGATTCATGACAAAATTCTCATTTTGAGATGGAGTATCCCTTTAACATTTTAAGGCAGTGGGTTTTTTTTACACTGTAAATGAAGTAGCCTACACAGACACACACACACACAAAGACATATGAATACTCAAAATTGTAGAATAGTTCTGTTGTTTCTGGTTTCTAGATTATAATTTTATGTTTAACGTTATGTCATAAAATACTTTTTTTTTTTTTTTTGCATTCTGCTCTTTTTTTATGTAGATTTCAAGTACTTTATTTCATACGATAATAACTTTGTTTTAATCACCATGGGTTTTCTGATGTTATTTGGCATAAATGCAATACATTGAATGCTGTAAAACTGTGAGATAAGATGCGGCTGTTTGTAGTTGTGGCAGGGCTGTTTGGGGGAAAATCCAGGGCTGTTTTTTATTCCCGGGCCGTCCCTGATTGAGAGTAATCTCTAGTGTGCTCTGTGCAGTTTCAAAGCATTAGGGATTCTCCTTACTCACCTTGATATGGATGAACACCATTGGTGTAGATTTCTGAAGCTGGCAGCCCATTGGTGTTTGCCGGTATAGGACTATAGCCGTTCACTCCGATTGGTGGAGGCAGAGCTGAGATGGGAGTGGCTGCAATAGTGGGCGGAGTGTTTGTACCTGTAGCCAATCACAGAGCAGTGTGGAGTTTAAACTGACAAGTAAAAGAACAGTAAAAGCTGAACTCTTCACATACAGATCACCTTGTGAAAAGTGCACTTATAATGTATAATATAAAATGAATGACATTTTAATAAAAATAATCTTTTGTCATGTTTTAAAGAAGAACACTTATTTTGATGTGTTGACTAACATACTTAAAGGGTTAGTTCACCCAATAATCAAAATTATGTCATTAATTACTCACCCTCATGTTGTTCCAAACCAGTAAGACCTCCGTTTATCTTCAGAACACAGTTTAAGATATTTTAACCGGTTCTTTTTGCACCAGTTAACCAAATCGAACTGAATCGTTTTAAACGGTTTGCGTCTCCAATACGCATTAATCCACAAATGACTTAAGCTGTTAACTTTTTTAATGTGGCTGACAATCCCTCTGAGTTAAAACAAACCAATATCCCGGAGTAATTCATTTACTCAAACAGTACACTGACTGAACTGCTGTGAAGAGAGAACTGAAGATGAACACGATGAACACGTGAAGAATGATTTGTTTGCGAACCGGATATCCAGACTGCTTTGATTTGAACTCTCTCTCACAACAGACACGGAAGAGAAGACAATGCTATATATAGTCTTAGTTTTTGCTATTTTTTGGACAAAAATGTATTTTCGATGCTTCAGAATATTCTACCTGACCCTCTGATGTCACATGGACTACTTTGATGATGTTTTTCTTCCCTTTCTGGACATGGACAGTAGACCGTACACACAGCTTCAATGGAGGGACTGAGAGCTCTCGGACTAAATCTAAAATATCTTAAACTGTGTTCTGAAGATAAAAGGAGGCTTTACATGTTTGGAACGACATGAGGGTGAGTTATTAATGACATAATTTTGATTATTGGGTGAACTAACCCTTTAAGCACAAGAACTTGATTTTGATTTTAACTGTGATTTGATTCTAAAGTGTGTTATTTGTCATTACATGATAAAGTTAATGTATTTTAAATGTACTAAATTGCAACTTCATTACAAATGTGTAATTGCAAATGTATTTAAAATACAAGTTACAATAGAATTGTCATTAAAGTATATTTTAGTTTATCATAAATGCTTGTCAGTTTTCAGCAGTAACACTTTAACCATAATTATGAAATTACACAATTATATTTTGCATATAACATGCATTTAAAGCTGCGGTAGGGAACTTTTGACGCTCTAGCGGTTAATAAACAGAACTGCTTGCGTCTTGCGGAAGAACATCGTAGCCGGAACTACTTCTCTCTGTTTAGGTCTATGAAGAATCACACAGGTACTGGGTTACTCCGCAGCGGTACTGAATATTGTAATGTAAGCATATTATGATGTAATTTGGACCTGGTTCCTAAAGCACAGGTAGCTGTGCTGTGTGGTGATGATCACCTGACGAGGGGGTGATGGGGTGATGATGCCGTTACCATTGAGTGCTGCCATCTGCTGCATCTGCAGCGCCGCTACTGTAGACACAGGTGACAGGTATGATGCTGAAGCAGCTGAGACAGACAGAGGAAAGAGTTAACAATACAACTTCCACATATGCTTGAGTGTTTCTTCAACTGCAGGCACTTTTATGGCCTAGGGCTTGATTTTTACTGCAGTCTGTTAAAACTCACTCTCTTCAGTTTATTTACTTACATAGGAATAAACAAACCATTTAAATATTTATTGAGTGAAACTGATTCATGATATGTGTCATGGCACAACAGAAAAATATATTGTTTAAATATTATATTATATTATATTATTAGGGAAAATAATTTACATTATGAAGTCTCTTTTGCTCAACAAGAATGCACTTAAAAAATAGTACAAAAAAGTAATATTGTGAAATATGAATGCAATTTTTAAATTAATGTTTTCTATGTGAATGTATTGTAAAGTGTAATTTATTGCTGTGATCAAAGCTGTATTTTCAGCATCATTCCTCCAGTCTTCAGTGTCACATGATCTTCAGAAATCATGAAAATATGCTGCTTTGCTGCTCAAGAAACATTTCTGATTATTATCAATGTTGAAAACAGTTGTGGTGCACATTATTTTGATGGAAACCGTGATACATTCTATTTTTCAGGATTCACAGATGAATAGACAGTTTAAAAGAACAGCATTTATTTGAAACAGAAATCTTTTTTAACATTATAAATGTCTTTCCTGTCATTGAATTGTTCTTATTGAAGTATAACTATAAATAAGTGTACTGAATTAAGCTAAATGAGACTTTTTGTAACAATTGCATATAATTGCTCTTTTGTTGTTTTCGCTTTGGATAAAAGTGTCTGCTTAATTAAATTTAAATGTAAATGCAAAACCCTATTTAAAACTAGTTTTCTTTCTACATTGATAAAAAGAGAACTTTAAAATCTTATAAGGCTAATGGACATGCAATGTGTCGTTTTGTGTTTGTGTGTGTAGCCGGTACATAGCCTCTCCACTGCCAAGATCTCGTTCACGCCTCCTCGTGGCACACATGGTAACTGGTCCCTTGCGGTTCCAGGCTAAGCTGTACGGGATCTCGGAGCAGCAGTGGGCCCCAGAGACGTGGCATGCAGGCCCATCAGTGAATGGAAATGCCCTGCTGCCCGTCAACCACTGTCCCAGCTATGGGTAAATAGTCCCAACTATGGGCAAATAGCAAAGACCCCAACGGCGGCGCAGGCGGAAGATGGTGGTGTGAGAACCACCACAACGGCTGGGAAGGCGGAAGAAGGCAAACCCCCTGCCACGTGGGTTAACTCGGGAGGGTACAGTGGCCAGGGGAGTAAACCCCGAAGACAAATCTGCACTTGGGGACAGGCATAGGCGGAGTCCAACTGACCGGACCACCGGCAGCCCCCTGCAACTTCCTGCCAGACGAAGGTCGTCATGGGTTCCCTCATGCCACTGGAGGTCCATCTGGCAGGAGTGAAGATGGTGGGAGTTAGGTCTGCGCACCCTCACCCTCACCTTAATCCTCACCTATGCGCAAGCTTCTTGCCCCCCCCCCCCCCCTTAAAAGTCCTGTGGCGATGTGGAATGGTGGTGGGCACAGGCCAAGGATGTGGCTGGGAGTGTCTAGCCAAACTATGCACACAGGCGGCAATGGAGTGATGGTCGCTAGGACTCTGGGATGGAGCAGCGAGTCTTTTCGGCAGCTTCCACTGCGACTGAGCAGCCCCACACTGCTCACCCCTGTGATGGGGAAGGACCTGGAAAAGGTGGTCCAAAAATTGTCTGCTCCCCACACTCCGGACGGTAAACCGCAACCGTCGGAGCATCCCCCCCTCGCGGTCGAAAAATTTAAGTGAAAAAAAATAAGCTAAGCATCGCTTCGTGGAACGTTCGTACACTGCTGGACCTGGTCGAAACCCCGGAAAGGCCCCACCGCAGGACAGCACTGGTGGCCCTGGAGCTTGCAAGATATAACATCGACATTGCAGCTCTCAGTGAGACCAGACTACATGGGGAGGACTCCTTGACAGAGGCTGGTGCTGGGTACACCTTCTTCTGGAAGGGGGTCCCCGAAGGCATTCGTCGTAATCATGGAGTTGGCTTTGCTGTGAAGTCTAAACTGCTGCAGCGCATTCCGGAAACCCCTATCGGCATCAATGAAAGATTGATGACATGGCGCATTCCCTTGGCAAAGGAATGCTTCGCCACTCTCATCAGTGCATATGCTCCAACTCTTGATGCCGAGTACAACATCAAAGAGGATTTCTATAGAGCTCTTGATGCCATCCTACAGAAAACCCCAGCTTCAGACAGAATCATACTCATGGGAACTTCAATGCTAGAGTGGGAACGGAGCATATGGTATGGAGTAAAGTCATCGGCCAGCATGGTGTGGGGAAAATGAACCACAACGGGCTCAGACTCCTCTCTCTCTGTGCAGAGCACCAGCTGGTCATCACTAACACCATCTTCCAGATGAAGAACAGGCTCAAGACCACCTGGCAGCACCCCCGCTCAAAACACTGGCATCTCCTGGATTACGTGATTGTCCGTCAAAAGGATAGACGAGATGTCCTTACCACTCGTGTTATGCGCGGAGCTGAGTGCTGGACTGACCACCTCATGGTCAGATCCAAATTACTCATGAGTATTCAACCTCGTGTTCCGAGGCGAGCCCCAAACAAGAAACTAAACTGCACAGCGTTGAACAACCTCACCATCAAAGACAACCTCCGACGGCTCCTTGCTAAAAACCTCAACATGATCCCGGAGGAATCAGCTGATTGGCCAGCTCTACGCCAGGCTATTCATAACGCTGCTTCAGAGGCGCTTGGCCAATCAAGGAAACATCACCAGGACTGGTTTGACTGCAACTCAGCTGAGATACAGTCACTTCTTAAAACCAAGCATGAAGCCCATAAAGCTCTCTTGTCCTGCCCTGGATCTCCTACCCATAAAGCCACCTTCACTGCTGTAAGAGCAGAAACCCAGCGAGCCCTTCGGACTATGGAGAACATCTGGTGGGTAAAAAAGGCGCACAAAATCCAAAACCTGGCAGACTGCAATAACACTCAAGGCTTTTACGATGCCATAAAAGCATTGTACGGCCCCAGGAAGCGGGTGATTGCTCCAGTCCGATCAGCTGAGGGGTCCACGCTCTTCAAGGACCGCCACGAGATTCTTGCCCGTTGGGTAAATCATTTTGAGAATCTCTTCAACCACACCAACCCTGTTGACCAACACATCCTGGATAATCTGCCAGACTTGCCACCAACCATGCACCTGGATACTCCACTACTTTTCTCAGAACTCCGGCAAGCTATTTCAGGTCTGAAAAACAACAAAAGCGCTGGACCCGATGGAATCCCTGCAGAGGTTTTCAAACATGGAGGATACACCCTCACGCGTCGCCTGCACCTCCTGATTCAAAACATCTGGGAACATGGGACCCTCCCACAGGACTGGAAGGATGCTAACATTGTTGTCATATACAAGCAAAAAGGAGACCGAGCAGTCTGTGGCAACAGCTGTGGGATATCTCTCCTCTCCATCGCAGGGAAAGTACTGGCCAAGATCATGCTCAGCAGACTGGTTGAGCACATCTCGGAAGCTGTGCTTCCGGAAACGCAGTGTGGCTTCCGGAAGACCAGATCCACAACAGACATGGTTTTTGTCTTGAGGCAGCTGCTGGAGAAGAGTCGAGAGCATCACAAAGACCTTTACGTAGCCTTCATCGATCTCAGCAAAGCCTTTGACACCATCAACCGTGAGTTGCTCTGGAAATACCTATCCAAAATTGGGGTACCACCCAAGTTTCTCAGCATCCTACAGCAGCTGCATGACGGGATGAAAGCCAGAGTCCTCATGGGAGAACTCCAATCAGAGTCTTTCGGGGTAAACGTTGGGGTGAAGCAAGGCTGTGTCCTGGCTCCGATGCTCTTTAACATCCTCCTCTCTGCCATCACCTGCCTTTTCCACCGTGTCCTGGGACATGAAGACGGTGTCCATGTGGAATACCGACTTGACGGAAGCCTCTTCAACATTCGTCGGCTTCAAGCTCACACAAAGACAAAGACCCGCCAGATCTGTGAGCTTCAGTATGCTGATGACTGTGCAGTCTTAGCCCACAGCCCAGACTCTATGCAGTACGCCCTTAACACCATATCCAGTCTGTACCAATCTTTCGGCCTGCAGGTTAACACTCAAAAAACCGAGGTCATGTTCCATCTCACCACCCCCGTTCCCACACCCCCCAGTTTTCACATAAATGGTGTTCCACTTAAATCAGTGGACCACTTCACCTACCTCGGCTCCACTCTGTCCTCAAGCAGCTCCCTTGACACAGAAATACACACTCGGATAAATAAAGCCTCATCATCTTTTGGACGCCTACGCAGCAGGGTTTTTGAAAATCGTAACCTGAAGGTCAGTACCAAGGTTGCTGTTTACAATGCGGTATGTCTCTCCACTCTTCTTTATGGGGCAGAGTCATGGACCTCATACCGCCAGCACATCATCCACCTAGAAGCCTTCCATATTCGCTGCTTACAAAAAATCCTCAGCTTGTCCTGGAAAGATCGAATCCCCCATACAGTCATCCTCAGCAACACCAACTCAATCTGTATGGAAGCTGCTGTGGCCAGAAAACATCTGCGTTGGATAGGGCACACCATACGCATGCCTGAACATCGCCTGCCCCGCCAAGTCCTTTACAGTCAACTAGTGGGTGCGAAACGTTCCGCTGGAGGGCAAAAGCGTCGTTTTAAGGACTATACCAGGGACCTCCTTAAGCGGGCAAACATCCCCCTCACGAAGCTAGAATCTCTGGCACTTGACCGATCAGCCTGGCAGGCCACCTGTGCTGCTGCGGTCTCTCAAATACACCAAACCAACCAAGACCAACGATCCATGAGGCGAATCAAGAGACACCAACGGGCGGCTGGTACCCCCCTGGTATCTGGTTTCCCCTGCTCCATCTGCGGTCGAGTGTGCGGATCAAGGATCGGACTTTATGCCCATGAGAAGTGGCACCAGCGGCAAGGTTGCTGAACCCCCACCCCCCATCCCTATCCCTGGAGCAAGCGTTATCATCGAACACGATGGACAGCTAAGAGAGTGTGTGTGTGTGTGTGCGTGTGTGTATGTGTTTGTGTGTGAGTGTGTGCACTGGTTTAGGTGGTTTAAAGAAATTTGTAGAATGACTATGACATTTATGTGAAGTTTATGGGGGAAACTGGCTATGTTCCCGTAATTCAAAAGTCTTAAAAACCATACTAAATGTTTCAGGTTATGCATGTAACCATAGTTCCTCAAAGGAACGAGACACTGCTTCGGAGGACGCTTTGAGAATGCCCTATAGCGTGACCGGCTCTGAACCACGTGTGTAATCAGTCCAATGGATAGGCGAGACGTCAGAGACCAGGAAGCTTAAAAGCATTTGTGGCAAAGCCTGCGTTAGCCTCTAGGAATGAAGCAACACCCTCTGCCTGTGAGAGGATCTCTCCTGATGGGAACCTCCCATGGAATCCCATCAAAGAGGGAAATCAGGCCCGGCCAAAATGGGGCTACTAACAGCAGCTGGGCTCCGTCCCGGTGCACTCTCTCCAGAACTACCTGGAGCAGATCAATTGGGGGAAAAGCGTACAGACGAAGCCTCAGCTACATGTAAACCACAGCATCCAGACCCAGTGGAGCTGGATGAGTCAGAAAGTACCAGAGGGGACAGTGCAATGTCACTCGAGTCGCAAAAAAGATAGACCTGAGCCTGGCCAAAAACTCTCCAACTTTGCTTAAAGCACGGCCAGCATCTCCAGGCAGTTTATATGCCTCGACAGTCCGCGGGCATGGTGGCCACTCATGACCGCACCCCAGCCGGTGAGGGACGCGTCCATTGCCCTCAGGGAGAACCCCTTGGTCTTGAGCCAGCACTGTAGGGGTCTCATTTAAAGCAGGCCATCACTTATTAAGTTGGACACAACTGCCATCAGACCCAGCAGTCTGGAACTGCTTCACAGTAAGTGACTGGCCTTCTCTTGCTCTCGTGACTGCGGTGAGGATAGACTCAATCCGAGCTGGAGACATACGTGCCTGCACCGTGGTAGAATCACACACCACACCCAAATAAGTGATTCTCTGTACTGAAGAAAGCACACTTTCTTGGCATTAAGTCTTAACCCCAGCTCTTTCGTGTGAGGGAGAACAACATCTCAATGTCAAACCGCCATCCAGTCTAATATAAACCAATCATTGCACCATGTTCTCTAGTCGTGAAAGTGTGGGTTGAGAATACATTTCATGGTGCCTGCCTCTCCTCAGTGCCCTCAGGAGATCAGTCTGCCAACCTTGCCGGTGTTCCAGGGTAGAGAAGAACCGTCTCCAGCCCGTCCACCAGATAACGTTAAAATCCCCACAAATTTAGTCACCGCCATGCCTCAGCAGCAGCAGGATCAGAATCCCAAGATTACAAGCATGGACACACTTCTCGGAGCGTGCCAAGCAAGAGTGGACCACTAAACAGCAGGAAAAGCACAATTAGCCCCCTTATTTTTTCTGAGAGCCAACTGCAGAAGCTACGCTCCTCATTAATGCTGCTCTTCATAATATAAGGCATAATATGCTTGTGTAACTGCTTGTGTAACTGATGCTTGTGCAACTGATGTTTGTGCAACTGCGACCTTCTCTTGAAGTTTTGACATAATGGAGCTTATCAGTGGACAAACTGAATAAGAATCACAAACAGATAGCGACTGACACACATACAGAGCGCTTGCTGAATGACAGAAGGCTGATGCTGGCTTCGCTGCATGTGCTTTAAGCTTCCTGGTCTCTGATGTCACCTGCCTATGACGTTTTCCCCATCCATTAGACTGTAATGCTAAAGGGCTTTCCCAAAGCATTCTCCAATGCAGCTCAAGTTCCTGAAGAAGATTTTTTTTTTTTGAAAATCTAAAAATGCAGAAAGTTTTCTGATTGGGGATAGGGTTAGATGTGGTATTAAAATCATTATGACTATGGAGAGCTCCTGTAAACCACCAATACCAACATGTTTTGTACTCACTGCTTGTGTGTAGTCATTATATGCATTAAAGTTGAGCATCACCGGACTGAAGATGCTGAGCTGCGAGGCCACCTGATGCATGCGCCGCATCCCGCGCTCTTTTTCTGTGTCTGCAAACTTCACCACCAGACTGGAGGAGGCACCCTGAGCACAGACAGACAGAGATTACAGCCAACGGGAGAGGAGGAGAGTCTGAGAAGGGAGAGGAGCAGAGGAGAGAGGAGGAGAGACCGAGAGGAGAGAGGTGAGAGACTGAGAGGAGTGAGGAGGAAAGACTGAGAGGTGAGAGGAGGTGATACTGAGAGGAAAGAAGAGAGGAGGAGAGACCGAAAGGAGAGATGAGGAGAGACAAGAGGAGAGAGGAGAAGATACTGAGAGGAGAGAGGAGGAGAGACCGAGAGGTAAAAGGAGGAGAGACTGAGAGGAGAAAGGAGGAGAGATTGAGAGGAGAGAGTTAGAGAGAACGAGATGAGAGTTGAAGGAGAGACAGAGAGAAAGACAGACTGAGAGGAGAGAGGATGACAGACAGAGGAAGAGAGAACGAAAGGAGAGAGGAGGACAGACCAAGAGGAGCAAGGAGTTCTTTCATTCTGTTTGAAACTGGATGTTAAAGTCTATGATAAGAGTTCAGTCAAAGATAAGGCACAGCAAGGACAACAAATCAGCAAATTCCAATGTGAAAATGATGCCAAAATGATGGCACCACAATATAATCCGATGCGGAGTGAGTAAACTTGCAGCTTGATGTGCGGTGTATGCTTCATGGAGGTTGCAGAATACCAACATTCCAGAAAAGTTCATAATTGTCGTTCAATAGATAATAATTCCTCTTTAGTTTTGGTAGATTTGAGCAGTGTACCTTAAGGCCATGAATAGAGAATCATTCGCAGCAGAAGTCTTGTTGCCATGTAAAACCTGATCCCAGAAGAAAAAGAGATCCTCGCAGATAGAGCTCACTAATAAAAAGAGTTGTCCACAAAATAAAGCACAGTTGCATAATACGCTAAAGGGGGCATTAACCAGGAACTTTCCAAACCTCCAAAAAGCCACTCCACTTGCAGAGCTGTTAAAGACAATAAAACAGGAGAAAGAAGCGGCAGCCCAACATGCCAGCATTCCCCTTCTACCAGAACCGAACCACAGGTTAAAATAAATACACTTTGACTTTTAGAGCGGGAAACCAGGTCCCCCAACACACACACAATGCACCTATCTGGAACTAAAAATCACCTCAATGGGAAACATCAATCTGGCTGTGAATGAACTGAAAGCAAAGGCACTGAGAGTCTTCTTACATGATCAAAATACAATTCAGTATGAAATTCTGATTCAAAACTGGCTAAAAATCCTAAAAGCAATAAACAAGCAAATTGCTCTTTATGGCAGTGAGATATGGAGACCTCTAAAAACCCAACCAGCACAGCACAATCCAGCCCAACCAAATCACACAGTTACAAAAACACAATTACATTGCCTATTGGAAAGATGCCACTAAATTACAAAATAAGATGGAGCTGTATTTAGACCTAAACTACAAAACAGCAGAATACCTGAGCTGTTTAAAATATCACAAATTAAGACAGACTGAGTGATCACTGTCTGGCTCTAGAGAGAAGACGAAACGGAAATAAAGTATGCATTTACTTAATTTACTAAACTTTTTTTGTTATATTTATGTATTATATAATCGTTTATTCCTTATTCATGTAATGAACGATGTTTGGAAGTCATGCCAATAAAGCTCATTTGAATTCGAATTGAATTGAACTGAGGAAAGAGGAGAGAATAAAGAGTAGGTCACTCACGGGAAGAGTTCGCCTCTGAGTAACTCTGGAACTTCACAAACGCACAACCTGTGAAAACAAGACAAACATCAGAGTGTGTCCTCACCTTCTGTCCATCCAAGATGCAGGTGAGTTTGTTTCCTCATCAGATTTGGAGAAATGTAGCATTGCAAACATGTGGCCTTTGTCTTCTCGAGACATTAACTGATGGACTGGAGTGCTGTGGATTATTGTGATGTTTCTATCACCTGTTTGGACTCTCATTCTAAACGCACCCATTCACTGCAGAGCATTCACTGGTGAGAGAGTGACGCAATGCTTCATTTCTACAAAATGTATCTACATGTTAGATGGCCTGAGGGTGAGGACATTTAAATTTCTGTGTGAACTATTCCTTTAACAGACCTTTGCTGGTGCCTTCAGGTCCTCTCAGTACCGTACACTCATTAATGCTCCCAAATGGCTCAAACATCTTCCTCACGTCCTCATCAGACTGCTGCTTTCCCAACATCCACACAAACAGCTTTCTATCCTCTAAAAAGAGTGAAAAAGGAGAAATGGTCGTGATCCATTAATTTAGTTTCATGACTTTGTGAAGTGTGTCAGTATTGTTGTAGTACCATCAGTCTCCAGGAGAGGGAGAGATGATCTGGTTGTAATATGAACTGTGTGTGTGTGTGTGTGTGTGTGTGTGTGTGTTAGTTTGATGATACAGTACTTTTAAGGCCCAAATGTCTAATACAACACTGTTGCAACATGCCTCTGAGATCATCACATCTCTATTCCTAGTATTTATCTACAGTACTTCCACATTGCTCTCTTTGTATGGCAGGCCGTTTTAACATTTATTGTTTAAACTGTATTGGTATAAAACACTGAAACAGAAATCTCATCTCTTGTCTTTTACTGCATTACTATTTAACATTGAATATTATTGCATACTATTGAGATAAGCTACTAGAAATATTACGAGGGCTTACTAAATTTGGAATGAATTAACTTTTTTAAATTAAAAGCACTTGCATTGATATTTTCTAGTAAAAGAAAACCGATTGGTCACTTTCATATTACATTGTATTATTTAAAACAAAAAGTGACAGTAACATACAAATGCTAAATTAACAATTTAAAATTAATTATACTGTTTTTTTATTTTTTTTTATTTTAAGTCTAGTTAATTTTCATTTAAATGTCCAAATGTCTTGCCATAGCTCTCTGGGAGGAGCTCTCTCTCTCTCGCTGTCTAACACATAGTGATGGGAAGTTCGATTCTTTTCCGCGAACCGGTTCTTTCGGACGGTTCGATTCAATAAACCGGTTGAAAAAACCGGTTCATCGGTTCTTTCACGCTCGACGTAATGACGTCATTGGCGATGACGTAATGGCGTCACGTCTATCAAACATTCAAATATTTAAAGTCAGTAATCATAACTTTAGTCAGTTAAAACCTCATAATCATGAAAAGTTTACATTTGAGTTTTGCAACAACACCTAAATACAGTAACAGCAATAATGTGCATATGAGGATTTAAGTCTTCAAGATATAAAGTAAATAAATTAGGTGTCATCAGCGTAGAAACCCTGATCCACTTACTAAACATAATCCATTGCGATGAATTTGTTATTAAATGAACTTACGTTTCGCCAGATTGCCCTTCATCCAAGCCCTCGAAATACCCGCGCTCATAACATTACTAGTACAGAATCAGAATCAATCACCAAAAGAATCCCTTCGGTTCAGACATGCTGTGAGTCAGTTGGCTTCACGCTGAATCGCGCATGCGCAGTATCATCAGTTCATCGGTTCTCAATTCGGACGCGTCCGACAGAAACGATTCTCGGTTGAGTGTACTGATGATCCGAAAACCGATGCAACCGGTTCTTGACTCCAGAACGAGAATCGCTCTAACCAGCACGTGCTGCAGTTCAGTGTCATCAGCTGCTTTACTCGTGTTCATGTTCTGTTTACTACAAACTCAATTTGTGAATGTCATCATTATACAGTACAGATATCTCATAAATCATCCCTTATTCCTATTAAACATAAGAGTCTTTAGAGTCTTAATTATTGTCCAACTTCCCTGAAAACCCATTTGGCCTATACATTATATACAATATACAGATTGGAAACATTAATCTAAAAAAAAAATAATAAAAAAAATCTAAATAAAATAAAGTTATTTTATCACACTTTCCGATGTTTAACAAAATACTTACAAAATTACACGCATGCGCAATATCATCAGTTCATCGGTTCTCAATTCGGACGCGTTCGACAGAAACGATTCTCGGTTGAGTGTACTGGTGATCCGAAAACCGAAGCAACCGGTTCTTGACTCGAGAACGAGAACCATAGACATATAAATAACTAGACGCCTCATTGGACGCTCGACCGCATGTCAACGTCGCCGCCATATTGGAGCGGGCAACTCTCATAACTCTCACATCAGCACAGAAGAAAACATACCAGACTCATCGACAGATTGAACACCTACAAACCGTCACACGATAAAAACTGATCTCGGGGTGTTATCTTTCACAGGTAACTCAACCGTTATTTCTCGATGTTTTTTGGTCATTTTTAAAAGTGAAAGTGAAAGTGAAAGTGAAGTGACATTCAGCCAAGTATGGTGACCCATACTCAGAATTTGTGCTCTGCATTTAACCCATCCGAAATGCACACACACAGAGCAGTGAACACACACACACACTGTGAACACACACCCGGAGCAGTGGGCAGCCATTTATGCTGCGGCGCCCGGGGAGCAGTTGGGGGTTCAATGCCTTGCTCAAGGGCACCTAAGTCGTGGTATTGAAGGTGGAGAGAGAGCTGTTCATGCACTCCCCCCACCCACAATTCCGTCCGGCCCGAGACTAGAACCCACAACCCTTCGATTGGGAGTCCGACTCTCTAACCATTAGGCCACGACTTCCCCTGACGATTTATTGATAGCTTAATTAACCACTAATGTCAGACTATTAATAATAGATAGCGATATCTCTAACGTAGTTAGCACTGAAAGCTGAGACTTTATAAAAATTCAAAGTTTAAATGAATTCTCATTTACGTTTATATCATAAACTAAAATGGTGTTATGAGCACAATATGTACAGTGAGTACTTTGACTGTCTAGATTAGTGATGGAGCTAAAGTGTCACTACCATTACTTATTTACAAAGATTAAGTGGTAACACTTTAGAATCATGGTCCATTAATGTTAGTTAATCCATTAATTAACATGAACAGTACATTTATTACTGTATTTATTCATCTTTGTTAATGTTAGTTATTGAAAATAAAGTTTTTCATCGTTAGTTCATGCTAATTCATAGTGCATTAACTAATGTTAACAAGCACAACTTTTGATTTAAATAATGCATTAGTAAATGTTGAAATGAACATCAACTAAGATTAATAAATGCTGTAGAAGTATTGTTCTTGCTTAGATCATGTTAACTAAAGTAGTTAAGTAACATTAACTAATGGACCATTATTCTAAAGTGTTACCGATTAAGTTTATCATCGCTTAATTTTAAGGATTTCATAGCTTTTCATAAAACTGTGAACTGATTCTATGTAATTAATTATTATTTTCTCTTCCCCTTTAGCCAGTTGCAAACAGGACAAGGAAAGCTGAGGAAAGCTGTTCTCTGCATTTCCAAGAGACAAGACTATACCTCCACAGACTAGTGTTGTGTTTGTACCAAACCCAGAGCAGCCCTGAATGAATCGACAGATTGACCCTGCTCATATACAAACCCCCTCTCCGTTTCTCTCTGTAAAGATAATTTTTACAACAATATAATTTAATATAAATAATATAATTACCTAATTAAATGTTTCTGTATTTTTTGTCAAATATTTGGAGGTGGATGTGCACACTGGTGGTGTTTGAGGAGATTCATCCTTCTATGTAAAGTGCTTTGAGTGCCCAGAAAAGCACTATATAATTGTAAGGAATTATTAGTTATTAATAATTAAATATAACCAGTTTCCTCAGTCGATCACAATACTATAGACTGCATTTAAAAAGCTTTGCACAGGCTGTTTAATGCTGATAATGTACTACGTGTGTCTTTACACAAACTACATGATGTAATTAGCCTAGAAATGAAAAGCACTGTAACTCATAGTGAGTCCAGCTGCAATATCATTAATGAAATCATTGTGATATTTTTATAATGATTATTAGTTTTGATTAATAACAAGTTTTTTGAGGGGAGCATCTCATATTCTGGTCTGTGATAAACATAACTATACTTTGAGATTTTGTTGTGCAAGGTAAACCTCACATACTCACACTCAAACATTCATAGGTGTTAACAAAAACAAACCACTGTTTCAAAATGTGTGTTTTCTGCATGAGTGTGTGTAATGTGTATTATAGAACAAAATATCAAGCATCATCAAGTTTACATTATTTGACTCTTTAATTTAATAAAATAGAAAATCTTTAGGGAAGCGGTGAAGAATTAATCTTTATTTGTCAGGTTTTGTCTTCACAACTAAACCACTCTATTCACAGAGAAAGACAGAACTGAAATAAAATGTGTTTCTTGAGGATTTCTCAGAGGATTTTATATATATATATATATATATATATATATATATATATATATGTGTGTGTGTGTGTGTGTGTGTGTGTGTGTGTGTGTGTGTGTGTGTGTGTGTGTGTGTGTGTGTGTGTATGTGTGTACATGTATATATTATACTTAAAGAGTTCATTAATTAAACACAATTTGGAACTGGAGTTTTTTGTGTTCTGTCATTAGTTGTGTCTTTATTTGTTTAATAATTATTACCCAAATAGTATTTTAAAATTACATTTCACAATTATTTATTTTACTCTATAATGAACTATTAATTTATTCTTCATTTTATCTATTCTGTATTATTCCACCCTTGATATTACATATTCTTCTTGCTATTATTAATCTATTTTTTTTCAATTATTTATTATGGTATTATTCATATTATACATGTAATTTTTGCTATTATAAATCTATTATATCACGTTTGTTATTGTACTCGCTTTTCATATTATTCACTTTACTTCAAGTTGTACTACATATACTTTTTAATATAACATATCACTTTTACTATATTTCTACTGTGCACTGTATCAGTGCATATTTTAATTTTCACTGGATCCATAGCCTCATCAGTTACATGTGTGATTATTTGTTGTGGAGTTCATCTGTAGCTATGGAGTGCTATCAAATGAAAAGCAGACTACAAGTGTGACACTTTTTGATTTGTATGTACATGTTTTATTCAATTTTCGCAGTAATAGCAAATTATTCATGTTTAAAGATGTATTATTTTGATTTTTTCCCTCAGTATTTCAAAAAGGAATGAGCTGTGTTTTGACCTGAGACACAAGAAAGAAAAAAAAATGTTGGGATTGAACACAGAGAAAGCAATAAAACAACTACATTTAATTGAATGTACATTCAAATCACAGTACATGCATATGTCACAGTTATACTAAATTAACATTAGAATTGTAAACCTAAAATAATCAACAAAATCAACAAGTGAGACAAATGTGAGCTTTCACAATTCCTTACGAAAATTAATAATTTTCGAAACCTAACTAAATAACTGGAGGCAAAGTTTTTTTTTAACTGCACGTAGATCACAAACCTGAAATCGGTTGATAAATGTGAACGTTATCGTGTTTTTATTGAGTAAAAACCATAGACAGTAAAAGAAATGGACACAGCGACCCAATTGGAACTCAATTGAGACGAATGAAGCCCAGTTTTAGCGTTTTTTAGCACTTCCGTTTCTGACGCGCAGACTCAAACGAAGCTTGACGACGTCAGCAACCTGTCTGACAGATGTAAATCTTCTAGTAGCTGTGCGTGCAAACTGCCATCGTTAATCTTGCAGAGACGGCGAGCTTGAGCGGGGAGTTCTTTGGCGTGAGTGAGCAGGAGTAAGTATTCTGATTAATTATTTTGTATAGTATTTTAAAATGTAATGCCAGTACACCATATTAAGTTAATTGCCTGCGAGCTTCTCCACCTGTCTGTACGGTAATGCGACAGAGAGCCGAGTGGTTATGACGCAATCGTTAGCCTATTTTTTACAAAAACTGTTTATACGGGGCCATAATGTAACATAGAAGGTAATGGAGCCCTTTATACATTGTCGTGTATCTTTAGAAATAAATAATGGACAAACAGAGTCTTTAAACGCCTCAGATGTAAAGTTATTCGCTGTCAAAGTGACACCAAAATGAATGGGAGTCAATGGGAATGCTAACGCAAGTGAAGTTCTGCTAAAAGATGGCAGCCCCCACCCGACTTCAACTTCCGGTCGAGTTCCTTGCCCCTTGGTAAAAACCGCAGCTCCCCGTTTACTTCCATTTATTTTTAAGGTAGTCTTGCCCTCTCTAACATGGCGGATGCGTTGACGTATCACAGCAACGGCTCAGAGCGGCCAATGAGGCGTCTAGTTATTTATATGTCTATGACGAGAACTGCTCCAGCAGTGGGCGTGTTCGTTCATTATCTGACTCGGCTCGGTGTTCATCTTCAGTTCGGTCTTCACAGCATTTCATTCAGTGTACTGTTTGAGTAAATGGATTACCCCGGGATATTGGTTTATTCTGACTCAGAGGGAGTGTCAGTCACGTTAAAAAAGTTAACAGCTTAAGTAATTTGTGGATTTATGCTTATTGGAGACGTGAACCGTTTCAAACGATTCAGTTCGATTTTGTGAACTGGTTCAACCGGTTCACTAAGAAGAACCGGTTAAATTGAACGATTCGTTCACGAATCGGCCATCGAGAGGCGAAGTCACAAGACAAGGTCCGGGGTGTCAAACCGGAAGTGTTTGAAAGGTGGCGTGCTGGAAACCGTCGTGAGTTTTTTGAAATAACGTATACTGTATTTTATTAAGTATAAAAGTTGTTGATATAAGAAGAGTACGATGGGGAAATCGAGGAAAAAGAAAAAAGAGGAGGTTGGATCAGAAACAAGATCTAGAATTGATGAATCAGAGATTGAAGACGAAAATGATGAGATGGGTTGGACACAAGTGGAAGGAGGGAGAATAAAAAGTGTTGAAAAAGCAAACAATAAGAGGAAGAAAGATAATGAAGGGGATTCAATAGGTACAGATGAGGATAGCGAAAGGGAAGTGACAAGTGAAAGGAGAGAGGAAATAAAAATGATTGTAAGATTTAAAGAGGGACAAGGAGTAAAAGGGGTAAACCCAATTGCAAGAATACTTCAGGATGGAGCATTGTTGGTGATTTGTGATAATGAGGAGCAGAGGGATAAGGTGATGAAAATGAAGGTTGTGTGTAAACAAGTGATTTCAAGTTGTAATCAAACAGGTGGAAAATCATGGTTATGTGGAGTAATTACAGGGGTAGCATTGGAGGTCACTATGATAGAGTTATATTAAAGGAGGAAATGTAATTGAAGCAAAACGACTGCAAAGGAATAGAGAAGGGAATAAGGAAGAAAGTCTTTCTGTAATGTTGCGTTTTGAAAGTGGTGGAGTGCTACCAAGTAAAGTGATGATTGGATATGTTTGCTTTCGGGTGAGAGAATATGTGCGTGCTCCGATGAGATGCTATAACTGCCAGAGATATGGTCATATTGCAAGTGTTTGCAGAGCCAAAAAGAGATGTGCACATTGTGGGGAAGAACATGAGTACGGAAAATGTGGAAGAGATGTGGAAGCAAAATGTTGTAATTGTGGAGGAGCCCATAATGTGGCATATGGAGGATGTGAAGTGAGAAAGAGAGCAGTAGAAATTCAGAAGGAAAGAGATGGAAATAAGCTGTCATATGCGGAAGCAGTTAAAAAGGTGGACTCAAGGAAAAAGAAAGAAAGTGAGGAGAAGGAGTTGTGGAAAGATCGAACCAGAAATGAAGAAAAGGAAAGCAAAAAATCGGATGACACAATGATAGTTAGTAAAAAAAGTTTTGTGTTATTCATGGCAGAGGTAATAAATTGTTCAGCGCAGACTGAAAGAAGAACAGAAAAGATACAGATAATAGTGAGAGCAGCAGATAGGTTCCTGGATATTAAAGGGCTAACATGGGAAATGGTTAGAGATGGTCTAACTTTAGAAATACAGCCTAGTCAAGAATCATGGGATGGACAACAATCTTGATGTTAGTAATTTTACAATGGAATGCTAGGAGTTTGGTGGCTAATGGATTGGAGTTTAAAGGTTATCTAAATAAGATGGAGGAAAAGCCAGATGTGATATGTGTACAAGAGTCTTGGCTGAAACCTAAATTAGATTTTGTAATTAAAGGGTATGTTTCTGTGAGAAGAGATCGGGAAGAGGGAAATGGTGGTGGGTGGGTTACTTTCATTAAGTCTGAAATGCAGTATAGAATGGTGGGGAAAGGAAGAGAAATGGAATATGTAGTGGTGGAGGTATGGAAGGATGATAAGAGTGTTGTAATAATAAATTTTTATAATCCATGTAGACAAATGACATTGGAAGATATGTTAAAGATAGAAGGGCAAAGTAGAGAGAGGGTGATATGGTGTGGGGATTTCAATGCCCATAGTAGTATGTGGGGAGGAAGTGTAACTGACAGAAATGGGAAGGTGGTTGAAGAATTGATGGATGAGATGAATCTGATCTGTATGAATGATAGGGGAGGTACACGAGTAGACATGAGAACAGGTCAAGAAGCGGTGTTGGATTTAACCCTTGTAAAAAGTAGGTTAGGGGGTAAAATTAACTGGAAGGTATTAAGGAAATGTACTATAGGTAGTGACCACTTTCCTGTTTTGATTGAAATGAGTGTCAATATGAATAATTGTGTAAAAAGAAGTGAGAGAAGAGAAGGGAGATGGAATTATGAAAAAGCTAACTGGACTGAATATGTGAAAATGGTGGAGGAGGGTATAGACATAAATGAAGTAAGAAGTGTAGATGACATAGAAGCTATAAATGAGAAAATTATAGGAGTTATGAAAAATGCAGCAGTAAGTAATATTCCTAAGAGTAAAGGAAGAAGAAAGACAAAAATGGTACCATGGTGGAATAAGGAGTGTGATGAAGCTGATGAGAGCATACAAGAAGGTAAGAAGATTGCATAATTATACAGATTTAATTGAATATAAGAGAGAACAAGCAAAAGTAAGAGAGGTGGTAAGAAGGGAAAAAAGACAACATTGGAGAGATTTCTGTGATAGAATAGGGAGAAGTACATCAATAGGAGAAGTATGGAGTATGATCAGAAGGATGAATGGAATAAGGAAGGATATGGAATATCCTGTTTTAAATGAAGGGGAAGTTATAGCAATAGAAAACTGTGATAAAGCAGAACTGTTTTGTAATACATTTATAAAAGTAAACAGTACGGAAAATCTGACTGAAGAGTTTAAGAGGGAAAGGGAGGAAGTACTACGAGAGCATCCTCATCTATTGGGAAAGAGACAGGATGGAGATAATATAATGGATGTCCCGTTTGGAATGACGGAACTAAAACGAGCGCTGAGGAGAATGAGAGAAACTACTCCGGGGCAAGATGAAATCAGCTATTATATGATCAAGCAGTTAAGTGAGGAATCATTGAGAGTAATGTTGGAGTTCTATAATAAAGTGTGGGAAATGGGGGTGCTACCGCATAGTTGGAAAGAAGCATTGATATTGCCAATAAAGAAACCAGGGAAGGATCCAAATAAGCCGGCTAGCTATAGGCCAATAGCCCTTACATCTCATGTAGGGAAAGTGATGGAGAGAATGATAACGGATAGATTAGTATATTTTTTGGAAAAAGAAGGAAAATTAACACCTTTTCAAAGTGGATTTAGGGTAGGAAGAGGAACTATGGATCCGGTTATGTGTTTGGAAGCGGAAATAAAGAAAGCTCTGTCAAATAAAGAATCAGTAGTTGCTGTGTTTCTCGATATTGAAAAAGCCTATGATATGTTATGGAGGGAGGGTCTGATGATTAAGTTGGAAGAGATGGGGGTAGGGGGAAGAATGTTTAATTGGATTAATGACTTTCTTAAGCAAAGAGTAATAAGGGTGAGAGTAGGAGATGCTATATCATATCAAGGAATAATAGAAAATGGTACTCCTCAGGGAAGTGTAATAAGTCCAGTACTTTTTTTAGTAATGATAAATGATATATTTAGTAAGGTGGATAGGAGTGTTGGTAGATCACTGTTTGCAGATGATGGAGCTGTGTGGTTTAGAGGGAGAAACAATAAATTCATTATGGGGAAAATGCAGAAGGCGGTGGATGAGGTAGTTAAATGGTCATATAAGTGGGGATTTAAGTTATCAGTGGAGAAGTCACAAGTTATTATATTTTCCAACAAGAAAGTAGATAATGAATGGAAGTTAAGGATATATAACAGGGAAATGGCTCGAGTAACATCAGTTAGATTCTTGGGAATGTGGCTAGATACTAGACTTACATGGAATGAACATATTGATAAGATAGTGAATAGGTGTAAAAGAGTGTTAAATATAATGAAATGTATGGCAGGACAAGAGTGGGGAGCAGATAGAGGGGCGCTTCAAACAGTATATATAGCAATGATAAGATCTGTACTAGATTATGGAAGTATAGCATATGGGTTGGCGGCAAAATCACAGTTAGAGAAATTGGATAGAATTCAAGCACAGGCGATGAGAATTTGCTGTGGAGCATATCCAACAACACCTATAGTAGCTTTGCAAGTAGAGATAAATGAAATGCCGCTTAATATTAGAAGAAAACAGTTAATGGCTGTGTATTGGACAAATCTAAATAGTCAGAATGAGGTACATCCAACAAGGAAAATATTAGGAAAAAGTTGGGAACAAGGAATGAAGAAACATAAGAGTTTTGGGTGGGTGGTAGAAGAAGATATTAAGGAGATGGGGATAAACAATTATAGATGTGTACCAAGAGTAATATATCCGAATACTCCTATATGGATTATTCCTCAGCCAGTAGTAGATTTAACATTACTGGAGATAAGACAGAGTGAAGGAAATAATGGGATGGAAGTAATGAGAGCAAATGAGTATTTAAGAATAACATATGGAGATAGTATACAGATTTACACAGATGCTTCCAAAAAAGGAAGGAGAGTAGGAGTGGCAGTCAATGTGCCAAAGTTAATGGTGAAGAAAAAAGCTAGAATTAGTGACCAGTTGTCAATATATACAGGTGAGTTGATGGCTATTTTGCTAGGAGTACAAATAATTAAGGAAAGGAAAATAAAAAATGCAGTCATATGTTCAGATTCTTATTCAGCAATAGTTAGTATCTATAATCAAAAATCTGAATCAAGGCCAGATTTAATCATGGAAATTCTTCAAAATCTCTTTGAGTTGAAACAAATTAAAATAGAAGTACAGTTTATGTGGGTCCCAGCTCATGTGGGAATTAAAGGCAATGAGGAAGCAGATAAATTAGCTAAACAAGTAGTAGATGAAGATAGGGTAGAAATTGAGTTATCACATAGTTTAAAAGAAATCAAATCAGTAATAAAGGAGGAAATGATTAAAAAGTGTCAACAATATTGGGATAATGAGAGTAAAGGTAGACATTTATATGCAATACAAAAGAAAGTGGGAAAAGGTAGGAAAAGAGGGAGAAATAGAAGGGAGGAAAGTATAATTACAAGACTAAGGGTGGGACATACCGGTTTGAATAAAACATTACATTTAATATCTAAGCATCCAACGGGTTTGTGTGAGAAATGTGGACAAAGTGAAACTGTGGAACATGTGTTTATTAATTGTAATGGTTATGATGAAGAAAGAGAAGTGCTAAGAGAAGAATTATGGAAGAATGAAGGGAAAGAGTTAACATTAAAGAATATATTAGACTTGGATATAGGAAATAGTATGGTTAATGTGTTGTTTCAGTTTTTGAATAATACTGGTTTAATGAATAGATTGTAGGATTAATATGTATATAGGATTATAGAGAGAGGTAGAAGATGCGGATGAAGTATAGTGTGAGACAGTGTAAGTAAATCTGGAGGTAAATAAGGTTGCGGATGGGAAGTGGGAGTTAAAGGGAAGTGGGGTGGAAGCTGGAGGAGCTGAACACGCAGCGCCAGTGGGTTTTATTTACTTTTATTTTTATTTATTTTTTTTGGGGGGGGGGGGGGGGGGGTTGCTTAGAAATGTTAAGAGATAGGAATGTTTCTGATCTAAGCTACCGGATGATGGCAATAATGCACTGTTAAGTGCGGTTGCCAATAAAACGAAAGAAGAAGAAGAAGAAGAAGACGAATCGGCCATCAACACCGACAAAAGCGGAAGTAAAAGACACCTTGTTGTTATGCGCTGAAATGGCATCATCATAAAGTTTTAAACTTTTTATGGTCATTTTGAAGGAAGAAAACCCTCTCTTTTCAGCACTTGGAACTTCCAGTTGTTGCTGCTGTGTGCTTTTGCAGTGAGTTGAACTAAATATTTGATCTCGCGTAATATAGAGTCACGGTTGTTTTCACTTGTAAGTGCGTCATTACAATCAGAAGACTGATAAATCTGCAGTTAATCTTAATGACCAGCCCACAAGTGTAATATTTATCATTGCATTTTTGCATTTGAAGCTGAGCACAATGACTGACATGCTGATGTGTGTTTCAGTGCATCATAATGGAGGCTATTTGGAATTTGATTTTGGCTTCAACTTTTATAGTTGTACTTTATGAAGGTAGGAAACCTCTTTTTTTTTGTCTTTGCCTATTTTTATTTAGGTTGATTGTTGTGCTTTTATACAGTATAATTAATCACAGCCATACTGATGTTCAGTACTAAGGCACTATACTGTACTGTATATTTCATATGTATTTGGTTGAGTAATAACTTTCTTCCATTTGAAATGCATCTGTTCACTATTCAGTGTTTACCTTGCTGTTTGCAATAATTCCCAGTGACACTTAGTAATAATCTACCTGGTCTCATGGCATAAATGTACTTGGGTGCACTTTTTAGCGAGACAAAAAAAATTACAAATAAGTACATCTCTTCTTTCCAAAATAAATGAACACTACTGGCAGTAAAACTTTGAAACCTTTTATTCCTTTTCACACAAATTTACAGAGTTTCGATTAATAAAGTGTATATATCACGTTATGACTTCAAAACAATATTTATATGCTTGGAGATTTGAAAACTGATGCTTTGAACGTTATCACACGTGTTTTCAGAGACGGTAGATTTGTTTGGTAGCTCATTGAGTGAGAACATGTACTTGAGAGGTAAGGAGTGCTGGTACAGATCCCAAAAATGCAGTTCAAATCTGCTTATAAGGAAGCTGAAATGGCACGGTTGCATCAGCTAATGCGTTTTTATATCAGTTTTGCATTTGTTAACACTATCATAGGTTTAAGGGATGGTTTTGGTGGAGGGCATATTTTCAACACTATAGAGAATTAACTTAATTGAATTCTGAACCACCGCAATACGTACCTATATCAACGTAATAAAAACATGCCAGGGTTCACGCAACTAACCCTAAATCAAATATGTTAACACACTCTTATAAATAAAGTGTCCAAAGGGATGTTTGTCGCAGCAATGCTAAAAAAAAAAGGAGCAATTTTCGGTTCCTCGAACATTTCAGTGATCAGTTCTTAAAAGAACCAGTTTATTATTAGTGTAAAGAACATTTAAATCATCTAAACAACCTTTTCCCACAATAACGGACCTTGTTTTTGCAACGGAAAGGTTACACAGATGCCAATAAGGACCCTTTATTTTTAAGAGTGTATTAAAATTATTTAGTGCCTTTTTGTGTAAATGCACTGTAACAATTTTTTGTAACCAAATTCCCTTCATTAGAGAGTCTGACTCTTCTGTGAATATGTTTCAGGAGCGTTCTGCCAGGGTATTCCTTCTGGTTTTGTGTTACTAAACCAACCGTACACATTCCCCGTTAACGCCAGCGGCTGTCATCATGCTGAATGGAGAAAGATGCCAGGCACCACTATCGCCACATACAAAAACCATGTGTGCGTGACTGCCAAAGGTCTTGAGGAAGACTTCACGTGTGAACACAGCCACCTGCTTCTCATATCATCACAATACACTAACCAGGGGCTCTACGAGTTCATCTGTAATGGGGTTAAAACTTCACTTATTCTGGATGTTTTATGTAAGTCTTTCCTATTATCTGATTCATACACTACCAGTCAAAAGTTTGGAATTATTGAGATTTTTTTAAATGCTTTTGTATTTGAATGGAATAGAAATTTAAAAACAGCATTTATTTGGAATTAGAAATAATTAATAAAAGCTTTGATCAATTTAATGCTATTTTTGCATTAGTTTAGTTTCTATTGATAATATTTGAGGAAAAAGAAGCAGCACAACTGTTTTCGAAGTTGATAATAATCATAAAAATGTTCAAAGTTCAATGCCAAGCGAGATATTTTATTTAACAGAATTCGCCTACAAAAAACGACCCGTTTGGACTACATCCCTCTAGTTCCTGCAGTAATTACGTCACTAAAACAGTTTTTTGACTAACCTCCGCCCACAGGAATACACAAAAAGGGGGCGTGGCCTTGTTGCGTTCCTACAGAGAAGGAAGAGCTGCGTTTGTGTTTGTCGCCGAAACGCTGTTATTTTCATCTCTGAGTCCAATCATCTTTGTTTGGGCTTCCCAGGGATGCTGTACTTGGAGATCAGTGGTTACAATTTATGTCTAACTCGGTTCCCGAAAATTATAATCTACATGTAAAACTATGTGCAGCACATTTAGCTGAGGACAGCTTCCTCAATCTCAATCAGTTAAATGCAGGATTCGCACAAAGATTATTCTTGAAAGATGGAGCAGTTCCCTCTTTGTCTGGAGAAGGTGTTGTTTATGGACCACAACCGGTAAGTATATTTTATTATTTAAGTTTGTGCGTTTAACAGTTTCTGTAACTTACTACACAAAGGGCAACACAGGAACCGCTGGCCCAATCAGAATTCGTTATGTGTTTCTGAAGGAGGGACTTTATAGAACAAGGAAGTCATCAGCCCGTTTTTGTGACAGTGAAAACAGCGGTATACAGATAGGTGAATTGTGTGAAAAATACTGTTTTTTTTTACACGCGAAACATGAACACATGTTATTTTGTACACTGTAAACACAATCAAAGCTTCAAAAAAGCATGAAAAATGGGACCTTTAAATAAATGATAAATATTATATAAAATATTATATATATACTATATATTATATAAGTAAATAAATAACCTTTTGACTGGTCGTGTATAAGAGAGCTACTTACTGAAAGTCATCATCATCTCATAATCATCAAGTGATTTTGATTAACGTCATGTTCCCTGTATAGATGCTCTATATAAGAGTGTAGAAGAAACGGACAACATCACTCTGAACTGTTATGCGCTCAGTGCCCAAGATGTGACGTGGCTGCATGACAACGAAAGAGTTTTGTACTATAAGATGGACGGATCTGTGAATCCTGGCAAAGGCTTCGAGAGAAGAGCCATGCTGGCAAACAACTGCTTCAAAACCGGCAATTTCTCTTTGACCATCACACGTGTTCGCAAGGCAGATGCTGGATTATACCGCTGCTTTGTGGATAGTGAAACGGTTAAAGGAAACCCTCACGCCTATGTGCTGGATGTGAACGGTAAGACATGGGAAACTTGATCGCATTGTATCATGTTTAATTTTACGAGTCAGCGTTGATATAATAACAGTGCATAATCCTGATTCTCTTGATTCGCACAGAGAAAAACTCAGATCCAGGAGACCAGACACACTCCAGCTGCAACGAAGCAATTCTGATCGTGCTCACTGCAGTTTTGGGGCTCATCTCAGGGATAAGTGTGACATGTTTGATCAAAATAAAACTACGTGATCGTCAATCCATGTCCACCAGTGAGCGTGACACCACTGAGACTGACCATATGCTGAGATCTGCTATGAGCACAGCTTCACCTGTCAGTGAGAGTCAGTCTGTGGTCACTCATCCTGTTCAGGAGAGCGAGTCCATGGGAGAAAAGCCTTCCAACACCAGGCCTATCTTGTAGTCTGGTGAAACGAGGCCTGTGAAGATACGGTCAGCTAGGCCTGTTTCACACTGCAAGCTGAAGAGCTTTCACAACATTTCTGCTGAATAATAAACTGCAATCAAACATTGATTTACTGGAGCCAACTTTGATTGCTGTGAACTGAATTCACTTGAGAAGCAGGAGCACATTTACATCCACACAGTGATGACTGTAAACTATCCATTTTAAATATTACTCACTCCAGCATGAAGTTTTTCTTTACTGTAAAAGACTGTTTTAGTGGTTTTAGTGTGTTTGTGTGTGGATGAAAGAATGCCAACATGTTATTTAGCAGCAAATTTGTTTGTCATATTTCCTTGCAGTCAGTGTTGTAGGCTTTGATTAATTTGCTGTTGCAGGGACTTAACTTAATATGATATGACGAATCAGTTTTTGCAATGTTCACACAGTGCATTAATGTCATTGTTCCTGATCACATTTACATTTATGCAGATGCTTTAATCAAAAGCAACTTACAGTGCATTCAGGTTATACATTTGTTTTTACCAGTATGTGTGTTCTCTGGGAATTGAACCCACAACCTTCTGTGCTGCTAACACAATGCTCTACCAGTGAGCCACAGGAACAATCATTAAAAACCTCATGCATGAAGGGACTTCACATACAGTATAGCTCCTGTTTAGCACTTTTCTGACTCCGTGGCCATTGCTATTTCATATATTCTCTGTTATTTCTGTCATATGGATTTCATGTTTTTTTTTTTCTGTTTAATGTGTACAGCTTTATATTTGTCGAGAGTGTTCAAACCTTTTTCTAGTTGTTATAATAGTGGTTTCTGGTGCTGACTGAATTATAAGGTTGTACTAGCAAACCAATGGAAGGATTTACGATTAATAAAATAAATAAAATACATTTTGATCTTAAGCAAATGGTGTTGTTTTAAGTTTACACACATATGCGCAAACAGTTTTCAGCATTAATGATGATTTGCTGCTCTAGAAACATTTCTAATTATTAGTCTTGATTAGTTTGATTTCTGAAGATCATGTGACACTGAAGACGAGGAATGATGCTGAAAATACAGCTGTGCATCACAGAAATACATTACACTTAGATATTCACAAAGATAAAGAAAATTGTTCATTTAAATTTTAACATTGCACAATATAATTATATTTATGATCAACTGAACGCAGCCTTGATGAGCAGAAGATCTTTAGAAATCTTTATAATAAGCCAAATAAAGATGATTTACCTCCTCTCCCCTCACTGTCTGCAGGCTTCACTTGAATGGGCCGGTTCATCTAAAAAATAAAAATAAATACAAAGATTTCAAATTAAACCACCATGACTGATGTCACGAGGTATGGGAGAAAAAAAATAACAATAAAACATAAAGATCATAATATATATATATATATATATATATATATATATAATACGAAGATAGAGAGAGTTCTGGACATAAACAAGATAATACAGAAAATACAGAGAAAGAGGAAGACTAATATAGAGCATTCATTAAGTGTGTTTAAAATCAACCAGAGTGATCAAATAAACCATTTAGGCTAGTGACAATGCCCCTGAATTTGTGAGATACCCCTACCGGAGGTAGAACTAAACCCAACAATGTTTTTCTTCATCTCTAAGGTCTCCCATATATGAAATGGATTCTTGGCTAAAAATATTTTACTGCTAAGATTGTTAAATTAACAGATATTGTTATACACCACAAAATCAATAAAGTACTAAAATATAGCCTGTCCGTATGGGAGTTAAGGCATATAAACTAATGCAGATCAATCACACAAGCTCTGAGAGCTTTGAAACTTGACATGTTTGTAGTCAGGAAGTTGATTTAACTACTAGAAAAGACTGAATGTGAATATCTTGATGTATGGAATAAATAGAGACATGTAAACACATATCTAAAATAAGCGGACATGCACAAATTTAATATCTATGCAGAATGTTTTCATTTACTTTGTGCTTGCTTTGCCTGGCATTATCATAGACACACATATGATGGCTTGTTGGAAAGGTGGGGTTGTGCTGAATCCAGCAATACCACATATGTAAATATAGCATGACAAATATGAGTGTTCTGTCACTCAATGTATGAGGTGTCCAAAATGAATGAAAATGGAACACTGACATAATTGAGTCCAAACCCATTCATTATCAGCGGTGAGGAGAATGTTGAGAAATTCAAATATAAGAGACATCAAAAAGTATTTAATATGGCACCTTGTACTATATGGAAACAAAGATTGAAATCGAAAGATAACACCTTACCTTAGCACAAACAGGAGACCAGGAGTTTTAACTTAATGAACTTTTTAATAAAACTATAACTTAACTTCACACAATACAACTTAAATTACTGTCTTAAATAAAACAAATGGCAATCTAACTAAAGAAACAAACACTCTTTGGGGAAATGAGCCCTGTCTTCTCAGGCTGTTTAGTTTATTTTCTAGCAGCAACCATTTGGAACATCAACTGCTTTTGGTCCCCATTGGAGAAGGGTCTGGCTGCAGACTTGCACTTGCACTCTCAGACACTGCTTCTGCTAGCAACGTCACTTGCAGTCTTTATTTTTTATTTTGTTCTATTTATTGATAACTTTTTGTTTGAATTTCCCAACATTTTATGACAGTTGCCATGTGACGAAGACAAGAAAAAATAAACTAAATTACAATGTCAATTGCAATCGCTACTTGCACTCTCCGCTACCTGTGACTTCACTTGCAATCAACACAAATCTTGCATGTTGCCACTGGAGACAAGACGCTGTGGTTGTGATTAAACGATTAAAACTAATTTAGTACTATAACGTACAGGGTCCTGCAAGAAAAAGACAAGCACGGACCTTTGCCACAGAACAGCAGAATATGAACGCAATGCACAAAGTCTTTCGTTTAAGCGTTTTCCTCCTGTAGAAAAAAACTAACATGGCATATGGCATAATGCATTCAGACACATTAAGTTCAATTAAAAGATCAAATTCGATATATAGTTATTATTCAATGTACTGCAAGGCACGCAGATGGCTATGAACACAATGTGCAAACCATACAACATAATGCTTAATGTGGCCTAATAACAGACTAAGATGATAAAGACAATTCAGTAGGCCTAGCCTAGCCTATATGTCTTGTTGTTGACTCTAAGTATATACAGACCAGAAAATATGAACGGGCATTATGCATTAAGTGATTTTAAAAGGATCAGCTCCGTACAGGCAAGCAGACGAGTACAGAACGCAGTGCGTTAAATTGTACATTAAACGTTTTCCTCCTATAGAAAATCATTATAAATAAAACACATAATGTAGGTTAATGGACAAAGACAGTGATATAAACAAGTTGTAGACAGTTTATTCTATATGGAAAAATGCTTAATTTGAAACTTTGCGTGTTGCGTTTATTCTGGGCTCACCTGCTTGCCTGTACATATTAGTTATGTATTTTAATAAAGTAGAGAAGCATTGAGTTTGGCCTTTCTCATCTATGTCCATTATGCCACATTTTGCAGTATGTGAGGAAAATACTATATACATATTCCTTATATTAATGAACTGTACATTTAATTTGATAATTTAATAGCATCTTAATATATTAAGCCATGTTAAGTGTTTTTTTTTTCTACGCTTAGCTAGAGACTTTGCGCAAATGTTCATATTCTGCTGTTCTGGCCATGGATTTGCCAGTCTTGTCTTTTTCTTGCAGGACCCTGTACGTTATAGTACCAAATTAGTTTTAATCATTTAATCACCACCACAGCGTCTTGTCTCCATTGGCAACATGCACGATTTGTGTCGATTGCAAGTGATGTCACAGGTAGCGGAGAGTTCAAGTAGCAATTGCAAGTGACATTGTAATTTAGTTTATTTTTTCTTGTCTTCACCACCTAAATGTTGGAAAATTCAAACGAAAAGTAATAAAACAATTCAACAAAATAAAAAATAAAGACTGCAAGTGATGTCACTAGCGGAAGTGCAAATGTCTGAGTGTGCAAGTCTGAGAGTGTAAGTACAAGCCTGCAGCCAGACCCTCTTGAAACATTATGGGGTCAACTCCCCATGATGTTACAACTGCAACACACCACTCATCCACATTGTCATCAGTGACAAAGTGGGTCATATTTGGACAGTCAGGGCAAGAGCAAAACCCTGCGCAGGTCAAGCCCACAGAAAGACACTGGCATTTGGTGGCATCGGCGCAGTTTCCGTCTTTACAGTAGAGGTGGGTGAGGTCTCTAACTCCTTTAGGTGCTGGTGCCTTCTGGAACATCACAGATTAAATGCAGCCACCTTCTCTGAGCCTCCATCCTCCATCCTCTACCAACTGGGTTCCAGAGAAGAGTTTTGGCCAGGTGGCTGTGATGCCACACTGCTGTTTGGTACATGGCTCTCAGCACATGTTGCTGGAAGCCATCTTCTGTTGGGGGTAGATTTGCTGCTGACACCTCAGCTCATCCAGGTTGGTGCTAGGATGCCCATCTTGGTGCCTCTTCTTTGTCTTTCAAGATCTTTGATTGAGTGTTGGTGGTCATATCTATCAAAAATTATAACGACACAGCTGTTACCTTCCTTTCCCATTAAAGTTGCGATCTTTTTCCAGACACACTCACCCTGGTCATTGAACGTTTGAAAGGCTGAACATTGAGCATTTGAAGAAGATCCATGCCATCAATGATATATGCTGATGGTTCTTTTACACTTGGCAGCTGCTGTTGTCTTCTTTATGCTTCCATCATCAAAAAACAAAGAGGGTGGGACAAAATCATGTTTAATCTGAGATACGAGATTTTTATGACTTGGGAGCGGGGAGATACGAGGTTATGCACTCATTGATAAGAATGATACAGACACAGACGTCGCTGCTGCCAGCAGTGTTCATCAAAGTCTGCGGTCGCATCGAGCCTTTTGACAAGAGATAAGGCTTTAAGGGGTAACTAAACCCCTGGTCAGAGCCTGACTCCACCCACTGGCAATATTTGAAAAATGCTGAAAAGTGGGCAGAGCACAGCGGAGATAGAGGGGACAAACCAAGGGCAGGGCTGAGCGGGTGGGGCGTGAACCTGAGACCCTCAGTGACAGATTAATTGACAGCTGCTGTTAGAGTCGCTAAAATGGAGAGTGACTCTAGTGACGCAAGTAGTTTTGCAACAGAGCGTTCATTTGAAGTAGAGGACTTTTCTCCCCCACCTTCACCTGAAGTGGAGGATGTCGAGGTGTCTGAGGACACAGGGCCAGGGCCTGAGCCATATCAATTCAAGCCACTGGCTCAAACTGCGGTCTTAACTCCCGGATTCTGATAGGCATCCGATGATGCTAGCGAAGCAGCCGCGCAAGAGAGAATGGGGCCAGTCTCCGAGTAAGGCATTGCGTCGCTTTTCAGCGTGAGCTGTGTGGAGCATTTCAGCTGTGTGGAGCATTACCGAAGCATTACAGCTATGGATTTTTAACAAAACAAGCCTACTCAAATGTATCTAACCTAACTATTTTCATTCGTTATTGTAAGAAATGAAAAAAAAAACAGAGTTATGCAAAGATAGGCTTACTTGGCGCCAGTAGATTTCTCCCATAAATAAAACCTGTTAGCCTACTTGGGGCATTTTACATGCACAGTGCCAACTTTGAGTCAGTAAAATAATAATAAAAACAATAATTTAATGATGGTATCCAAAACATTTAATTCAATACAAGTAGAATTAGAAATTAGATACATTTTAAAACTTCAATGAACATGTATAATAAGCCTAGTAATAATAACCCTAGTACTATCGATCATAACATACTTCTACAAAGACTGGAAAACTGGGTCGGGCTTTCTGGGATGGTACTCAAATGGTTCAGGTGATACTTAGAAGGGAGAGGCTATTATGTGAGTCTAGAAGAGCATAAGTCTAAGTGGACGTCCATGACGTGGAGTCCCACAAGGGTCAATTCTTGCACCGCTCTTGTTTAGCCTGTATATGCTTCCACTAAGTCAAATAATGAGAAAGAACCAAATTACCTATCACAGCTATGCTGATGATACCCGGGTTTACCTAGCCTTATCTCCAAATTACTACAGCCCAATAGGAGGAACTTTGATGACATCTTTGTACGCATACGCGAGTGGTTGTGTGGCAACAAAACAAACAGTATGGCGGGCTGTAAAGACGCGACGAGCACTTTCAAGAGAGTTAGCGGGCGAAATCCTCAATATATAAGCACTTTAACATCGGAAGACCGGAGGAGGTTTGGAAAGAAGCTCAAAATTTGTATTGGTGACAAAATCAAAGTTATTCAAAGCCCATATGAGATCTGGGATGACAAAAAACGTTGGTCCGACTCGCCCGTGTCTTGGCCACCAACCTGCTGGGGAGACATTTATTCTTATTTAATAGAAACCCCTGGACCCTTCACTCATGAAAGATTAAAGGCTTTCAAAAGTCTGAAGGCCTATGATTATTTTGTTTCTCGAAAAGTTGGGCCGATCTTTTCTGCCAAACAGAAAGCAGTGATCGTGCTAAAAGCAGAGGTTAGACCTGGCCAAGCAGAGTCACAGCATGATTCGCATCTCCTGTGGGTGATCGCCAAAGAGAACGGCGAAATAATCACTGCTCACTGCGACTGCAAAGCCGGGTAAGTCTTCATTGATCAGTGTTCTTATTTACTTATTTATTTACTGAAAATGTAGTGACTGTTGTACCAATTCAATTGTTTTCAGTGTGAGACTTTCAATGGCGTCTGTACTAATGGTGAAAAATTGTATATCACAGCTTACACATTTCTCCTTCTTTCAAATCCAGTCTTGGAGAAACATGCAGTCGTGAAGCAGCTTTAATGTTTAAAGTAGAAGCAGCTGTCAGGATAGGACTTACAAATGCTGCATGTACTAGTGAGGCTTGCAGCAAAGCACAGCTACAGAATGATGTGAGGAACATAGTCTGGGTGCTGTGGATTGCGGTTTGGGACACCTGAATCAGAAAGCGAAAACATATGACTCGGTTGATTTGACTCGGTTTTATTTATTTTTATTCAATCTTCTATAAATACATAGTCACTAAGACTTACCATGAACAAAATGTGCCTCTCAAACTCGATCAGAAGCTGCAGGCTTTCTTCGGAACGTCCAGGTTCAATCGCCTAATTGCACACAACCATTTCTTTCATTTTTCGCTATCCTTTTCGAAGGGAATTTGAAAAAACTTTTTATCAGGCCCCCAACTAACCGTACAATCGACCACACAGCAAGAGTGAACCATCCTCTTCTCTAAATCCTCCTCCAAACGTGCAAAACAATCAAATTACAGGTATCTAGCGGTGTTTCCTGCCACACGATTCCCATGATGCAACGCGACAAACATAAACAATGACGTCACAAAAGATCCGCCTATTGACTCCCTCTGCCAATGCATTGATGAAATTAATGGTAGCACTTTATTTTACAGTCCTGTTCCTCATGTACATACTATATACTTTTTATAGTTATTACAATAACTATGTAACAACTAGGTACTAACCCTGAACATACCCCTAAACCTAACCCTAACCCATGTAGTTACCTTGTATTACCAGAACTTTCTTAGATAAATACACTGTAAGTACACAATAAGTACATGTTAGTACACGTACTGTAAAATAAAGTGCAACCAAATTAATAGTTGGATTTGCCAGAGCTTTCTTCAGTTAAACAAGGAAAAAACTGAAGTCATTGCATTTGGAAACAAAGATGAAGTGTTCAAGGTGAATGCATACCTTGACTCTAGGGGTCAAACAACTAAAAATCAAGTCAGGAATCTTGGTGTGATTCTGGAGACAGACCTTAGTTTCAGTAGTCATGTCAAAGCAGTAACTAAATCAGCATACTATCATCTCAAAAACATTGCATTAATTAGAGGTTTTGTTTCCAGTCAAGACTTGGAGAAACTTGTTCATGCCTTTATCACCAGCAGGGTGGACTATTGTAATGGGCTCCTCACCGGCCTTCCCAAAAAGACCATTAGACAGCTGCAGCTCATCCAGAACACTGCTGCCAGGATTCTGACTAGAACCAGAAAATCTGAGCATATCACACCAGTCCTCAGGTCCTTACACTGCCTTCCAGTTAAATATAGGATTGATTTTAAAGTACTTTTACTCGTATATAAGTCACTAAATGACTTAGGACCAAAATATATTGCAGATATGTTCACTGAATATTAACCTAACAGAGCACTCAGATCATTAGGATCGAGTCAGTTATAAATATCAAGGGTTCACACAAAACAAGGGGAGTCCTCCTTTAGTTACTATGCTGCCCGCAGTTGGAATCAGCTTCCAGAAGAGATCAGATGTGCTAAAACACTAGTCACATTTAAATCTAGACTCAAAAGACATCTGTTTAGCTGTGCATTTATTAAATGAGCACTGTGCAATGTCCGAACTGATTGCACTATAATTTCACTTTTTTTTTATGTAAAATCATTTTCTAACTGTTTTTAAATTCATTTTAGTTAAGTAGTTTTTTTCATAATTTTAAAAGTTTTAAAATTGCTTGTCTTTATTTTTATTATTTTTCTTCATGATTATTTTACTTTATTTTATGTAAAGCACTTTGAATTACCATTGTGTATGAAATGTAGTAATAGTAATAAGTAGACATTTAAAATACATCAATAACTGATATCATAGTTTAAAATAGATAAAATCAGAGTTAAGGCTTGCTTTATGTGTTGCTCGATGAGGATTTCTCAATCGTTGCGACTTTAAATCCTGAGGACACAAAATGGCGTGGAAGTTCCTGCCGTGGAGTGAAGAAGAGGTGGAGTTACGAGGATTCTCAGACAGTTGAAGTGTCCAGTGGAGTTAAGAGATTTGCTCTCAATCTATTTTCAACACTTTAGATTGTTTACCACGTGGGGTTTGACCAATAGCATTGAATTGTGTAAAAATATGAAATAGACAAAAATTTGGACATGCGAGGATTCTGCCCGTCAGTGACGATATTTTAATAAAGGTGTTCCATTCCAATGTTAACCTGATTCAATTGGATCTGTGGTTCATATGAATTGTATAGTATACTGTGCCTTATGAAATGTATCATTATTAAATGTATCATGAATATAGATCAGCACTTACCTAATGTAAGTTACTTTGCAGTAACGATGAGTTTGTCAACATTCTTCTCACCACTGATAATGTGATTTGGACTTGAGGCTATTTTGTCCAGCGTTCTTTCATTTTGGACACCTCATACATTGAGTGACAGAACACTTCTCTTTTATCATATATTTGCATATTTGGTATTGCTGGATTCAGCACAACCCCACCTTTCCAACAAGCCATCATATGTGTGTCTATGATAATGCCAGGCAAAGCAAGCACAAAGTAAATGAAAACATTCTGCATAGATATTGAATTTGTGCATGTCCGCTTATTTTAGATATGTGTTTACATGTCTCTATTTATTCCATACATCAAGATATTCACATTCAGTCTTTTCTAGTAGTTAAATCAACTTCCTGACTACAAACATGTCAAGTTTCAAAGCTCTCAGAGCTTGTGTGATTGATCTGCATTAGTTTATATGCCTTAACTCCCATACGGACAGGCTATATTTTAGTACTTTATTGGTTTTGTGGTGTATAACAATATCTGTTAATTTAACAATCTTAGCAGTAAAATATTTTTAGCCAAGAATCCATTTCATATATGGGAGACCTTAGAGATGAAGAAAAACATTGTTGGGTTTAGTTCTACCTCCGGTAGGGGTATCTCGAAAACTAAAGCACTTTTTGACCATTTGTCACTAGCCTAATTGTCTTATCTGTTGACAGTGTGTGCATAAATCAGACATACATACTAATAGACATTATTTGGTAACACCTTTTTTTAAGGTGTCATCGTTATACATAAATTAGCACTAATTTACAAACAATATCAGCTTGAAGTACACTGACAATCCACCACAATAACACGGGTGTAAAATACAGAGTGTAACATAAAAGACTCCAACATGATCATCATCCCAACAAATATAAGACAAATAACAATTTAATCAAATGAACTCACTAAATATGATGGGAACCTCTTTTCTCCCTTTAAAACAGCTACAAGATTCAGCACCCAGGGATGACTTTCTGGAAAACATACAGGGAAGCCAGGACAACACAACACATGTTTTTTTTTTTTCCTCACAGAAAATGGAGGAATTGGTGTATGTTGGGACTAAACTCTCCCACTCATTCGCTGCTAGCCCGCAGATATCAACAAAAAACGGCGGGCCCCCCAACCACCAAAGCCTGTGGGCCATGTTCCTATGAGAGCTCTCCGACCGCTGCCACAACGCCAGGGCCTGAACCCTCTATCTGCTGAAGGTGAACCACAAACAACTGATAGCAGCTCTCAGTGATATGTGTTGGGTCCCCGCTATAATAGCAGCAACATTCACAAATGCTTACAGAACAAGCGGGAACCCAGTGTGCCTGTAGCTTTCTCTATTTCAGCTTTATCACGTGATAGAATGTCTAAGGCCTTCTCAAGCCGAAGGGCAAACTCATCTAATCTGCGGCCTATTATGAATCATACTAAGACTGATGTAAAGACACAAAGCACTGCCATCAATTTAGCATCTTTAAACATTCGCTCACTAAAAAATAAATCATTTCTAATCAATGACTTTATAACCACATACAATCTGGATTTTATGTTTCTAAATGAAACATGGCTAGAAGACAGCTGCAGTGCAACAATCCTAAATGAAGCAGTGCCTCCTAACTTCACTTACATGAGTGTTTGCAGGACTGTTAGGAGAGGTGGGGGTGTAGCTGCTCTATTTAAAGATGTCTATCAATGCAAGCAAGTGTAATTTGGTCAGTACTTGTCTTTCGAATATCTAGGGATTGTGCTGAAAGGTGCCCCACGCATTCTGTTTATTAATATTTACAGGCCTCCAAAATACTCTCCAGCCTTTGTTGAAGAGGTCACAGAAATGTTTTCAATAATTTCCTCAGAGTTTGACTGTTTTGCAATTGCAGGGGATTTTAATATTCACATAGATAATGCAGAAAACAAAACTACAAAAGAAATGATAAGGGTTTTAAACACCTTTGACCTGATTCAGCATGTGCATGGACCCACACACAAAGGTGGACACACTCTGGATCTAATCATCAGTAGGGGTCTAAACATTTCATCCATTGTTACTAAGGACATAGCATTATCTGATCACTTCTGTATTTTCTTTGATATATTGATCTCTGCTACCACTGAATCTAGATCTGTCTCTGTCAGAAGGAGATGCATAAACGAGAACACAAGTGTACTATTTATGGAGGCTATATCTTTAACACCAAGCATTTCTGCAGACTCTGTTGATATTCTCCTTGATTCCTTCAACTCAAAAGTTAAGAATGTTATTGATGATATTGCACCAATTATAGTCAGCAAGAAAACAAACAGACAGAAATCAGTTTGGAGAAGATCAACAGCAGTTCAGACTATGAAAAGACAATGCAGAAAAACCGAGCGGTTGTGGAGGAAGACGAAACTTGAAATTCACTATAGCATCTATAAAGACATCCTTCATGCTTTTAACGTGAAACTAGCCACAGCTAGACAGAATTTCTTCTCAAACCTTATAAACAGTAACTTAAATAACACTCGTACTCTTTTTGCCACTGTTGAGAGACTGACAAACCCACCAAGTCAGATTCCCAGTGATATGCTCTCAGACAGCAAATGCAATGAGTTTGCTTCCTTGTTTTCTGAGAAGATCATCAATATCAGGAAGGCGATTAGCACATCCTCAAGAAATGCAGAGGTCAGACAGATTCGGCCAAAATATCAAAAAGATACTATGTCTATTTTTGAAACAATTGATAGCAACATTCTGGAAGACAGTGCAGCAACTAAAATCCTCAACCTGTTGTCTTGACACACTTCCCACATCCAAACTCCCTAAAAACTGCAGTTGTAAAGCCCCTCCTGAAAAAGACCAATCTTGATAACACAATTTTGAGCAATTTCAGACCAATATCTAATCTTCCTTTTATAGGCAAAATTATAGAAAAGGTGGTTTTTAATCAGATGAACAAATACTTAAACTCAAATGGATACCTGGACAATTTTCAATCTGGTTTCAGACCGCATCACAGCACAGAGACAGCACTCATTAAGATAATAAATGATATTCGCTTAAATTGTGACTCTGGCAAAATATCGGTGCTGTTATTGCTAGATCTCAGTGCTACGTAGAGATGTGGGGGTGTGTTTAAACGAGGTGTTTGAGACTTTAGTCTTTGCAACTTTACAGATCTTCTTTATGCACCAAGAGCTTGTAACATTCCAAAGAAAATTGCATGATATTTAATTTTAATAAAGCACATCTACATGTCCACACAGCAGAATCCTCAGGCACCTCATCAGAATCCTGATGAGGGTTTGGTTTAAACACATCTGTAGGGTTTATATTAAGTCTCCACACATAAACAGATTTTCACACAGCCACATAGACAACAGGTGCAATAGTGCAACGGGTTTAGTATTACAGTAGTAACAGACATATAAACACACACACACATTTAATTGTACAACAAAATTGTTCTTTCTCTCCCAAATTTCCATTCTACGTTCTCTTGTTGTATCATTTATGTTCCATAGCAATCCAATCTTCTCTCTTATATTGTGTGTGTGTGTGTATATGTCTGTTACTACTGTAATACTAAACCTGTTGCACTATTGCACCTGTTGTCTATGTGGCTGTGACATTCTGGAAAAAAAGAAAGCTAATTTAACTGGGTTTATTCAAGTCAATATTATGTAATATCACTGAATGAAACAAAATTGCATAGGTTAAATCAAGTAGATATAGCATTTCAACATCACAAATACTTGCCAGCAGTTTTAAGGTGTAGATGACATTGAGTGCGAGGTGTAATATAATAGCTCTCCTCAACAAACCTCAAGATCTGATACTGCATGAGCCTCAACAAACTCCATTTATAACTTCCCTCTGATAGCATCACTGTGTTATGGCATCATTATAATATTTATTAGAATGAGTGCACATTGAGACACACTCCTAAAAGAGCTGCGCTGCTCATATCCTCACAAACACTGGGTCACATCAGTTTAACCCTGTCAGATGCCTCCGCTGTATTCCTCTCATTAAGGCAGAGGTTTATTTCCCATCCTCACACAGCTCTATTCATCTCTTCATTTTCTCTCTCTGACCTTCCTGAGCTCATTCAACTCCTCTCAACTCATCTCTCATCCCTTTATCCTTCAGAGAAGAGAGGAAAAAGAGATCTTACTGCATTTTAAGTTTGGATCTTCATATAGGTTTCAAAGTGTTAGTTATTCACCGAGTAAACACTATTGTTCAGCTGTTTGGGGTCAGTTTTTTAAGTTAAAGAAGTCGCTTAGGCTCATCAAGGATTTGATGCATTCATTTTATTAAAATACAGTTAAATACAATATTATTACAATTTTAAACTTCTTTCTCTGTGAAAAAAAAGTGTAATTTAAGCTGTAATTTATTTCTTTGATGAACAGCTGTATTTTCAGCATCATTCCTCCAGTCTTCAGAGTCACATGATCTTCAGAAATCAAGAAAATATGATGATTTACTGCTCAAGAAACATTTCTGATTATTATCAGTGTTGAACACAGTTATGCTGCACAATATTGTTGTGGAAACTGTGACATGTTTTACTTCGATGAACAGAATTTAAGGAACATCATTTATTTATTTTTGTATTATACATTATAAATGTCTTTACTGTGTTTACTTTTGATCAGTTTAATGCATCCTTGACACAAAAAAAGTATTAATAAAAAAAAAAATGGACTGACCACAAACTTTTGATCTATCTATCAGGACTTTAATTGCATTATATGCTGTATAATTATTAGTCTATGTAAACCTTTGGCTATACATCACAGCTTTAAACTTTTCTTCATCTTGCAGCATGAAAGTAGTAGGGCTGTAACTAGCCATTATTTTGATAACGGATTAGTTGCTTGATAATTCTTTATATTAAACGATTAATCAGATAAAAAGCGTTTCTTTTATACTGACTGTATACACTACTCCACATACAGCCCAATGCGGTCCACAAACAGACGTGCCAACTGAAAGCTATAAACATACTGTATGATGAACATATCTATGCTATTACACACTGTTATCCAATCATAGTTACTATAGTTAAATGCTTGGATTACTTTAAACCTAAATTTAACATCCAACAACATTTTTATATATATATATATATATATATATATATATATATATATATATAACCCTCCCCAGGGCTTACAAGTAATGGGGAAGGTGTAAAAGAAGGGCAACAACCACAGTGTGTTTCCTTGCAACCACAAACAAATTTATTAAACACGAATGGTAATAAGAAGTGGCAAAGAAACGAAAAGAACAAAAAGTTTTAACCCATTACAGACCATAGGGTTCCCCAATCCCATACAATGGCAATTCCACTATTAAAGAGCACAATCAAATCACAACACAAAACCAATAACACTACAAGTGTAACAGAAAACCAACACGCACTTGACTCAAACCACTACAAATTGTGCCCAATTACCTTAAGAGAGTCAACCATACATACAACAATGGGAACCCCTTTGTCTTTGGTTGATTAAAACAAAACAAAAACAAAGTCCCACAATAAATTCAAATCACTTCATCATAGTGTAACTTTTAAAAGTCATATCTTACAACCCAACATTAACCCACTAATATTTTAGATAAAAGTAAACGGCAATCATGCATCATCTGCAAAACAAAGAAAATATAATTCATGATTGCCCCTTTAAAATATTAGAATTAAAAACAGAATTAAAAACACTTAACACAAAAAAAGCAAACTTCACATACTCCAATATTCAATTAAAATCAATACCTGTGTTAATGAATGAATCTACTCAATTTCTGAGGCATCCACCAGTATATATCCTTTAAGCATACTATAAAACAAACAAAAAAAAACATCCGTTAAAATGGACCGCACTAACCATAACCATGAGTCACAACCCTTACTTCCACAATTTACTTTAATAACGTTCACAAGGCAACGACTAGTTTCATTATCACCAAGTGTGTTTAGTGCATTATCACCAAGAAACAAACCACACAGTTGAAACAAACCACACAGCTTCTCCTACTCAGCACATGGTCCCACAAAGAGAAAGGCCAGAAGATTTGATTTCCCCCTTTATAGTACTTGGACTCATGGGATCTGTAGTCCAACACATTTGTAGTCCCAAGCATGCCTAATATGGAGCCACTACTAATGCTACCTCCATCCCATTCCAATACACCCCCCTTACTTTAAATTGACGTCCCGTCGATCAAATTTCTATGACCATGGTCGAAAAAACAGGGTGTTTGTAACACTGGAGAGCACTGTTCTCGGGAGAAAGATATAACCATTTGAATGGACTTCTCTACACACGGCTGACTGAGGAAGATTATGTGGATTTGTATGCTGCCCTGCTGTGGACCGGGTTGTCTGCCTTACTAGGTCCACCTGTCGCTGCACTGGCTGTTCCGGTTGTCGACATGGCTGTAAAGTCAGCTCTTCAGGATCACCTTCTTCTGCTGGAAGTGGTATGCATGACTCATTCTCTGCAGGCACACCAGGTTCACTTGATAACATGACTATCATATCCCTTCTCTGCTCCTTAAGGATCCTCACTTAAAGGGAATAGTCCTGGACTTTCGGTTCGACCTTCTGATGGGACATAAACTGGTCGCAACTCACTACGGTGTATTTGTCTCACTTTTTCACCATCAACTGGAATAATAGAATATACAGACCCTTGCCCCTCGGGACATCGAACAATTTGATAAGTGGTTGGGTCCCAAGCATCCTGGATTTTCTTTCTGCCTTGATGATCATGTGCTTTTTTTATATACCAAATGGCCTTCCCTTAATGTCATCTGTGACACCTTAGCATCATTTACACGGGCACGCTGAGCTGCAGCTTTCTGAAGATGGGCTCGGGAATTATCTCGGTGGTCAACTATCCAGTCCACATTTGTTGGGCCATAGTCATCCAGTCCTAACATAAAATCTACCGGTAAGTGTGGTTCTTGTCCAAACATCAGGACATAAGGACAGTAACCTGTAGACTGGTGTTCTGTGGTATTCTATGCAAACACCAACTGTGACAAGTAAGATGGCCAGTCTCTTTTATTTTCAGCAGGGAGTGTACTGGGCAGGTCATGCAAAGTTCTATTGAACCGCTCACAATTACCATTCCCCTGAGGATGATATGGTGTAGTGTGAGTCTTTGCAATACCATAGATTTCACAGAGTTCTTTTATCAGGTGGCTCTCAAAGCACCTTCCCTGGTCTGAATGTAACTGTCGTGGGACACCAAACAAATAAAACCATCGTTCCACTAATACACGGGCCACTGTTTTAGCTGTCTGATCTTTAGTAGGGATTGCTTGGGTATATTTTGAAAACACATTTGTCATGATTAATACATTTTCCATTCCACTAGTTGATGGTTCCACGTAAAATCGATTGCTACAATATCAAGGGGTCGGTCAGCCATCAAATGCCCCATGAATGTATGCACCTTCGGTCGAACCACTTTCGAGAGGGTACAGCGCTGACATTTCCTACACCAGTCCTCAACATACCTATACATTCCTGGCCAATAACAGCGTGCTATTACTGGCCTTGCAGTTTGCTCCGTCCCCTGATGGCCATGGTCATCATGAAGGCAGGTAAGCACCTCCTCTCTAAGGGCAGATGGTAACACTACCTGTTGGATTTCCTTATGACCCTCTTGTGGCCAAAATCGTCTATACAAAACACCATCTATTTTCTCCAACTTCTCCCATTGACGGACTAGGTCCAAAAGCTCTGGCTGTTCGAGAGAGCGTTCTTGTAATGTTGGTTGCTGCCTGCGGTCAACCCTCGACTTGCATAAGCAACTGGTCTACACTTGCCCTTGTACTCCTGTGACAAAATGGCACCCAAGCCTTGAAAACTTGCATCTATCTCCAAGATGAATGACTTGCTAAAGTCAGCATAAGCAAGCATAGGGGCACTGGTCAAAGCTACCTTAAGGATCTGAAACGTATTTTATAATATAAGTCCCTAATAATAACTAGCAAAACCTAGAAAGGACCTAAGTTCTTGAGGAGTCTGTGGCCATTTCCAATTTACCACTGCAGCTATCTTTTCTGGATCAGTGCTCACTCCTGCAGCCGAAACGACATGTCCCAAATAACGTACTTTTGGACAAAAAAAAAAAAACAACACTTACTGAGCTTAACTTTAAGATTTTGTTGCCTTAAACAACTCAGTACCAATTCTAGTCGCTGCAGATGATGTTCTACTGTTGTTGAAAAAATGATCACATCATCAAGAGCAGTAGGGACTGAAAACTTTGGTCACCAAAAATTCGTTCTATGAACCGTTGAAAAGTGCTTGGCCCATTGCAAAGCCCAAAAGGCATCCAAAGAAATTCAAAGAGCCCAAAAGGAGTACAAAAGGCAGTCTTGGAATGATCAGATTCAGCCACCGGGACTTGATTGTATCCACTTGCTAAATCCAATGTAGAAAACCATCTTGCCCTAGTCAAAGCATCTAAGGACTCCTCAATCCTGGAAAGTGGATAAGCATCCTTCCGAGTTCTTGCATTTAACTGACGATAATCTACACACATTCTCAAGGGACCATCCTTTTTCTTTACCAGCACAATGGGAGAGGAGTATGGGCTACAACTCTCTCAAATGCAGTGGAGTCATTCAGATTCCTGGGAGCCACCATCTCTCAGGACCTGAAGTGGGACAATCACATTGACTCCATTGTTAAAAAGGCCCAGCAAAGGTTGTATTTCCTTCGCCAGCTGAGGAAGTTTAACCTGCCACAGGAGCTGCTGAAACAGTTCTACTCAGCCGTCACTGAGTCTATACTGTGTACTTCAATAACTGTCTGGTTTGGTTCAGCAACAAAATCAGACATCAGAAGACTACAAAGAAATGTTCGGACTGCCGAAAGGATTATTGGTGCTCCTCTGCCCACCCTTCAAGAACTGTATACATCCAGAGTGAGGAAAAGAGCTCAGAAAATCACTCTGGATCCCACACATCCCAGTCACCCCATCTTTGAACTTTTGCCATCTGGCCGGCGCCTCAGAGCCGCAAACACCAGAACAGCAAGGCACAAGAACAGTTTCTTCCCCCAGGCAATCTACGTCATGAACAGTTAAATGTTCCCTACTTATGCTTATAAATGTGCAATATCCTTATATTTATTTGTTAACCCTCCATCCTAGAACATTCCTGCATCTCAATCCTATTCCATTATCATTTATAGCACAATTGTTTATACACTTATTTATTTGCCAATTTGTAAATCTCCTCTTTTAGTGTTTTTTTTTTTTTTGTCTGTGTGTTGTTGTCTCTGTGTACTGGAAGCTTATGTTACTAAAACAAATTCCTTGTATGCGCAAGCATACTCGGCAATAAAGCTCTTTCTGATTCTGAATGACCTGACTCTCCAACACCTGCTTAATGTGGGCTTTGACAACCTCCCCCTGACTAGGTGGAATTCGACGATGACGCTGACGCACTGGGACATTATCCAACAATGGGATATGGTGCTCTATCAAAGTAGTGCAGCCCAAGTCACCATCATCCTTAGCAAAAATATCCTGATATTTATGCAAAAGATGTTTGACCACTTCCCTTTCTGCCTCTGAAAGCCCTGGTAATTCGACCCTTTCTAGCTCACTGTGGTTTGAAACAGAAGCTGACATCTGGCACTGAATAACAATTTCACTGACACTGCCTTGCAAATTTTCCTTAAATGAAATTTCTTGGTCAGGGGTGCATTTCCCGTACAACGATGCAACTCACTGGTTTAACCACCATAGTACAATGCATCTTTATGAAAACGAACAACCTAGTCACCACTGTTTCCCGAAACCATAGTACCTGTGTCGCAGATCCATAGTTCAAACTACGTTGGTTTGAGCCGTCGTTCTTCTTCTTCGATATAATGGCTGACTGGAGACATGAGCACATACTGCCACCTACAGTAATTTGGTTTTATTTTCTCTTTTCTTCGACTCGAATTACGCTTTTGAAATGACGTTAGAGTCGAGTAATACATTATACACACACAGAGTTAAAAATGTGCTCTTTTCTGATCCCAATGTCAATAATTTCACAATTTCAGATAAATACTATTTCTTATGTTATATTGATAGGCTACTTAACCACAATTGAAAAAAGATGGGTTTTGAAAAACTGATGTAGGCTAATGTTGTGGATTGCTTATTTTGCTCAATCTTTCCTATTTATGTCTTCTTGCCATTCTGATGTTTTAATGAAAATGACACGAAAACCCCAATTTCCAATGCTTGAAATTGCTGTTCTTTCAACAAGGTGGTGGAAAATAGTTAAGTCCAGCTATTTTCAAAGCTGAAAAATAGCATTACAAATGCTGACAAAAATAAAATCTGGGCAGAAATCACTCAAAAAATAAACAATGCTAGCTGGATATGGACAAAGCCCAGACAAAGTCAGGAATAAGTGGAGGGACTTCGCAAGTGTGACAAAACAGAGGGCTGTGGCACGTAAGAGGGAAGCAAACAAGACTGATGGGGTATCAGTTCAGTTCCTTCTGTCCCTACAGAGGAAGAGACAGTTTTGGCCATCCTGGGGCCTGTTGCAATGGAAGGATCCTTGGAGATATGGATACATGTGCATCAACCAGGCCTTTGCCTTCAAAGTCCAGGGGCCTCATTTATAAACGTTGCGTACGCACAAAAGGCGGCGTACGCCACTCTCTACGAAATAATTGATATTTATAAAAAGCAAACTTGATGGGAAAATGTGCGGTCCTTCACGCAAGCTCTGACCCAGGCGTACGCACAAAAACGGGTGAAATGAGAAATGGCGACACCGTCGGCAGATGGAAGAAACACGTGAAAGTGAAAATGACAATACTGCCTCTCATAAATAACATGAAGACTTCACAAAGCAAGTCTTACAATTAACAGCCTACACGAACACCCATTTGATCGATCAGCAGTGAAAAAAAAAAAAAAAAAACCAAACAAAAATTACAACAGAAATTCAAATGAACACATATTTGCAAAAAGAAAAGTGAAATATGTTCTGCAATATTGGCATGTTGTGCAATTCATCCTCATAAATAATATAGTTAACAGAACGAAATAATGTACAAAACTGATATTCTCGTCAATGTGTCCGTCTGGCGGAGCAGATATAGTTGCAATTAGATAGACAGATAGATAGATAATTAAGGAGATATAGATAGATAGATAGATAGATAGATAGATGTATTAATTGTCCACTGGGGAAAGTTGTTTTCATAGTAAAACATTTCTTCATAAGCTACGGAATTATGATATTCATGCATATGCCTTTAATTTGTTTTATTTTTGATTAAACAATGTATGGCGTATGTCTCAACCATTCAGAAAGCAACAAGAAATTACATTTGCGCTGAACAATTTCCCATTTCCACGTCGATTATTACAGACATCTGTAGCTTGTCAGATGCAATTAAATGGATGGAAATAAAATGCCCCATCACAACGCATAATGACGCACAATGGCTGATCTTGCACTCTTAGAAGATGTGGCAAATGGAAGAATTCGGAGTGAACGCATCTTTAGACAGCAAGAAGACTTGCTGGCAAACGAGGACGAGTGGCTTATGAGCCGGTTCCGACTTCCTCGAGCCGTTCTGTTGGACCTCTGTGGGCTTTTGGGCCCGGCCTTACAGAGGAGCACTCGGAGGAACCACGCCGTGCCAGTCCCACTTCAAGTCCTAACAACACTAGGATTCCTGGCGACTGAGGGAATTGGCTGACAGGTCAGGAATATCTCAGCCGACCCTTAGCCGGGTAATGCCAGACGTGTTAAAAGGCATAATAGCTTCGTCCCATGATTCCATAAAGTTTCCATACACGGCGGGTGAACAGGCAAACAAGAAAGCTCAATTTGCAGCTATGTATGGTTTCCCAAATGTCATCGGTGCTATTGACTGCACTCATGTTGCCATAAGGGCACCGAACGTTAATGAAAATACTTTCATTAATAGAAAGCATTTTCATTCAATCAATGTCCAAATTATTTGTGATGCAGAAATGTTGCTCACTAATGTAGTAGCTTGGTGGCCTGGGTCAACCCATGAGTCATTTATTTTAAGACACAGCAGTGTTGGACGCAGACTCGAGGCTGGTGCTATACGTGATGGCTGGCTTCTAGGTACGTTTGATTATAGACATTCACATTTTAATGTACTTCAATGTCTTAACCCTTTCACTATCCTTGCAGGGGACAGTGGATATCCCCTCAAACAGTGGCTGCTTACACCTTTCCTCAATCCACATAGTGCAGAGGAAAGGCACTACAACATGTGCCACAGCCGAGCTCGCGCTATAGTGGAACGCACCATCGGCCTGTTTAAGGGCAGATGGCGCTGCCTCGACTGCACTGGAGGGAGGTTATTGTACACGCCTGAAAAGGTGTGCCAAATCATGCTGGCATGTGCTGTGCTACACAATGTGGCACAGCTTAAAAACGTGCCTCTACCCCCTGGCGCCGATTGATGTGTTGGCCCCGACCCTGAACCCCATCCACACGCATTTGAGCCAAATGCTGCTGCTGTGCGCCAGCGTTTGGAAGTGATGCGTCGCTTGTAAAGAACAACAAAAGGTGTGGAAAATAGTATTTATTCAAGAATTCCCTCATCGTGCAGTTTATTTCAGTCAGGGCAGTCTTGATTTCGCCCAACTCCTTGGCCACCTCTCTGATTGGTGAGGACACGTCCACTGCTGGAGGGTTGAGAGCCGCGTAAGAAAAAGAAAATAAGAAAAAAACAATACTTTTAATTCAGTTGTTAGCTACACTGCATTATTAGGAGGTGGTGGGTGATGGCCTAATGGGTGGGTGATGGAAGCATACATTACTCTTTTGTGTGGGCCACTTCTGCAGTTTGCAGGTGGATGAAGAGGTTGCATGGCTTTGGTGATAGCTGGCTGCTGGAGACATGTCCTCTTCGCCCATACGTCCTGTCACCTGTGCAGCATCCAGCCACCACTGCAGTTTAAACCATTTGTTTAAGCTGACATAATATCTGTTAAATATTTGGCTTCTTTGCCTATATGTATTAAATGAACACTTAAAAACATAAAAAAAATCTTTTGCAAACAGTGTATACCATCTCTCTCGCTCTCTATGTATTCACACACAAACACATTTGTAGAGAGTATTCTATATTCTAATTCTGTAAAAACAACAAAATCACTCACTTATTTATACATTTTTTTGTTACTTTATTTAGGTACATTCATTTAAAATTAAAAATTAATTTACTATAAAAATAGGCCTACAGTAATTTGAGTGTTAACATTTTATATAAGTGAAAACCTCTAACACACTGTTTTACCAATATTGTTATATGAGACATATGTACTTTGGAATGTTTTTAAATTAAAATTAAACAAAGATAACTCACTTGACACACTCACAGTTTCTTCCCAAAAACGAAACAATGGCTGCGTTCTAATCGGCAAAATTAATGCTTTCAGAGGGCACTTCGAAGGGAGAATAATCGCGAGGGCCACGCTGCTTTATAGTTTCAAACTGAATTTGTAATAATAAAAAAGGCAAATTATGTAATAAACTTAAACCACAACTTTAAGTCTTTTAAATCACTCAAAGTGGATTGTGAAATCTTCTAAAGGAATAGGTCATAGGGTCGATAACTCTGAATAGAACACAGCCCAGGTGCTGTGCAATCAATGACGTCTACACAGCAAATTAACGACGAACTGTGCTTCTAACCACAGGTGGAGAGCTGTCATTCTAATGACACAAGTTTGCCTTGCAATTTGCGAATGTTCATTTGAACTATGGTTTCAGGAAACACCGAATCGTTGAACTATGTTGGTAACAACGGAACTTGCAACCATAGTTGGCTAGCGATGCTTTTGGGAAACGCACCCCAGATTGATTAACCATCTCAACATTAATCATACCCAACTTTGCTTTTGCAGGTAAATATACAGTTTCTGTGCTGACATTAACCACAGATACACAAATTTTAGTTTGGGAGGATTGTAACAATGCAGAGATAATCAAAATTCCTGCAGGAAATCCACCGCTCCCATCACCACCAAGGGGTTCAAATAAAGTGGCTACATTTGGAAAAGTTTTAGGGCAGTAAGCTGAAACTAACCTCATTGTTCCGGCAGGAATCTGCACTGGATGCTTATCTTGCACTCGTACCTGGCCAATATAACCAGGACCAAAGGGATCACTGGTTCTCTGGCACTGCAACAATGCATCCTTCCAACCAGTTTCTGCTCGTCTAACCTGTAGGACTGAAAATAAGGCTGAACCATGTTCTTCAAACAAATTGTTATAACACTGCCCTATAATGTTCAGCCCCAACAGACCAGGGACCAGTTCTTTCTTTTTAGACACATCAATGTTTTCAGGGTCTTTCACAACCAATACACCCTGTTTCGGTAGAATTTGTCCCAACACATTAACATCAGTTTCAAAATATCCCACATAAGGGATGTTCAAACCATTCGCAGCTCTCAGCTGAAGCCAGCCACATTTCTTTTAGAGCATCTGGTGCTAGTTGTCGAAAACATTGGTAAAAAAAAAGTCTCTGTTATAGTGGTCACCATTGAGCCAGTATCCAGCAAACATAAAACAGGAACACCCCCCATTTGAATCGTCACTGTGGGACATTTGCCGATAAGACGCTGCACCACTGTAGGACAGACAATTCTTGAGGTCTTTAAACCTTCAATGCCTATTTCAGTTTCTTGACTAGTAACCACAGGAGAGGCACATTCATCTATCTCCTCCACTGGTTTTCCCCTCGTTGTTCCCCCAGCTGACCTAGAGCCAGAATCAACAGGCCATTGTTGTCGACAATATCGGGCAATATGACCCAATTTATTACAACGTAAACACCTTCGAGGACCATTTGGCCTTGTCAAAGGGACAGAGGGTTCATTACTTGAGGGTTTAAGATCATCAAGACGCTTCGTAATCTCATCAATTTGAGGTTGTTGGTGCTTTAACAACTCCTTAATTTCTCTTAATTCAGTAGATTCATTAGGCCTAGGTGATACAGTTACTCTACCCTGAGCAGCATTACACCATAACTGAGCAGCAGGGGGAATAGCCTCTCCTTTGCCTTCATTCCATCTGATAGTCTCACTTCGAACATCAACTAAGGTACAGTGTGGAGTTTGTCTTACAAAACATTTAAGTTCACGTTTAAGTGCTACATCTTTAACCTGCTCCACAAACTGATCACGGAGAACTTGGTCAGCATTCGGGACACCATCTGGACTATTTACAAGAATAGAATCCATCAAAGATATAAGTGCATGAGAGAATTCAATCAGGGATTCACCCTCTCTTTGTTCGATCATAAAACCCTTTCTGCAACTGCACAAATGTTTGTTTCGCTCCATACATACTTCTTAAGACCTTAAATATGAGTTTGGGAGTTTGACGTTCAGCTGCTGCTCGGAGTTTAATCTCCATTCTGGCTTCCCCTCCTAAATGATCTAAAAGGAATGCTACCCTTTCTCGCACAGTCCAACTGTCATCCCCAACGCAGGCTTCAGCCTCCTCAATCCAGTCCTCTATGCTCGAAGTAGAGTCCAAGTTCCCACAGAACCGTCGACACTTCCGCTCCCGAGGAACATACATCACTCTAGTGAAAGGCACAGGAGGAGGAGCATTAATGCTGGATACAGGCTGGTTAAGAGAGTCACGGCTGGATGCAGAACGTTGTTGCATTAATTGTTCATTTGCAGCCTGTGGACTACGTATAGGTTCCCTCAACTCTGTCAGCTCCTGTTCCATAGTTAGTGTTTTCTTCTTGCACGATTGCCGTTTACTTATACAAATACCTTTTAAATACCTACACAAAATGGTGGGTATCAGTGAAAAATAATAATAATAATAATAATAATAACAATAAAAAAAATAACAAGGTCCAAAGTAACACACTGTAGTGCTGCCCAACATCAAACAAACCCTGCCGACTACGCCATTTGTAACCCTCCCAAGGGCTTACAAGTAATGGGGAAGGTGTAAAAGGGCAACAACCACAGTGTTTCCTTGAAAGCACAAACAAATTGATTAAACACGAATGGTAATAAGAAGTGGCAAAGAAACGAAAATAACAAAAAGGTTTAACCCACCACAGACCATAGGGTTCCCCAATCCCATACAATGGCAATTCCACTATTAAAGAGTACACTCAAATCAAAGCACAAAACCAATAACACTACAAGTGTAATAGAAAACCAACACGCACTTAACTCAAACCACTACAAATTGTGCCCAATCACCTTAAGAGAGTCAACCATACATACAAGAATGGGAACCCCTTTGTCTTTGGTTGATTACAGTTTTTTTCAACTGCTTACACACATTTTCCAAAGTTTTCCTCTTTTTTTTCCAAAACTTAACACACAAATTCAAGAATTGCACACACAAGATGCAAAACGCCTCACATCTCTTTCAAAATGAAACACCACAGTCAAAATATCACAAACATATTTCAATAACAAACTTTTGTCTTCCGTTGTAAACGCCTTTATATTATTATAAACACCCATTGATCTTTATCATTTGCACTTTTTGAATGGTGCTTATTTGTCATTTTTTCATGCTTGATTTGACAGAAATGAACTTTGGAACAATGGATGAAGGTAAGACTTGATTTAGTTGAAATGATTCTGCCATGCAAAATTTGGTCCCACTCTATCAAATGTCTTTAAAGTATGTCATCAAATGATTGATTGAATGAATAAATGAATGAACGATTAAGTTTAGGTTAGGTAAGTCGTAGCTTGCGGGCTGTGTATCAGGGATAAATTAGGAATTGTTATTTTATTTTGCTTTTATTTTTTATTCTGTGCATTTATATGTTTACACAGTTGCTGTATTGCTGAGGGATAACCAAAAGGAATAAGTTACAACTAGGGCTTCTTGCACAGAAACCCCTTTCCTAATTCACATTCTCCATCACTTTTTAGAGACAATGAGAAGGCAGGTCAGCAGGCGATACGAGGAAGTACAACATCATGTTGTGCGGCTTATTAATGAGAGCAAAGTCGAAATGAAGAGGCTTGAACATCGTCTGCGGTCTCTGACCACACCTCCACGTACAAACAGTAAAATATAGATGCACACACGTTTTCCCCCATATTGTGTTCAAGTTGTTTTTTTATTATTTATTTGTTATTGAACTGTACTAGCTTAACTCAGTAAATGTATTTATTTAGTTAGCATATGGAAGGCAAGACACATTTCAAATTATTGTATTGTCACCTAGAATTAAATAATTAATCACTGTGTTATCATCCACCTTTTAACAGCAAAAATAGAAGCAGCGGAGCCAATTTATGGAACCCCGCGAGAATTCAGTCCAAGCATAGATCAGTGTGAGTTACATACATTGTGTTTGTGATTAAACTTTGGGAAAGTTCTTTGAAAGGTGAAATTACAATTAATATGTCTTTAAATACAGGCATTAAAGATGCATGGGGAGGAAAGATGATGTATGTGCTGCTTTCCAAAATAGGGCCCTACAAAACATTTTTTTCCGACATAAAACTTCTCCTGGTGAGGAGCTCAAGAGTGAGGTACACAACCAAACATTTTTTATTTTTTACTTTGTCGTTATGCAAAATAAACACAACAATGCATTCATGCACCTAGAGGTCAAGAAATGTAATAGTCGGTCAGCGTAGCGCGCCTTTTATATTGACAGCTATGAAATGGCCAGCATCTGGAAAGGCCATTCAACAAAGCTGTTGAATTAATATAAAGCTGCAAAAGCTTTGAATTCAGCTTTGTATTTTCAGATTGACCTGTCAGTGTACCACTATGTAATAGGAATCATAAACGGCCACTATCACTGGACAGTTATGGTATAGGATGCAACTTGATTTGTTCTTTTTAAGCAAACTAAACCAAAATGCTACACTAGTGTGTGCATAACCATGTTTCTATGTATTTTAAAATCCTTAAAGGTGATCATGCCAGCACAGAAGACGACTTTATTTTTAGACCCTCTGGGAGAAAGCAGCATAAAAGTAGAGAAGTGCCAGGAGGTGACAAGGTATTAACAATGATATCAAATATTCAATTTGATATCAAATTACCAGACGCCACCTGATTCAAATATTCCACCAACGTTAAATAGTAATGACTTTATGAATTTCTTCACTGATAAAATAGATAACATTAGAAATACAATAGCGAATGTAGATTCTACAACATCTAACACTTCAGTTTCATCCATCGCACCCAAAGATAAACTGCAGTGCTTTACAACCATAGGACAGGAAGAGCTAAATAAACTTATCACTGTATCTAAACCAACAACATGTTTATTAGATCCTGTACCCACTAAATTACTGAAAGAGCGGTTACCTGTAGCCGAAGAACCGCTTCTCAATATCATTAACTCATCGTTATCTTTAGGTCACATCCCAAAACCATTCAAGCTGGCGGTTATCAAGCCTCTTATTAAGAAACCAAAACTAGATCCTAGTGTACTGGCAAATTATAGGCCTATTTCAAATCTTCCATTTGTGTCTAAAATTTTAGAAAAAGTTGTGTCTGCTCAATTGAGCACCTTCCTGCATAAAAATGATCTGTATGAAGAATTTCAGTCAGGTTTTAGGCCCCACCATAGCACAGAAACTGAACTTGTTAAAATTACAAATGACCTGCTCCTTGCGTCAGATCAAGGCTGCATCTCATTTCTAGTCTTACTTGATCTTAGTGCTGCGTTCGACACCATAGATCATGACATACTCATAGATCGATTACAAAACTATACAGGTATTCAAGGGCAGGCTCTAAGATGGTTTAGATCCTACCTGTCCGATCGCTAACATTTTGTTTACTTAAATGGGGAGTCATCTCATTTATCATCAGTAAAATATGGAGTGCCACAAGGATCCGTCCTAGGTCCCCTTCTATTTTCAATATACATGTTGCCCCTTGGTAATATTATTAGAAAATACGGAATTAGCTTCCACTGTTATGCTGATGATACTCAGCTATACATCTCAACGAGACCAGATGAAACTTCCCAATTATCTAAGCTAACAGAGTGTGTTAAAAATGTAAAAGATTGGATGACAAATAATTTTCTCCAATTAAATTCAGATAAGACAGAGATAATTATTGGACCAAAAAACACTACACAGAATCTTGCAGATCACAATCTGCAACTAGATTGATGTACTGTTACTTCCTCTACAGTCAGAAATCTGGGTGTTATATTAGACAGCAATTTGTCTTTTGAAAATCATATTTCCAATGTTACAAAAACTGCATTCTTCCACCTTAGAAACATTGCCAAGCTACGAAACATGTTATCGGTTTCTGATGCAGAAAAGCTAGTTCATGCATTCATGACCTCTAGACTGGATTATTGTAATGCACTTCTAGGTGGTTGTCCTGCTTCTTTAATAAACAAGCTACAGGTAGTCCAAAATGCAGCAGCTAGAGTAACTTTAATTTAATTGAATCTTCTTGTTCCTTGTCCTCCATTTCTGACTAGTCCTCTTCCTCCCCTTGCTCCCTTCCAACTCCTCATAGTCGAACTCGTTCTCTGGCTTTCCCTCCAACTCCTCTTACTCTGTCTGCATTGTTTGCTTCCATTGTCCAAAAGCTATTACTTGACCTTTGGCCTATTTATAGGCCACTACTAAAGTTATGATTGGTTTTTGTTAAGTAAAGCAACAAGTGTTTGCACATGTGAGGAGTTAGTGTGAGGCACTGATGAATTAGTGTGGCGTTTTGACTGGTTGTGTTTATAAAAGGAAATCAAGAAACTTCCTGTCAGATTTTTGTGTGTTGCATAGAAAATTGTGTGTTGTGTTTTGCAAAAAGTGTTTAACGAAATTGAAAACGGAGTAAAAGGCCAAAAAATTGTGTATGGTTTTGCAGATTTAGTGTGTGGTTCTGGTGTTTGAGTGTCAGGTTTTAGAAATTGTGTGACAAGTAATCATTTTGTGTGCAAGCAGTTGAAAAAAACCAAAACTAAAACAAAACAAAAACAAATAAACAAAACAAAAAAGTCCCACAATAAATTCAAATCACTTCATCATACTGTAACTTTTAAAAGTCATATCTTACAACCCAACATTAACCCACCAATATTTTAGATAAAAGTAAACGGCAATCATGCATCATCTGCAAAACAAAAATACAATTCATGATTGCCCCTTTAAAATATTAGAATTAAAAACAGAATTAAAAACACTTAACACAAAAAAAGCTAACTTCACGTACTCCAATATTCAATCAAAATCAGTACCTGTGTTAATGAATGAATCTACTCAATTTCTGAGGCATCCACCAGTATATATCCTTTAAGCATACTATAAAACAAACAAACAAACACCCGTTAAAATGGACCGCACTAACCATAACCATGAGTCACAACCCTTACTTCCACAATTTACTTTAATAACGACTAGTTTCATTATCACCAAGCATTGAAACATACCACACAGCTTCTGCTACTCAGCACATGGTCCCACAAAGAGAAAGGCCAGAAGCTTTGATTTCCCCCTTTATAGTACTTGGACTCATGGGATCTGTAGTCCAACACATTTGTAGTCCCAAGCATGCCTAATATGGAGCCACTACTAATACTACTAATGCTACCTCCATCCCATTACATATATATATATATATATATATATATATATATATATATATATATATATATATATATATATATATATATATATATATATATATATATATATTTCTGCACTGCATGTTCCTTTTCTCCCTCTCTACCATGATTGTGTCTATGCACTCAGTTTTTCGAACTACAATAAATGAACAGGCTAGATTGTAAACATAAAAACATAAACACACACACACACACACACACACACACACACACACACACAGAAGCATTAGAGAGTGAACTGCTCATAATAGCACTTCCCAGAGGACAGCAAGGCCACAACACACACATAAACACAAACACACTCATCACTAACATGATGCTTCCTCAGAAGAAAGAAGGGAATGAAAGGAAAAGCTGTGAGCAGTATAATGTCTGTCTTTGGCTGCCCTTAGTTATTGCCCACTGTCTTGTTGTCTTTCCTGAAATTAAACCATTGTTTGTGCTTCAGTGATGCACAGAAAGGGCCACCTGTGTCCCTCAACCAGGGATCGCCTGTGTTTCATCTGATAAAATATCAGACCAATATCACTTTTCAGCAAAAAACAGGACAGAAATGAAGACAAAAATATGGAATAACAAAAGGAAAAGGACAAAAAAAAAAAAACATCAAATGAGAGACAAAGACAACATATTAGGAGAAAAAAAAACAAGAAAGGATACAACTCTCAAGAGTGTCAGAGAAGCAGGAGGCAGAGTGGAGGGATAGAGAGAAGATAGTCGGAGTGATCTTCAGCTAAAGGTCAGCCTGGTGTCACGCTGTTAATAGGATTCATTACTGCATTTGCACCCCATGATCACTCTCAGACCCAGTCTGTGACAGACAGCCGCTCTTGGCTCTGCTCTGCACCGCCTTTACATCTTAGTGCCACATTTCTGAGAGCCTGCAGCTTGAAAAGGGAATACTCCAAATAATGTCTGCGGATACATACAGCTCGCCACTCCAGTGGAGTAATCCAGATGGACACACGCTCTCTGAGCTGAGCGCGGTCTGGATGTGTTTACAGGACACACACACACAGAGATAGATGGCAGGACATGAAAGGGGATAAAATGTTATGAGACCGCTGTCATGCCCTCCACACACACACACACACACACACACACACACACACACACACACACACACATACACGCATGCACGCACACACACACACACACACACACACACACACACACACACACACACACACGCACACACACACAGAAAAGACTCACCCCTGGCAGGGTTTTCTGTTCATGAAGAGCACTTTGTGCTTTAACGGCTGACTCTCGTGCACAATACGTCAGAAAGGCACATCCTAAGACAGAAAGACACACTATTAGTATTCATTCACAGTTTATGTTTGCATTTTTCATATTTTTTATTTATGTAAATAGACATTTTTAATTCATGCAAAATGATCATCAATCATATTAAGATATTATTAATTATATTCATTCATTAAGCAATGACCTACATTTTAAATTAAATTAAATTTCAAGTAGTTTTTTTCCGTACTTCATACAGAATATATGCAACATGATTACACACGATGAAGGACAAAAATGTTATTTCACACTCATTACATTTTCCCATTGAGGCTTCTGGGATAGCTCACCCTGAACTCTCTCTCTCTCTCTCTCTCTCTCTCTCTTCTTTGGTTTTCCAGAATTTCGGTGTATTTGAACCTTTTCCAACAATGACTGTATCATTTTGCAATGCATCTCTTCACACTGAGGACAATTGAGGGATTCATATGCAAATATTACAGATAAATCAAATGCTCAACTGATGCTCCAGAAGGAAAAAAACATGCATTAAGATGCCATCGCACGTGATTTAAAAGCTGCCGCAAAGATTTTAGTGAGTAACTACTTACTCATCATATGACTTCAGAGGACTATAGTGCATGAGACATGATGAGGACCACTTCCTGACCTTAATCAGAAAAGATGTAGACTATTTTCTTCAAACACATAATTTTCATCAAAAATTCACCTTTTGTGTTTGTTCCACAAAGGAAATAAATTCATATGAATCTGAGAGTGACAGGGGCAGAGCCTTTGGCCACCCCACTCAAAACTGCAGTTTTTGTCTCAGTCATTAAAATGACCAAAAAGGTGATTAAAGATTCATACTGTGCATGTATACACAGCACACAAGAACGTCTCAAATGCCTGTACTAAAATATAAAATATATGCAATTCAAGATCACAATATAAGGCACAAGCAGACATGTATTTTTTATTTTTTTATTTAATGCACAAATAAATGTGAGACCAGTGCACTTATACTAAAAAATATGAGAAAATGAAACCATTTAAATGCATAAAATAACTCATTTTACAGGTGCATCTCAATAAATTAGAATGTCGTGGAAAAGTTAATTTATTTCAGTAATTCAACTCAAACTGTGAAACTCGTGTATTAAATAAATTCAATGCACTCAGGAAACCTTTGCAGGTGTTTTGAGGTGATTAGCTGATTGGCATGTCATTATATTCTAATTTGTTGAGATTGAGATTGTTGAATTGGTGGAGCCAAAATCATCACAGTTAAAGGAACCAAATACTTACACTACTTCAGTCTGAGGGCATTTAATTTATTTAATACACGAGTTTCACAATTTGAGTTGAATTACTGAAATTAATGAACTTTTCCACGACATTCCTATTTATTGAGATGCGCCTGTCACGGTATGTGTTAGGAAACACGAAGAGAAGGAACCAATTGCAGCAAGTATGATTTATTAAAGGGGTAATCCAGTAGAGTAAACAGTCCAGGCAGGGTCAACACCAGAGAATCCAAAACATAAACACAAACAAGACACGAACGCAAGGCAAGGCAAGGCAAGGCAAGGCAAGGCAAGGCAAGGCAAGGCAAGGCAAGGCAAGGCCAGGATGACGGGCATGAAACGGCAACATATAAACAAGGACTCCGTAACACAGACTAAGACAGACTGGGTATTTATACACAGAAGGGTAATGGGGAAACAGGAGACAGGTGGGGGAGACAATCAATTACGTAACAAGGAGGAAGGTGACCATATAAGGAAACAGGAAGTGCTCTGGGACAGACACCGTGAGAAGGAGGACATCTAGTGAAACCCCGGGGAACAACAACCCAGACACTGTGACAGTACCCCCCCTCTACGGAGCGGCTCCCAGACGCTCCAAGACAAAACACAAAGACCAGGAGGGAGGCGGACAGGTGGAGGCTCAGGGGGAGGGACGGTGGGTCGGACAAGGAACACATGGGGGACAAACACCAGAAATGAAAACATAAAACAGGGAGACCAGGAGGGAGGAGGACCGGAGGAGGTACAGGGGGAGGGACGGAGGGCCAGACAAACTGAGGGGAACAGACAGAAACCTAACAGAAACCAAAACAACACACAGAAATCCCTGAAGGACCTGTTGAGGCCCCCACCAGGGCGGAGCGGAAGACCACCACAGCCTTGTGGTCAAAGTCAAAGGCCTCCAGGGCGGAGCGGAAGACCACCACAGCCTTGTGGTCAAAGTCAAAGGCCTCCAGGGCGGTGCGGAAGACCACCACAGCCTTGTGGTCAATGTCAGAGTCCTCCAGGGCGGAGCGGAGGACCACCACAGCCTTGTGTTCAAAGTCAAAGGCCTCCAGGGCGGAGCGGACGGCCACCACGTCCCCGTGGTTGAGACCGGAGTCCCCCGGAACGGAGCAGCAGACCACCCAGTGACTTGACTTGGCTCTGGAGGGTAATTGGTGACTGGCCCTGGCTCTGGAGGGTCCTCGGTGACTGGCCCTGTCTCTGGAACAGCCTCGGGCACCACCTTGGCATCAGGCACCGCCTCAGCCTCCAGAGCTGGATCGGGCGCCGCCTCGGCCTCTGGAACAGCCTCGGGCACCGCCTCGACCTCCGGAACAGCCTCGGGCACTGCCTCAGCATCGGATGCCACCTCGGCCTCTGGAACAGCGTCGGGCACCGCCTCGACCTCCGGAACAGCCTCGGCATCAGGCACCGCCTTAGCCTCCAGAACTGGATCGGGCGCCGCCTCGGCCTCTGGAACAGCCTCGGGCACCGCCTCGACCTCCGGAACAGCCTTGGGCACCGCCTCGGCATCGGGTGCCACCTCGGCCTCTGGAACAGCGTCGGGCACCGCCTCGACCTCCGGAACAGCCTCGAGCACCGCCTCGGCAACTGCCTCGGGAACGGCCTCGGGCACCGCCTCGGCCTCTGGAACAGCAATGGGCGCTGCCTCGACCTCGGGCACCACCTCGGCCTCTGGAACAGCGTCGGGCACCACCTCGGTAACGGCCTCGGGATCGGCCTCGAGCACCGCCTCAGCCTCTGGACCAGCAATGGGCACTGCCTCGGTAACTGCATTGGGAACAGTCTCGGGCACCGCGTCGGCCTCCAGAACTGGATCGGGCACCGCCTCGGCCTCTGGAACCGCCTCGGGCACCGCCTCTGCATCGGGTGCCACCTCGGCCTTTGGAACAGCGTCGGGCACCGCCTCGACCTTCGGAACAGCCTCGGGCACCGCCTCGGTAACTGCATTGGGAACAGCCTCGGGCACCGCCTCGGCCTCCAGAACAGGAACGGACACCGCCTCGGCCTCCGGAACAGCTACGGGCACCGCCTCGGCCTCCGGAACAGCATTGAGCACCGCCTCTGCCTCTGGGACAGCATCGTGCACCGCCTCTGCCTCCGGGACAGCATCGTGCACCTTATCTGGAGACTCAGGCTTTGAGTCGGCCAACTTGTGCTGTGGCGCTGGGCTGGCGGCCATCTTGTGCTGTGGCGCTGGGCTGGCGGTCATCTTGTGCTGTGGCGCTGGGCTGGCGGCCATCTTGTGCTGTGGCGCTGGGCTGGCGGCCATCTTGTGCTGTGGCGCTGGGCTGGCGGCCATCTTGTGCTGTGGCGCTGGGCTGGCGGCCATCTTGTGCTGTGGCGCTGGGCTGGCGGTCATCTTGTGCTGTGGCGCTGGGTTGGCGGCCATCTTGTGCTGAAGCGCTGGCTCAGCAGCTATGACGTGAACCGTCTTGGGAACCTCTAGGATCCTTGATAGCGTAGCGAAATAATCCAAGAATGAGTCAGCGGCCATCTTGTGCTGTGGCGCGGAGCTGGCGGCCATCTTGTGTTGTTGTACTGGGCTAGCGACCACTTGGTGCTGTGGCACTGGGCTGGCGGCCATCTTGGGTTGTGGCGTTACCATGGCGGGCGTGCGCTTCCTCTCACCTCTCCGTCCGCCATAGTGAGAGGGTGGCTCTGATCCATCCCACACGAGCCCTGGGTCGAAGGGAGGCCATGGTTGAGATTGGTGCCGAATCTCCTCTCGACCACTCCCTCCTCGGCGACCTCCCCTGGTCCCCCGGAAAACCACCAGGCGAGTTCCATCAAAACCGCCTCTGTCCCGCTCTGTGGCTGGGGATGAGGCATGAGCAGACATACCGCTGGTTCCTATGTTGACGGAGTCCTTCTGTCACGGTATGTGTTAGGAAACACGAAGAGAAGGAACCAATTGCAGCAAGTATGATTTATTAAAGGGGTAATCCAGTAGAGTAAACAGTCCAGGCAGGGTCAACACCAGAGAATCCAAAACATAAACACAAACAAGACACGAAGGCAAGGCAAGGCAAGGCAAGGCAAGGCAAGGCAAGGCAAGGCAAGGCAAGGCAAGGCAAGGCAAGGCAAGGCAAGGCAAGGCAAGGCAAGGCCAGGATGACGGGCATGAAACGGCAACATATAAACAAGGACTCCGTAACACAGACTAAGACAGACTGGGTATTTATACACAGAAGGGTAATGGGGAAACAGGAGACAGGTGGGGGAGACAATCAATTACGTAACAAGGAGGAAGGTGACCATATAAGGAAACAGGAAGTGCTCTGGGACAGACACCGTGAGAAGGAGGACATCTAGTGAAACCCCGGGGAACAACAACCCAGACACTGTGACAGCGCCTGCATGTTCTGGCATTTATGTCTACTGTTGAATTCTGACCTTTTTCACATTTTTATCACTATCTGCATGTTTCGTCCATGAGTATGCAATGTTGGAGAGCAAGCATTTGGGAGTTTTGAGAAGCTGAATGAGCAATAAAGCTATACTTGAGTCCCTTTATTAAAATACCTGGAGGTGAGGAATAATTCACAAATTCACTTGATCTATTTCACAAATATCTAAATTACAGTTAAGTAGAAATTAATTGTACTCAGTTGTGTTTTAGGCACTAAAACAGTCCTGTGCATTATAGTCAAACACATTTTTATTGTTTCTGTCACCCCAGACTGGTTGTTGACTGCTCCCAGGCCACCCCAATGAAAACATCCTGGCTCCACCACTAAAGAGTAAGTAGCATATGTTTTAATGCATGGGAGAACTATTCCCTTAAGGTCTTTCTTCTTTAATCACCTCAGCGACCTTAAAACCACTTAGAAATCCACATGATTCAACCCCACACAGGGTTCATTCAGTGCAAACACCCAGAACAGAGTCGCACCACAGAGTGGACACCTAATACTCAACCACAGGGCACAGAGAGCAAGAGAAGATCATGAAGACGACAACAGAGAGATGGTGAGAGAGCTTTCCTGGTATATAAAGCATACTGTCCCTTTTCATAGTAACACAGAACTCATGCTGTGCACCGTCAGGCTTGTGCTGCTGCTACTGTCCTCTACATCACACCTTTCCAGCCCATGACAAAAACACCACTCATATACACACATTCCCTAAATACACTAAAATAATACTGCACTAAATATACTAAAAGAAAATGAAATGCATGATGCAAAGTCTAGATTCAGGAGCTAGGATAAATAACATTCGGAGTGCAGCATGAGCATGCAACGAACCCCAGAGTACAGAAAGGGTTAAATCACACTGTTTATTTAAAAGCACTCTACACATGTGAGACACGCTCAGCCCTGTCCCCTCCTGAAGCGTGAACTCACGCGTCTCCTTACCTTTGTGCACGCCTGTGTACTTGTCCTTGATCACAGTCAGCTCGTAGATCTTGCCGAACTGCTAGAAGATGGGCTTGAGTTCCTTCTCATCCAGATTGCGTGGGATCTGCCCGATGAAGAGTTTGATGGCGTCGGGCTCCTTCATTGGGTCGATGTTTGGAGAAAGTCAGAGGCGAGATGAACGTGTGGAGAGAGAGCGAGAGAGAAAGGATGGAGGTGTGGATGGTGCCTGCGGAGGAAGGGTGTGATCAAAACAATGAATGGATCTTCAATTGATGCATCATTTATGTGATATAAAACCTTATTGTGAAGTGTTTTTCTTTGTTTACATTAATGCATTAGTTATCATCAACCATATAGTAAGTACATACAGTTAAATGTATAATTGCACCATAACAAGGACACCTTAAAATAAAGTTAAACCACAATACTTTTCATTTACAGTATGTAGCCATCTGTTTTAAATTAACATTAGCCAAGATTAATAAACTGGTAGGTCATGTTTATTACTGTAACCAGTTAAGATTGTAAATAGTTACCAATACTGGTAGTCGACAGTCTACTGTAAAAAGTAAGTAAATGTAGGCTATTGTACCCACAAAAACCGACCCTTTAAAATGATCTCATTGGTGTGACCTGTATGTTGAGTCATATATCTGACTTAAATAAAACCAGTTAGGTTACAAAACTGTGCATCTTTGAGTACTTCACTATGATTCTTCATGTATTGAAACAGAAGCATACAAACCGGACTATTTCATTAATAATTAAATGAACAAACAAACAACAACAAAAAAGCAATAATGCATTACAGCTCTGAATTCTGAACAATAATGAGAAACAATACAACAAAAGCTCTTGCTTTTTACTGCAGTTATATAAATTAAAGTAGCTACTAAAACAATAAGACATCTGCTCAACAGAACAAAGACGGCTATGATTTCCAGAATGATGGCAGATCTTTAATAACGCAGATCAATGTTAACAAGCACACACAGATTGTATGAACGAGCGCGTCCTTTGTTTCGGAGCTCTCTGTCCGTCTCCGTTAACGGTTAACGAGAGGAACACACACTGATAAAGACCGACAGCTCACCTAGAGGGGTGGCTTTGTCATCACAATCTTCCTCGCATCTCACTCAGCGCAGCTTACGATGTGTTTGCTCTTGTTTCCCATTAACGCTTCTCACGCCGGGGTCTCCCTCTCACGAGCGCTCGTGACGTAACGGGCCGGCGACGTCTGTCAAACTGTGCTCTTTTGTTATTCAGAATATGCAAAAGCTACCGTCACTTAAAAAAAATAAATACAATAAAAACAATTCCTATGCAGCCAAACAATAAATAAATAAATGAATGCGCATGGCTCCTGACCATGCGCATGCGAATGTGCGGTATTCTTTTAATTTGGCATAATGCTCATTACATTAACACGTTCATAAATGCAAACAAATTATGTGTCCAGTACAAAAAACAACTAAACAAATAAATCAAATGTAAACATGAGGTGGCACGAGCACCACTAATTTCTGCAGATGGTGGCATTGTGGGAGAATTAAAAATAAATATTATTGTTTTGCATTAATTGCAGTTACTAATTTTATAACATGTTAATTTCTTGTTTATTTCATGTTTTAGTTTTAATCGCACCAGTGCACCAGCAGAAAGAAATGCTCTCAGTTTGGAGAAATGCTCTCAGTTTCACTTCATTATACCTCAGTATAGTCAGGGGCACGGTATTAATTTTGCATTGCCTGTATGTGCTCTTTGACTATCAACTGGCGGTAGTCATTGACTTGCATTTTATGAATCAACAATGGCCACAATTTCAGCTAAAGATCTTTCTGTTCTACTGAAGATACAAGTCAGCTACATCATGGATGGCTGAGGGTGAGTAAAAATGAACAGCACGTTCTCGTTTTGCTTTAATCTCGCACAGTATGAAGGTGTAAAGTGTTAGTTTGTGTTTTGGATGAGCTGGTGTTATTGGTTGCCAGTCCCTGAGCTCTGACCGTGGTGCTGAAGTTACAGCTCCCTCCTCTTCTCTTCTGAGGTCACACATTAAGCACGGGCACATGGCCTGCTGCATCATCTCAGACAGGCCGGTGTTCTTGGGTGAAGATCTACATCTTTCATCTACAGATGATCAGAGCGTCACAGTAGTCATTGTTGAGGAGAACGAGCAGAGCGCGCGCCAGCACACTGTCCTCTGCTGGAGAGACTGCAGCATTGCTATCGAGTGACAGAGAGGTGACGATAGAAATACACCATCATTAATTTACATAGTGTTAGTGTAGCTAAAAACATTAAAGTTGTATTATTATTTTTCAAATACAGTGATAAAAAAAAAAAGAAAAAGTCATTTCAAATGTCATTTGTAATGATGCTAGATTTTTTTTTTATCCCATCTGGAGTAATTTGACTTACTGTGCAACTATCGTTAACCTTTATGAAATAAAAACAATGTTTATATTAACATTTAGGCGTAGTCAATGATATGGAGTCATCAGTTACAGCACTGGAACTTCTGCAAAGATGACAAAACAGTAGTCTGATTTTAGGTTTGTTTATTGTGAATAATAATTGTTGTAAGATCTGCACACACTGTTTATTCCATAACAAAGAGACATATATGTATAGCAACAAGTTGATCTTGAATTTTTCAAAGACAACAACTGATCCATATAAGACAAAAAAATAAATTATATGTATTTTATCATAGATAAATAGCTATGTTTCCTGTTTTATATATAAAGCATCTTTTTATTCATCTAAAGACTATCTGCTACCTGTCTAAACGTACGTGATAATATACATAATATACATAAACTCTCAGACATGAAACACACACACACACACACGAACACACACACAACTGACTGTATTTATATACTAAAATGTTAATTGGAAATCTCACATGTTCTAACACTAGAGAGTATTTTAATCTCAGTTTGATCCAAGGCAGTGGTCTTGCATTGTACCTGACTTCGGCTGAAATCACTATACTGTCAGAATGAGAGTCCAAACAACTGATAAAAACACCACAATAACTAACATCTGGAGACTAATAACATTTTAACTTCAAACCATTGATTCATAATGATGCTTCCTCCAGTGAAAAAGTCCATCTCATCTGAACCAGAAGAGAAATATGCTTAAAACTTAAAATATTTGAAATTAAGGAAAATACATTAACTGATGGACTGGAGTGCTGTGGATTATTGTGATGTTTTTATCATCTGTTTGGACTCTCATTCTGACGGCACCCATTCACTGCAGAGCATCCATTGATGACACACTGATGCAATGCTACATTTCTACAAACCTGATGAAGAAACAAACTTCTCCTTATATTGGACAGGTGAGCACATTTACATTTCTGGGAGAACTTTTTCTTAAATTTACAATATGGGAACCAATAAAAACAGCCAGAAATAACAATAAACAACAAAAACAAAAAACGTGTCACACAAAAAATGACAAAAACATGAAACACTAAAAGGACTGATATACATTCAGACAAAACCAACCAAAAGAAATAAAGACTGAATCAAATAAAGAGAGCTGATCATGATGCTAATCTTCTCTTTATAGCTTAATGATGAACTAGATTCATAGTAGATTTACAGGTTTCTGTTCACACTGCACTCAAATACGATCTGTAGGACTGACTGTCAGCACTAAGTGTGCTATTTTTAGACAATCTGAGCACTTATGCTGGAATATGTATGTCCTTTCTGAAGTACTGATATCTTAAGGGCCATTTAGAGGACTGAGACAGGTTTTTTTTTTTTTTTAAAGGGGAGGATAAAATGTATCCTAATGTATCCTAACCCTAAAATGTATCGCTGCTTAGAAGTTTTATGCAATAAGTATGTAATTTTAATTGGAAAATCATTAGCTTTTTTACTTTCTTACAAAAAAATTATGTTTTTAGTGCTAATGCAACATACTTAGGAGCGAAGGACACACATTAGGTGTGTACGGATGCTTTATCTGTGTGTTTTATCATACTTCAGTCACACAAATAAACCTGGAATGGTTGAGTATTTGACAGGATAGTGTACTAAACACTCATCACCAATGGGGAAAGAGCTACTGTCAATCATTTGAGCCCATGAGTCCATATGCGGTAACATTTTCAAACTTTAAAGGGATCCTGATCTCAAGTTGGAATTCTCTATTGGAATTCCTTTTGAACCTGAATGGCCTCTGATTGGCTGTTTCCTCTGACAGAACTGTGATTGGCTGAGTTTTGGCTCTGGTGGTGAATCTCTGAACCTGATGTCTCTGTGGCTTGTGCAGGGTTAGTGTCTCTTGGCCCGCTGAGCACTCTGGGTGCAGGACGCACAGCAGGCGCTCTTATAGTAAGAGTAGACGCAGAGTCGAGCCTGGACCACCGTTACACAGTTATGTCTTCTGTCCTTACAGTTCTCATCTACAGAGAGAGAGAGAGGGATTATAATCTGAATCATCTAAAGACTGTAAAAGCCCTGTCACACACACCTTCGAAGGGACTGCAGGGTATGGTGTTGCAGGAGCGCTCATGGGCAGGTCTTGAGTCCAGATCACAGGCTGTGTTGTGCTGTTTGTCAGCTGTGAGACACCGCACCTCCCGCGTCTGCACCCCTTCACCGCAGGACCGAGAGCACTGGACAGACACAGAGAGGAAGTCAGAGACAGCAGAGGAAGAGCAGATCCTGCAGGACAGATGAAGCCATCCTCACCGCGCTCCACTCGGTGGTGAACCACTGCGGTGTGCAGGGCTGCAGCTCACACGGCTGCACGGGAGACGGTTTCTCCAGGTGTGAGCACTCACTGGCAGCGCTCACGGTGAAGTCACTTCCTGTCTTCCTCACGCAGATGATGTCCCTGCGCTGGGTGCCGCTTCCACACGCTGCGTTACACTGTTCAGTAGAGAGAGGCAAGGCTGAGGCAAGGCTGCTCTGTGTCTGCTTAAACTTAGTGTGATGGCACATAAATGCCACTCAAGAAGCGCTTCATTGCCACCTTTGCAGTGTAAGCTTGGCAAGAGTGACCAGTGACAACACACACTCATGACAGATTACTTGCCTATTCTATTCTATTCTATTCTATTCTATTCTATTCTATTCTATTCTATTCTTTAGTTTATGCAACTTTACTCATTTTCCCCAACATTATTCAGTTCTATTTTACATTGCTGCATTCTGTTTTCAGAATGTTCTAAGTAAATTATTCTTTATAATTCAATGACTTTTATAAGTATTATGTTGTTCTTTCCTTTATTAGTCTTTTGTTCAATTTGACACGGTTCTACATTTAACTATTCTATTCTATTCTATTCTATTCTATTATTACATTTCATTAGGTTTTTCTTTGATTATTTTCTATTCTGCACTATTCTACACTGTTGTTGAATGTTCTAATGGAATTATTTAAACTTTATTCTAATTGTATATTCTACATTATTCTATTAATCTTTATGCTAATCTAGTCATCATTCTAAATTCATTTAGTTCTATAAAACTTATTCTATTATGCATTGTTCAATGCTTGCATTTAATTTTGTTCTGTTGAATTTTAATCAGTTTAATTTGATATTATATTCTTCACTATTCTATTTTTAGAATGTTATTTTTTTATTTAGAATGTTAATTATTTTAACTTTATTGAACAATGTTGAATTGTTCTACATTTATTCTTTCCATTCTATTTATCTGTACTCTATGCAATATTATTCCATTCTATTCAATTTTATTCCATCCAGCTTTTTCTATAATATTTTATTTAGTTCTATTTACATTTATTAGGTTTCCTTTGATGTTATTCTGTTCTACATTATTCTATAAAAAAACATTCTATTTGACTTGTTTGCTCTACACAGTTATTCTATTATAAATTGTTTTACATTTAATTTTGTTCAATTCTATTAAAATTTTGTTCAGTTTTATTCTGTGTATTTATTCTATTCTCCATTGGTCAATTATATTTTTTGTCCTACTTAATTTTGATTTATTTTCTATTCTATTCTATTAGACTTCATCCTTTGACTTGTTCTATTCTATTCTTCACTTCATTCTTTGACTTGTTCTTCCATTCTATTCTATTCTATTCTCCACTTCATTCTTTGACTTGTTCTTCCATTCTATTCTATTTTATTCTGTTCTATTCTCCACTTCATTCTTTGACTTGTTCTTCCATTCTATTCTATTCTATTCTATTCTATTCTATTCTATTCTCCACTTCATTCTTTGACTTGTTCTTCTATTCTATTCTATTCTGTTCTATTCTCCACTTCATTCTTTGACTTGTTCTTCCATTCTATTCTATTCTGTTCTATTCTCCACTTCATTCTTTGACTTGTTCTTCCATTCTATTCTATTCTATTCTATTCTATTCTATTCTATTCTATTCTATTCTGTTCTATTCTCCACTTCATTCTTTGACTTGTTCTTCTATTCTATTCTACACTTCATTCTTTGACTTGTTCTATTCTATTCTATTCTGTTCTATTCTCCACTTCATTCTTTGACTTGTTCTTCCATTCTATTCTATTCTGTTCTATTCTCCACTTCATTCTTTGACTTGTTCTTCCATTCTATTCTATTCTATTCTATTCTATTCTATTCTGTTCTATTCTCCACTTCATTCTTTGACTTGTTCTTATATTCTATTCTATTCTTCACTTCATTCTTTGACTTGTTCTATTCTATTCTATTCTGTTCTATTCTCCACTTCATTCTTTGACTTGTTATTCTATTCTATTCTATTCTATTCTATCCTATCCTATCCTATCCTATCCTATTCTATTCTGTTCTATTCTCCACTTCATTCTTTGACTTGTTCTTCCATTCTATTCTATTCTATTCTATTCTATTCTCCACTTCATTCTTTGAGTTGTTCTTCTATTCACTATGTTTGCTGTATGTTAGCTGCAGGCAGTCGGCCCTCACCTGTCCCCAGGGTCCGGTGTACCAGAGGTGGGTGGGTGTACAGGGGCCCCCGTTACAGGCCTTCATATCAGCCGGTTTCTCCCCCGCACACTTCACTTCTCTGTCTCCTCTCCCGACGATCAAACACACCACCTCTCTCCGCTGGACGCCCGGCCCACACGTCGCAGAGCACTGATTTATTTTACATAAATAAATCGTTTAATCAGATCACCTTTTGGCAAACCAAGTGCAAGCATGAATCTGACTGGTCACTACTCACAGTGTTTGTCCAGTCCGTGAAGTACCAGTTCGTGACACAAGGACCCATGTGACAGTCCTCTGTGTGCTGTGGGCGGAGCCTGTCACTGCACTCCCTGTCACTCACAGTGTTGCCATGGTCACTGACACAGCGCACGCTCCGGGATCTCTTTCCCAGTCCACAATCCACTGAGCACTGTGGGAAACAGACACGTTCACACACACACACACACACACACACACACACACACACACACACACACAGACACACACACACACACAAAGAGAGAGAGAATGATCAAAATCGGCTATGTGACCAGACTTATACACACACACACTTGCAGACTAGAGCAAAACCACATTTTCTAAATCAGCTAGTCAGTAGATTGGCTTATTAACTCGCCAACTAACTAATCAGTCTTGAGGAAGTCCTGATTTTGGATTCATCCGACACAGACCAAACACTTTTTAAAAGCGGCATTAACTCAAGAAACAGCTTCAAAGAGAGCAATATGAACAATACAGGGGTCTCAAATTTTCAGACTCATTTTAATCTTAAAAATGCAATGCTTGTGGTGGCCTTAAGCTTTATGTATTCTTAGGGACGTTTGTGCAGTTTGCATATATATGTCACACACCTGGACTCATTTAATGTTTTTGCCCCAGTGACCCAGTTTCTGTCTTCCGTGATTAGTTCCCAGGTGTGTCTATTATCTTCCTCATGTGTTCCATGTCCCTGTTAATTTAATGATTCCATCCACCTGTGTTTCCCCAATTATCCTTTGTACTTAAGCCTTGTCCTTTCAGTTCTGTTTTGTCGGGTCTTCATTCATCATTTGCATTTGCTACTTACGTGTGTCTACCTCTGTGCTCCATGTTGGATATCCCCTGTGTTGGATATATTAAAAACCTTATTCCGTTTATCCTCGACTCCGTATTCCTTCAGGCAGCGTAAGACCGTGACAGAAGACCCGACCTAATAAGAGAAAATAGAAAACTGCGTGTTCTTCCCTCCGTTTTGTTTTTGTGTTTTCAAAGTCTTTTCTTTTCTTAGTGTTTCTATGGATCCCCTCTATCGTCCCGAATTCCTCATCCTTCTGCTGAAGCAGGAAGAACGCTCTCTCGAGGACCACACCAGATGGTTTTCCTTATTAGCTAATGCCACCAGCTACCCGGACGGCGCGCTCTGCACCTTCTACAACACCAGCCTGAACTCCAAATGCAGAGCGTTGTCGTCCGAAGATGGTCCTCGAGAGGATTTCGCCGCATACGTGGAGTGGACTCTGGCGAGAAATGGGTCACCTCTCACCGTCTGCCCCATAGAGGACCTCGCCAGCCCCACTCCCGACCCAGAGACCAGCCAGCCACCATCACGCCGCACGGAGCCAGAGCCCACCGCAGCCGCAGAGCCCGAGCCATCCACTGTCAGGGAACAGGATCTCGAGAGCACGACTGACCAGGTGTGTGAGCCGGCAACACCGTGCATCGTGGGAGTCCTCGTGGAGATCGAGGGCGTGGAGGAAAGCCCTGCCCACACTCCTGCGACTGAGGGTGAGCTGTATACAGTCTCTGAAAGTCATATGGAGCAAGTTCTGGATCTGATGGACTGGTCTACGGAGGTAATCCCTAATATTCCTGTTTCCCCGCTGGTTCCGTCCAGCCCTGATTCCCCTGTATACCCTCTCAGTCTCCCACTCCTACCTCCTCCAGTCATTTCCTCTGCTCCATTTCCGCTGGTTCCGCCCAGCCCTGAGTTTTCGGTTTCTCCGCTGGTTCCGCCCAGCCCTGAGTTTTCTGTTTCTCCGCTGGTTACGCCCAGCCCTGAATCTTCTGTTTCTCCGCTGGTTACGCCCAGCCCTGAGTTTTCTGTTTCTCCGCTGGTTACGCCCAGCCCTGAGTTTTCTGTTTCTCCGCTGGTTACGCCCAGCCCTGAGTTTTCTGTTTCTCCGCTGGTTACGCCCAGCCCTGAGTTTTCTGTTTCTCCGCTGGTTACGCCCAGCCCTGAGTTTCCTGTATCTCCGCTGGCTCCGCCCAGCTCTGAATCTTCTGTTTCTCCGCTGGTTCCGCCCAGCTCTGAATCTTCTGTGTCTCCGCTGGTTCCGCCCAGCTCTGAATCTTCTGTGTCTCCGCTGGTTCCGCCCAGCTCTGAATCTTCTGTGTCTCCTGTATTCCCTCCCAGCCTCCCTCTCCCGCCTCCTCTCAAACCTGCTGGTCCCTCTACTCCTCTTTCGCTGGTTCCGTCCAGTCCTGATCCTCCTGTCCTTCCTCCCATCCTTCTCCTCTCTCCTCCTCCTAGACCAGCCAGTTCCTCGCCATCCCTGCTGGTGCCAGTCAGTCCCGCAGCTCACCCTCAGTCCGCGCCATCGGGGCGCGGTGGTTCGCCGCTGGACTGCCAGTCTCCAGCTCCGCCTTGGCGTGTTAAGGCCCTGTCTCCGCCTCCAGCCTCCGAGCCCTGGACTCCTCCTCGGTCCTTCGACCCAGCGGCTCCGCCTTGGCTCTTAGCTCCCTCGTCTCCACCGTGGCCTGTCATCCCACCTGCTCCACCGGGCTCCCTCGTCCCTCCGGCTCCACCTTGGTCAGTCGTCGACCATCCGCCGCCTCGGGACTCCACTCCTCTGGTTCCACCTCGTCACTCCATCCCTCCGGCTCTGTCAGGCTCCTCCTTCCCTCCGGTTCCACCTCCATCCTCGGTCGCTCCGGCTCCACATCGGTCTGCCAGGACCCTGCCTCCGCCTTGGTCGCCTGAGCCTTCTGCTCCACCTAGGCCCTCCGGAACCTCGACGTCCCCCTGGCTCTGCGGCTGTGCTGCTCCATCTTGGGCTCCTCACCCACCGGTGCAGTCTCCGCCTGTCGGCCCCCTGGTGTCGTCGACCCTTCCTTCACCATGGCTCCTCCCGCCGTCGACTCCACCTTGGATCTCCGTCCTGGCTGGTCTCTGGTGGACCATCTGGCTCCTCCTGCTCCTGTCTCCTCCCTGGCTCCTCCCTCCGTCGTCTCCTCCCTGGCTCCTCCTTCTGTGGTCCCTGTCTGCTGGCCCCCTCCTGGGAGTCCGTCCTCCACCGGAACCTCCTCCCAAGTTCCCACCCACGCCTCCCTCTGTTGTTTCTACGGTGCGAGGACGCACCTACCGGGAGGGGGGAGTACTGTCACACACCTGGACTCATTTAATGTTTTTGCCCCAGTGACCCAGTTTCTGTCTTCCGTGATTAGTTCCCAGGTGTGTCTATTATCTTCCTCATGTGTTCCATGTCCCTGTTAATTTAATGATTCCATCCACCTGTGTTTCCCCAATTATCCTTTGTACTTAAGCCTTGTCCTTTCAGTTCTGTTTTGTCGGGTCTTCATTCATCATTTGCATTTGCTACTTACGTGTGTCTACCTCTGTGCTCCATGTTGGATATCCCCTGTGTTGGATATATTAAAAACCTTATTCCGTTTATCCTCGACTCCGTATTCCTTCAGGCAGCGTAAATCCGTGACAATATATATATATATATATATATACATATATATATACACACACACACACACATATATATGGCTGTGTTAAGGCAAAAAGCATAATTTTCTCAATTAATGCTGTTTCTGACTTACCCAGGACTGTACATTTACATTCAGCTGACGTTTTTATCCAAAGCGACTTACAAGTGCTATATATATATATATATATATATATATATATATACAGAGTGCGATTTGCTGCCCCCCCCCCCCCCCTCAAAGTGATCAATGCTACTACACTAGTGGCGAGATGGATCACAGAACTTATCACGGATCCATGGTTTGATTAAAGTAAATTTGATTTAAAATGCGCTACTTTGGCTGGCTCTGACGCGCAGCCTCTCTATATTCAGACTTGCTCAATGTCCCGCCCACGACACTATCTGATTGGTTACACCTCACGAGTAATAGCCTATCAACACTTGAAACGGTTGAAGCCGGTGTTCTGTCGATTTGTCCTACACTATCAGATTTTCCTACTTCCCATTAAAACAGTGGGCAGTACAATTCCGGTCCGCTGGGTAGTGGAGTTGCTAACTTGGAGACTTTGACGCTAGATTTAGCAACTTTTTTCCAAAAAAGCGACAAGCGACAAATCTAGCAACTCATTCTATCAACTCAGACAATCATTATTTAGTCTCTGAGACTCTCTGGTGCTGCCACACGAGCGCGAGGTCTCTCTTTCCCAGTGCGATCCTCTCTCTCTGTATCTGCTGTGTTCAGCGAGCGCAGAGTGGAGCAGCACTTTCAGTTAAAAAAAAAAGATATTTTGTTGCTTCTAACTCTATTTTACAAGCAACTATAGCCAACATCAGTCACAGCACAACCCCTGACTTTATCGTATGTGTATTTGATTTCATTAGTGCAGATTAATGTTTAAGAGCTGGTTATGTAGTGGACTGCATTTCAGTCATTATAATATTCATTCCGTTGTCTGACAACAGAAACATTAAAATATAGTAATAAAAACAGTTTTATTGAGAATTAAATTAAATGGCTAAATTAAATTGTAGCATGTGAGCATAGGGAGGCAATACAATACACAGTGGATTCGAACCCAGGTCTCTCACACCAAAGGCATGTGACTTATCCACTGCGCCAACACCACCCACAGACTGTAAAAACAACTAAAATAAAAAAAAACGAATAAAAAAAAAAACTTTTAGTATGTAAACAAACCAGCCTTTAAAGGGCTCAAATCTCAGTTTTCACAGATTCATTCCCTTGAACTCCACTGGTAATGATGGGGCGGCAGTGGCTCAGTGGTTCATGTAGGTTGTCTACAAACCAGAAGGTTGGTGGTTCAATCCCTGGCTGTGTCGAAGTGTCCTTGAGCAAACCCTAACCCCAACTGCTCACGATGAGCTGGATGGCGCCTTGAATGGCTGACACCGCAGTCGTGTGTGTGTGAGTGAATGGGTGAATGTGATACAACTTGTAAAGCGCTTTGGATGACCATGGGGGACCATGAAACGCACCCCAGGACTGATGTTGGTAAAAAAAAAAAAAATCAAAAAAACCCCCCGAGTTTAATAACAACTTTCATGAGAGGGTTCACAATGCAAACTGTCTAACAAAAAAAAAAAACATAGCTGCTAAAATATACTAAATAACAGTAAATAAATAACCTGTAGTGACCGTGTAGTCTTACCGTGCTCCAGTTGGTGCTGATCTCCCAGTGCGAGCAGACGTGTGGGTGGCAGGGCTGCGTGGCGTTGGGGCGGCTGAGACTGGCACAGCGCTGAGGGTGAACCATGGTGGAGCGATTCCCAAAACTCTGCCTGCACTGAATGTGACGCTGCTGCACACCCCAGCCACAGGAGACACTGCACTCCGACCACACGCCCATATCCCAGCTACACAGACACACACACACACACATGCACGCACACACACACACACACACACATCAATGTTAAGGGTCAGTAAATTTTTTTAAATGTTTTTTAAGTTAGCCTTTTCTGCTCACCAAAACTGCATTTATTTGATTAAAAAAAATACAGTAAGAACAGTAAAATGGGAAATATTATTACAACTTAAATTAGCTGAATATATCATATAATGTCATTTCTTTCTGTGATGCTCCGCTGTATTTTCAGCATCATTCCTCCAGTCTCCAGTGTCACATGATCTTCAGAAATCATGAAAATATAATGATTTACTGCTCAAGAAACAATATTATCAATGTCAAAAACAGTTTTGCTGCTTCTTTACTGTCCCTTTTATCAAATTATTGCATAAATGCTAAATAAAATGATGAATTCCTATACAAAAAATCCCAATCACACACACAGAGTAACTCACAACGGTGGACAGGGATGAACGTTACACGGTTCCTCCTCCGACGCAGGTTTGGTTGCAGAGTCACACCTCCTCTCATGGACTTCCTGTTCTGTGTGTCGACTCACACACACAATCTCTCTGTACTGAGAGCCTGAATACACACAAACACATATGCACACATCCATAAACAAGCAAACACACATAGTACAGCATTTTTAGAGGTAAGAGGTGAAAAATGGCAAGGTATTCTGGGTAGTAGTTTACACCATCAAGTCTCTGTGATCATCTCGTCTCTACATATTGCTCGGATTCCTTGTATTTTCCCCTCTCTTTTATAGAAATAGTTTACCAAAGAATAAAAATAATCTTCACATTTTCCTACCTCAGGTCATCTGAGATCAGGATGCATTTGCTTCTTTATCAGATTTGGTGAAATGTAGCATTGCATCAGTGTCTCATGGATGGATGCTCTGCAGTGAATGGGTGCCGTCAGAATGAGAGTCCAAACAGCTGATAAAAACATCACAATAATCCACAGCACTCCAGTCCGTCAGTTAATGTCTTGTGAAGCCAAAAGCTGTACTTGTAAGAAACAAATCCATTATTGATGTGTTTTATCAAGCACTGTTTATAGACCAAAACAAATGTTGATGTGAGAGAAATCAGGAGAGGTGGCGCTGGAGGAAGCATTACTATGTATGCATCTGAAGTTAAAAACATCTTAATGCTGGATGTGTTTCATCTTTTGTCTTCTAAAGATGTTCACTGATGGACTGGAGTTCTGTGGATTATTGTCATGTTTTTATCAGCTCTCATTCTGACGGCACCCATTCACTACAGAGCATCCATTGATGAGACACTGATCCAATGCTACATTTCTCCAAACCTGATGAGGAAACTAACTTGGATGGCCTGAGGATGAGCCCATTTTATAAATATTTTGGGTGAACTATAACTTTCGGTGTTTGTTTAAATCACTAACTCTAAATCTGAGCAATAGTAATGGTGATGCTTGCCCGAGCAAACACCACTAACATAAGAGCACAGTGTGAGTCTGCAGCTCTTTAAACACACCACTGGGAGGTGACAGAGAGCGAATTCACACTCGGCAAATCAGATTAATCAAAACCAGTGGTGAGCGACTGAGAAACCCCTTAAAAACACACATCCCTACAGAGAAACTGCCGAACAGTTCGGCACATGTACGCCCTGTTCCACGGCGCTTGGCTTTCTTCATGTCAGTAGGCAATGAGTTCATGTTCTCTGAGTGTTTCCAGCTCTCTTATTACAAAAACACAGCATTAATCCAACACGTCCACTCTGGAGCACAGGTTTAAGAAGAGCTCTCAAAGTAGTAATGTGTTTTATTCAACTGCTGTAGAATCTAAAGCACAACCCATGCTGAGTTGAACCATGGATTTACAATGAGAGCCAACATTCACAATACAGAATATGTAGTCAGTAAGATTTTTTTGGTAAACATTTTGTCTTCAGTGTCACATGATCTTCAGAAATCATTTGCTGATTGTAACATTTTTGATAATTCTCTGACCTTTTCCGCAGGTAGCAGTGCATTCTGTCAGTGCACCCCTTCGCCACACGAACGCAGGCTGATTGTCCAATGGGAGGTCCGTTCTTGGAGGGATTCGAGCGTTGCGATTGGGTCCTAAGCCCTGTGGGCGGGGCCTCTCTTGTGGCCATCGATCAGATACAGAGGAAGTCGATGATGAAGATGAGGAGGAAGGGAATGAAAATGGAGGTGAGGAGGCAGAAGATGACACAGGAGGAGCAGCAATAGGATTCTCCACTTCCACTGAGAAGCCACCTGAAACACAGAGAGAAGCGCCCTCAAAAACTAGTGCCTACCTGTGTCTTTTAAAAAGAGTAGCCTACTTAATACAGAAATAAAAAGAACTACATGTAATGTTTTTCAGAACTTAATTGCATGTTAATGGAAATAAAAAAATGCATTATAGTTAATGCATTAAGCTACAGTTAGCTGAACTATTGAGTGCTTTTTTTATTTAACTAGGACTTAAGTACATATTTACATGTAATTTCATAATTCTATTGTCTTTGAAATATGATTAAAGCATTACTGCTGAATGCACTGACAAGCATTTATGGTAATCTAACATTTATCTTAATGCAATTTCTATTGAATAGTGTATGTCATGTATTTAAATTAATTTGTAATTACACATTTGTAATGCACTTAAGTGTTCAGTCATGAAAATGTTTTAAGTGCACTTAAGTGGACCTTTATTTAATTAATGTTTCTATATTATCTGCAAGTAGTTTAAAAAAAAAATTCACTTTTTAAGATTTGACACTATGAGTGCACATCCCATGCAACTAAGCAAACTTCTTTTGAAATGTTGTGCCAAAAAATGTGGTTAAGTATTTGTTTTGCACCAGTGCACCGCTAACAGCTGCTGTTGCTCATGTATCAGAAATCCTCATACTCTCATTAAAATTATATGGCAATTTACTACATGTGTGAATATCCTTTAGGAAATTCTGTTTTCTTAGCAACATGCATCATCAGAAATAAATAAAATTTCACTGATGATGTTCTCTTTTAGTTGGGATGCTGCTTCAGAAGGTTACCTTGCTGTCTGTGTAGGGAACAGAAGCAAGACAGTCTCACTAGGTTTTAATTCCAAGCTGAAAAGAGCAGTTTAAACCAGCCTGTGGTGTGCTGGTATTAGCTGGTTTAAGCTGATTTAGCTGGTGTCCTAGCCAGTTTTTAGCAAGCCTGGCACAGAATTAAAGCCTAATTCATGCTTTTTGCCTCATGTCACACACTCTCACTGCGATCCCATTCTCATAAAACCTCTGTTAAGTATCATTTTCTGTTGCTCATTTTACACACACACACACACACACGTTTTCCTGTAATGACCTTGGAAGGTTTTAGTGGTGGCAAATAAGTGATGAGAGAAATAAGAGAAGACTGCTCAGTGAAATATATCTGCATGGCACACATGTATAATCGCTATAAATTTAGAGTGAGAGAGAAGATCATCAGGAGAGAAAAATAGAAACGGTGAGTGAGAGAGAGATTCTCTGTGACAAGGAGACTGTAGGAAAACTCACTGATTTCTCGGAGCGCTCCCCGTCCTCGGTCTCTCTCTCTGTGCACTTCTCTCTCTCCGTCCCTCTGTTTCTCCACTGGGATGTAATATTCATAGTCTATGCCTGGATTCTGCCTGTGGAAAATAATCTACAGCGAGAGAAAGAGACAGCAAAAAACAGGTTAATAAACTCCAGCATATGGTAACGTCTGACTCCATGACCGCATTCCAGTTAGCATCGGCTGTATTTCACTGATGCACAGACACTCAGAACACATTCCTACACACTCACACACACCACAGTATGTGTACAGTCTTTCTCATAACATCTGAATGAACTTAAAGCTGAAGTATGAATTATGAACTCATCGTTTTTCATCAAATTCTTCCAAAACGAAATCATCAGAGCTGTGCTATCCATGCTGCACCCAAACTAGACCAACACTGAAGCGTAAACTAGTATCATCAAACTATCAAAACCACTGACACCTAAACTAGACCAATACTGATAGTTAAATAAACTTGTTTGATTGATTACTATTGCTACCTAAATTAGACAAATACTGACACTTATGTCTAGAATGACTAAAGTACTGATAACTGACCAATACTGATGTTTAGCTAGAACTGGTACCTGACAAATACTGATAATGTGTGTTTTTTTATTAATTTAAAATACTTTCTGGTATTGTCTCATGTTGTTTCATGATATAATCTGTTACATGACAATTACAGAGTTTCTAACACGAGTTAGGAAATATCTTATAATATCATCATTGGTAAACACAATAGTCATGAATAAACAAAGTAATTATTCCTTCCATCCAATCCTGCTGTAAAATCTCCCAGTTCAGAGTTTGTGCTCCATCAAACAAAAGCCAAATCTGTCTACCTCTTTCCACATTATTCTAATATAATACATGAACACGTGTGTGTGTGTGTGTGTGTGTGTGTGTGTGCTTACGTATAGCTGCAGCTGGGCTGTTGTGGGTCCAGGAGCGCTGAGGGTTTCTCCTCTCTCTTCTCCCTGCTCTTGAGGCCCAGATTTGGGTCGGCTGTACAGGAAGGTGGTTCCTCCAGCCTGATACTCTCCTGGAGGATCGACCGCCCAGCGTCCGTTCACCACTGACTGACCCGTTCCACTGCGCAGGGCTGCAGACACAAACACGTGCTTTAATGAGCTGATCACAATCACAACATACAGAGCGGGGTATGATCTTAAAAAGAGTTTTTGAGATTCATACAGCTGTTTTTAGCTGTCTGTAATTACAGATCTCAGTTCTGATTGTGATTAACTTTTTATGACTTTCCTACCAAAATCATACATCACATGCAACCAGGAACTCTAAGAAGTGCATAACAAGAGTGTCAAATAAAGATGAATGAAAAAGCAAGGATGCAGCACAAACTGAAGTTTACTCTTTCATATCTCAGTTTTCACAACACATCATTACATTGAGAACAAATGTAAATCTCAAACTGTGCTCAGATTTGCCCTAGACAACAATAATGGCATTCAAACTCATCAGTATTCATCAAATTCTTCTGAGTCCTGATGATCAGAGCTGTACCATTCACAGCGATTATTACACTTTAAATGACTGACACCTAAACAAGATCAATGCAAATACTACATCAGCAATGATACTTACACAAGTGTAATTAAACAGATAAAGAATTAAATACTGACACGCAAGACACTTACTGACTACTTAAATACTAATGATTAAACAAACGCTGATAATTATATTACCATTACTTCCCAAACTACTGACATCCGAACTAGAGAAATATAGACACTTACACAAGCATGACTCCTCAACTAGATGACACCTGAACTAGATCAAAACTGATACTTAAATCAGTATCACTAACCAAACTACTGACCCATAAACTTGCGAAATATTGATATATATATATTTAAAAAAAAAGTTTCATTTTCTGAAAAGCTTAGCTTGTGCAAATGATCTTTTATGTACACTTGTGCAAAACTGTTTGCAGTGATGCTGGAGAATTGTTGGTGGTTTCCAGGGCTCTGCTGAAGGCAGGTACTGTTTGTGCAAACACTGCAGGATGATGGACACACACACACACACACACACTGAACTATACTACTCAGTGCTAGAGGAAATATAAACAATAATAACAGTGATAGTTAACACCTCCGGTGCAATAAAACTGGGTCAGACAGAATAACAGAGATACAGGAGGAGAGAGCAAAGCCAAAAGCCAAAAGCCAAAAAAAAAGGATGTCAGAGAGAGAAAAAGAGCTGATTTTTCATGTAACCCGGTAAGTGTTTTGTCTACTACAGCAGTCTGCCTCCAGGGCACAATCACACTGTACTAGAACACACAGAGCAACAGACCTGTGAATGCAGAAAAACAAACACAGACATGTCAATGAGTCTGACTCAGGGTCATATTCACTAATGAAAACATGCCTGCATTAGCTAATCCAGCCCAGAGAGATCCTCCAAACCCCACGCATCCTCAGCTGTGAATATGTGCATTCCCGAGTCATGTTCAGGCATATATTAAGATGGACGTAATATCAGCAGGAAAGTGACTCATCGCTGCCCCAAACACACTACACGCGCAAACAATTGGATATGGTCAACTGAATTTAGACATACATGCTCTAGATCATCTGTAGTGATCAACAGCAGCTGTGAAGAATTACAAAACATCGCTCCGCTCGTGATCGCTGTTGTTTATGAGCTGAACGTTTGAACTCTGAGCTGAGGTAAAGCCCAGGAACTATGAACAATTCACACTAATCACACATTAGCAGGTACAAACAGATCCTGTTGTGTGATGTATGCGAGTGCACTCGTGAATGTGATGATTTGTGTCAGGACAAACATCCATTGCTTTAAGTTAAGCTTATCATCATTCCTAAAACTAGTCCAACTAAATTCTGTCATCATTTATTCACCCTATGGGGCAAACCTTTTTGACAAACAAAAAATAAGCAGTTTAGAAGAATGTTCAGGCTGCTCTTTTACTTACAATTTTAAATGTTAAATTAAATTAAAAATTAAACTTATGCATTTAGCAGACGCTTTTATCCAAAGCGACTTTCATTGCATTCAGACTAACAATTTTCTACTATCATGTGTTCTCCGGGATTCGAACCCCCAACCTTGCGCTTGTTAACGCAATGCTCTACCAGAAAAAAGTGAAATGACTGTGTCATTATCTAAATTCAGTTTGGTTGAAAGCAAATAAAACTCCTGAAAGGACAAAATAATAATAATAATTATAATAAAATAAAATAGAGTTAATAGTATTTGGCTTGACTTGGCGTATTAATGTCTTTCAAAACAAACATTCACGTCTTTATTTATAGTAAGTAAATAAAAATTAAACATTGATTAACAAAATGTTTTTTAGCTTTACCTTTAGTGTTTTTTATATTATATGATATTATTATATCATAAAAGGTGTGCATTATAACTGAGACTTTCATCAACACTTTAGTTGGTTATGCTACTGTATGTCATTCTCCTCAAATGCTATTGAAGTTAGAAAAGTGTATAATGTTGTATGCAACTTTAGAGACGGTCCCTTGCAAATATCTTTCTATATGGCTCAGTTTTTTTTTTAAAGTATACTATATAAAATTGACTTACATAGTTAAGATGAGTTTAGCATTTCCTTAAACATTTTCCATTTTCCCACCAGTTAATTCTATTTATTTGCCTACTTTCATCAAACGTTTAATTATTTAAATATGTATTTAAAAAAGAATATGTGTATTTGTACACACATTATTTATTTGCAAATTTATTTACTTTTAATTTATGCAGGTTTGGTCCTCTAAATGTGTTTAAAAAATGTCTTGATATAGAATAATTTATTAAGTATCGTCTTCATAATAAATACTATTTTTTACTTTATTTGATTAATATACAGTTTTATCTTTGGGGAAGGAATGTTTTTGATTAACATTAATTTCAAGTTTTTGCCAAATCATAAATATAATTAAAGAAAAACTAATACATTTGGCTGCAACAATAGCTTTGTGTCACAACCGCATGACCTTTAGTTTTTCTTTGATCATGTGTTCGTTGACCTAGTTTCTGTCTCCCCTTGATTATGTTAGTTAGTTCACCTGTGTCTTGAAAAAATAAAATAAAACGTCAAATAATGGACTGCCAAAAAAAAAACAAAAAAAAAAAACTTTACATTACAGTAAAAATATCCTAATTGAAAGTTCAAAAACAATATTTTTACAAAAAAGTTACAGGAAAATAAGGTTTTCAATTCAGAGTGAATTATTCTGCGCTGCAAAGGCATCCAGTGTTCACATAGTTCATGCACTTGCCTTCATAGGGAAATACTCCCAAATTTAATGAAATAAGATCAAATTTAGTTCCTTTATGAAGCTGTTCTCCACTAGGCATGTTCGCACAAGGAATTTTTGTCAGGTTTGATTATTGTAAGGACATTTGTTCACCATAAGGAAAGACAAACACAACAAGAACGACCACATAAATAACAAACACGTCTGTGTTTCTATCATGGTGGGACTTTCCATTTTATAAAGAGCTTATTACATTTTCTGATCTGTAACCTAACCCTCACACAAGGCTTTAGGCAGTTATACGTCTCCATTATTATTTTGTATTTGATTCAATTAAGTCATTTCCTCAAGGAGAAAAATGCAGAAACTGTTTCAGAGCAGATATTTGGTCCACACACAGAGAGTTCGTACCCAGATAGTTGGGACTGGCTCGTCTCTCAGTGATGTTGATGGCCGTGGCTCCGGGTGGGATGTTCAGGATCTTGTGGTAGCCCAGTGGGACGCTGGTGTTCAGGAAACTTCCTGTGACCCTCTCACAGGTGCTGTCTCCCCCGCCGCACATGCCACAGCGATCCCGGACCAACCCTGAGCCCAACACACCGTCACAGCCCTCGCTCTGACACAAACACACAGAGGAAACAATCACTTCATTACAGTGGAGCGTGAAGCAGCCAGATTCCAGAACTAAACATCAGGACCTGTATTCAGGAAAACTCTCGGAGCAAAGAGTTCCTCCTAGTGACAAAATTCTAATAAAACATTTTTTAAAGTGAGGGCTTCCTCTTAGGATTATAGAGTGGATTCTAGTTAAGATAAAAGTTATTCACAAAGCATCTTAACTCTTAAAAGGTTAAAAACCTGAGGACCCGGGTCTGTTTAACATTGTGTGTAATACCTGAATCGATCGGATTCAGAGAACAGCCGGCTGCAGTGAGTGTGTTGTTTTGTTACTTTCAACTTTTAAAATTAGGATGAGAAAAGTGTGAGTCGGTAATGAAAACAAAAAACAAAAAACAATGCAATGACTTTACCTTTGACAATAGCCTTTTTCATACCACGCTATACAGCTTCAATTTTTATAATAATATGAATGAACCGTCTTCTTTGTTGTTATATCTCAAATTTTTGCTCAGACTGTAAAGCTAACGTCAGCAGTCATGGCACTGGATGAGCAATCGTTATTATAATTCATGGGCAAACAGTCTAAATTATTCTGCAAGGTGACTCGAGATACAAAAAAGCAAAACTGCAAAGTCGCATTTACAAGGTACAGATACAGAGAGAAGTCTTCTTACATTAGTTAAGACAAAAAGTTTCATTTTCTCAACTTGTTTCTCAACTTCTTAATAGCAATTTACTGTGAAATATGTGCAGTCGGGTCCAGTCGGGTCTGTGTCTTCCCTGCCGGGTTTGTGTCCAGCTTTCAAATAAATTAAATAATGAATAAATGGTTCGCGTTGGTTCCAGGTAGTAATTTTTGACTTTTCTCGGTTCTGAATGGACACGAGTCCAACTTTCAAAATAATAGACGGGTCCGGGTCGGTTCAGTGTAGCACATTTACGGGTCTCTTCGGGTTCCGAATTTTTGGACCCATGTAGACCTCTAGTTCAGAGTAGGGAGGACGACTTTTAAGAGGAGAAAATGGCCAAAAGACAAAGAGAGCGAAGAAATGTGTTGCAGACATGTATTGTATGACAGTGATATATATACTGTGTGTCCCATTAATTACCCTCATTTAGTTCAGTATTTAAAGAGTTGTCTGTTCCTTAACTCCACATAGATGAACGTTTTTGGCTTTTTCTCCCTCTCCTGAATCACTCTTAAGCTACAAAAAAACGTAAGCAAAATTAAGAGATTTAGACTTAGACATGAATCACAGTGGCTCTTTCCGGTGCTGGTGTTACTATCATATTGGTGTGTGTGAGCCTGTTTTCTCACCAGACAGCGTCCTCCCACACACACATCGTTGGGTGTGTTATTTGCGCAGGGCGTTCCATCTCGTACCTTCTCCGCCTGTCGCACGTAGAAACGATACCCGACCGGTCGACAGGTCAGCTCACACTGCTGCTCCAGACCCACTGACACAGAACATTTGGAAAGAGGTTAGCTACATATAATAAACATAATCTGCATGTAGAACTTCAAAAACAAAAATGAGAAAACCTGCCTTCCCATATGGAAATGTATATTATAACATACATATATTTATATGGGCTAGATATATATGAAATTGTTCCTAATTAATATATTAATATACAGTATAAGCTCTTACTTCATATGACAGTATATTTAATGTATATTTTATATACATGCATATATTACATTCACATATGGGTTGGCAACTAACTGAAATGAAATATTTTTTAAGATGAAGTACTAAAATTTAAAACTATTCAAAAAAACGAATACTAAAAAAACTGAAATGAAAAAATGCATTAAAGCTAAACAAAAATACTAAAAATCACAAAAGTAGAGCAAATAAGTAAAACTTAAATTAATTTTTTTTTATATAAAACAATGAATGACAATTTAGAATATGAATAAATATACAAATAGCATATCAATTATACTAAAATAACACTGTATGGACATAAAAGAGTGTAATATGGTGATTTTCATTAACACACGATCAGAAAGGATCCTTCTGCTCTCATAAATGAAACTTTCTGAAAACGTCTTGTTTTTTTTCTGTTGTATCTGTCCTCTTTGTGAACCTCGTGAAATCCCTCGGGTGCGGATGCGAGCAACACACACAAACACAACACAGTCCTGAGCTATTAATTACAGCCAATCAATGTCATGATCAAAACCCCCGTCACACACAGGAAACACTCATTATTAATGGTGTTTACAAACAAAGATACAACACACACTTGATTCTTGCCTTTTAGGACTTCATCTGTTTGCCCGGAAATCACAGTTATAAATTCCCTGTTACCTCCTGGCTTCCTGTGACTCTGGGAACACTGTGAATATCAGATCGACTTTGGCTCTTTTATCTTGGGCCAGTAAGTAACCAGCTAACCATGACCCAGAATGCACCAGCACATTCTGGATGCTAAACCAACTACCAGCTTCTCTAGAAAATTTTTCTATATTTTCAGTATCAGCTGGACTACAGTCTGTTCATCTGAGGCACACAAAGAGAACTTTCATGATCTGACAAGCTTTAATCGGATTGGCTGATGTCTGTCAGTAAGAGCACTCAGGGTTTTAATAAGTCTGATGGGGCTGATTCAGTGAAGACCTTACTGGACTTGAAGAAATTTTATTAGTCATCAAAACTTAGTTTTCTGAGGCATTTTCTAGTTTTCTTTGAGAGAAAGTTCTTGTTCCTTTTCAAGGGAATTTCGAACTACGTCCTCTAGGGGACGCTGTGGGGAATGCCTCTTCATCAACCATGTCTGAAGCATATATTGAAAAAACACCAACAGGTTGGCTGGCCACAGCCCCTGATATCACTACCGGTGTGACTACAGATAAATAGGCACCGGGAGAACACATCATCCTCTTCTTCATCTTCACTGACTGTTTGAAGTGTGCATTTGAACGTGGCTTTCTCTATCAATCATGTCAACCACAAGCAAAGTGTTTAGATGGTGTGTGCATATGTGTCATTGATATTTGACATCCGATGACACACACAATCTTTGCGTTGTTTGTTTGGGTGAAGAGCACACACGCAATGTCCTTGAGGGAGCAATCTATGTGCATTGTGCGTTTTTCAATGAAAAAGCTCTGCTCGCATTTTTTTAGAGAGTTTAGGACCCGCCGCTACTGAGGCATGAAGGAGAATGAGCTCGTGGGTATCACAGGAAGATTTGGCTGAGGAGTTTAGAAAGGTACTTTCCTTTTCGTGCGAGTCGCCTGTGGATGAGAGAGAGCCTCTGGAGGATGATGTTATTTCTTTAACACTTTCCGATACAGAGGCTAGTGTTCTGCTGGGTTCGGCCCAGGAAGAGTAGGAAATGTCTGAGGATGGTGAAGAAGCTGAGGCTGAGTCTTCTCAATCCTCCTGCCCTGCATATGTAGAGCTGTTGGAGGTAATGGATCACGCTATGGCAAAGTTGGACATGCCATGGAAGCGTGCTAGCAAGGTGACGCTGCGAGGTCGTTTTGATGAGTGTTATCTTTCTGACCATATCCCTCCAGCTCAGGTGAGCCTCCCATTTCTGCCTGATCATACAGAGATAAAAAAGGAATGGAAGAGGCCGTTTTCTTCTCGCATCCATCGGTTTCAGCATGTGAGTTTTTCCAACATCGAGGCTATGAGAAGATGCCCCCTGTAGAAGAGACACTGGCTAGGTATCTCTCTGTGGGGGAGATGTCCTCTCTTAAATCTCCATCCTTGCCATCTAAGCCCCTTCAGGATACATCTCGCTTAAAAGGCAAGGCATACGCAGCAGCAGGTCAAGCTGTGGCTTCATTGCACACGATGGTGGTGCTTCAAGTGTATCAGGCTGATCTGCTGAAAGACCTGAATAAAGGCTAAGGACTTTCCACTGATCAGGAGCTGAGCTGTGCCGCACCACAGATCTCTCTCTCTGTGCTACCAAGCAGGCCGTCTCCGCCATGGGCAGGTCTATGGCGACCATGGTGGTAATGGAGAGACATTTGTGGCTGAACCTGGCAGATATCGGGAAGAAAGAAGGCCTTCCTGGTCAATTCGATATCCCTTCTTACTGACGCATTAAGTGGGAAGTATAGGTGGCATTTGCAAGAATCTTCTTGTATATGCTGTCTCAGGTAATGCTTCCCTCACCAGAGGTTAGTAAATTTAAGCTTGCCTGTCCCGTGTGGTTTGGCATTTCTGCGATACTTAGGAAGCTTTAAGTACACACACTAAGCTTTGTGTACTTTCTAAAATCCATATGGTTGTGAGTGTGCACATTGAACACTTTGCGCACTTTCTAAACTCCACGTTAAGTGGTAAGTGTGCACTCAAGACTCTGCGCACTTTCTGAAATCCTGTGCAGTAAGGGTTACACGCTCAGCTTCGTTCCCTTTCTTTGAGTTGGTTAGACCTTGGTTCCTTGGGCTCCAGTCAGCCAGTGTGTCTTTGTTAATACGCTTCAAGCATCGCTTCCCTCAACATGAAGGGTTACTTGGGCAGTTCCCGTAGTAGTTTAGCAGTGCTCCCTTTTACCAAAAAGGGTTGCGCATGAGTGCGCTACTCTCTTCCTGAATTCAGAGTTATCCTCTCACATGAAATTGAGTTCTCTGTTTTTTTCCCCCAGAGTGCTCCAGCATTATAACTATAGTTCGAGTTGATGACTCTCAAACATATTGTTTTGGGATGCACCATTTTATCTATGAGCTGCTCTTTCAGAGTGCCATGAGAGCCCCCCCCCCCAGAACAGTATTTAAAATCCATGTTATGGTAAGTGCGCACATGAAGTCTTTGCACACTTTCTGAAATCCACACTATGGTAAGTTTGCATGCTAGTGCTTTGCGTTCTTTCTAAAATCCTATATGGTGAGGGCTTCGCATGGTTGCTTTATGCCATTTCTTGAGTTGGTAAAAGCCTCATTTCATCTTGGGCGTCATTCCACCTATGTATCCTTGGATACCTATCTAAACAGGGTGTAGCCCCTGTGTGACAGGCAAAATGCTAAGTTTAAAATGCTAAGCTTTTTGCCATATCTCTTTAAAGTAATCTTTATTGATTCAAAGCCTTGAGCTATACCCCGGTCCAAGGCCCTAACAGGTAAGTTGGGTATGTAGTCTAGGCCTTTGGCAGTAAAGGATAATGTCACGAACAGTTGTCTGACGTCCCAGGGGCAACTCACATTGAAATGGTAAAGTTTTCACTTAGTGCTCACCATGATTCTGGCCTGCACTCCCCTCAGCATGTTGGCATGGGTATACTGTTCTCCATAGTGACCACTAGATGACTCAGTTGGAAGTTCCCTTGAAAGGGAACGTCTCAGGTTATGAATGTAACCATGATTCCCTGAGTAGATAATTAGATCCTGTGTCCTTAAGCTTCTGCCATGCTTCGGATACAAGCTTCAGACGAAGAAGTGAATGACATGTTCCTCCTGTGGTTATCTATAGTCACACCGGTAGTGATGTCCCTACTCAGGGAACCATGGTTACATTCGTAACCTGAGACGTTATTTTTCAATGGTGAGAAATTTTTATCACAGAAATAAAATATTTATATTCTAAAGTAAATCTAAAAAAAAAAAAAACCTATAAAAAAAACATGTAAAATTGACAATAGCATGTAATCAAATGACTAAAACTTAATTAAAACTCAAATAAAAAATAAAATAAACGCTGGAATCAGCTTCCAGAAGAGATCAGATGTGCTAAAACACTAGTCACATTCAAATATAGACTCAAAACTGCACTGTATTTTACGTATTCGCTGTATTTTATGTAAAATCATTTTCTATTTTTAACTTTTTTAAATACATTTTAAATAAGTCAATTTTTAAATAATTTCCAAAGTTTTAAAATTGTTTGTTTTTATTTTTGTATTATTTTTCTTCACGACTATTTTACTTTCTTTTATGTTAAGCACTTTGAATTACCATTGTGTACGAAATGTGCTATATAAATACACTTGCCTTACCTTGCTTACACAAAATATTAATGATTACTACAATAGCACATAAATAATCCTAAAATAAAACATCTTACAAGCTTAAAAAGCATGTAGCCAAGTTAATAAATAAAGTAAAATAAAAAAAAATAAAAGCTAAACATATAAAAATAAGTTCTAATATAAAATATGAATGAATATTATACTAACACATAAATAATAAAAAATATAAAACACTAATAGTGAAATTGGTGGACACCGGGGGAAAATAAACAACCACTGTGACATTATTTAAATACATTGTTTTTATGCTGGTGTATTATGTGTCATGATCTACTTTAAATAACCCCGCTCCTAAGCACAAAACAAACACATCAGTTCTCTATACGTCGAAGTGGGCGGTTCTTCCAGAAAATGCTGTAATGTGTAGCCGACTTTATCCGGTCAGTCAAAGGTCAGGTTATGTGAGACTCTCTCCCCTCTCTCTCTCTCTCTCTCTCTCTCTCTCTCTCTCTCTCTCTCTCTCTCTCTCTCTCTCTCTCAGTCCGTCTATCAGAATCAGCTGACACTGACAAAAGAGTGAAAGATTCCAAGCCTTTCCCGTTCAGTCACAGTTATCTTTGAGAGATTATGATGGAGACAAAGGCAGAGAGAGAGAGAAACGGTCACAGAGACAGACAGAGAGGGAAATGCATGAGAAAAGGAACGTCAATAAAAGTTATAAAAATAATGGACAAAATAGGCCCATTTTAAAGAAGGGCAAAAGCAAGAACCTAGAAGAAATATCATAATTTCTCCTCTCTTTCTTTCTCTTTCTCTCTCTCTCTCTCTCTCTCTGGTGTGCAGACAGTGAGTCTATTCAGACTAAATATACTTCCCGCTATCGCTGTCTCTAAATAAACTCAGAGAGACAAGCGGTGCACGACACAGGAAGACAGAGGGATGACGAGAGAAAGAAAGAAAGAACAGCACAGGATGAGAGAGGAATCCGTTCAGGGAAAGAGGGATATACAGACAGACCAAAAGAAAGAGCTGGAATGTCAGAAGAAGAGCGCGAGCCTGAAAACTATTCACACACTTCGGCCTCACTTAAATAACAACCCACAAAAACAAGTCTGTTCAGTCTCAAATTACACAGTGATAAATATAATGTTGAAAATGTGGTTGTGAAACATGAATTATATGTGCAATGATCAGAACAGTTATTATAGTTAACCAGATCTGTATAAGAAAGAATTGTATTACTTGGACAAAAATCATCTTAATGATTAATTTGAATAACAATATCAAATGTTTAGACAGTAACACTATGTAAACTGTGTTTGGGGATATTTATGTACATTACTGCTCAAAAAGTCTCTTCTGCTCACACAGGCTGCATTTCTTTGATAAAAATACAGTAAAAACCGTAATATTGTGAAATATTAATATAATATAAAATTACATTTATTTACATGTATTTTCAGCATCATTACTCCAGTCTTCAGTGTCACATGATCTTTCAGAAATTAATATTTACTGCTCAAGAAACATTTCTGATTATTATCAATGTTGAACACAGTTGTGCTGCCCAATATTTCTGTGGAAACCATTATACATTTATTTTTTCAAATTGTATTAAAAATCTTAATTATTCCAAACCTTTGACCAGTAGTGTATAATATCTTTCTAAAATGCTACTTTAGAAAGCTTGTGGCTTAATTATTCCCTGCTTAAAAATACAAATAAGTTGCAATTGGCTGAGCAAGAGTTGGTAGTGTGTGTTATACAGCGAATCCTGGCCTTCCTCACTGTAAAACCAAAACAGACACATTTTCCGAAATTCTCGATGCAAAACCCGACAGAGTGGGCAGAGGTTTTGCAAAGACGAGCCCAGATTTACTGATCAAAGGTGATTTCATCAGAAACACACACCTCATCTTACACAGAAGAAAGACTCGTGGAGTCAGTATTAAGATCTTAGACAGATGACACACTCCAGCGCTGCTCCAGATGAAATACTAGCTTTCTGCTTACTGAAAACTGAGAAAACAATCATTCAAGCAGTAGACATCTTGCAAATGTTTCCAGCAGTAGTATTGCCACGCAGTGTGAAAAAGAAGTGCACTTGAGTATACTTTTGAAAGAGTTCTTCAGAATGCTTTGACCAACTTTAGGACTTCAGTGCATCCTTATTTCATAACAACTTACATTATCTTTGAAATAGGATTAAAGGGTTACTGATGAATGTCCTGACAAACATAAACTAAAATACACTTCGTCATTTCTGTTGAAACTTAAAAATAAAAGCAATTGTTTCACACTTGCAATTACATTTTTGCGAAAAATAAATGTCTTGCCTTTCAGAATCAAATGTCAAAAAAATAAAATAAGGTTTTTGACATAGATCTGCCACAATTTAAATGAAAGCTCAAAATCAAGCACATTGCATTGTGGCACACCATACAGCAAAAAGTATGTTTACTACGTAAACTTACGGTATACAATAGGGCTTGAAACTTATAAAAGTTTTTATTTCCACATTTGAACAGTACAAAGGTGATTAACGCTCAAAATATGAAGCCAAATGTTACTTTACAGTTAATGTTAGGATAAAACAGGATATCTGCAACTGTGAATTCAGACTGTTCTCGAAATCTCGAACCTCAGTTTGGATTTTTTTTTTTTTTGTGTGCAATTTTCTCAGAATAGCAAGCCATAAACACCATCTTTATTACATTAAACTGCGCAACAGTATTGGGGTGCATTTCCTGTACAGCGACGTAACTTGCTGATTAACTACCATAGTGCGATGCATTGTTGTTGAAACGAACTAGCCAGTCACTACTGTTTCCCGAACACAGTCGCACCTCCGTCATTTGAACCACATTAGTTCAACAACATAAGGCCATTGTTAATGATGTCACACGCATGTGGTGGAGGAATAATTTCTGCTATTAACTAATTAGACATCTCTAAAGTGCTGTTGTATTGAACATGGTACCTGATGTCTAATTTACTATTTTTTTTTGTTCCCTGTCACTTTGCTTTTTTTTTTTTATATGTTTGGTTCATCGCGGGTTCCCTCTTACATCATACTTTGGGTTTCCTTAGGTATTTATTCACATGCGCAGTCTTCAAAAACGGCTCTTCTAGAAGACACACAAAAATAAATAGATTCATGTGCAATTAGGTTTGAGATAAAATGGAATATGTATATTGTACTGCATGTTAGCTTGCTTATTGTGCCCAAGAGCATATTTATTTAAGCCCATATCCCTTTGCTAACAAGAAACTATGCTTCTAACCACAGGTCGAGCAAGTTTGGGATGCTGTTTACGAATGTTCATTTGAATTATGGTTTTGGGGAAACACCGAATCGTTTAATTATGTTGGTAACGAAGGAACTTGAGACAAGTTGGCTAACAATCCTTTTGGGAAACGCACCCCTGAATAGCTGAGCTTGAACAATGTATTCAACACAAACACCTTTAATGTGCTCAAAACTAACTGTTTTTCATAGTTTGTTCATCCAACAATTTATGAGGAATTTATGCCTCTAAAGACAGAAATAAAACATAATTGGACACCAAAGCGTGCAATATTTCTGGAAAGCATCTACTGTACATATTTAATGTGACTTACATGCATACAGAACATTTGCATTATCTGCGCAGTATAGAAACTAAAGAGTAGTGAGTGGCTCTTCCAGGTGTGAGTCTGGTCACAGAGCACTGAAGCATTAAGAGAGTGTTATTCTGATCAGAGCCCACATGTCTCTCTCTCACAAACACAGCTGTGTCTCCATCCCTCCCTCAAACGCTCTCGTTCGCTCTAACCAGTCAAATACCGTCCTTCCCAGCTCCTCTTAATCTCTGTTTACAGTTTTGTGTCCGTGTCCAACCCCCTGTCCCCAGTCATCCACGTTTATCCAACACATCCAGCTCTCTAATGCTCTCTGAGCTGGGTGGAGAGATTCTGGCAGCAGATGGACACAATAGCAAGGGATTTGGACCAATGCAAGGAAAACGAAAGGAGGGAATGTTTCGTGAGAATTAAACGAGTTCAGTTTCTCTGTTCATGCATGCTCTCTTTCTCCTCGTTCACTTGGATCTCTGTCCATCTCTCCATCAAGCACTCAGACTGCACTCAAAATGTTCACCTTTATTTTGCTCCAAACCCACATGACTTTCTTTTTTTATGGAAGAAAAATAAATTATGAAGACTTGTACTGCTCACACATTTCCATCAACCCTTTAAAGCCTACTGTTTAATGTTTAATGCATAAACTTCTAAGGCCTGATCAAAACACACATAAACTACTCCATGCCTTCTGTCCCTGATTGATAGTGTAACAATTTGACAACCAGTGAAAACACAGGGAGACGAGAGATCTAATTGCAGGTATGCTTTAATAGGATAATCCAAATTCGTTGTCAGACAAGGCAGGGTCAAAACCAGAAATGCAGTCCAAACAAACAAAACAAAGAAGGAAACAGGAAAAGGGAACGGAACGGGAACTCAGAATGTGAGGAATGGAGAATCTCGGGGAACGAGAAGACTGGAACATCGAAGGGTAAGGACTCCATACAAACAACAGGAAAAGACAGGTATTTATAAGGAGTCTAATGACAATAGATTTCCTGTACCTGGTGCAATTAACTGGAGTGCAATTACTGTGAAGACAGGACCAGACTAGAGGAATTATAGTGCCTATGGCGAAGTGCCTAAGGAGAAGTGAGCTCACTAGGGAACACCCAGGGAAACAGAGACTGACAGCGTGACATTACCCCCTCCTCCACAGAGCAGCTGCCAGATGCTCCACCCGAAACCACGGAAAAACCAAACAGACAAAGAAACTAGGAGGGAGGTGGAGCGGCAGAAGACTAGGGGGAGGGACGGAGGGCCAGATAACATGGTACACAGAGACAGGAGGACCAGGTAGAATAGGGAAACAGAGACAAGACAACCAGGTCCAAAGGAGGAAACAGACAGAAAAAACAAAAGAAAACAAAAACATAAGTCCATGAAGGACATCACGTGATGCCCATCAGGGCAGAGCAGAAGACCACCAAAACCGTGTGGTCAGGGCGGACGCCCCCCAGAGTGCAGCAGAAGACCACCACAGCCATGTGGTCGGGACGGATGCCCCCCAGGGCAGAACAGAAGACCACCACCTCCTTGTGGTCGAGGCCAGAGTCCCCCAGGACGGAGCAGAAGACCACCACAGCCGTGTGGTCGGGATGGATGACCCCCAGGGTGGAACAGAAGACCACCACATCCTTGTGGTCAAGGCGGAAGCCCCCCAGGGTGGAGCAGAAGACCACCACACCTGTGTGGTCAGGGCGTAAGCACCCCAGGGCGGAGCAGAAGACCACCTCATCCGTGCGTCCAGACCAATGGGAGGACGAAACTCTGGTAATCCCATGGTGTTTATACTGGATTCCAGAGGATCTGTGCTGACTTGACTCTGCTCATGAAGATTATTGGTGACTTGCATTTGTTCATGAAGATCCCGGTGACTTGACTCAGTCCTTGAAGATCCCCGGTGACTTGACTCAGTCCTTGAAGATCACCGGTGACTTGACTCTGTCCTTGAAGATCACCGGTGACTTGACTCTGTCCTTGAAGATCACTGGTGACTTGACTTGTCTCTGGAAAGTCCATGGTGACTAGTCCTGACTCTGGAAGGTCAAAGGTGACTAACCCTGACTCTGGAAGGTCAATGGTGACTAACCCTGTCTCTGGAAGGTCAACGGTGACTAACCCTGACTCTGGAGGGTCCATGAGCACCTGACTAGACTCAGGAGGGTCAACTGGAACCTGACTCACCTCTGAAAATTCAACGGTCCCCTGACTCGACTCTGGAGGGTCAACAGTGACTAACCCTGACTCTTGAAGGTCGATGGTGACTAACCCTGACTCTGGAGGGTCAACGGTGACTAACCCTGAGTCTGGAGGGTCAACGGTGACTAACCCTGACTCTGGAGGGTCCACGAGCACCTGACTCGACTCTGGAAAGTCAATGGGCACCTGACTCGACTCTGGAAGGTCAACAGGAATCTGACTTGACTCTGGGGAATCAACTGGAACATGACTCGACTCTGGATGGTCAACAGGAGCCTGACTCACCTCTGAAAATTCAACGGTCCCCTGACTCGACTCTGGAGGGTCAACAGTGACTAACCCTGACTCTTGAAGGTCAACGGTCACTAACCCTGACTCTGGAGGGTCAACAGTGACTAACCCTGACTCTGGAGGGTCCACGAGCACCTGACTCGACTCTGGAGGGTCAACCGGAACCTGACTCAACTCTGGAAAGTCAATGGGCACCTGACTCGACTCTGGAAGGTCAACAGGAATCTGACTTGACTCTGGGGAATCAACTGGAACATGACTCGACTCTGGATGGTCAACAGGAGCCTGACTTGACTCTGGACAGTCAACTGGAATTTGACTTGACTCTGGAAAGTCAACGGTAACTAACCCTGACTCTGGAAGGTGACTAACCCTGACTCTGGAGGGTCCATGAACACCTGACTCGACTCTGGAGGGTCAACCGGAACCTGACTCAACTCTGGAAAGTCAACGATCACCTGACTCGACTCAGGAAAACCCTTTGTAACTGCCATCCTCTGCAGTGGCTCCAGGCTGATGGCTATGTTGCGCAGCAATCTTGCCTCGTGGGGCTGGGTTGGCGGCCATGTTGCCTCGTGGCACTGAGCTGGCGGCCATCTTGTGCTGTGGTGTGGGGCTGGCTTCCATCTTGCCTCGTGGTGCGGGGTTGGTGGCCATGCTGCGTAGCGGCGCTGGGTTGGCGGCCATCTTACACAGCGGCGCTGGCTCAGCCGATTTGCGCCTCCTCTCCCCTCTCTGTCCACAATGGGGAAACGGTGGCTCCCATCCGAACCCCGGGTCAATGAGAGGGCACAGTTGAGATTGCTGCCGGACCTCCTCTCGACTACTCCCTCCTGAGCAACCTCCCCTGGTTCCACGGAAAACTACCAGGTGGGTACCCTCAAACCCATTCCTCACCCGTTCTGTGACTGGGAAGGAACTATGGTTAGACATACCGCTGGATCCTCTAAGATGGAGTCCTTCTGTAACGATTCGACGACCAGTGAAAACACAGGGAGTCGAGAGATCCAATCGCAGGTATGCTTTAATAGGATAATCCAAATTCATTGTCAGACAAGGCAGGGTCAAAACCAGAAATGCAGTCCAAACAAACAAAATAACAAAACAAAGAAGGAAACAGGAAAAGGGAACGGAACGGGAACTCAAAATGTGAGTAATGGAGAATCTCGGGGAACGAGAAGACTGGAACATCGAAGGGTAAGGACTCCATACAAACAACAGGAAAAGACAGGTATTTATAAGGAGACTAATGACAATAGATTTCCTGTACCTGGTGCAATTAACTGGAGTGCAATTACTGTGAAGACAGGACCAGATTAGAGGAATTTTGGTGCCTATGGCGAAGTGCCTAAGGAGAAGTGAGCTCACTAGGGAACACCCAGGGAAACAGAGACTGACAGTGTGACAGATAGTTTATACTTCATCAAGTAAAAGTTCTTTAAGTGTAATTGTTCATACATCCACCTAAATGCTGTGAAATATTTACTGATTTTATCATGTCAACTTAAGAATAACTGATATTGTTAGTAGTATTTCAGTAAAATAAATTCTTCAAAAATTATTTTGAATGCGCCGAGGAGAATTACTTTTTGGTCTGTTCACAATTTTCTGTGAATAACAAAATCTTGGTCCGTTCCTCAAACATCATATGGGTTTGGAACGGCATGAGGGCGAGTAAATGAGACAGAGTTTCATTTTTCAATGAACTTTTTTTTTAATGTCCTTTAAAAACCCTCTGGCACAGTAAGAACAAGTCAAAGCATACACAGAACTGCACAGCAGCACCATGCAGAAACAATTACTGCACACACACACACACACGATCACATAATGATCTTTAGCGTAGAGCCGGCCAAAAAATGATCTCCCAGGGACAACAAAACAAAAGCATGTTCACCCTACAGCCAAACCCCCAGTGTCTCATCCAACAAAAGCTCACATAGCTGCTGGAAACTACAACCCTTTTACTCCTAATAAATCCGCGCACCTTCTAATACCTCCTCTACCAGCAAAACACACACAGTCCCAGTGTCGCCTTGTCACACAAGAGTTGTCTTTCACAACGGCTCATGGCCTGAATACCCCTGAGGGCTTTTGTTTTCATTTCATTTCTACATAAAAGCAGAATTAGAAGAGTGTAAACAGAGGGGTGAATGAGCGCCAAGTCTCTTTCATTACAGTGTAACTGAATTCTTGCAGTGAACTCTTCCTGATCCTGAACCCTGTAGGATATCAGCACTGTCCCATACCCAGCTGATGCAGACTCTGATTAAACTCTGAACTCTGTCTGATAAAACAATGTCATGCGTTTGACTCGCACACCTTCAAGTTTCACTGTGTCACACCTACATCTCTGTTCTAGCTTGTACTTTTCCAAGTCATTTGTAAAGTGTGTATTGGCTCTCGTCATGCTACACGATCTCCTCAGAATGAATCACTTATGCTCAAGCATTCCTCAATTATAAGTCACTTTGGATAAAAGCATTTGCAAAACGAATAAATCGCTATCACTTTAATTACACTTTAATAAACACTACATCTGTAGTTCAAAGCATACATTCTACAGTCATGTACACAAAAACTAAATGTGCCAAACCTTATATATGTGCCGTACTCTATATCATTTCACGTTGTTGTTGAAACAATCTCGCGACTTATGGAGTTATATCATGTCATCGAAGTACAATCCTCGCTCCTTCTGTAAAACTATTCCTTTAATATCACACAACTTTCCTCATCTAGAAATGTACTCAGTATGACTGGAAGCAGGAGGGAGATCATAAAGTCTCTCAGAAGCATGGTTTATAGATATAAACAACACATCAGCAATAACAACTCTTTAGCAGCACTTGATCAGTGAATACCTTCAATCAAGATTCAGTGATCTAAACCCAAGATTAAGGGTCCTTAACTTAACTTAAGGTTCTAGAATCAAAAATCAAGACGACTCTAAACTGAAGATTCAAGATTCTAAACTAAAGACTTGTGGGTCTACATTAATCAAGATTTTAAACACAAGATTCACTATTCTTAACTAAAGATTCGGGGTTCTTATCTCATGAATCAAAGATTGAAACTCAAGATTGTAAATTCAAGATTCAATGGTCTAAACTCAGTATTCATGATTCCAATTCAAGGTTCTGAACTCGAGATTCAAGATGCTAAACTATTAATCTCAAATCAGGATTGTAAATCAAGATTCGCTTGTCTAAACTCAGTATTCACATTTCACTCAAGATTCAAGGTTCTGAAATCAAAAATCAAGATTTAACATTCTAAACCGAAGATTCAGGGTTCTAGACATAAATTCAAGACTGTGACCTCAAAATTCAAACCTCTAATCATCTTCACAATTATAAATGTAAAGTTCTACACACAATATTTGAGGTTTTAAACCGAAGAATCAAGACTTTAACTCAAGGTGAACTTAAACGTTTAAGATTGTAAAAGATTGTAAGTTCAAGATTTTCAAGAAGTGTTTGAACTCATGATTCCAAAAATTCTAGAAACAAAATTCTATACTGTGTCCAGGATCCAAACTGAAGATTTGAGCTCCTGTCCCAATGATTTGTGGTGGTCTCTATGGCCATCTGTCAGAGGGGCTCTTGTTGTGGCCCAGAAGTCTTCCTCTCCTCAATAGTAGATTGGGTGTCACTTCAGTTACTTCTGTCCTCACTTCCCCCTTTTTCAAGCCTCTCACTTACTATTCAGGCCTTTCTTCCTCCATTCACAGACCCTTTCATCCCATCCATCTATCCATCCATCCTGAACAGCACATTTGTTATTCAGTTGCTATGACTCCCTAACCTCTGTCCTCTCTGACTCCGCCCCCCTCATCCGATTTCCCTCTTTTTCTTTCTCTCCTCTCCCTGTATTGTTGATTTATGGTGGTGGTGTGGTACGTGTGCTCCATCTCAGTGACTTTTAGAAAGGCCCGTCACACATTCCTCTGTTTTTAACTCTGTGTTTCTCTCTAACTTCTCTTCTCTATCCTCACAAAGAGTCTTTGCTTGTACAGTAATACCCATGACCCCTGCGGTCTCCCTCCTCTTCTCTTCATTCATTCTACATCTACTTTTTGTCTCAGGTCTTTTCCAGCCTCTCAAAAACGCCTTTATTCTTGCTTATCTGCTAGTTCTGAGCTTTCTTAGAATTTAAGGCCGTGCCTGTCTGAAATGAATCCATGCATATTATTCCACATTTTCTACACTGATCGTGAAGGAAAATCTGCGGAATTCATTTAATGATGGCAAAACTCATTGAACAGCTCTGAAAATACTCATCCAACATATTTGAAATTATTTATTTCTTGTAAAATGGAATAAGATTTTATTTAGTTGATATTTATAATCAACATTCTCCTCAACTTCTAAGCCATCTTGGATCTTTTATATATATATATCTTTGCATGCAAACCACAAGACTGCCTTTGTGAAGCATGCATTCTAGGTAAAAAGTCATCTTAGAAGGCAGTTTGGAACGGGCTTTGCATTAGCTACACTACCATTTTAGAAATTAATATGTTTATTCAGAATGCATTCATTTAATTAATCAAAAGTGGCATTGTTGTTTATAATGTTAAAAATTACATCTATTTAAAATAAATTATATTCATCAAAGAATTCTAGCAAAAAGCTTCTACAGAAATATTGTGCAGCACATCTGTTTTCAACATTGATAATAATCAGAAATGTTTCTTGAGCAGTAAATCTTCATATCAGAATGATTTCTGAAGATCATGTGACACTGAAGACTGGAGGAATGATGCTGAAAATACAGCGGAGCATCACAGAAATACATTTTTAAAAGACTTTTAAAGAGTAGTGCCTTAAAAAAAATTCTAAATAGGCAGCACACTATGAAACAGAGCTCATATGAGCTTTTTAATAAACAGCCAAACTGCATAACAATACAGTCTGATCATGAAACACTAATTGAACAGAGGTAAATGGAAAATATTGTCTAAGCAGATGTCTGAGCAGTATATACGATTATTAGACAATAAACTCCAAATGCTGCTCCACAATGACAGAGGGGCAAGTAACACGGTAATATTCCAGCACTCCTCTGTTATTGCTTCTGTTTTCCCTTAACACCCCTTCAATTTCCGTCTCTAACCTTCTGTGAAAGGCTCCCAGTCATACACGCGTCCCATAAACTCTTGATTGTTGAACGCTGCACACTGCTCGGCCCTGGAGCTTACTGGAGCACCTGGACATGCCTACAGAGAGAGAGAGAGAGAGAGAGAGAGACTCAGGTTATAGCATGACAGTGTGTGTGTGTGTGTGTGTGTGTGTGTGTGTGTGTGTGCGTGAGCATGCTTTGGGTCAGCCTGTAACAGAGAGTGATACATTAGTCACCATATGGAAATAATAGTGAACCTGGAAACACTCCAGAGGGAGGCCAGTGTTTACAGACTCAGAAAAAGACAAGAGCCTTGAAGAAAAGGTCTTTTAGTCTAATTGTACAAATGTCAAACTTCATATGCCTTTTTGTCACTGGAGATATAGAGTGACAATCATTTTATGTCATTATCTATGAGATATCACTGATTCACATTACAAGCATCAAAATTTCACCATCTAAAAATCTGCAGCTGCACCAAATTGCGTATTTTTGCTCAGTTTGAATCATGTGCATGTTTTCTCTCTCTTTCGCTCTCTCTCTCTAAAGGTTCCATACACTTTTTTTAGTTCTATTTCAGACTATTATTTAACATGGGTTTACAGGGTTAAGAAAGCAGAATTGTTAAGTGAAAATGTTACCAGATTGGATAAATTCCTTCCAATCCCTGGATGACAGACAGAAGAGGACTTCAGGATGAAACATATGGCATCATAAATCAGCCCTATATCAGCTTTAAGAGTGCAAGCGTACAGATGCTCATCTCAAGATCTTCCACGTGTTTATTCATGATGCCAATGACATCAGGAAACACTTCTCATTTTCTCTCTGCGTCTCTTGAACACGATGGGAGCCTCCCACAGAGGGAGAGATGAAGCAGAGGGATGTTACAGGACACTAAAGACAGGCAGAGACAGCTGCGGACGGTAATGGGGTCATCGAGGTGTCATTTCACCGCACACACAGCCATTAATGACCAAACACCGGCCCATTAATGCACAGCAAACACACTGCAGCTCTCCACAAACCAGCCCTAAATATTTACAGCACCTCTGAGTGTGTTTCCTCAGGAAGACTTCCGCTCTGTTTATTCTAGGGGTTCAGTGCTCATACTCGTGTTCACTCAATTAATCCAAGCTTTGGGTGCTTACCATATAAGTTACGATGTTAACATTTGTGCGTATATACATAGGTTTAACAAGGCTAAATCAATGCGGATGGATATTTACAATATTGAGTTTTGAAGTGCTTGAAATCTCCTGAATGGTTTAAAAACAACTGAATAAATGGTTAGGAAAAAAACTAGAAAACGTGAATCACTGAACTTTGTTGGTAACGACGGAACTAGCAACTATAGTTGGCTAACAATGCTTTTGGGAAAAGCACCCCAGATATCAGTGTTAGCAGTTTTTATAGCATGCATAGCAAATTCAGATGCAAGGGTAGAAATAATATTAGCAGCAGCATGCATAGCAAGTCATATTATTATTGCTGCTAATATAGCATTGGCAACAGAAAGCGCTTTGGTTGCATGACATTTTAGTGATAACTCATGGAGGGTAAATGAACTGAATGTCAAATCTAACACTCTTTGCTCAGTCCACCCGAGCCTGGGGGTAACTTCATCTATCAGCCTGCAGTGTGATTCCTGTTTATTAATGACACACATACTGTGCGTTTTTACCAAGGTAAGTTTGAGCTATTGGCTCAGACACACATAGTTATTTAGGTCATTAGTTACATGACCTAAGCATACAGCATACAGGTTCACATTGTTAAGACACTAGTTAATTTATCCACACTCCATTAGCCCAGAAACTCATTTAAGTCAGGTCACTAGTTTAATCTATCTGGTCAAGCGATCAGGTCCACACAGCAATAGTTCATTAGCGTTAAACCATTCGGCAAAGCTGGTCCAGGCTCACATAGATAGCAAACATATGCTCTCTTATATTTCTTCTGCTATATAGGGATGATTTTAAGCATAAGAGTAGTACTGTTTCAGTATATACTTTTAAGTTTATTTAAGTGTAACTTCAGTAAAATGTAAGCACACAACTAGTCTTTTTTTTTTAGCAAATATACTACAAGCAGGGCTCGAATTGAGGGGGGATGTTGGGGGATGGCATCCCACTGGTAGAAAAAAAGACAAAAAGCAACCCCTCAGTAAAACCACCATCCCCCTGACCATCCCCTGTGAATTAATCATGTGTATTATGTTAAACTTATCATGCAAATTTTTTAATTTGTCATTTTTTCATGCAAAATGGTTCTAGCGCAACCTATACAGTCTATGAGTGCAACTTTTGAATTTCTTTAAAAAGAAGACAACAAAAAAGGCAGGATTTTGCCTTCATTAGAATTGAAGGATTCCCCTGACATAATGTTATTGTGCTGTACGTGTAACTGTGAGGGACTGAGACGATAGGAGAGCTGACATTATCCAGTCATCAACCAAACAAAAACACGTCTTGAGTCTCCAAAAGCAATCACTGTGCAATGAAGCCTGATAGACTACAGTTAAAATAACCTTATAGCAAGTCAAGCAATTATAGAAAAAATACCCATGTATGACTTATGTTTTTATATTCATTGCACAAGTAATGTACTTTTCTGAATATCAGTACATGCACAAGCAAAAATGTGCTATTAGTTTTATACCATACTGCATATCAACAAGGTGTTTCTTTCCTTGAATTAATCAGTTTTTGAATTAATTTGAATGACTATGAACAGAACTTGACCCGTGCAGATTTCTCTCCTGATTCAGACCAGAACACTTTTCACTGGAAGAAGTGTTTTTATGGAGCATGCACTCATATTTGAGATGGTTTGAAATAAAAATTTGAGTGAACTATTCTTTTAAAGAATTACACATGAAAAACAAAAAGCTAACCCCACAAAGATTAAAAGAGGCACAATCATTCGTGAGGCTTTTACTTGCTAAGAGACACAGAGCTGATATCTCGCTGAAATGCACCAGTCAAAGAGTTCAGAAGAGCTTCAGTAATGAAGCAGAGCATCTACTAGAACTCACGCTGAGAGACAGAGGGCTAATGCTTTACTGGCTGTCCTTAGGCCACATTCACTTCCTCGTTAATACAGCCACTGTCAAACAGGGGCACACACGGGTCACACACACACACACACACACACACACGAACAGCTCCATCGGATCTTATTACAGGAGAAGCTAGCTCAGAAGAAATTAGGGTGTAGCACGCACACACACATGCACGCACACACACGTAAATAAATGAATGTACGGCTGTCACTCTCTCTCTCTCTCTCTCTCTCTCTCTAACACACACACACTTTGTCTGCACTCATCTTTTCTCCTTCTCTGTGAATCCCACATTCTTTTGTTTTTCTCTGTGTCCAGCTAACAAAAGCAGTTGGTCAGTGTACACACATTTAACAAAGCAGCATGCTGAAACACGCACACACACACTACAAGAGAGGTGCTTGAGAAAACAAGAAACTAAAAACACCTGAATAGACACAGATGAAATGTGCACACAAAGACATTCCTGTGTGCTTCTCCGTGTGCGTTTGTAAAGGTTGATGCATAACAGATCCAGGAGCTTTTTAGGTCAAAACTGATATAAGCATAGGTTAATGTGAACATCTTGGGCCATGCAACTGGTTACCGTTTCTTTAAACTTTTGTGCAACTTTTAATCAATTTTTTTAACTTTTAAAGAGTTGATTTAAATGGTCCTGCAGTGAGACAAACACATTTCTAAAGTATTTTAACCCATTAAAGTCTGACACTTTAAGTCAGAATCTTTTAGTTCAGAGAGTTTAGACAAAACATAAAAATTAGTTTGCAGCTTTTTTCTTTTGTTTTTGATACATTACTCTTTTATGCCTCGTATAAAATGATATAAATATTGGTCGTCACTCTATATTTCCAACATATACAAAACATATAATCCAATGCAATCATGATCAAATCACATTAACTTTAACTTAAAATCAGAAATGTGCATATCATTTATAAGCTTTATAGGGTTAAAATGCTGTTAAAAACTGTTTTTCTTATTAGTCTTAGCCTAAAAGGCTTGAGCGGTATAGAAATAAGACCAAATGCCACTAACTAGATTAACATACATCTGTTTTTAATATGTGGTTCATGATATGTGTCTCTGAGTTTGTGTCTGTGTGTTTAACATTAATGTATAGTAAATCCTGCATGGGTGTGTGTGTGTGTGTGTGTTAAACAACGTTAGTCCGAGCTAGGAGAAAGCGCACAAAAAGAGAGAAGAAAAAGAGAAGAGGAGGGCAGGGCAGAGCATCTGTAAAACAGCGGGTCTTTACTAACTCTACCTGAAGAGAACAAATGCTGAGAGTTATAGATGTTATAAACGTTATAGGCCTCCCTCGAGGACGATGGGAGAAAACAGCTGAAGGAAATGAGGGAGAGAGAGAAAATCTCAGGAAAATATCCATTACAAACAAACATAATTAGTCTCAAACTCAAGTTTATCTAATGCGTTAAAAAAAATAATTTGTGAACATTTTGTGAAATTCAGTGTAAACACATAAACTGAGTCACTTGACCAGGTGATAGACAGCTGTCCGATCTCAGTCCCAGAGGATATTTGAGCTCATTTCCTGCCAAATTCCTGATATATTGTCCCATATCAGCATTATGGCCTAAATTCTTTAAACTCCCAGAAAGGAAACTCTCTCCAACCCTTTAACGCAGAGGACTGTAGCAGCATTTGTAATGTATTTCAGTTTGAAAACATCACCTTCAGCAGGAGGGCACTGATTGGACAGGGATGCATCACATGATCATATCTGAACTGTTGGTAAAGGACTAGTTCACACCGAAATGCATATGATTAATTTAATGTAATTTACCCACTGTCATGTTGCCCAAAACCAGAGATGTTTAAAAGATTGTTGCTGTTGATCTTTTAGTTAATCTAAAGAGTAATTTAAAGGAATAGTTTACCCATAATAGAACAATTGCTGGAAATGTGCTCATCCTCAGGTCATCTGAGATATATGTGAGTTTGTTTCTTCATCAGGTTTGTAGAAATGTAGCGTTGCATCAGTGTCTCATCAATGGTTGCTCTGCAGTGAATGGGTGCCGTCAGAATGAGAGTCTGATAAAAACATCACAATAATCCACAGCACTCCAGTCCATCAGTTAACATCAGGAGAAGACAAAAAATGAAACAAATCCAGCATTAAGATGTTTTAACTCAAGTATATAATCCATAATACAATTTCCTCCAGTGGAAAAGTCAATTTCCTGTTGTCTCTCACATCGAAATCCAGACACAGATTAGTTTAGAGCTGTTTAAATGTTGCTTAATCTGTGCAGATTTCTCTCCTGATTCAGACCAGAACACTTTTCACTGGAGGAAGTGTTATTATGGATTATAGACTCTGTGTGTTTGAGTTAAAATCATCTTAATGCTGGATGTGTTTCAGGTTATTGTGATTATCAGCTCTCATTCTGACGGCACCCATTGACTGCAGAGCATCCATTGTTGAATGACACATTTCTCCAAACCTGATTAAGAAACAAACTCATCCTAGTCTCAGAAGGCCTGAGGGAGAGCACATTTTCATTGATGAGTTGAGTTTTTTCTCACACAAACCGTACCACATACATGCTGTATTCTATGATGCTTTTTTATTTATCATTTTTACAGTGTTACAGCCCCAGTTTACAATGAATTTCACTGGGCCTCATTTATGAAAACCAAAACTTTTTCAGCTTTTTTTTTAAACTATGTAAATTGTTGCAAGAAGTTACATTACCACAAGACATTCTTCATCGTGACAGTTTACACAGAAATGTGTTCTGCTTGTGTTTCCAGCAAATGAGGACCATGAAATTCTACAAAACACTCATACAGATTTGTGTTGACATGATTCAATGGTAAGCAAATGATTTCAGAATTTGCATTTTTGGGTAAACTATTGCTTTAAATGTAATTTTCAAATTAAACAGTAAGTTTCACATCAGGATAACATGTGGGTATAATAATCACATATTACCATATCACATGTTCAAATAGCTCAGTTTTTCTCAGTCAGCATTTGATTTATACGGTAAATTTGAGATGAATTCTCTCTTTTGTTTCTGAAAGTCCATTGTGAACAGATTTAGCCTTTGACTCGGCAATGTAAATGTTTATTTAGCGAGTGCAGAGCCCACCCTTCTCTCAATGACTTCACACAGAAAGAGTCTTTTCTTTCTGCTCTTCTTTCTCATTCCTCTCTTCTCTTTTTCTTTCCATTCCCTCTCCCAGCAAAACTCTTCCTTCCTTCCTTCCTCATCTCTACTTTATTACTTCACTCTAGGCCTCTCATCCCCTCTATCTGTTTTTATGCCCTCTCTATTTCTGGATCATGTGTGTGTGTGTGTGTGTGTGTGTGTGTGTGTGTGTTTTAAACAGTGGCGTCTTTCACTTTGCTACACCGTAACTGTGTCACACCCCCAGAAAGCTCTTTCGCTCCACTCCTTTATTTCACTTACTCTCCTCCTCTTTGCTCCATTACCACTGCTCACACACACACACACACACACACACACACACACACACACACACATACACACACACACACACACACACACACACACACACACACACACACACACACACACACACACACACATAATAAAGTACACATAACTCATTCCTCCAAATAGAATTCTGTACACCCAATAACATTCCTGAGATATCTAACCCATAATAAAACACACACTCTCTGTGTTTACACATACAGAACAAGACACTACACAGTGTGCCGCTGATCGTTGAGAACAAAACTGCTTGCAGAACTGAAAGAAATCAACGTTTATGTACAAAGAAATCGTTTTAGTTGACTCTCTCTAGTTGATCTTGCGGATTTCACCTACTTTGTGTTAGATGCCATTTTTTTCTGAATATTCAGGCCCATGAATCAAAGGAAATAGGGACCATTGACACAGAATGTGATTCTGCTTTAAAACATGGGCAGTGGAATAATGTTAAACCCGAACAACTTTTAACTTGAGCTGTGAGTTTTTAGAATGGCGTTATGTGCAAGATTCTGCAAAATCGCAATGTCAAACACGTTCATCTAGTGCACTTTCTTAATCATAATCTCATGCTTTATAGTTGCATTCAGCAGATTAGAGCTGAGCAATAATAGAGTTTACATTCTGCAATGATAAATGCAATCAAGAAGTTTCAAGTGAGATTTGCTGTATAGTATAAATGGCACCAGCCGAATATACTGTACAGTATGTGTGCAGAGAAAGTTGAACGTATTTAAAAATCCAACTTTATCTAATAAGCTGTGCCGTAATATAGTTACGAATAAGTAAATAAATAAACAAATAAAAGAAAAATGTTGAGGTTGATAAAACAAATATTAGCATTAAATGGCAGTCATTGTATTTTTCTGGTTTTGCTACAGGATGTTGCTACCAACTTAATATGAGGGAGGTTCCTTAAAAACCTTAAAAATAACTTATCTTAACATTTAGATTTAAAGAAAAAAAAATAATAATATAAGCGTATAACCTAAAAAACAAAAATGATTAAACTCACCACAAGAGTTGTGGACTTGGTTATTGCATAGCAGGTACAATATGGACTTTTTTTCATAAATTTTTCCCTAAAAAATGTGACGGTGCTAAGTACAGTCCTGGAGAGAGCACATGGTCATCAAGTGTTCGGAAGCTCCACTTCCAGTCAAAACATGAGTTTTTCTTTCTGTGCCCAGTAATCTCACTGTCCACTCAACACACACTCCAAACTACAGAGATAAACACACACACATACTCTGCTATGTATAGCAAACAGCTCTCTGCCAGGGGCCAGTGAGAACTTCTCCTGGGTTTCACCTCCATCTGTGGCATTTTAAAGCTCGGTTTCAAACCAAAGTACTCAGTTACGTGCTGCTGAAAAACTCTTAGCAACCAATTCATAAAAGGGACGGATTTAACCTATAGGTCCCTTAGGGAACCAGTGGAAATCTAAGGCAATGGCTGAACATGTCATGTGACTGATAACTTGTGATTCATTGCTTGCAAAGGGCTTTTACACAGCAATTATAATCTAGCTCCATTGTGTAGCATTGCACTTCTCACTTGCAGCGAACACAAGGAGTAACAAATGTTGTGTCTACATCTCCAGTGCTCTGTTATGACAGAAACTATTGTGAAATGCTTAGGATAAACACTTAGGTAAGAGCGAGAGATAAGATATGTTGTAATGCATCTTAAGGAATCCCTTGCCTCAGGGATTTTTGGCCCACAGATAAAACTGCTTAAATTCACGTTCCCTTCTGAAATAGAAGTGTGCTTTAGCATACTTTTATATCGAGTACTTTCACACTTTACAATAATATACAATAATATACTTAATTGTGAACTGAACGTAATGTTTTCAGATACTTCATTGCAAGATGATTGCAATTTAATTAGCTTAAATGTTAGTCAGCACATCAAAATAAGTGTACTTCTTTAAAACATGACTAAAGTTTATTAAAACATAATGATTTAAAATGTACTTTAAAGTAAAACTTTTGATTTGAAATTATTATAAAGTGCACTTTTAAAAGTGTACTTAAGTGTGTTAAGAATCAAAGTCATTAAAGTGTCTCTCTTTAAGTAAAGTGGCCTTTTATTTCATTATTGTTATTATATTATCTGCAAATACAGATTATTTAAAAATACTAGTGCTATCAAACGATTAATCGCATCCAAAATAAAAGTTTTTTTTTGAAAAACAAAAAATTTCAAAATATACTGTATGTATGTGTATTTTTGCATAATGAATATACACACAACACACATATATTATGCAGACAAAACTTTTATTTTGTATGCAATTAATCACGATTAATCGTTTGACAGCACTAAAAATACACTACTAAGATTTTAAGTACACTACAATTGCACATGCAATAAAAATTAAGCACACTTATTTTTTTACAAAGGATAATTTAAAATTACAGAATTATTATTTATTTTTTTTCTTTGAAAAATAATAGTGGCTTGGAATGACAGGAGTGGGTCAATTGACAAAGATGCCACATTTGGTGAATTATTCAAACACAGAAAACCATTCCAGCTTAAGCAAACCTGCTACCAGAGGCCTCGCTCAGATTTCAGCACTTGTTTCACCAACTTCTGCGTGTTTGGATGTGTCTGAAGTAATCCTTCTCTAAGCGAGTCACTCGTTTCTGATGTGTGTGTCACGCTGCCAACACCAGGAAATGGTTTCACCACATCGACTTGACCACAGTTCAAAAATGACTAACTCTGGTTTAGAGAGCTCACATGCTGCCCTGGGCTGCTGGAACGACTGGGAGATGTATAATATAACTACCGCCCAGGCTGATCCTGGAAAGTTGGATTAAAGGGAACTGGGTGATTTACGATTTGCAAAGAATCTGGCTCTAGTCAGCGTTCGACAGGGGAGTGAGAACGAGGCTTAGCTCAAATGAACCGAGTCGATCTGGAAGGAAAGTTGAAGAAAAAGAGTTTCTGAGAGACGGAGAGATGGATGGAGAAGTGATGGAATAGGGGGGAATCCATCCCTTTGACATGATGAACACGCCTTGGGATGAAAGTGTTTGATGAAATCTTTCAGAAAATCAGCGATAATTACTAGTGGAAGAACTTTCACCAAACTGTGGTTAAATCTGGGAGGTTGGTGTTGAGCTAAAGATCCTCTCGAGTGATGTAACATGGGACTTTCCAATGCAAGTGAAACATTGTCACTCAAGACCAACCAGCATATTTAAAAAGGACAGTTCACCCAAACATTTCAATTTAATTTACTTTCCCTCAGGCCATCCAAGATGTAGGTGACTCTTTTCTTCAGTAGAAGAGTAAAGAAGATTTTCAGCTGAAACTGTGCTCCTTGGAGATTCATAAAATGCAAGTCAGCGGCTTCCATCAATTTGAGTGTCAAAAAAGCATATACAGGCAAGAAAAATATAACACCCATGGCTCCTGATGATATATTGAGGTCTTACGAATTAAAACAATCAAGAAACTAAACATTATTTACAACATTATTACCTGTAATCCAGAGCCAAATGGTCTGGAATGATTCACGTTCATGTTTGAACCGATTCTTTAAAGTGAACTAGATGAACCGGTTCACCAAATCGGATCGCATGTCTGAAACAGAGATCACGGCTTGAGCAGCAGATCTACGAGTTACTCAATCAAAACTCAGCCGAAATAGTAGCGCATCTGATCCTATGATGAATGAACTGATTCAGTCCTCGAGTTCCTGCAGCAGTCTCTGAACTGAGGAAACAGTTTGGCTCGGACCAAAAAGCCGCTGATACAAGCATGTTTATATGCTTTAGACATGTAAAACATCACCATTTCACATCTTTATTGTATAATATAACAATATAGTTGTGTATAAGTCACTTTATTATTATCTAAACAAACTGTTGAGTTGGTTATTTAAACCAACTAAACCATTTGACCCAGTAGCAGTTCACTGCATTTAATGAGTCACCAATTTTTACGGTTTCAGGGAAAAATCTTATTTTTTGTTCTGCAGGAAGAAAACAGTCACCTGCATCTTGAATGGTCCGAAGGTGGGTAAATTGACAGCAAGTTTTCAATGTTGAAACTATCTCTTGGTTATTCCTGATCCATTGTTGCATAGTCTGAGATCATTCCCAAACACATGCAAACTCCATTTTAGAAGTTGAAGTCTTTATACAAATGGTAAATATTTGGTATTAGAAAAACTAAAGCAGGCTGAATGAGATTAAACACTGATTAGACCATGTACAAAGCCAGTTAAAGGGGCCACACATTTATAGCATTTCATTTATGTCATTTGCAATAGTAGTTGGGTTTTTGCACCACAACAGTCACCATTTAGTTTTTCATGAGAACTTTCCACCCTCTCTCTGACCTGTAAAATTAATCACGCTGTTTTTGCTGCATTTGACAAATGACCACATGTTTTATCTGGCTAACCTCTGTGTCCAAGCTCTCGTTCATTAGAGACAGCCAAGTTATAAATACTGAAAAGAGACTGATATATAAATATGACTATCAAATGTTAATCATTGCGTCGCAATCATGATAATTTATGAATAAGATGTTTATGTAGCTTAGTTTCAAGAGTCTATGAGTTCTGAAGGTTATGATTGAAGTATTTCTACATCAAACTCTGTTATTTGCCTTGTGAAAGGAAATGCAATTAAATTGTACTGAATGTGCACTTTAAATCTTTAAAGTAAATTTTTAAACACTAGTTACAGATTAAATAATTTTACTTAAAAGGCCACTTAAGTGCACTTAAAAAAAAGACACTTTCATGATTGTTTCATTTTCACTTTAAAAAATGTAATTTGTAATAATTAAATTTTGCACTTTTGTTGTGCTTTCAAGAAATGCATTTATTTAATGTGATTAAACAAACTAAAGCAAATCAAATATATTTAAAACACAAGTTTCAAGACAGATGACATTTAAGTATAAATTTTAGCATATCATAAATGCTTATCAGTGCATTCAGCAGAAACACTTTAACCATATTTCAAGCGTATTTTCAAGACAATAGAAGTCATTATGAAATTGCATATTAAAATGTACTTAAGTTCTAATTAAGTGGGTCAAAAAGCTCTACAGTTCAGCTAATTGCATCTAATATAAATCTAAACTACAAAACGTATTTTCATTTAATTGCAATTAACATTAACATTTTAACATTAACATTAGTAAATTCTTTTAAAGGCCAATTCCTTTTAAAATATGCTTACGTTTAGGGTTTAAAAGAGAAGAATTTCCATGATTCGTCCCCATCAAACTTTCTAATCTAAAGCTTAATATTTAAAAGGAACCAGGAACAGCAGAAATCATTTCTTATTCTTCCATATTGCTGGCCTCACCTGTAGGCTGCACCTGCGGGGCTCTGTGTCCCGTCCGGAGCATCTGTAGTTGTGGGCGTCCCTCTCAGCTTCGTTTCTGGAGGGCTGGGCGGCGTTCTGCAGGACCCAGGGCTCGGGGTTGGGGTTTGTGGGAGTCTGGAGGCCGTAGGGAGGAGGCTCTCTGGGAGTGTGTGATCGCTGGATAGTGTGTGTGTAGGAGTGTGGGACTTGGCGAGAAGAGCGTCCATCGATGCGTCTGTCGCGGGCCACATGTCTCTGGGTCAGGGGCTGTGTATGTGTGATTCGCTCGTGTTCCCGCACTCTCTCCACACGTCTGTGCGGCTCTCCGTCACTTGTTTTCTCGGCTGCCACATCACTCTCCACGTCTGCTGCCTCCGTCTTCTTTTCCTTCTCCTTTGGTTCTCTATTAACGGTGTCTGTGATCATTTGTTCTACTTCTCCCTGTGTTTTATCCACAGGTGCGCTGGAGTTCACACTGAGAGCATCCAGACTGTCTGTGCTGGTGGTGTTGTGGCGGTGTGTGTGTCGAGCGTGACGGTTTTGTCTGTGTAAGGGAAGAGAGAACGGCACCCTGCCGTACCCAAACTGTCCAGGACGAATAGAAGAACTAGACCTGGTGTGACACGGACAGAAAATAACATATATGAGTATGCTGAAAAAAAGACAATCACATTAGACATCAAGATATCAAAGCTTAACGAACAATAAAAATCCCTTTAAATGTCTTGTATTTTCACTTTACTGTAAAGGCCCATCACACCAAGAATGTTAACTATAAAGTTTACTATATTAGCGCACACACAAGCGAAGGATTTCATCTGCTGCCTTCATTTCTTGAGCTCGTTTACGCAGGATTAATTCTGATTGAGTGTCAAAGTTTGTATCGTTCATCAGCTGTGAAAAACAATTCTGAAAGTGATTCCAGTGATATGTGCCTTTACCATTATAGCTGTGGTGTGGACCCTGCTATTCTTTAATATCAAGAACGGTTTTTAGAACGATTTATATCTTTATCTTTATCTTTATAGTTACTGTCCTTGGTGTGAACAGGCCTTAAGTCTTGTTTTATCCCACAGAAAGACTTTCAGAGAAATCACACTGGTTTTCTTAAAAAGATTCAAAGTTAGACCTTAGCGGACCAAAGCAAGTAAACTAGCGGACTTTCCTGGCGTGAATACACCCTGAGAAAAATATGTTATGTTTATATATTACATATATTCATATCTAATATAAAATATAATAATATGAATATATAAATGTTAATATTTTCACAAATAAATACTGTATGTGTGTATGCGCATTATAAATACACACAGTACACACATAATGTAAACAAAAACTTTTATTTTTGATTCATTTTAATTAATAATTTGAGAGCACCATTTTTTTGTTGTATGATTGTCATTTCAACCTACTTATTTCTTCAAGTTTTATATCATTTCATTATAATTTTCGGGTCAGTTTTTGGTTTTTGAAAGAAATTGAAACTTTTATTCAGAGAGACAGCATTAATAGACCAAGAGTAAAAATAAATACATTTATAATGCAAACAACTTTAAATGTTGGAGAAAAGGAACATGTATCACGGTTTCCACAAAATTATTGTTCAGCACAACATTGATATTAATCAGAAATGTTTCTTGAGCAGTAAATCATATTTTCATGATTTCTGAAGATCATGTGACTGAAGACTGGAGGAATGATGCTGAAAATACAGCGGAGCATCACAGAAATAAATTACAGTTTATAATATATCCACATAGAAAACAGTTATTTTAAATTGTAATAATATTCAATATTATTACCGTTTCTATTGTATTTTTGATCAAATGAATGTAGCCTTGATGAGCAGAAGAAACTTCAAAAACATTAACAAACCTTACCAACCCCAAACTTCTGAATGGTATAGTGTAATGCTGAATAATTAATATGATATACTGAACACTCAAATAAATTATTACCTAATATATGTAGCAGTAAGAAATGTTTGCAATTGCGTGAATATAGAAAAAGTGAATATTTACACTACAATGCACAATTTAAGCCTGTATTGGCCACTAAAAGCCTTGAACATTAAGACTATATATTTATTTAAATCACAATCTATATTGCCATATTTATCACGTAACCCAAGCTATGAATGAGTTTGTGAATGTAAACAGGAAGTCCTGCTCACCTTCTTACAGATGCTGGATTCCTATTGGTGGAAACCGACCTCCTGCTCCCACTGCCTACAGCTCTGCCGTGATTGGGCGGCCGTGCGGGAACTCTCCCGTAGGGAAGTGAAGCGGATGAGGAAGGTGAACGGTATACTGAAACCGGCTCCTGATTGGGTGAGCCGAACTGCACTGACCCAACACCAGCGGCTTCGTTTCGGTAGAGCGGTAATCCAGGATTTGGATTGGCTTGGAGAGGCGGGGAAAAGTATGGAGACCTCCCAGCGCCCCCTGTTCCAAATGGAGGGGGCTCGTTGACGGGATACAAGGAGTTGTAGTAGGGTCTTACCGCAGAAATCACAGGGGTGTTGTTCGGGACACCTGGTGGAGCGTAAGCCGGTCGGTTCCACATAAGAGGTGGGGTTTGGGGCGGCGGCATACACTGTCTCCGCCTCTCAGACACGCCCACTCCACAGCTCTGAGAACACTCCGCCCAATCACTCCATGGACCCCACACTCCTTCAAGCGCCTCCTCTTCTGCCTGACGAGACTTTCGTCCGGCCGCCTGTCAGAGGAAGCCCTCACGATTAGTATCCCACATGCAGAATATGCACAATACAGTGGGGTCCAAATGTGACCCTGAACTGCAAAACTAGTCATAAGGGTCAATTTTCTAAAATTGAGATTTATACATTATCTGAAAGCTGAATAAATATGCTTTACATTGATGCATGGTTTGTTCGAGATATTTGTAATATTTGGCCAAGATACAACTACACTTACAATTACAATTATAAAAGCAACACTTTTGTTTTTGCCCCCATTTTTCATGAGATGAACTAAAAAATCTAGGACTTTTCCTATGTACACATAAGGCCTATTTCTCTCAAATTCACATATCTGTCTAAATCAGTATTAGTGAGCTCTTCTCCTGTGCCAAGATAATCCGATGATCGATGAGGACGACGAGCAGCAGATGAGCTTCCCTGAGACGGTTTCTGACAGTTTGTACAAAAAATCTTTGGTTATGCAAAACAATTGTTGCAGCAGCCGTCTGGGTGTCTGGTCTCAGATGATCTTGAAGAAATATCAATCATTTTGAACCAATCAATGTATTGTTGGCTCAATGTATTGTTAGCTCTTGATACAAATATACCTGGTTTAAAGACAGGTTTTGTGCTGCAGGTTCACAAATATCTGAAAATCTGGGATTCATAATCAAATTTCTTGTGCAGCCCAATGCTATGTGGATAATCTTAAATCATGCATGTCTTTTTCACTCAAATTTTTGTGCAGACAATGCAAATTTTCATAAAACAATAATAATTTAGAAAAGTTTCAGACTCACACCATCCATCCACATGCACAGCTGTAAAAACAAACATCTCAGACAAATGCACAACCACAAAACCAGCCTGGGTGCATAAACTGAAATCTAATAGCAGCTGCAGTTAGATTTATTTACACACACACACACACACACACACACACATGTCTGATCAATATTAAATTACATTCATGTGCAAATCACAAGATTAAACAAGCAAAACATGAAAAATTGTTTTGAAAAAAACAGAATAATTCCCCAAACCGCACCCAACAACATACACGTTGAAACACATGTCCTGCTCTATCGTGCTTGGTGATGAATGACATTATGACTAGGAAAGAGGCATTATTAAACGAATGGCGTGTGCTGCATTCAGGAAGAGGCTGGACTCTGGAGTTCAGCCAAGTACAATGACATTCTTTACAGTGCTGGACGCAGATTTGATCTAATTCCAGTTACTTATATAACCTCATTTCATCAATCAGGAGCGAATAATTTGAGCATCTACAGCGCAGGCAGAGGTAGAAGGGAAGAAAGCAACAAACAAAAGAATCCATTCAGTTCACACAGAAAAAGAGAAAAAAAGGACAAGAGAACAAGGCCTGTGCAATGCCCCTCTGATCCCGTCTAAACTGCCATCATGGTCACACAACGCCGGCCTGTCTCTGCACCGATGTGTGTGTGTGTGTGCAGGCGAGTTGCATTGATAGACAGACAGAAAATATACTGGGTTAAAAACAACCCAGCATTATATGTCTTGCTTAATATGTACTGTACCCAAAATAGGTGAAATGAACATGTATTAATATGTTCAATAAATGTGTTGAATAAATAATAAAATAATAAAATAAAATTGCTTATTAATAAACCAGCTATATAATATTTTTTAAGCAATAGCTGAGTAAAAAAAAGAAAAAAAAAAAAGAATATTTTTAGGGATGGATGGTTGGAAAGATTGTTTTTGGAGCTGCATTGGCTGCAGAAGCCAGTATAATCTGTGCATGTGTGTGATTTCCTGCCTGTTATAACATCTAGCATGCAGCACTGTTTGAAATGCAAGGAAAAACAACAAATTCATTTCTAGTAGCTTATTTCTACAATAAACTGTTGTTGAGCATAACAGCATGCTGTACAAACTACACATGCACATCAAACTCTCAGCGAGAGTGTGCCACTGCAGCTCGTCCTGTAGCTCTGGTGGTCCTCACCCTGTGTGTGTGTGTGTGTGTGTGTGTGTGTGTGTGTGTGTGTGTGTGTGTGCTTACTCAGAACATGTGCAGAACTGCTCACTTGCTTACATGTGAGCGTGATTTCTTTCACACAAACGCCCAATCACAGCCACAACTCACATGCTCCCAAAGGACAACCCCACATCAGAGGCCAGATGACCACACAATGGAAAGATCAGCTCATGCGGCCTGATTTAATGGTCAGATCCAGGAGTTTATCTGCGCTTCTCTCAGAGCCACAGAAGACCCATTCATCCGGTCCACAAACACTCTGACAAGCACTTCTCTCTAATAGTACAGTATGCAAATGTGAAACCTTCATCATCTTCATCATCACTCACCGGTTTCTCTGCATCCTCAGCTGTTGTTATGGACAGGACAGCAAACACACAACACCAAAATGCACACAGTCTACGAGGAAGAGAGAAGAAGAAGAGTACAATTTCAGTTTAATCATGTTGTGATATTAAATTATACTGTGATAATGAGCTGCTATATTAACACACGATGAGCGCTGTAAATTACAATGTCTATTGTCTATAAGAGGTTAATTAGATTAATCCCTGGACAATTAGGAAAATGTGCTGATGTGTACAAATACTTCCCAATGGGTTTCCCAGAATTCCTCCTCCACCCTGCCCGGCTCCTATTGGCAGTTCCTCTAGATATGACTTATCCTCAAAACATTCCCATATCAACCACATTTAGAATGCAACGCCTTTAACCCACATGCTAAGGTTCTGGTTGGAGGCTTTTCATAGTAAAAATACTTCACATTGTGTCTTGTTGATATGTTTTGTCTTAATTTTAAGATAACTGATTTTAAACTAAATTCCAAGTTGATTCAATGTAACATGTTTCGAATGATAAATGCTAGGTTACTTCTGTTTGAGGCCCCAGGTATAAAACAGACTTGAAATGGTTAAACTACATTTTCCTTGGGTAAAACTCCTCTTGGATTATCTTGTTCTTTATTCTGGGTTAGCAATTAATCCAGAATGTCCAGGCCAAAATTTCACATTATAAATAATAACTTTGCTTAGGGCCTGTTTACACCTTGGATGATAACTTTAATGATAATTATAAAGTTTTAATTATTGTTCTAATTTTGAGAATAGAGAAGTCCACATCACTGATTTAAGTCATAGTTAACTGCAGTTATCTTTCTTGGTGTGAACGTGCCATTAATTTGGGCTACTTCTGAACCCCTTTTCACACTTAGCATTAACCTGGGTTTATGAAGCAAAGTGAAACAGTGCTAACCCTGAATTGTGCTGCCAAGGATAAACAGTACAGTGTGAAACTGTTTAGCTGTTTAGGAACAGACAAAACCAATAAGTGTCTCAGTGGTTAACCCATTAAATACCCATTAGTGGTTAGATTCAGTAGTGAAAGCAAACGTATTAATCATGGAATTAAAGAGGCAGTGTTATGTATGAGCGGATTAATATGATGACATTGGACAGGCAGTTAATTATGGTGTTTACAGGCACTTCATTTACCAATGATTCTGTCTAAGTCTTTAAAATGTTGGTAAATAAAAACATGCGCAAATATACACGAATGTTAATTTTATGGGTAAACAATACAACTACATATTTCATCTGCTTTTTTCAGAGGCATACCTTTTTAAAATGTACACTTTTGTAGCTAAGTTCTCATGTACACTTTAAGTACCAATATTCACCTTTAAGGTACCAAAATGCACCCTTTAGGTACAAATATGTACCTTTTGGAAAAGTATTGTCCCAATAACTGCTGTTGTACCTTTTTTCTGAGAGTTTAAGCTACTCTTCTGGATAACAGCCATCTGGTTTCTGAAAGTGCATGACCGCTTAGACCTACATCTGTATGTGTTGTATTAATTAGGGCATTTATAGTGAACATAATGGGTTAATTTCAAAGCCCCTGTTCTACAGTACAGCACAGAGGTCTATGAAACCCCAAACACTTAAGCAATCTGTCTCCAGAGAACGTGAGGCTTGTTTTGTACCAATAATGTTTATCTGCTGATGAGTTTCCACATCATCTGTGGTTTACTATTAGTATTTCAGAACAGTGTAAAACGAAGCATGACATTCTGAGTGCAGCCGCAGACCCGTAATCACAGACGTGGGTTAAAGCGGCGCGCCACGGAAACCAGAAGGACAGCATCGGGCCAGAACTAGAGACCCCCCGCCTCTGGCCACGTTTCTCACCCACCACTGGACAAACCTGCGTCCCCAAACAAGAGCTTAAACGCGCCAAATAATCCGAATGGAATGTTCAGATCAGAATTCGATCCTTAAGAGCAGCTTGATGCACAACAACCCAGTCATAACCTGCTGCGAATTATTCTTTCCACCTTTAATTACTTATTTAAAAATTGTGTCGAAAAAGGACATGAGTGAAAGCATAAATCACGCTTTAAAGCAGTTTAGAAGATTATATTAAAATCCTCTAGTCAAGACTTTCAAAGTTCAAGATTCCAAATTGCATAAACATACCATAACCTCACATGGAGACGTGCTGTAACCTTTTGCTTCTTTAAGCCCGTTAGATCTATTCGAAATTATGATATAGGCTATATATAGCATTAGTTGGCTATTCCTTCAGGATTTATTATGTATAGCCTATATGAAACATGCATACGCGACATATAGATTATTAGTATTTATGAATATGTATTTGTAGTCCAGTGATCTGATCTGAGCAGGAACAGTCTTCTGTGGTTCTCGTAGCTGCGATCGAGCCAGACTCGAACCCGTGTCCAGCAGCAGGAGCAGGAGATTCAATGCACACACTTAGCGTCTCTCCATCTGATACAACGATGCGCAAAAGTCACAAAGGTGCCCCAAGCCCTCGTTACCTGCTCACAGCCGTCATTCTCTGCTCACGAATCCGCTCTTCTGCGTCAGGGATGGGAAAGAAACTGAAACAAACACCAGATCCGCCGAGCTGCTTGGCGAACTTTTCCTCGCTCCTTCAGAGTCGTTCTCTACTCTGACACACACACACACACACACACACACACACACACGCACACACACACACGCACACGCACACGCACACGCGCACGCGCACACGCACACGCACACGCACACACACACACACACACACACACACACACACACACACACACACACACACACACACACACACACACACACTCCTCGGGAGTAAGAGAGGGAGGGGTGTAGTTTTTTCCCCTGTCGTTCACCCAACTTTTTTGTCCTTGTTTAAATCTGGTGTGACGCTGGACAAGCCACACAGAATCTCTCTCTCTCTCTCTCTCTCTCTCTCTCTCTCAAACATGATTAAAGCAAGAATTCAATAAACTGAATGTTTTTAAGATTGAACGGTGTTGTGATGTTGTGATGTTAATGAGTTGTTTTATATATATAAACGAGTTGATATAGTACTATAAAGATTTGTGTTCATTTTTAAAATAATTGTATTTAAAAAGTGATTTTAAAAATCTCTTCTCTTTCCCTCGTTCTCACTCTCGCTGTTTCTCTCCAGGTCTTTTGTTGGCTCTGACACACACCTGTACATCATGTGTCATCACCTTCAGCAGAGACTGCAGATATTTGCTGAGCAGTGAATGCCACAGGAGTTCAGAATCACACTGATAACAGCACTATTAATAGTTCATCATATTTACTTTCAGTATCACCACAGAGGAGACAATAGAGTTAGTTTTCACTCTTATCACCCCAGTTTTCTTCAGGATTGAAAATGCATTTCTGTAAAAAAAAACAAAAAAACAATACTGACTGTATAAAGGTTATTGCTCAGGAAAACCTACTTGAGCACACACTGACCTTTTGAACATTATGGGGCATGTTGTCACAACATTTGATGGAATAATGGAGCCTGCAGCAAAATATAAACAGTAAAATAAATATAAAAACAGATAAAAACTATTTTTGTAATAAACTTTTAATCATGTATGAAACAATTTATTAACATTTTAAAACAAATATTGAAAAATAAAGAAAAAATTATACTTAAAATAACATTATAAATTTAAATTATAATTATTGTTTCAGTTACAAGCTGTAATAGAACAATAGTTTTTAATGGCAGGTTTTATAGTGAAAACTTACCTAATATCACAATATAACTCACAAATAATAAAGTTTGTATTTACATTATATTTTAAATATATATTGACACTCTCCATCTATGTAAGAGATATGTATATGTATATATGTATATACAGTACAGACCAAAAGTTTGGACACACCTTCTCATTCAAAGAGTTTTCTTTATTTTCATGACTATGAGAATTGTAGAGTCACACTGAAGGCATCAAGGGCTATTTGACCAAGAAGGAGAGTGATGGGGTGCTGCTCCAGATGACCTGGCCTCCACAGTCACTGGACCTGAACCCAATCCAGATGGTTTAGGGGTGAGCTGGACCGCAGACTGAAGGCAAAAGGACCAACAAGTGTGAAGCATTTCTCGAGGAACTCCTTCAAGACTGTTGGAAGACCATTTCAGGTGACTACCTCTTGAAGCTCATCAAGAGAATGGCAAGAGTGTGCAAAGCAGTAGTCAAAGCAAAAGGTGGCTACTTTGAAAAACCTACAATATGACATATTTTCAGTTGTTTCACACTTTTTTGTTATGTATATAATTCCATATATAATTCCACATGTGTTCATTCATAGTTTTGATGCCTTCATTGTGAATCTACAATTTTCATAGTCATGAAAATAAAGAAAACTCTTTGAATGAGAAGGTGTGTCCAAAACTTTTGGTCTGTACTGTATTTATATGTATATATGTCACGTAAAAATACACAAAATCCAATTGAAAGTAGAATGGTTTATTTGCCACAACGCAATACAGCAGGGTACAAGAAAATAGAGCAGGATAAAATCTTTGAATCCTTTAATCCAAATTTTTCGATTTTCATACATTTGACTCATTTATACATTCATACATTTGACTTTATAGATATGAAAAGTCTGAGACTACACTGAATATTTTAGGACAAAAAAAAATGAATTAATGTCAAGGAATGCTTTAAACAACAATCTCAATAAAGTACAAGAGAGAGCAATGACTGCTAGTGATTGAGGATATTTTTAATTAGACCTCAGAATAAGTAGATATATATGAACAGAACTTTGATGAGAATAAATGACTTTGAGGAAGTTTTCCAGTCTGATTGGGTCACAGTTGTCTTGAAATTGCACTGAAAAACATGGTGGCATGAAACTGAGGCATTTGCTTACTGTTAAGGGAGGGGTAAATAGATTATTAACCACTGAGAACAAGGCCTATCAAATATGTTGAGATACAAAACTGATGAATCCCACATGAGATCAGAGGAAAACTGTATACATGTATTTATGAATCACTGTAATTGTGTAATCATGCCAATATTACAAAGATAACAAACAAGATAGCATATCGTAGTCACACTGAGAAATGTTGGGCTGCGCTTCAGCGCTCATACTGGATAAGTTCATGTGGGAGTTCCCCAACCCAACTCTCCAAGCAGAGAGGAAAGTAGCAAGGATGAAAATTATTAACGAGATACACAGATGTTGAAAGTGATATAAAGATACAAAGATAATGTATTGACTGTGCTGTGGACCGGGTGATGCATTATTAGTGTTTTTGCATGCACTCGTGTCAGGATCGGTAACTAAATCCTGAATTCATTTAGTCTCACCGTAGTTCAGTGAGATCCTTACGTGACCCTAAAACAGCTTCTGACTGACCCATCTCATCCTTCAGAGAAGTCCTCTGTGACATTAACCCCTCCCCATGTACAGCAACAAAACATCTGAAGTATTTGTTTTCTAAGCATGAAATCAGAATCGGAGCGTTGCATCTTTGTTTTGAACTCACCTATTTGCTAATGCCCTCTCATATGTTATTTACTTACAGCACATACACTGCAGTAGCAACTAGTAAATCATGTTAAAGAATAATCTATATGAAAAGAAGTACACTTTAGCATACTTTTAATAAGAGTTTTTATTAAATAGATCAAAATAATGTGTAATAATATGAGTGCAAACTGAAAATGTACTATAGCTGAAATTGATAATAAATGCAACTAGATGAACTTAAGAGTGCTTTTTGTACCATTTAAGACACAAGTACATCTTTATATGTAATTTATTTTGAAACATGGTTAAAGTGTTTCTCCTGAATGTACTGACAAGCATTTATGATAAACTCAAATATTGTTATTTCTGTTGAAACTTTCATGCCATGTATTTACATATACCATGTATTTACATATACATATTTACATTTGTAATTACACATTTGTAATGAAGTTGCAATTCAATACATTTAAAATATATTGACTTTAATATCAAATAAGATACTACAATTATAACCCTCCTGTTACCCTCAAGATCTCATTTTGACCCCAGTAATTTAAACCTCCAGAATATGATTGTTTTTTTTTTTTTACAAAGGGTAACTTATGTCTTTGTTGACTACTTAAATAGCCTTTTAAGTTGACAAAAATAAGTTTTATTTTTAAACAGAACATCATCACAATCAAAACATCAGTAAGGATAACAGTCCTTTTTGTTATCAAGGATTGCAACATACATAATGTGTGGGGTCAATTTGACCCCCCAAAAAACGTCCTAGGTTACATATGTAACCATGGTTCCATGAAGAGATCGAGACTCTGCGTCCGAAACGCTATGGTAACGCCCTTCAGCATGACCAACTCTGAATAATATGTGAAATCAGTCTCATGAATGGGCGTGACGTCATAGGAAGGTGACGTAGCGACCAGGAAGCTATAAAAGAACGTGAGGTGGAACGAGCGTCAGCTTCTAGGAATGAAGGAAACTCTGGCAGGGATGCCGGAAGTATGGCTTTGAGACGCAGCATCTCTTTCACCTTCAGGGAACCATGGTTAAATACGTAACCTGGGACATTCCCCTTCAGGAACTCAAGCTGCATCCTAAACGCTATGGGAACGAGAATGCCCACGCCGACAGACTTGCAAGTCCCTGCCTAATGTGTATACAAGGAGCACAGCTAAGGCAAGAGAAAGAAGAGCCGTGAGTGGCTCGCAGATCTAAACCATAAAATCTGATGAATGTGAAGGGCGTGGCCCATCCAGCTGCATTGCAGATGTCCTGTATAGACACACCTGACAAGAAGGCTTTGGAAACGGCCCTACTTTGGTTCAAGTGAGCCTTGACTCCCAAAGGTATGGGCAGATCAGAGGACTCAAGGTTTTAGGATAGCATCCTGATCAACCACTTCTTCTGGCCGGAGGCCTCAGTCTCAGTGCACCGCAGAGGAAACATATAACCAGAGGGTGTCTACACACTGAATGGCCACCAAGAGGGGCACGGTAGACAGTAATGGTAGACTGCTCAGGTGTTATGAGAGCCCAGGTTGCTCTGATTACTGCAGCAATGCGGCGTGGCATGGAGTCGATCAGTCTGTGGCACTGCTCAGGTGTTATAAGAGCCCAGGTTGCTCTGATAGTGGCCTTCAGCCCTTCTGCATTCTTGGGTCTGGCATATCACATCTTCCTCTTCACAATACCATAGATTTCTATGGGGTTAAGGTCAGGCTAGTTTGCTGGCCAATTAAGAACAGGGATACCATGGTCCTTAAACCAGGTACTGGAAGCTTTGGCACTGTATGCAAGTGTCAAGTGCTATTGAAAAATGAACAAGCTGGAACCCTTGTCTTGCATACATCTGTGTATAGTGGTTCTTGAAGCACTGACTCCAACTGCAGTCCACTCTTTGTGAATCTCCCCCACATTTTTGATTGGGTTTTGTTTTTTCTACCACATATTTTCCTTCCCTTCACCTCTCTATTAATGTGCTTGGACACAGTGTATGAAAGCCCAACAATGGCATCCAGAGGTACCTTCATGTCTATAACCTTTTAATGCTTGGGAAAGACTTTACAAGTCAAGACATGCCCGGACAAGTATCAGGAGGCAGTCTATATGTATGGGTAAAGTTATGGACTTGTTCATTGTGCAAGAAGAGGGACTGTTGCATGTCTGTTTCGTCTGTGAGTGATTGATTAAAAGACTACACACGCACCCATACGCCCACATGCACCTTTTATGGGCATGTACCTGTAACAATTCAAGCTTGCACGGATAATTCAAATAAAATCCTTCAACTGGGACCTGCTCTCTTGCTCCCGTTCCTCTTACTAGAAACCCCTTCTGGTCTTCTGCTTCTGTACTTCCTCAGCTAATCAAGTACTGTACCCTCACACTCAAGTGGCATTCCTTGCCCCTCATCCAGTTCCAGCTCAAGCAGCATTTTATGTATCTCAAGCCCATCCACCCGGACTAGAGATGTTAGCTGCTTCGGCTTATGGTATCCCAAAACCTGTAAATTAATCCTCAAACCTACCATCCTTTGAGAGTGGACGCGAAAGTGACTTTGACTGCTCAGAATGGCATTGGACAATCTGATGAAAAATCGATGGCAATTAAGTTAACAATACAAATATCAAGCACTTCTAGGACATTTAAAGCTCCCCAGTGCTATCCAGCTTGCCAAGGCATACATGCACAATTGTCACGCTGTCAGTCTCTGTTTTCCTGGGTGTTCCCTAGTGAGCTCACTTCTCCTTAGGCACTTCACCATAGGCACTATAATTCCTCTAGTCTGGTCCTGTCTTCACAGTAATTGCACTCCAGTTAATCGCACAGGTGCAGGAAATCTATTTCAATCATTAGTCTACTTATAAATAGCTGTCCTTCCCTGTTGTTTGTATGGAGTCCTTACCCTTTGTGTACTATGTTCTCGACTCCTGAGACTTCCCATTACCTTCTCGTTCCTCCGAGTTTCCCGTTCCGTTGCATCCGGTTCCCTCTTTTGTTTTGTTTTGTTTTGTTTGTCTCCTTGGACTGTTTATTTTGTATTACCCTTTTGTCATTAAATACCAGCAATTGGATCTTACCCTCTCCTTGTGTTTCCTATACCCAATCGTCACAGAAGGACTCCATCCACCAAAGATCCAGCGGTATGTCTGCTACAATTTCCTCCCCATCCAGCAAGCGGGAGAAAAATGGCTTTGAGGGCTCTCACCTAGTGGTGTTCCGGGGGACCAGGGGAGTTCACTCCGGAGCAAACAGTCGAGAGGAGATCCGGCAGCGATCTCCACTGTGGGCTCCCGTTGACCCGGGGTTCGGTTGGGAGTCGCCATTTCCCCAGTATGTCCCGAGAGGAGAGATGAGACGCAAATCGTCCGAGCCAGTGCAGCTGTACCAGATGGCCGCCAGTCCTGTGCTGCTGCACAAAATGGCCACCAACCCAGCGCAGCTGCGCTGTATGGTCGCCACCCCAGCACCACGAGGCAAGATGGCAGCCAGCACAGTGCCAAAGCACAGAGTGCCCACCAGTCCAGCGCCACAGTACAGGATGGCCGACAGCTCAGCACTAACACACAACATGGCCGCCAGTCCAGTGCCACAACACAAGATGGCTGCCAACCCAGCACCAAGGGGCAAGATGGATGCCAGCTCAGTGCCACGAGGCAACATGGCTGCCAACCCATCACCACGAAGCAAGATGGCCGCCAGCCCAGTGCCACAGTACAAGATGGTCACCAACCCAGCGCCACGAGGCAATATGGACACCAGCACAGCGCCACAGCACCAAGTGGTCTCCAATCCAGTGCCATGGTGCAAAATGGCTGCCAGCTCAGCGCCAACGCCCAAGAAGGCCGCTGACTCATTCTTGGACTATTTCTCCATGCTATCAAAGATCCTAGAAATTCCCAAGAGTGTTCACGTTACGGCTGCTGAGCCAGCGCCACAACCCAAGGTGGGCGCCCATCCAGCATCACAGCACAAGATGGCTGCCAGCCCAGTGCCTCAGCGCAAGATGGCTACTCACCCAGTACCATTGCCCAAATTGGCCACCGGTCCAGAGTCATGGCCCAAGATGGCTGCTTGTCCAACGCCGCTGCACAGGATGACCGTCACACCTGAACCTCTGGAGTCAAGTCAGGTTCTAGTTGACCCTCCAAAATCGAGTCAGGTTCCAGTGTACTCTTCAGAGTCCAGTCAGGTTCCTGTTGACCTTCTCGAGTCGAGTCAGGTGCCCTTTGACTTTCCAGAGTTGAGTCAGTTCCCGGTTGACCCTCCTGAGTTGAGTCAGGTGTTCATGGGCCCTCCATAGTCAGGGTTAGTCACCATCAACCTTCCAGAGTCAGGGTTAGTTACCGTTGACCATCCAGAGTCGAGTCATGTTCAAGTTGTTCCTCCTGAATCAAGTCAGATTCCTGTTGACTCTTCAGAGTTGAGTCAGTTCCCGGTTGACCCTCCAGAGTCGAGTCAGGTGTTCATGGACAGGTAGTTCAGGTAGTCTCTATTGACCTTCCAGAGTCAGCGTTAGTTACCGTTGACCCTCCAGAGTCAGGGCTAGTTCCTGCTGACCATCCAGAGTCGAGTCATGTTCCAGTTGATCCTCCTGAATCAAGTCAGATTCCTGTTGACCTTCCCAAGTCGAGTCATGTGCCCGTTGACTTTCCAGAGTTGAGTCAGTTTCCGGTTGACCCTCCAGAGGCGAGTCAGGTGTTCATGGACCCTCCAGAGTCAGGGTTAGTCACTGTCGACCTTCCAGAGTCAGGGTTAGTTACCGTTGACCCTCCAGAGTCAGGGCTAGTTCCTGTTGACCTTCCAGAGTCGAGTCAAATTCCAGTTGACTGTCCAGAGTCAAGTCAGGCTCCTTTTGACCATCCAGAGTCAAGTCACGTTCCAGTTGATTCCCCAGAATCAAGTCAGATACCTGTTGACCTTTCAGAGTCGAGTCAGGTCCCCGCTGACTTTCCAGAGTTGTGTCAGTTTCCGGTTGACCCTCCAGAGTCGAGTCAGGTGTTCATGGACCCTCCAGAGTCAGGGTTAGTCACCGTCGACCTTCAAGAGTCAGGGTTAGTTACCGTTGACCATCCAGAGTCAGGGCTAGTTCCTGTTGACCTTCCAGAGTCTAGTCAGGTTACGGTTGACCTTTCAGAATCGAGTCAGGTGCTCGTGGACCCTCCAGAGTCAGGGTTAGTCAACATTGACCTTCCTGAGTCAGGGTTAGTCACCTTTGACCTTCCAGAGTCAGGATTAGCTACCATGGACTTTCCAGAGACAAGGCTAGTTACTGCTGACCTTTCAGAGTCAAGTCAAGTCACTGGTGATCTTCGAGGTCAGAGTCAAGTCACTGGTGATCTTCGAGGACAGAGTCAGGTCACTGGTGATCTTCAAGGACAGCGTAACGTCACTGGTGATCTTCGAGGACAGAGTCAGGTCACTGGTGAACTTCGAGGACAGAGTCAAGTCACTGGTGATCCTCAAGGACTGAGTCAAGTCACCGGTGATCTTCGAGGACTGAGTCAAGTCACCGGTGATCTTCGAGGACTGAGTCAAGTCACCGGGGATCTTCAAGGACTGAGTCAAGTCACCAGGGATCTTCATCCTCTCGTTGGTCTGGCCACGAGGATGTGGTGGTCTTCTGCTCCGCCCTGGGGGAGTCTGGCATCGACCACAAGGACGTGGTGGTCTTCTGCTCCGCCCTGGGGAACTCTGGCATCGAACTCAAGGACGAGGTGGTCTTCTGCTCCGCCCTGGGGGACTCCGGCGTCGACCACAAGGATGTGGTGGTCTTCCGCTCCGCCCTGGGAGGGGTTTCTGCCTTGACCACATGGGTGTGGTGGTCCTCGGTTCAGCCCGGGTGGGCATGACGTGATGTCCTACATGGACCCATGTTTTTGTGTTTTCTTTTTGGTTTTTCTGTCTGTTTCCTTCTTTGGACCTGGCCCTCCGTCCCTCCCCCTGATCCTCCGCCGGTCCACCACCATCCTGGACTCCTTGTTTTGTGTTACACTTCTCTTGTCTCTGTCTTTCCATTCTACCTGGTTCTCCTGTCTCTGTCCTTCCATTTTACCTGGTTGTCCTGTCTTTGTCTTCCCATTCCACCTGGTTGTTTGTCTCTGTTTTCCCATTCCACCTGGTTGTTTGTCTCTGTTTCCCCATTCTATCTGGTTCTCCTGTCTTTGTATACTATGTTTTCTGACCCTCCGTCCCTCCCCCTAGTCCGCCGCCGCTCCACCTCCCTCCTAACTTCTTTATCTGTTGGGTTTTTCCTGGGTTTCAGGTGGAGCATCTAGCAGCTGCTCCATAGGGGAGGGGGTAATGTCACGCTTTCAGTCTCTGTTTTCCTGGGTGTTCCCTAGTGAGCACAGCAATCCCCGACCGTACACAGCTGCACTGCAAGCATTGGAAGATAAATATGGACAACCACGTCAGCTAGTCCAATGTGAGTTGGTAGCCATATTGAATGCTCCAGCTGTAAAGTTTGGAGATGCTGAAGCTTTATCCATCCATTCATTGGTAGGGATGTTCAGAACTCTAGAAGACCCAAATGGATATGAGTTAAGGTGTGGATCGCAGGTTGATAGTCTTCTGCTGTATGACAGCTTTGTTGAGTACTGTTTTAGCCATGACATTCTCCAGACTGGTACAGACCGTACTTACACCTTGCCAGAATTCTCTGCCTGGCTACAGCTGAAGTCCCAGGCTAAACGTATTTCAAACAGCGCAGCAGCACTCTACCAAAGTCCAACAGCCAGGACAACCAAGAAGGATTCACAACCAGCTTCTTGGACTAAGGACAGATCCACTTCAATCCTTTCCTCGACTAACAGTACCTCACCTGTTCAAGGAGAAAAAAAGAGTTCAGACTCCCAAGTTCCAACCACACTGTCCATACTGCAACAATAAGGGCCATTTTCTAAACTCTTGCTCTAAATTCAAGCTTCTGACCACAAAGCAAATATTAAAGTGGATAACGGAAGGAAAATGGTGTTGGAAATGTGGAAGAGCACCATCCTGCAGACAACTGTACTCTGAAGCGAGCTTGCAAGACCTGGAAAGAATTGTATCTTACCATCCTCCATGAAGCAGCCCACCAGACACAGAAGAGTGTTCTCCTAGTCAATGTTCCCCTTACCAAGGTCTACTTAGATCGCCCTAACCGACCTCCAAAGGTGATGCTAAAGGTTTTCAAGTTTCTTCTCAACTATAGAGACAAAACCATGGAGACACATGCAGTGTTAGATGATGGTTTAGAGTTGGGCCTCCTAATTCAGCCATAGCTGTTCACACCAGACTCGGTTGGACTCTCCAAGGTCCTGTGGGATACAGCCGAACTACCACTTGCGTCCGACAATGTCTGAACATCACTGTAGACTTTCAGAATGCTGAGCTACTCAAGAATGTTAGCATTTTTAGCAGACTGACATTCCCTACATTAATGAAACAGCAGCCACTCATTCTAAACAGGACCAACATACTCTCACAATACTCCAAACTCACAGTACTAGGGTAGAGGTTGAAGGCACTGTACGATATGCCATGCCTTTGCTCAAATTACCAAATTCTGTCACCCTTAAAGTCCCAAAGGAAGCAGTACTGGCATCCCTTGACAGCACTGAACGGAGACTTGCAAAAGACCCAAACCTGTCTGAGGCATACTGCACTGAGATAAAAAAAAAAAAAATAGAAAAGGCTGGCTATGTAGCAGAAATCTCCCTACAGGAAGCTGTTAATTCAGTTGAATCCTGACACATTCCACACCATATGGTGAGACACAATGGCAAAAACTGGATTGTGTTTAACTGTTCTTTTTAGTATCAAGGTCAGTCATTAAATGAGCACCTCATTCCTGGTCCCATACTTGGTCCATCTTTGCTTGGAGTTTTGCTTCAGCTCAGGCAGCACTCAGTTGGCATAAATCGCAGATGTAAAATTTATGTTTCACTAAGTTCACCTACTGCCAGATGACAAGGCAACCTGCAGTTACTGTGGAGAAACAGATAAACGGACTGAGCAGCCAAAGACCTATGAGTGCCAGGTCTTGCCTTTTGGCACAATGTGCAGTCCTTGTTGTGCTTTATATGCACTGCAACGAGTAGCTCATGACAACAGTGAAACTTCCCCCATTCTAGCTGAATCAGTCACCCAGTCATTCTATGTAGACAATTGTCTTCAAAGTACAAAATCAACAGAAAAGGCCAGAGCTCTTGAAGATGGCCTAAGACCATGGCTGCTTACTTTGCCATTGGGCCAGTAACAAACATGAAGCAATTGAACACCTTCCAACCAGTGTTAATTTCGTTGACTAAATATTTTCGTCATTATTTTCGTCACGAATATATTTTTGCGGACGAAAACGAAACGAAAACTAAAAAAGAAGGCACTGATGGAGACTAAAACTATGACTAAATTGATTGACATTATCGTCAACGAATAAAGGACGAGACGAAAATAGACTGTGACGAAAATCAAATCTGCAGACGGGAGAGATGCGAGGAATCAACAGAAGAACCGGCAAAACGCAACAGGCGAGACTGCATGAGAGAAGAGAACCAATCTGAGCCTGACTTATTGAGACATGAAGCGAAGGTTTTCAGTTTTTAAATGAGCTCCCGGGAAGACGGCATTCGAAGAGGTGATGTCTAAAAGAGCGACAAAATGTCCACAGCTCACTTCACGTTTGACGACGAACAAAAACAAAACAAAGTGTAAAGCACGCGGAGCGCTCATTCGTGCCAAGAACACAACCAATTTGAAAAGACATTTACAGACGAGCCACCTGGACATTTTCTCAAATGTAATTTCACGATGTTCTTTTGTTTATTGAGCTAAGCAAAATTGGAAGACTGTAGCTAGTGCGTAGATTTTATAGTATTAAATATTACGAACTGAAAAGTACTGTAAAATAGCCCCTTCTTCAAGTTAGATGAGAGCACAATACTAATACGTAATATTATGATACATACATTTGATTAATACTAATGTTTAATATATATTATAATGTTCTACTTGTTGACAATATCACAAATATTTCTATATTAGTCATGTGAAACATGAATGTTCACATCCTATCATTATACATACTAATCTAGAAATATTGTAGTATTTAAAACATACAATATTGCTAGACAAATGAATACCTTATAAAATCTTGTTACTTTTTTTATCCACCCAACTTATTAAATATTTACTTTAAATGTATGCACTTATTGTTCTGCTCAGCTGTAAGCTTTAAGGTCCTGGACCTAACTTTATTTTTCTTTTATTGATGGTCAATTGGCAGCTAGTTATTGTTTACATTATCATGACAGTGTTTGTTGCTGCATAACAGCTTTTGAATCGAAATAAAGACACAGTTGTGTTGAAATAAAGCTGAATTTGTGTTTTATATATTTTGGTTAAGTTTGTTTCCTATACCAGCTGTAAAAAATTGTCTAGTAAATCTGTTATTGATTTTAGTCTTATTTTAGTCGACTAAAATATCAAGCAATTTTAGTCGACTAAAATACCAAGCAATTTTAGTCGACTAAAATAAGACTAAAATTAAAACAAATCAGATGACTAAAACTTGACTAAAACTAAAAAGAATTATAGTCAAAAGACTAAGACTAAAACTAAATTAAAATTTCATGTCAAAATTAACACTGCTTCCAACAGAAGCAAGGTCACAAAGCAGTGAGTTATGGTTATCCCAAAAGAGCCAAGATCTTCTGGAGGGCACACTTGGATTGTGATGGAACCATGATTCTTTAGGATACAGACCTTGCCAAGCAGAATGTCTCCAGGCCAACTTTGAGAAATATCTACAAGGTATTAGCATCACAGTATGACCTTCTCGGGTGCATAATTCCATTTAGGCAAGGCAAGGCAAGTTTTTTTTATATAGCACATTTTGTACACAATGGTAATTCAAAGTGCTTTACATAAAAGAAAGTAAAATAATCATGAAGAAAAATAATAACAAAAATAAAACAAACAATTTTAAAACTTTTAAAATGATTAAAACATTTAAAAACAGTTAGAAAATGATTTTACATTAAAAAAATAAAAATAAAACAGTGAAAATATAGTGCAATCAGTTTGGACATTGCACAGTGCTCATTCAATAAATGCACAGCTAAAAATATGCATTTTGAGTCTAGATTTAAATGTGACTAGTGTTTTAGCACATCTGATCTCTTCTGGAAGCTGATTCCAACTGCGGCAGCATAGTAACTAAAGGCAGACTCCCCTTGTGTTGTGTGAACCCTTGGTACTTCTAACTGACTTGATCCTAGTGATCAGAGTGCTCCGTTAGGTTTATATTCAGTGAACATATCTGCAATATATTTCAGTCCTAGGTCATTTAGTGACTTATATACGAGTAAAAGTACTTTAAAATCAATCCTAAATGTAACTGGAAGCCAGTGTAAGGACCTGAGGACTGGTGTGATATGGTTAGATTTTCTAGTCAGAATCCTGGCAGCAGCGTTCTGGAAGAGCTGCTGTCTAATGGTCTTTTTGGGAAGGCCAGTGAGGAGCCCATTACAATAGTCCACCCTGCTGGTGCTAAAGGCATGAACAAGTTTCTCCAAGTTTCCAAGGAAACAAAACATCTAATTCTTGCAATGTTTTTAAATGAGAGTATGCTGATTTAGTTACTGCTTTGACATGACTACTGAAATTATGGTCTGTCTCAAGAATCACACCAAGATTCCTGACTTGATTTTTAGTTGTTTGACCCCTAGAGTCAAGGTATGCATTCACCTTTAACACTTCATCTTTGTTTCCAAATGCAATGACTTCAGTTTTTTCCTTATTTAACTGAAGATAGTTCTGGCACATCCAACTATTAATTTCATCAATGCATTGGCAGAGGGAGTCAATGGGGCTGTAGTCAATATGGAGATAAGGCTAGGTAAATCTGGGTATCATCAGCATAGCTGTGGTAGGCAATTTGGTTCTTTCTGATTATATAACTTAGTGGAAGCATATACAGGCTAAACAAGAGCGGTGCAAGGATTGAGCCTTGTGGGACTCCGCATGTCATGGACATCCATTTAGACTTATGTTCTCCTATACTCACATAATAGCCTCTCCCTTCTAAGTATGATCTGAACCATTTGAGTACCATCCCAGAAAGCCTGACCCAGTTTTCCAGTCTCTCTAGTAGTATGTTATGATCGACAGTGTCAAACGCAGCACTGAGATCTAGCAATACCAGCACCGATATTTTGCCAGAGTCACAATTTAAGCAATTATCATTTATTATCTTAATGAGTGCTGTCTCTGTGCTGTGATGCGGTCGGAAACCAGATTGAAAATGGTCCAAGTATCCATTTGAGTTTAAGTATTTGTTCAGCTGATTAAAAACTACATTTTCTATAATTTTGCCTATAAAAGGAAGATTAGATATTGGTCTAAAATTGCTCAACATTGTGTTATCAAGATTGGTCTTTCTCAGGAGGGGCTTAACAACTGCAGTTTTTAGGGAGTTTGGAAATGTCCAAGAAAAAAGTGGGGCATTCACCACTTCTAAGAGATCTGCTTTTAAGCAGTCAAACACACTTTTTAAAAAAGATATGGGAAGTGTGTCAAGACAACAGGTTAAGGATTTTAGTTGCTGCACTATGTCTTCCAGAATGTTGCTATCAATTGTTTCAAAAATAGACATAGTATCTTTTTGATATTTTGGCCGAATCTGTCTGACCTCTGCATTACTTGAGGATGTGCTAATCGCCTTCCTTATATTTATGATCTTCTCAGAAAAGAAAGAAGCAAACTCATTGCATTTGCTGTCTGAGAGCATATCACTGGGAATCTGACTTGGTGGGTTTGTCAGTCTCTCAACAGTGGCAAAAAGAGTATGAGTGTTATTTAAGTTACTGTTTATAAGGTTTGAGAAGAAATTCTGTCTAGCTGTGGCTAGTTTCACATTAAAAGCATGAAGGCTCTCTTTATAGATGCTATAGTGAATTTCAAGTTTCGTCTTCCTCCACAACCGCTCGGTTTTTCTGCATTGTCTTTTCATAGTCTGAACTGCTGTTGATCTTCTCCAAACTGATTTCTGTCTGTTTGTTTTCTTGCTGACTATAATTGGTGCAATATCATCAATAACATTCTTAACTTTTGAGTTGAAGGAATCAAGGAGAATATCAACATAGTCTGCAGAAATGCTTGGTGTTAAAGATATAGCCTCCATAAATAGTACACTTGTGTTCTCGTTTATGCATCTCCTTCTGACAGAGACAGATCTAGATTCAGTGGTAGCAGAGATCAATATATCAAAGAAAATACAGAAGTGATCAGATAATGCTATGTCCTTAGTAACAATGGATGAAATGTTTAGACCCCTACTGATGATTAGATCCAGAGTGTATCCACCTTTGTGTTTGGGTCCATGCACATGCTGAATCAGGTCATAAGTGTTTAGAAACCTTATCATTTATTTTGTAGTTTTGTTTTCTGCATTATCTATGTGAATATTAAAATCCCCTGCAATTGCAAAACAGTCAAACTCTGAGGAAATTATTGAAAACATTTCTGTGACCTTTTCAACAAAGGCTGGAGAGTATTTTGGAGGCCTGAAATAATAATGAACAGAATGTGTGGGGCACCTTTCAGCACAATCCCTAGATATTCGAAAGACAAGTACTGACCAAATGACACTTGCTTGCATTGATACACATCTTTAAATAGAGCAGCTACACCCCCACCTCTCCTAACAGTCCTGCAAACACTCATGTAAGTGAAGTTAGGAGGGGCTGCTTCATTTAGGATTGTTGCACTGCAGCTGTCTTCTAGCCATGTTTCATTTAGACACATAAAATCCAGATTGTATGTGGTTATAAAGTCATTGATTAGAAATGATTTATTTTTTAGTGAGCGAATGTTTAAAAGTGCTAAATTGATGGCAGTGCTTTGTGTCTTTACATCAATCTTAGTTTGATGCATAATAGGCCGCAGATTAGATGAGTTTGCCCTTCGGCTTGAGAAGGCCTTAGACATTCTATCACGTGATAAAGCTGAAATAGAGAAAGCTACAGGCACACTGGGTTCCCGCTTGTTCTGTAAGCATTTGTGAATGTTGCTGCTATTATAGCGGGGACCCAACACATCACTGAGAGCTGCTATCAGTTGTTTTTGGTTCACCTTCAGCAGATAGAGGGTTCAGGCCCTGGCGTTGTGGCAGCGGTCGGAGAGTTCTCATACCCACAAAGCCCACAGGCTTTGGTGGTTGGGGGGCCCGCCGTTTTTTGTTGATATCTGCGGTCTAGCAGCGAATGAGTGGGAGAGTTTATTCCCAACATACACCAATTCCTCCATTTCCATCCATTTTCTGTGAGAAGCACAAAAGTGGAGATGCTGGAGAGAGGGATAATGTGTCTGGTGAGATGGGCTGTGTCTCTGGTGTTTCCGGTGGCTGTGATGTGTTGTCCTGGCTTCCCTGGCTGTTTTCCAGAAAATTGTCCCTGGGTGGTGACTCTTGTAGCTGTTTTGATATATCACAGTCAGTCTGTGAGGAGCTCTGTGGGCAGGGCTCAGCAGGGATAGTGTCTATCAGCAGTGATTGTTTTGGCTGCATGGTGTTATCAGTGTCGTTGTGGGATATGTCAACCACATGATGACTCGGACCCGGTGTGTGTGTGCTGAATGGATTGACACACTCTGCTGAAGGATGATGAAGGGAGAAGTAGATATTGTCCTTAAACACTCTTGCACCAAGTTTGTTTGGGTGGAGGCCATCCGGTTTAAAAAATTGTCTATGGCCCCAGAAAAGATTGAAGTTGTCGATGAAATTTACTCCTTTCATATTACATGATCTTTGTAGCCATGTGTTCAGCCCAAGCAACCATGAAAACATATTTGTTCCCCTTGCTGGGAGTGGTCCACTGATGAACGACTGAACTTTTGAGTCTTTGAAGTGTTTCAAAGAGTTCAATGAAGTCCTTCTTAAGGAGTTCTGACTGCTCTTTCTGAATATCATTCTTCCCCACATGGAAGATGATTTGATTTGCAGTCTTGTGCTTCATCAGAATGTTCTGAAGTTCCTTGATCACATCAGAGACCATTGCTTGAGGAAGGTAGCATGTTGTTGTAGTCCTGCTACGGATGTTTCTGATAACAGAGTCACCCACTATCAGAGTCCTGGGCTCAGCTGCGCTCTGAGCTGAATGCCGCTGTCTGCTCGACCTTGAGCGCCTGTTAGTAGCGGTGTTAGCTGCTGGCTGATCCGGTCCATGTTTAATCACATTTGGGGATTCCTTACCCACATTTATTAATGCTTAAAATCTGTTCTCCAGATGTATAGGGGGTGGTAGAATACCAGTATTTACAAGCCTTGTCATAGTCGAATCTGGGGTAGGGGAAGTTATGGCAGCAATACGAGAAACTCGTGGCAATCATGATATCTCGTGTTCCTTTGGGTCTCGCTCCCTGTTTGTGCCATCGATTAGTGTGGCGATCAGTTTCGGCTTGTTCCTCTACACTTGGTATAAACTGTTGAGATTCAGAAGATTCATGGGACTCACCAGCTGTATGCTGAGGGGCTTCATGACGACGGTCTGCTAAGTGTTCCCTCTGTTTTGGAAGTCAAGAAAGTAACTTTGTTTCAAGAAGCACAATCCTTTGTAGAAGTTTGCAGCAGTTCATGGAACAAGTAGATCCAACAGGAGGCATTTTCTCTCTCTTCTGTTTGAATGTAGGCAGTTGTTATCACAGGAATGTAAGCTGTTAGCAGTGGGAGACAAAGTCTTCTTTTTGTAGTATTATTCCAGTCCCAATGTTTTTAGTTTTAGCGTTTGTGCCAAAAATCTGTTGTTTGAGCACTGTGCTGATCTGCTCAAGTAAAAATCTTAGAAAAATCAGAGAAAAATACAGAAATAAGAAGCAAAGCGCAGAGCAGTAAGCTAGAACGTCCGAACTGTAGCAAAGCCGGAAGCCCGTGTCCATCCAGGTACTTGATAAGATACTTGAAGATACTTGTTCAAGACCTGTGGAAAATTCACGTGGGATGGGATGACCTCATTGAGTCTGACAGCCTACAAAACAGATGGCAAACTTGGGTACATGAACTATTTGGAAGAGCTAGAGATTCTGAGATGCTACACTCCATTTCAAGTACATGAGGAAATGTGCACCAGAGACCTGTGTCACGGAGTGACTTTGTAAGGGCGGAACTAAAAGTGACGGAGATTGGTTCCGCCCGGACCATAATCCTCAAACATCGGTTACTTCCGGGAACTCCGGGAAAGGAAATCAGGGTTTCATTGATCGCAGGTGGATAGATGAGTGGGGCGATCGCGGATTGGGCAGTGTGAAGAGAAGGACGAGTATAAAGAGGGCCTCAGAAACTGCAGAGGCAGAGTTTTTTTATTCTAGCCGATACGGCGAGTGAGTTGGAGTGTTTGGGTGAGTGCAGCGGAAAGAAGGCGGAGGATATTGTTGGCTGGGCGAAGACAGAGACAAGGGTTTGGCAGAAACAGAAACCGGGCTGAGTATATTGGGATGTCTACCTAACTGTGAAATGCTCTATGGACATGTGTAACAAATTCTGAGTGGTTGAAAACAGGAAGACACACCGTAAGTATCGCCAAAGGAGGCCCTTTTGACAGGTCACGTGGCAGCAGGAGAAGTATCCAGGAGCTGGAAAGAAGAGGGAAAAGAGACCTCGTGTTAGTAACGGTGTGAGTACCCTATACCATCGTACAGCAGCATAATCATCTAGAGTGAACTATCTGTGAGCCTTTTTGTGAGTTTGTGGCATAGTATGTGAGCGGCCCCACCTTGGAGGAGGATTGTGGGTGAGCCGGGACCAGTGAGCGAGAGAAGACGTTGGGGTGTTGTGGCGGCGACGTTTAAATCTGAATATTCGTTGCATCAGTGTCTCCACGATTTCCAGGACGAGTCTTTGGTCAGACGGAGTTTTGACCCTAAATTCTTCTGGCTTGCAGGGCGACTGTTCAGGACCCTCTCCTTTCCTGGACATAACAGATACAAGTGGTAAGTATTGAGAGTTTGAATGCACGATGGTTACCTGCTGCTACTCGTGGCAAACTCCGAGGCGGCCCAGCGGGTTGGACTCCCGGTCGTCCAGATGCTGGTGGAGCTGCACAATGGCTGCCGGGATCCGACTGAAACCGTACTGGTAAGTGTACGGGCGGGGGGGGGGGGGGGGGGGGGGGGGGGGGTCTCCGCGGCTTCTGTATCCTGAGTGCCGGGTCGACATGCAGGTAGACGCTTCAAAGGGACCCGCTAGATCTGCACAAGAACATACAGGTAAGTATAACAGGACTGGCTTTAGCTTTGGGCATAAGGTAAGTACATCAAATGTAACTGGGGCTTCACTTGGGCATACAGGCGAGTGTACAACACAATATGCTGGCTTTAGCTTTGGGCATAAGGTAAGTACATCAAAGGTAACTGGGGCTTCACTTAGGCATACAGGCGAGTGTACAACACAATATGCTGGCTTTAGCTTTGGGAAATAACTTACGGTTAATATACAGGGAAACAGGAAGTGATGTAACTCACAGACCTTTGAGGAAATAGACGTCAGGTGTTCCTTTTCTGAGGCTTCAACCAACTGCTGATAGAGATGCGGATCGAAAGCTGCTGCTGCATTGGGCCGAATCTGAATATTCGTTGCATCAGTGTCTCCACGATTTCCAGGACGAGTCTTTGGTCAGACGGAGTTTTGACCCTAAATTCACTAAGAGTGTGTGGAGTGCAGTGGGTGAGTCTTTGTCCTTCGCTGTGAGTGTATACACTTGAAAATCTCAGTGTTGTGCTGTGTTTGTGTCGTCAACAACCACCTTTCAGGCCCGATGAAATCCTGCGAAGGAAGTGAGTACTGAGGCGGGTGAAGAAAATATCTCTAATTATATGCCATCGATGACATCCTGACCCTTCTTCCCCACGTGACGGTGGCGGGAAACAATTTCAAGTAAGAACAGTGTGGATATAGTGGGAAGTATTAACGGTGAGGAGTTGGCTGCTGTAGGAGGAAATCAGCTGTGTGTGTATTATTACCTGCTGTGGAGTTCTTCAAAGGTGCGCCCCTGTCTAGATCTCTTGCCCTGTCGGTTGGAAGTAAGAAGAGGGAAGCGTTCGACCCACCCAGTGTAGCACACCCCGGGTGAAACAACTTACCCGTGTGTGACACCAGCGGAAGCCGTGTTCGGCCCAATGCAGCAGCAGCTTTCGATCCGCATCTGTATCAGCAGTTGGTTGAAGCCTCAGAAAAGGAACACCTGACATCTATTTCCTCAAAGGTCTGTGAGTTACATCACTTCCTGTTTCCCTGTATATTAACCGTAAGTTATTTCCCAAAGCTAAAGCCAGCATATTGTGTTGTACACTCGCCTGTATGCCTAAGTGAAGCCCCAGTTACCTTTGATGTACTTACCTTATGCCCAAAGCTAAAGCCAGCATATTGTGTTGTACACTCGCCTGTATGCCCAAGTGAAGCCCCAGTTACATTTGATGTACTTACCTTATGCCCAAAGCTAAAGCCAGTCCTGTTATACTTACCTGTATGTTCTTGTGCAGATCTAGCGGGTCCCTTTGAAGCGTCTACCTGCATGTCGACCCGGCACTCAGGATACAGAAGCCGCGGAGACCCCCCCCCCCCCCCCCCCCCCGCCCGTACACTTACCAGTACGGTTTCAGTCGGATCCCGGCAGCCATTGTGCAGCTCCACCAGCATCTGGACGACCGGGAGTCTAACCCGCTGGGCCGCCTCGGAGTTTGCCACGAGTAGCAGCAGGTAACCATCGTGCATTCAAACTCTCAATACTTACCACTTGTATCTGTTATGTCCAGGAAAGGAGAGGGTCCTGGACAGTCGCCCCGCAAGCCAGAACAAAGGGGCACTTGTGAATAAGCTGATTGTCGTCACATAGCCAGAAGGAAAGAGGAGTGAAGGACTTACCTGAGATCTCCCGCGACGGAGTCTAAGAGACTCGAGACTTTTACTCTCCAATTGGAGAGTTGGATTTTAGCCTCCCTTCCCCCCTTCCCCATACCCTTTTTTTTAGTAATTTAATAAAGTTTGTTTTAATATTTACTTACCGTCTCTCGTGTGTCTGGTCATTGGGGTGTCCTTGGGACCTCCTCGAGGTGGAAACTAGGAAGGGGCGTGACTCATGACATCTGTGGTCCGCTCCGACCTGTGACACCTGCACATCTTCTGTGATGCATCTGAAAGAGCATATGGTTCAGTATCATATCAACGCACAGAAGACAAGAATGGTCATATGCACATTTCATTCATGTTGGCTCGTTCACATGTAGCACCCAGGAAACAAATGTCCATTACACTGCTTGAACTGACTTCAGCACTTACTGGGGTGCAGATAGCCAAAGTCCTCCAAAGGGAGCTCACAGTCACCATCAGGCTAAGTCATCCTCTGGTCAGATTGTACCACGGTCCTTCACTGGCTGCTGTCTGACTCCTGCAGGTATAAGGTCCTATAAGGTCCTGAAATTCAGTCCTTCACAGACATCAATTCCTGGAGATATGTGGATTCACTAAATAATGCAGCAGATGACATAGCCCATGGAAAATCCTTAAAGGAGTTTAAACAGTTATGTCGCTTGGCTAATGGACTAGACGTCTTGCATCTATCAGAAGCCTACTGGCCAACCATGTCGGCAGCTAACCCTGAACCAGATACTGAATTAAAGAAATCCACACTCTGCCCGCACCAATATACAGGTCTTGATGTCAAACTCCCAGATGCACCTGAGTATTATATATGGAGGGACTTGGTAAAGGCCAAAGTGGCGAACCTACGTGGGGCGGCTCAGCCTAGAGTCCTGCACGGGTTCGGGTACATGTATATATACATGATAAATATACACAGTACACACAAATTATTCAAACAAAAACTTTTATTTGGATGCGATTAATCATGATTAATCATTTGACAGCACTAATTAAAACAATTTAAAATGTACTTTTTTGTGAAATATTTAATTTTCATTGTATTTAAGCAAACTTTTTTAAAAAGGCATAGGCTATTTTTATTTGGTGTCATATGTGAGATACAGTACATGCAAAGCTTTAATTTTCTCACATTAGCATGAACAATATTAAAAACTCACCCTAGTAAAGGGAATAGCAGAGAGAATAAAGTGTGTTAAGTTTAGGGCACTGGTAAAAAACAAAACAAAAAAAAAAAAAAACGAAAAAAAGGACTCAAGGGAGAAAATAAGGTAAAAAGAGAGAGGAAAACAAACATGCCTGCTAAGAAAAATCTTTTGAAAAAAAAAAAAAAAAAAAAAAAAAAAAAAACACCACTTTGCAGTAAAACATTCAGCAAACAGAAAAAGTAAGCGAGAGAGAAATAGAGACTGAGACATATTGATTGGTTTGGGTCAGATGGAGTCTGTATTTGCTTCATTCCAGTGATTTAATGGCCATGGAGATCAAAGAACTGATTGTGTGCTCTTGCTTCTGTGTAAAATGAGCGAAAGAAGACTAAGTCCATCCTTGAAGCGAGGAGACAAGATGCACAAGGGGCCTGTTAAGAGGACACCCACCGGGGCCAGGAGCCTTCAGGGTCACGGAGGCCAGGACGAGCGGATGTCAACCAGCTGACAAAGACATCCAGTGATGCTATTTTAATTACCCGTACGAAAAGAGGGTGACCTGTCTGACCAGACAGTAATCGAAAAAGCTGAAAGCCATGATTGACTATCCATCTGAGTATATTTGTGTCTGAGAGCTTCTGCATGAACTTGAGTCTGTCTGATGGCAATGTTTTCTTAGACACCAAATCAGTGTTGTAGTCGAGACCAGCTCATTCGAGTCCGAGTCCAGATCGAGTCCAGAGAGGGTCGAGTCCGAGTCAAGACCGAGTTCAGAAAGGGTCGAGTCCGAGTCAAGACCGAGTTCAGAAAGGGTCGAGTCCGAGTCGAGACCGAGACCAGAGAGATTGGATCTTTGACAAGACCTAAATAAATCTTCAAGAGTATGTAAAATGTTTGGTGGAAACAATAAAGGGTAAAAGGGCCACATAATTTGTGGTGTAAAGTTAAATTTATTAGTATTAAGAATTGTAACTTGTCAATATTAAGTGCTCATTTTCACATAACATCGTTGTACCACTATAGACATCCATATAACCTTTCTAGTACAAGTAACATTACTGTACCACTATACCTGTAAATGTTCAACTGTAACAGCTTTTACATAACTTTTAACCTTGAAGCTTAACTAATGACTGCTAATATCCTTACAATGTCTTGGATTATGTGCACTTTAGATGTTGTGAAGATTAGAGATGGGCATAATTACTTTTCAAAAAAATAAGTGAGGAGACCATCCTGCTACCCAACCAAGCACGATGTGGTCTCATGATCAATCCACCCCGACTAAAAACACTCTACTGGTGCAGAGGAAGCGGGGACTGACAACAGTTACCATTTTATCACTTTCTAATCTAATGCTAATTTCCCTGGATGGTGCGTTTTAATGCAGGGTAAAATACACACTAGTCCAAGTTTTTTTTAGTTAAGGAGGGCATACACACAAGAGCCGACTGACTCTCCAGGAAAATTTCATGCAAAAGTGTGTATGTGCCAGGGGAAGAAAGCTGGATGAAATGCCATATAAGTTCAATGCATTCTGTCAGACATGTTTTGGGGGGGAGATGTTTAGTGTTGAGACAGTCAGTCTGTGTCTGTATTCATTATATAATTTAATTAAACGATATTTGTTTTTTTTCTGTGACCATTTTGTCATACTTTGTAAAAATAACACAGTTGAGAGAAATAATGTAGCAATGTGGCTTCCTGGAAAGCGGGATCACCACAGGCGGATGGCAGGAGGGTAAATTAAGGCCGGTGACACACTGGCTGCGTGGCGTCTCTGGCTGCTGCGTGCTAGAAGCGTGGTGGCTGCTTCGCATTTTCTGTGTTTACACACCAGAAGCGTGCCTGCAAGCGGCGCTTGGCGCACTGCTGCTGCTGTAGGTGACATAGAGGGAGACCGCCGACAGACCGGGCTCTTGTCTTCATGACAACAATATCAACTTTTTTTTTTTTTTCACACCTACTGATAGGACACCGTCAACAGTATTGACGGCACAATAGATATGTTTGACAGGTGCAATATTTGAAAATCGTTCATTATTAATTTATTTTTTAAATTACATTTATATCTGAATTTATGACTTTCAAATGTCAAAATGTCATGAATTAATATGTATTTGTGTACAAAATGACATATAAACATATTTTCCTAGTATATTTTGCCTGGAAACGCTTCCAACATGCAAGCGTGTCGCGTGAAAAATAGGCGTCGGTTCTATTTCTAGCATGCACGGGTTTTCCGCGCGTCTCACGCAGGCAGTCTGCAAGATCTAACCTGTTAACATGGGAGCCGAATTAAAAACAGACACGCCACGTAGCTGAGACGCTTGCGCCACACATCCATGTTGTCGCTGGCCTAACGTCTCACGTCAAAAGAAAATCACCAGTCATTGGATGTCTCAAACATACATCAATTTAAATAAACATTAACATAAGGAATAATCATGAAATATTTTGATTGGGACTCAAGTGGACTCGGGCATAAGTCCGATTCCTAATATGTTTGAGTCCGAGTCAATACCGAGTCAAAATGCACACGAGTCCATGACAAGACCGAGACCATTAAAATACGGTCTCGAGACCGAGTCCAAGACCGAGTCCGAGTCTCGAGTACTCAACACTGCACCAAATATCCAGTTTTAAAAAATACAGCTTCAAATTTTAAAGATAATGAACAAATTTGGAACACCACATTCAATATTCTAAAATTCAATGCACATAAATTCAGATCTTACAGAAAGTAGGTCAGAGGTAATCCACAGGAAAGAGTAGGTCCCTGAAAAGTCAAATTAAGCATTTTTGCCAATTAGTAGTTCAGCTTATAAGTGGTTCTTAAACATTTATATTTCTAGTTATATACTTAGGCCTAGTGAGACAATAGGTCTTCGCAGGCCCGCTGTCAGGCAGAACCGGGTTCACCCAAAAACCAATGATAATTAAGTAGATAAAAAATTGTAATCACTTACCAGCCCATATATATATAATAAACAAACAAAAGAAAAAAAAAAACTACACCCCAAGAACAAAGAAAAAAAAAGTATTTGGCTGGTAAGTGATTAAAATGTTTAATCTAATTAATTACATGATCTAATAAATCACACATCTAATTTGGAGAAATTACTCTGAAAAGATCATTTTGAGTATTTTTTTTTTTGCAAAGCGTCAGACAATCAAACAGAGATTACAAAAAGTAGGTTCAGAAAGAAATATTTTATTTGATAATTTTTTTTACATAAACACAAGCACCGGGAGAGCACGTCATTCACTTCCGAAGTCATTCACTTGTCCGAAGCATGGCAGGGAGCTAGAGGACGCAGTGTCTCGTTCCCTACTCAGAGAACTATGGTTACATTCGTAACCGGAGACAGTTCCCTTTTGAGGGGACTTCGAACTGTGTTTTCTAGGGGTCGCTTGGGGGAACAGTATACCCACGCCGCCATGTTGAGGGGAGTGCAGGCCAGAATCATGGCGAGCACTAAGTACCAACTCTACCATTTCCATGGGAGTTGCCCCTGGAACGTTTAGACGGCTGTCTGTGACAGTACCCCTTACGGCCAAAAGGCCTAAGCTACATACCCAATTTAATTGTTAAGGTCTCGGCCCAGGGTAGAGCTGAAGGCTTGGAATCAGGAAAGATTCCTTTAAAAGGATACGGCTAAGAACCTTGCATTTTCTACCAAGTCTTGCCTGTCACAAAGGGGCTACCGCTAGCTTATGCATAAGCTTGCTGAAAGAGCTGTCTCAACAGTTCTGTAGTAGCAACATAGATAGGTATCCGAGGATACATAGGTGGAGTGGCGCCCAAGATGAACGGGTCTTTTACCAACTCAAGAAAGGGCATGAAGCAACTGCGCGAAGCCCTCACCATATAGGATTTTAGAAAGAACGCAGAGCACTAGTGTGCGAACTTACCACAGTGTGGATTTCAGAAAGTGAGCTCATTTACTCACCCATCCTCCTGCGCTGGAGCCCCGCTCAAGGGGCGCCTCCTTTTCGTCTGGACCATCAGTAGGGTGGTTGCTATGAACATAGAACCATAAAAAAAAAAACATTATAGGTCCAGCATAGGAACCTGTTATGCGAGAGGTTTCCACCTAACCTCGATCAGGTGGAGAGCTGGTGGTTACAGGGGAATTAGGAAGGGGAGAATAAAAGCAGAAGTTAACCCTCTGAAGTTGATTAACGCGTATACGCGTTATGAGGCTATTTTTTTTATTATTTTTTATAATTAGACTTAGACTCCAGAGGGTTAAAAATCCCCAAAGGGAACGAGTAGATTCCTCGGTATCACTCTGATTCGGACAAGAACGCTGCCTCATTTAGATCACACCCCTTAGGTTCTGCTTACCACCTCGTGACCCACGATTCCTCTAACCCCTGCCCTCAGGTGGGGGAGGAGCGTGAGTTGACACAGACCTGGACCTTCGTGGAACGAAAGATCTGAAAGCAGCAGAGCGCACCTTCGTATCCCCGAACTACTCAAATCACTGTCTTAATGAGTTCAGATGTTCAGAAGGCGAAACCTAAGCATCAAGAAGAAAGCCTTTTCTTTCCTCCCGATCTTTGCCAGGTTCATCCACAGATGTCTCTCTGCTGCCACCATGGCCGCCTTAGTCCCACCCATGGTGGATGTGGCCTACTTGGTAGCAAGGAGAGAGATCCGTGGTGCAGCGCAGCTCAATTACCTGATCAGAAAAAAGGACCCTGCCTCTAGCTGGAGGGCCATGGTCAAAAAGATCATTTACGCTCAATAGCCTCTACAGCTCTACATATGTAGGGCAGGAGAATTGAGAAGGCTCAGCCTCAGCTTGTTCACCATCCTCAAATATCTCCTGCTTTTCCTGGGTAAAAACCCAGCAAAGCACTAACCTCAGTATCAGAAAGTGTTAAAGATAAAACATCATCCTCCCGAGGCTCTCTCTCTCGTCCACCATCATTACGAGTGTGAAAAGGAAAATCCCTCTTTAAACCATTCAGACAGATCCACCTGTATTCTCACAAGCTCACTCTCCTCCGTGCCTCAGCAGCGACAGGTCCTGAACCACGGGAAGCAGATGGCTGCTTTTTTTTTTTTTCAGAAAAGAGACGAACCAGAGCGGAGCTTTTTCTATTGAAAAAACTTTCACAATGCACGCAGATTGCCTCCTCAAAGACATCACGTGCGTGCTCTTCAACCAAACAAATGACTAAATGATTGCGTGTCATCGGGTGTCAAATAACACAGACACGGATGCACACATTGTCTAAACGCTTGCTAGTTGTCGCCATGGTGAACAGAGAAAGATCGCTCTTACCGGTTTCTTTCAGTGCCGGTAGTGACGTCGGAGGCTGTCGCCGGCAAACAAGTTGGTGTTTTTTCAATGTATGCTTCAGACATGGGTCACGACGAGGTGTTCCCCAAAGCGACCCCTAGAGGACGCAGTTTGAAGTTCCCTCGAAAGGGAACAGCTTTGACTTGCCTAGTATGGAAAAAATACTATGGATGTGAAATGGTTGAAACCTGCTTGTTTGCAAACATTCTTCTAAATTTTCTCCTTTGTGTTCAGCAGAACAAAGGAATTGATGCAAATGATGACAAAACAGTGGTATTTCGATTACATCCACTTCATCTGCAAAAAAATAAAATAAAAAACGTGAACGGGATCACCTCCATTGCTGATATTTGCAGATGACAAAACAGCAAGATTCAGGAAGTGTCCGACTTCAAAGGTCGTTTTTGACCCCTCCCCTTTCTGCAGCCACCTACTCTCGCCTACATTTCAGGCGAGGCAAGGCGCATCTCAAACAAACCTTGTTTCTATAGAACGACTGCAGGAGAGCTGATGACGACACAGCAATGATTGGCCAGATCACTATCACGTGTGTTTCGGACTTTATTCAACATTTTCAGTTCCAATAATGGCAACAAATCTGTGTTTTTAGAACGCTAAAAGATTTTTTACTTTAGTCCCACTGTTGTATTGAGTCCAGTTTAACACTGATAAAAGCATATATAACTCCACTGTATTAGTATTTAAATATTATATGATTATGTTGAACTTTATTCTTAAAAAATATGGCTCTGTATTAAAGGGAAAGTTAACCCAAAAATCAAAATGATTTCATTAATAACTCAACCTAATGTTGTTCCGAACCTGTGAGACCTCCGTTTATCTTCAGAACACAATTTAAGATATTTTAGATTAAGTCCGAGAACTCTCAGTCCCTCCTTTGAAACTGTGTGCACGGTTTACTGTCCATGTCCAGAAAGGTAAGAAAAACATCAAAGTAGTCCATGTGACATCAGAGGGTCAGTTAGAATTTGTTGAAGCATCGAAAATACATTTTGGTCCAAAAATAGCAAAAATCCAGTTCGCGAATGAATCATTCGATGTAACCAGATCTTTTTGAACCAGTTCACCAATCGAACTGAATCATTTTAAACAGTTCGCATCTCCAATACGAATTAATCCACAAATGACTTAAGCTGTTAACTTAAGTCAAGAACCGTTTCTGTCAGACACATCCGATTCGACAACCGAGGAGATGATGATACTGCCCATGTGTGATTCATCATGAAGCAGACCGACACACAGAGCATCTGAACTGAACTGATTCTTTTGGTGACTGATTCTGAACTGATTCTGTGCTAATGTTATGAGTGCAAAAGAACTGGTGAACCATTTTCTTCAACCGGTTAATTGAATCAAACTGTCCGAAAGAAGTACTGGTGATCCGAAAACTGATGCAACTGGTTCTTGACTCGTGAACGACTCAATGTTTTGTTCATTATCTGGCTCGGCTCGGTTTTCATCTTCAGTTCTCTCTTCATAGCAGTTCAGTCAGTGTACTGTTTGAGTAAATGAATTACTCTGGGATATTGGTTTGTTTGAACTCAGAGGGAGTGTCAGACACATTAAACAAGTTAACAGCTTAAGTCATTTGTGGATTAATGCGTATTGGAGACGCGAACCGTTTAAAATAATTCAGTTCGATTTGGTGAACTGGTTCAAAAGGATCTGATTACATCGAATGATTCGCTCACGAACCGGATACAATAGCCCTCTCGAACCTCTCACAATAGGCACGGAAGAGAAGACAATGGTGAATAAAGTCATAGTTTTTGCTATTTTTGGACCAAAATGTATTTTCGATGCTTCAAAATATTCTAACTGACCCTCTGATGTCACATGGACTACTTTGATGATGTTTTTCTTACCTTTCTGGACATGGACAGTAGACCGTACACACAGTTTCAATGGAGGAACTGAGAGCTCTCGGACTAAATCTAAAATATCTTAAACTGTGTTCTGAAGATAAATGGAGGTCTTACAGGTTTGGAACAACATGAGGGTGAGTTATTAATGACATAATTTAGATTTTTGGGTGAACTAACCCTTTGAGCTAAAATGTTTTCTGTTGCTCATGAAAACCTTTCTAAAACGTCTGTGTATTTTACAAACATTGCATTTAATTTATTTCATCTGTGATAAAGTATCCAAACACCACGTGAGTGTCACCAAACGGGTGCAGAAAGTGTCCGGCTTGATATGTCTATTTTCAACTCCGCCCATGACTGCAAGCTACTGCTCTTGTTGATCGTTCTCGCGGTACTTTATTGTTATACACCGATTGGTCTGTGCAGCGCCACTTCAAAGCCAACACGACTATGTCCAGTGGTTCACACGACAAATGGTTCACCAAATTCATTCAAAACGTGGACTAAGAAATGAAATGCCGCTGTGGGTTGCTCAGAGTTCTGCTTTGTCTTTGTCTTCTGGTTGCCAAAATTTAGCAGAACAGACAACATTGTGTCTAAAATAACACAATATTAACTACTTAATGTACTGTTGAATAAGATGAGTATCACATTTGCACTTGTGTGATGATCTTGCACTTAGCCTACAGCTCGTGTGATATTTCATAACTATGTGATGTAATTATGAGACAGAATCTCAAATGGGTGTTATGCCCCATATCTTGAATTTTAGGGATATTCTAGGCTCCATCATGCAGTAAGTTGTTGTCCTGCCTCATATTAGTCATTAATCGACTGTATTTAATGGCAGATGATCCACAAAAGTCTGGTGCAGGGCAAGTGCGTGAAATGTATTAATAATTGTTGCTGATAATAAATGCTGAATTCATTTTCCAGCAGGATTTGTCACCTTCCCACACTGCCAAAAGCACCAGAAGTTTGTTAAATGACCATGGTGTTGGTGTTCTTGACTGGCTAGCAAACTCACCAGACCTGAAGTCCATAGAAAATCTGTGGGCTATTGTCAAGAGGAAGATGAGAAACAAGAGACCAAACAATTCAGATGAACTGAAAGCCATTGTCAAAGAAACTTAGGCTTCCAGACCACCTCAGCAGTGCCACAAACTGATCACCTCCATGCCACACTGAATTGAGGCAGTAATTTAAGCAAAACCTACCAAGTATTGAGTACATGTACAGTAAATGAACATACTTTCCAGAAGGCCAACAATTCACTAAATGTGTTTTTTAATTTTTTTTAAAGTATGTATTTTCTGCACCATGAGGCACACTGTATTATAAGGCGAATGCTATACAGTCTACGAAAAAAAAAAGGTAACGGAAGCAAAACAGTGAGTTTAGTTGAAATTTATTCTACTATTTGACAATACACTCACATTATTTTTTAATCAAACTTGTCCCACAAATCCATCAAAGTCCTCTTCTTCTGTGTCTTAATTGAACAGCTGGGCAACAGCTTATGAACAGCTTTTGCCATCAAACATGCCGGGTTCCCTCTCATCATGGTTTATCGTTGCCAGCGTATGTAATGTATGTACACTAGAGCTGTAATTGGGCCATAAAAGTTAGGCCCAACAGGACCCGAGCCCGACAGGTTTCAGCCCGAGCCCGACAAGTACATTATTCAAATGACACAGCTCTTTTGCCTTTTATCAAGAATGAGTCATTTATACATGTTTTAACATAATTTAGTACAAACATTATTTTAGTCTTAGTAAAAATAAAGATAACTTGACTGATTTCTGAAGTTTACTCTCCTTAAACCTGTCTGTCCCTCTCTTCAGAAGAACACCTCCTCCTCATCCTCACAGTCTATGACTCCTCACACAAACAGCTTCTCTGTCTTTAACTCTCGGCGCTGACACAGTGAAGACACGAGCTAGACATGTCTGAAATATTACAGGCAAAACATACTTTTAACAATTACCTCCATGTTTGAGGAGAAAACCGCGTCCATGTATTTTTTTATATAACGTTAAACTCCTTTTTTTCCCCCTTTCATAAAACATTCCACCTTTCATACAACCGGGTAAACAATATACGATAATTTTACATTTTTAATCTTTACTTACCATAATGTCTCTCACTCGCTTCTCTCTTCTTTCACGCTGAGAAAATGGCAGCTGCTCATACTGGGAGATGTATGATCTTAAGGTGACGTATGTGCTCCCCTTCACGTCTGCGTTCCCAACCCAGCCCCGCTGAATTATAAAGCCAGACCAATTTTCAACCCAAACTTGGGTTAAAACAAGTCTTATGCAGCGGTCTCAACCCAGCATTTGAGTTGAAAAAACAACCCAGCATTTTTTTGAGTGTATTACGTCCCTGTGTCAGCAGAAAATTGTCCGAAAGTCAATCAAGCAGAGCACTTACCAAAGTCGCACAACATTTTTACAGATATTGGAACTCACATATAAGGCGCACCGAATTATCAGGCGCACGAACAAATTTTTTTTTTTTTTTTTTAAGGCTCTTAGGTGCGGCTTATAGTATGGCAAATTCCATTATTCTCATTTGTTGAGATAGTGATTTGGTGGGTTTTTGTTAAATGTTAGCCTAAATCATCACAATTAAAAGAACTAAAGACTTAAGACTAAAGAAAACTACTTCAGTCTGTGTACACTGAATTTATTTAATACACAAGTTTCACAATTTGAGTTGAATTACTGAAATAAATTAACTTTTCCACAACATTCTAAATCATTAAGAAGCACTTGTATATATGTACTGTATGGATTCTTATGGGGATGGAAATGGAGTGGATATGTTTGCGTGTATGAAGACCAGCGTGCTAATGGCGTGCGTATGCACCCACATCGTAAGTGCTGTGCTAACCAACAGGGACAGGTCATTCTGTCACAGGCCTATTTTTTTTTTTTTTCATTGTGACTACACAAAGATTGATCTTACACATCTTTTAATAATTTTTTTTTAACATTTCACATACATTAGAAGAAGGTCGGGGTCCAAACAAAATTTCATGAATTTTCTTGAAGAGACTTAGCCTACTGCACCAGTCTGGAGAAGACTGTAAACAAGACTTGTACAATTTTCCACAAAAACACAGTTGTTGATTACTGAATAAATGTTTTGCACACTCTTATACATTAATGTTGTATATTTTGTTCTGGATAATTAAAAATACGAAGAAGCGGCACGCACTGCTTGGTCTGTGCACGCTGCATGAAGTCAAATACACCTAGTACCACAACATGACCACTGTACCACCTGACCACTGCAGATTCATTCACTCTTAATTAGGCTACCTTAATTATTATGACATAGCCTTCCGTGAACGCAGCATTCAGCTCGTCCAAGCCCAATCAAACACACCTGAACAAGCTAATCAAGGCATTTCACATTACTAGAATAAGGTGAGTTTGATCAGGGTTAGAATTGACCTGATTTCCTTGGATCTTTAAAACCCCATTTTCCAGTGATACTGCACTAACACATATTTGTTTTAGTTTTGTGTTTGTTGTTGTCGTCCTCTACTCCTGACGCATCAATTCAGTACATTTCCTGGCTGAGATTATTGCGAGATCGCAGGTCAGGAGGATGACTGCTCGAGTGCGTTTCTCGTTGATTGCCGTTTTATCATGTCTGTTCGGATACTTGAGCATAACTCATGCTATTCAAAGACGAGCCACAGGTGAGTAGATTTGTTGACTTCACTAAACAGCCAGAGGAAATGCAGAAACAAAACCGCGTTTCCACTGCTGGAACTTTACCCAGGAACTAGGGACTTTGGGCTGCTACTATGTGTTTCTACTGCAGGAACCAGGATCTAAATAAAGTTCAGGGTAAACCATAGACCCCTCAGAAAGACCCTGCTGGCGTGGTACTCGTTTTTCAATGTTGTGGGCCATTTCAAAGGTCTAGAACTTCTGGGGGTGGGATTTTGGTGCTGATTGGTTGAGTTCAAGCAGCTTTTTTTTTTTCCTCAACCACTTATTTTCAGTAACTTTCCGAAAGTTACTGATCGTGTCATGAAATTATGATGTTTTAAGTATTTCAGGCCTATTTAAAAATGCTTTGCTGATTTCGGGGATTGTCAGCTCCACGTGATCCATCGGAGCTCCGTGCTCATGTTACCAGTGACCGCAGTCTCATTGGTAACCCTTTCCCTGAACTACATTTCTGCGGTTATTTAAATTAAAACGAAAGCTGGTGTTGATGATGTCATCTTGTACAGTGAGTAAAGTCTCAGTAGCCAAGGCGAGTGGACCGGTATAAAGTATGCTACTTTTTGCAAAATTATTGAATTTGCTCCGTCCTGTGCGTGGGAGATCACTCTTTCGAATCAAACTCGTAAAGTCTGAACTACTAAGGAAGCAAGTCTGAAATTTGCGTAGTTCATATTGAGAAATGTGCACAGACCTACAACACCAGACTATTTGCCTAATCTCCTGGTACTTTTGACTGCAGTGCAAACGCAGAAAGCAACAGGTCTGGAGGGGAAAGTTCCGGGTCATTTCGGTGGAAATGCGGCATCGGTTTCATTTATTAATAATAATAATAATAATAATAATATTTATTTTTTTTTTTGGAACTAACTGTTTCTGAATTAGTAGTAGGTTTTAAAAACTTTTTGACTTGAAACTGACACAACTAAAATTAGTATTTAGGTTTGAGGCCCATTGAGAAATCCCTGATTTACAAATGTGGCACTAATGATCCTCTTGAATCCTCTAGTGGGTGGTTTCTGTCCAGTGACACTGACTGTTGTGCCATCCCGTCGAGGATGTTCTTCTGATGAAGAATGCCCTGGAGGACACAAATGCTGTCAATTTGACTGCGGGCCTGTTTGTGTACTACCGGTTTCCTGTGAGTTTGTTACTGATGATAATGGACCCTAAGGGTCCACACACAAGAGTAATGAGTTGAATTCAATGTAAGTTTGAGCAGAAACTTTGCCTTCTGCTGTCCTCTAAAGTAGGTTTGAATTAATCATTTGGGGTAGTTTTAAACACAAGGTGTCTTCTACAAAATGAAGTGGAATAATACTTGGAATTTAATTTAATTTGTAGGTAATATTTGCTATTCAAGCTTTGAGTGCTGTATATTGATGTGGCATGTAGTCCATATGCACAAACTAAAGCTGACCATTTGTCCACACAGTGAAGCCAGGTCAATGTCCCCTACCGGAGATGATTCCACAGCGTGCTGAAGGCTGTCTCCGTGATGGCCAGTGTCCTGCCACACAGAAATGTTGCCCGATCACTGGTGGCTTTGCATGCAGTGAACCACGTGGTCAGGGCCAGGGTAGTGGCCAAGGCAACGGCCAGGGAAGCGGCAAGGGCCAGGGTAGTGGCCAAGGCCAGGGTCAGGGAAGCGGCCAGGGTCAGGGAAGCTGCCAAGGCAAGGGCCAGGGTAGCGGCAAGGGCCATGGTCAGGGAAGCGGTCAGGGCCATGGTCAGGGAAGCGGCCAGGGCCAGGGTAGCGGCCAGGGAAGCGGTCAGGGCCAGGGTAGAGGCCAAGGCAACGGCCAGGGAAGCGGCAAGGGCCAGGGTAGTGGCCAAGGCCAGGGTCAGGGAAGCGGCCAGGGCCAGGGTAGTGGCCAGGGAAGTGGTCAGGGCCAGGGTAGCGGCCAAGGCAACGGCCAGGGAAGCGGCAAGGGCCAGGGTAGTGGCCAAGGCCAGGGTCAGGGAAGCGGCCAGGGTAGCGGCAAGGGCCAGGGTCAGGGAAGCGGTCAGGGCCATGGTCAGGGAAGCGGCCAGGGTCAAGGAAGCGGCCAGGGAAGCGGCCAGGGACAGGGTAGCGGCCAAGGCAAGGGCCAGGGTCAGGGAAGCGGCCAGGGTCAGGGAAGCGGTCAGGGCCAGGGTAGTGGCCAAGGAAAGGGTCAGGGAAGCGGCAAGGGTGAGGGCCAAGGAAGTGGCCAAGGTAGCGGCCAAGGCAAGGGCCAGGGTCAGGGAAGCGGCAAGGGTGAGGGCCAGGGAAGCGGTCAGGGCCAGGGTAGTGGCCAAGGCAAGGGCCAGGGCCAGGGAAGCGGCAAGGGTGAGGGCCAGGGAAGCGGTCAGGGCCAGGGTAGTGGCCAAGGTAAGGGTCAGGGCCAGGGTAGTGGCCAAGGTAAGGGCCAGGGTCAGGGTAGCGGCAAGGGCCAGGGTCAGGGAAGCGGCCAGGGTCAGGGAAGCGGCCAGGGTCAAGGAAGCGGCAAGGGTGAGGGCCAGGGAAGCGGTCAGGGCCAAGGAAGCGGCAAGGGTGAGGGCCAGGGAAGCGGCCAGGGCCAAGGAAAGGGCCAGGGTCAGGGAAGCGGCCAGGGTCAGGGCCATGGTCAGGGAAGCGGTCAGGGCCAGGGTCAAGGAAGTGGTCAGGGCCAGGGTAGTGGCCAAGGCAAGGGTCAGGGCCAGGGAAGCGGCCAGGGTCAAGGAAGTGGTCAGGGCCAGGGTAGCGGCAAGGGCCAGGGTCAAGGAAAGGGAAGCGGCCAGGGTCAAGGAAAGGGAAGCGGCCAGGGTCAAGGAAGCGGAAAGGGTGAGGGCCAAGGAAGTGGCCAAGGTAGCGGCCAAGGCAAGGGCCAGGGTCAGGGAAGCGGCAAGGGTGAGGGCCAGGGAAGCGGCCAGGGTCAAGGAAGTGGTCAGGGACAGGGTAGCGGCAAGGGCCAGGGAAGTGGCAAGGGAAGCGGCCAGGGTCAAGGAAGCGGTCAGGGCCAGGGTAGCGGCCAAGGCAAGGGCCAGGGAAGTGGTCAGGGCCAAGGAAGTGGCAAGGGCCAGGGCCAGGGAAGCGGCCAAGGCAAGGGCCAGGGAAGTGGTCAGGGCCAAGGAAGTGGCAAGGGCCAGGGCCAGGGAAGCGGTCAGGGCCAGGGTAGCGGCCAAGGCAAGGGCCAGGGAAGTGGAAAGGGAAGCGGTCAAGGCCAAGGAAGTGGAAAGGGTCAGGGCCAGGGAAGCGGTCAGGACCAGTGCCAGTGCCAAGGCAGCGGCCAGTGCCAGAGTTGTGATTGTGGAGGTGGTTGCGGATGTGGTCATGGTGGGGCGTGTAACTGTTGAAATGGTCAAGGGAATTTTGCGGGGAAACTTACTGGCGCTCTTCTCAGTTTGGTGCTTTTATTCTTATGGAATGTTTTCCCTGTTTGTTCATGGTTTACAAAGACTTGTCCATCCTCAAATAAAAAATAATTGCTTGATTTGAGGTGTTTTGGGATCATTTGGTTGTATTCTTGCATAACTGCTCTCTGGCATCAGTGCTTAAATTTCTCTCCCCCAAGACCTTGGGCTTGCTCTTCATTGCTTAAACACACCTGCCGGATATGATTACTATAGCTGGATTGAGTTGGTGAGAGAATTGCGCTTGTTTAAGAGGGGATCTGATATGTATCAATCGTAGAAACCTTGATCTGCAACACTGCTATTGGCTGTTCACCATGGCCAAAGAGTGCGCTCAGTTTTTCAACGCAGCAGAGCAAGAATTATTACTGGAAGGGTATGTGGAGTTTGAAAATTAAAATGTCAGGAAAGACTTCAAAGTGTGCAAAAGCCAGGAGAAAGGGCTGGTAAAAAGTAGCAGACAAATTAAATGCGTAAGTGTTCAATGTTCTGGTTATCACTTACAGTGTATATGTTAACTTGATTTAATAATTGCTTGCCGTCAGAGCCAGCTCAGGACACAACAGAACATGGGAACAAGTAAAGGTGAAGTATAAGAATATTCTTCAAACTGGTAATCCTTTCTACTTCGGTTTCTTATCGGTTACCAAAAACATTTCAAGTGTTTGTCAGTTTATAATCCACAATCAAGAAAGGCGGAGCAGGAAAAAAAAAATAGGTGGTCCTGCATCCACCTTATACCCCAGCAGAAGAGCTGGCCCTTGGGGCTAAATGAGAACTGACCCATTGTACAGGGCATCACTGGGGGCAGCTCTTCCTTAATAAAGCCAGGGACCAGTAACAGCAACACCTTAATTACAGGTAAATGAGTTTTAAATCATTTTGCTACACTGTAAATTTTGCTGCGTTTAAGTGTCTATAATCCAAATGACTGGTACAGTCATTTCAACAGACTTGTGAAAACTGCACAACTTAATGTAAAAATATTTTGCAATGTTATTGATCCCATTTCTCCTTGGTGTATTGGAATTCCATTTGAGTTCTCTTTTGTGTAGTTTTACCTAATACGCAAACCCTTTTACCTGTTCCCAAGAAAGTGGTGGATGAAATGTGTGCAGTAAGTAGACATTTCTAACGTTACATCAAAAGGAAAGAAAGGGCCTACACACAGGCCTACAGCACAAAGTGATCGAGGTGGGCAGGCAGTCTACTTTTCCTTTTTCAGTTGCATGAGGCTTGGTTTTTTTTTTTTTTTTTTTTTGAATGGCACAGGGGGATATCCGTACCCTGTATAAACAATCTTCTACAGAAAATGAGTATTTTGATCTTTAAAAAAAAAAAAAAAAAAATTAAGGGGAGAAACTGAACTTGACGCCTTAAAGTAAAACTGGTACTAGCGATTGAGTTGCTTCAAAAGTAACTTCAGAATAAGTGTTACTACACTATTTCACAACGAGTGCTATTGCAGCCCTTGGATAACAATATATCTTATTGCAGGCAAGAGCTGACCATCACTGGCTTTTCTTGAGAAACAATTGAAATAAAACTTCATGAACTAAGCATGTTGTCTTGTCTTCTATTATTAATTTAATGAAGGTTTGTGTAAAAAAAAAGTGTCCACCCCCCAATTCTGTCCAGTGCAGCTCTGCCACTAGGTTGGTCCAAGTGCACTGGCTGGAGGTCATCAGGCTGCACCTCCACCACAGGGGTCCTCTCCTTTCTGATGGTGGCAATATTGTGGAGCATGGCACATGCAATGTCACAGGCCCTGTCAAGTGCAACCCTCAGACCCTTAAGACACTGAAATCTTCCCTTTAGTTAAACAAAGGTCATTTCAATGCGTGGCCCTTGTCCTGGCTAGAGCTGCATTGTAACAGGTTTGGGTCAGGGAATGGCATCATGAAGTACTGCCTGCAGGCATAGCCCCTGTCATCAAGCAGGATCCCTTTGTAATCACCCGGAAAAATGCAGTTTTGTTAGGCTCAGAATAAATTGGTTTTAAATCTTTTCATTACCATGTTCAAATGTGCATAAATGTGACTCTGAAAATCCTGGAGTCATGCACAGAACCAGGCCCTGTGGCTTCCACATTGTGATGTGGAACATGGTGTGTGACTATCTAAAATATTTGCAATCAGTCAACCGCATACTTTTTGATTTACATTACTTTTTATTGCTAATCTGGAATATTAATAATCGTAATAGTAATTTACCCTACCCTTGAATACCTGTATAATTTTGTAATCGATCTACGAGTATGTCATGATCTATGGTGTCGAACGTAGCACTAAGATCAAGTAAAACTAGAAATGAGATGCAGCCTTGATCTGACGAAAGAAGCAGGTCATTTGTAATTTCACTAAGTGGCTTGGAAATTCCACAAAGCCCGTAAAAACAGTTTGAGTGCCAGATAAGCTTTGCAAATGGCACGACACAGCACTTTTACCCAAGTTTTTTGCATCTCCAATAGTGTAAAGGGAAGTGCCACTCGCAAAGAATCACAAAGCTATACAAACTGTTTGTGCAGTTGTTAAAGCCTGACGAGTCGAACATGTATAACATAATTTTTTTTTTTTTTTTTTACCAAAACTATATTTTGTGTAATACTTAAACTATTGCTGCTAAAATCGTTTTAACTTATATTAGATTAAGCTAGTTTCACAGGCAAAATGTGATGCATCTAATCTGATTTTAGTAGTTTGCTAAGTTTACTTGAACTAACACACACACACACACACAAACACACACACATATATATATATATATATATATATATATATATATTAGGGGTGTAACGATACGCGTATTCGTATTGAACCGTTCGGTACGACGCTTTCGGTTCGGTACGCGGTACGCATTATGTATACCGAACGGTTCGTTGGAGTAATTAATTATATTTGAAAAAAAAAAAAAAGAGAGAGAAAGAAATATAATGATATGCGTTCAACAAGGTAGCCCAATAACCCAAACAACGTAACAGGCAACGCCCCTGACACTCCCGAAGAAGAAAAAAACACCATCTTATATGTTTATGTTAGGCTACTCAGCAGGCGCTCGCTCACTCAGTACGCGCTGAAGGCTCGTTGCAAAATAGCCAATGCGTTTAACAGACTAGAAATGAGAAGATCCTCCAATAACCAACAGGTCTGGTGTTTGGGTGCACTTTGGATTCCCTTTAAGCTATAATGGTGATGGCAAGAGAGTGGTGGATGAAAAACAACGGTATGTCGCATCTGCAACATGACAGGGTACACCAGCGGGATTACAAAAAAAAAAACAAAAAAAAAACAGCGGGAATATCTGGGATATATGCGTCAGTACTATCTGGGAAAAGACGAAAAAAAGGAGAAACATGCACGCAGCAAACTATCCCTGCAGCATTTAGACACTATAGCTTACAGGGAATCCAACCCAAACACCAGACCTGTTGGTTATTTTAGGATCTTATATTTCTGGTCTGTTAAATGCATTAGACATTTTGCAACGAGCCTTCAGCGCGTGCTGAGTGAGCGAGCGCCTTAGGGGCCGTTCACATATCGTGCCTAAAAACGCATGGAAAACGCTAAGCGCGTCTTTCTCCTTTCCAAAGCGCTCGGGCAGAAGCGCTCATGAGGCGTCTGTCTTTGCTAAGCAACGATGACGTGCTCTCTCCATGAGACGCGGAAATTTCAGCGAAGGATAAATGGATTTGCAGCTCTAAAAATCGCTTGCAGTAGCTCTGCTACTGAATTTATTTCAAAATTGCAATCCATATACAACTATGATCAGCTGTTCCTTCATCTTGGCTGAGCTCTCAACGTTGTTACGGGAAAGGATGAAGCTGATTGGTTGGTTCTTGTCACATGACCCGCGGTGCGCTTGCGGCATTCTGAAAAGTTGAGATGTTTTTACATTTTGCTGTATCTAAAACGTATCGAACCGAACCGAACCGAACCGTGACATCAGTGTATCGTATCGAACCGAACCGTGAATTTTGTGAACCGTTACACCCCTAATATATATATATATATATATATATATATATATATATATATATATATATATACAGTACAGACCAAATGTTTGGACACACCTCATTCAAAGAGTTTTCTTTATTTTCATGTCTATGAAAATTGTAGAGTCACACTGAAGGCATCAAAACTATGAATTAACACACGTGGAATTATATACATAACAAAAAAGTGTGAAACAACTGAAAATATGTCATATTGTAAGTTCTTCAAAGTAGCCACCTTTTGCTTTGATTACTGCTTTGCACACTCTTGGCATTCTCTTGATGAGCCTCAAGAGGTAGTCACCTGAAATGGTTTTCACTTCACAGGTGTGCCCTGTCAAGTTTAATAAGTGTGATTTCTTGCCTTATAAATGGGGTTGGGACCATCAGTTGTGTTGTGCAGAAGTCAGGTGGATACACAGCTGATAGTCCTACTGAATAGACTGTTAGAATTTGTTTTATGGCAAGACAAAAGCAGCTAAGTACAGGAAAATGAGTGGCCATCATTACTTTAAGAAATGAAGCTCAGTCAGTCCGAAAACTTTGGAAGTGTCCCCAAGTGCAGTCACAGAAACCATCAAGCGCTATAAAGAAACTGGCTCACATGCGGACCGCCCCAGGAAAGGAAGAACAAGAGTCACTTCTGCTGCGGAGGATAAGTTCATCTGAATCACCAGCCTCAGAAATCGCAGGTTAACTGCAGCTCAGATTAGAGACCAGGTCAATGGCACATGGAGTTCTAGTAGCAGACACCTCTCTGGAACAACTGTTAAGGAGACCGTGTGAATCAGGCCTTCATGGTAGAATATCTGCTTGGAAACCACTGCTAAAGAAAGGCAACAAGCAAAAGAGACTTGTTTGGGCTAAAGAACACAAGGAATGGACATTAGACCAGTGGAAATCTGTGCTTTGGTCTGAGTCCAAATTTGTGTCTTTGTGCGACGCAGAAAAGGTGAACGGATGGACTCTACATGCCTGGTTCCCACCGTGAAGCATGGAGGAGGTGTGATGGTGTCTGGGTGCTTCACTGTTGGGGATTTATTCCAAATTGAAGGCATACTGAACCAGCATGGCTACCACAGCATCTTGCAGCGGCATGCTATTCCGTCAGGTTTGCGTTTAGTTGGACCATTTATTTTTCAACAGGACAATGACCCCAAACACACCTCCAGGCTGTGTAAGGGCTATTTGACCAAGAAGGAGAGTGATTGGGTGCTGTGCCAGATGACCTGGCCTCCACAGTCACCGGACCTTTTTTTTTGTTTTTTGTTATGCATATAATTCCACATGTGTTAATTCCTAGTTCTGATGCCCTCAGTGTGACTCTACAATTTTCTTAGTCTTTTTTTCTTTCTCTTTGAATGAAAAGGTGTCCAAGCTTTTGGTCTGTACTGTGTGCAATTGATCTCTCTCTCTCTCTCTCTCTCTCCCTGTTGCATGCTGGGAACGAGTGAACGGAGTTTGGCGTGGGTGAGAGTTGTTGTGGTTGATTGTAACTTTTCTATTCTTTTTTTCTCTTTCTTGAATTGTGTTTGGTAAAGCAGTATTTTTATTTTTATTTTTCCCTCGGCTGACGCCGGTCAGCAAGTGGGGAAAATGTGGGTGATTTTTCACAACTGACTATTAGACATGGCTGTAAGTGTATGCCTGATGTGTCTGTGTCGGTAGAAGATTGTTTAGTGGCCGTGAGTGCTGCTGTTGGCGGTGTAAATATCAGATCCGCTTCTCGTATGAACAAGGCCATACTTATTTTTTTGAGTCAAAGTCAAATGGCAAATGATTTAATTGAGAACGGATTAACGATCAATGAAATGTTTGTGCCTGTTTTGCGTCTGTTGAGTCCATCAAAGAAGATTGTCTTGTCAAATGTACCTCAATTTGTTAAAAATGAGAAATTGGAAGAAATACTCGTAAGATATGGTAAATTAGTGAGTCCCATTAAGATGATTACGCTCGGATGCAAAAATCCCGAACTCAAACATGTAATGTCTTTTCGGCGCCAGGTCTTCATGATTCTCAATTCTCACAGTGATCCTTTGAACCTGTCTGTCAAATTAACTATCGAGGGGAAGGATTATACTATTTTTATTAGCTCGGAGTCCATGAAATGTTTTATTTGCGGGGATTTTGGTCACGTCCGGCAGACTTGCCCGAATCGTCATGTAAATAATGGCGCTAATGGAGATTTGACTGTTAATGTGGAAAATGACAGGGCGAGACCGGGTACTTCTGATGTAACTGTGGACGCTGTGTCGTTACAACCTCCACAGGCCAGAGCAGAATCCACGCCGATTAGTTTGCCTGAACTACGCGAGGGAAGATCCCTGTTGGGTGATTCCAGCAACAGCGAAGTGCAGATAGCTGAGACAGCGGCCGATCAAAATGACGTAATCACGCAGCCAGAGTTGAGTTCGGAGCAGGTGAATGCGAAAGAGGCGCGTGAGGCCGAATCACCGGGGAATGAGGAACAAATATCTGAGGTAGACCTATGTAATGCTAAAATAATTACTGATGAATCGATCGATCAGAGTCAAGGAGCGAGTGTTTCACAAGAGGTAATGGATTTAAGTCTACACACGGAGGATTTCGATAAGGATGACGAGGAAATATATGATGAGAATGACGTGATGGACTCGGAAAATACTTCTGAAGGTAAGACTAAGTTGTATTCATTACAGCAGATTAATGCTTTCCTTGACAATACAAAAGGGCTTCGTAAGATCAGTATTGAGTCATACTTTCCAGATTTAAAACTGTTTCTCAGTTCTTGTACCATAGCTATGCGAAAGACAAACTTTGATGAGCTTGATAGACCAAAACGGTACCGCCTTAAAAAGATTCTCTGTAATGTAAGAAGTATATTGCTTTTGCAAGGTAAAAAGTGAGATGGTTTGGAAGCATTTTTATGTTTGCTTTCTTCTTCTTTTCATGACATCCTTGAGATTTGGTTCTTTAAATATGAATGGGTGTTGTGATGCTGTTAAAAGGTTTAGTCTTTTTGAATATATTATAATTAAGAGGGCAAGTATAGTTTTTCTTCAAGAAACTCATACAGATTCAAATAATCAAGTACAGTGGTTGAGTGAATGGAAGGGGCAGGCTATACTAAGTCATGGTTCTAGTGTTAGTGCAGGGGTTGCTATTCTCTTTGGATCAGAATATAAGCAACAACCTGTTAGTGTTTTTGAATTGGTTCCTGGTCGAATGTTGCGTGTTGATGTAACGATTCATGGACTACATTTTTCGTTATTTAATGTGTACGCCCCAAATATTGGTTCAGAGCGAACTCTATTCTTTAGAAAACTAAAGACTACTCTTAGTGATGTATCGCATGATAAAATTGTTGTTCTGGCTGGGGATTTTAATTGTACTATAAACCACACTTTAGATAGGAACCATGAGGAACCACATAGCCAGTCGTCAGATGAACTTAAAAATGTGATAAATTATCATTGTCTTGTGGATGTGTGGAGAGAAGCTTTCCCTCTGACTAAACAATATACCTGGATGAAAGTAAACTGTAATATGATATCTGGAGCCCGACTTGATAGGATTTATGTGCAGAAAAGCGTTAGGTGTAAATTTTATAATAGCTGTATTTTTCCCACTGCTCTATCTGATCATCATTATGCGTCTGCTGAAGTTTCTGTCGCACAGAGCACTTTTACGCACTCTTTTTGGAAATGTAATATTAGACTGTTACAAGATCACAATTTTGTGCACTCCCTTTTCTGGGAAACCTGGAGAGAGAGAAAAATGCTATACAAGTCCCTAAGTCAGTGGTGGGATATTGGCAAAATACAAATTAAACTTTTTTTGTCAGAGTTACACCGCCTATAACAAAGGTATTTTGGAAAGTACATTGAAAAAGCTTGAACAAGATATTCTTTACACTGAGGATAAAATGGATGAGGTGGACACTGCCGAACAACTTGAAAGGAATAAATTTTTCTTACGGAATCTTTTGGAAGAAAGGGCCCAAGAGACGCTTATCCGTGCCAGGTTTACCTCCTTTAATAACATGGATGCGCCGACATCTACATTTTTTAGTCTGGAGAAAAAAACTGTGAATAAGAAGACTTTATGTCATTTGAAACTTCCAGGAGGAGGAGAAGTGACTGACGATCGTGGAATAATGTCCTATGCTTTATCTTTTTATGAGAATCTATATAAGGCGGAACCCTGTGAAGAAGAAATGGCTGACATGCTTTTTCAAGATTTACCTCAACTTGCGGAAGAAGAGAAATCTAGACTTGATCAGCCTTTGACTTTTGATGAGATGACCGTAGCTGTTCATGAACTTTCTTCAGGAAAAGTACCAGGATTGGATGGACTAAATGCAGAATTTTATAAACAGTTTTGGCCGGTGATTGGAAGGGACTTGTTTTCTGTCTTCTTGGAGTGTCTGGAAAGAGGAACATTGTCTGTGAGCATTCGGAGGGCTGTGATAACTTTATTACCTAAGAAGGGGGATCTTGGAGACATCAAAAATTGGCGTCCTGTGTCATTGCTCGGAGCTGATTACAAGATCTTTTCCAAAGCTTTAACTAATAGACTTAAACGTTGCATATCTTCAGTGATTCATGAAGATCAATCTTACTGTATCCCAGATCGGTCCATTTTTAACAATCTTTTTCTGGTTCGAGATCTGATTTCCTTTGCCAAGGTGTATAAACTTGATGTAGGTTTTGTTTCTTTGGACCAGGAGAAAGCCTTCGATCGAATTGATCATGGCTTTCTTTTTAAATGTTTTGATGCTTTTGGTTTTGGTCCATCATTTATTTCCTATGTTAAGCTTTTGTACACGGATGTATATAGTTTATTGAAAATAAATGGCACTCTATCGAGACCATTTTTAGTTGGCAGGGGTATACGACAAGGCTGCGGTCTCTCAGGTATTTTATACACGATTGCTATTGAACCACTCATGGCAGTTCTGAGACATCAGTTAAGTGGGATTTCCACAGTGTGCTCTTCTGGCACAGATTTTGCAACAGTTAAATTAAGCGCATATGCTGATGATGTTACTTTAGTAATAAGATCAAATGAAGATGTTAAGAAAATGATATCATCACTGAATATCTATCAGAGGGCCTCTTCTTCAAGAATAAATTGGCATAAGAGTGCAACTTTTTTGCTGGGCAAATGGGAAAACGGAGGTCTGCCAGTACTTCCTCAGCACTGTTCTTGGAGCTTGGAAGGGTTTAAAATGCTTGGGGTTTTCTTGGGGAAAGAGCGTTATATGGAGAAGAATTGGGAAGGTCTAATTGATAAAGTGTCTGGCCGTTTACACAAGTGGAGGTGGATTCTCCCTCAACTATCATATAGGGGTAGAGTGCTTATTATTAATAATTTGGCAGCATCTATGCTGTGGCATAGGTTAAATGTACTCGATCCACCAAAAATCCTATTACAACATCTGCAGAAGATTTTAGTAAATTTTATTTGGGACGGCCATCATTGGCTTCCCCCTGCAATTCTTTACTTGCCAGTTAATGAAGGAGGTCAGGGGATGATCGATTTGGCAGGCAAAGTTAAAGCTATGAGGCTGAAAGTTGCTCAGACTTTATGTTAGGGAGCTTTCCACACCGTGGGTGTCATTTGGCTTGGCTTTGCTTAGAACTTTTGGTGGTTTTTCCCTTGACAAACAATTGTTTTTGATGTTCCAGTCTAGTTGGAGTTTTAAACCTGATGTGAAATTCTATGCTTCCGTTTTAAATTCCTGGACTGTTCTTAAGGGATTTAGACGAGAGAATCACCATTTTGGCCTGAATGAACCACTGTTTTATAACCCCTATCTTAATGGCAATGTTTGCACGTCTAACATCATTGTTAAAACATTTATGGAAAAGGGTTTGACAAAAGTTGCACATCTGATCGATATTGATTCCAGAAAATGGAGACCAACAATGGAAATTTGTGAACAAGTGGGATTCAGGTCTGTGAGGATGGTAGAACATTTCATATACAGTCTGAAAGCTGTTTTTCCTTCTCAATTCCAACATTTTGTCAATTGTCTTCTGTCAGGTGGATTGATGCAATGTTCCTTCCCTAAGTTATTTGTGTCCCCAAAGGGTTGCGCAGATGGTGACCAAGAGGGGAAGTTGTTGAAGTTCAAGGGGCTACAAGAGATTGATTTTCAAGCTGCTGGAAAAACAGAGTTTTATCAGATGTGTGTAAAGGCTGATCATTTTGAAGATATTAATCGTAGATGTGATACAAAGTGGAAGGAACATCTAATGGTTTCTGATGATCTTTCTCCTTCTTGGAGGTTACTGTATAAAGGTCCACTCCCAAAACGCTCTGGGGATTTGCAGTGGAGAATATTGCACTGTGTGTTACCTACAAATAGCTTTGTCTCTAAGTTCAATATGTCTGTTTCATCACCTTGTCTTTTTTGTACTAAACCAGAGACTGTGTTTCATGTTTTTGCTGAATGTTCCAGGCTAGTACCACTATTTAAAGTATTGGAAAGAATACTCTGGAATTTAGGTTTCTGTTTTAATAAGATATTTTTTATTTATGGCTGCAAGTATTCAAAAACACACAAAGAACCGTGTATTTTGGCAAATTTTATAGTTGGACAAGCTAAATTAGCCATTTGGAAGACATGTAGAATGGCAATTGAGGGGTGTGGTGAGTGGGGCGGGGCCGAGAGGCGTGGGAACGAGGAGTGAGGCCAGGTGTAGTGATTGGAGATGAGCTACACCTGCGCCCCACCGCCGGTCTTGAGTCCCACGTAGGAGATGGAAGGATATAAAACTGGAGTGACGACCGTGAAGGACGAGAGAGGACCAGGCCTGGGACGTTATTTTATGTGTTTGTTTTTATTTGTGCGCGTCAGTCGCCGTGAGGGGCTGACGCGCCGTTTTGTATTTATTTTTGATTATTAAAATGACATTTGATTGTGCGCCGGTTCCCGCCTCCTTCTTCCCGATGAATATGGAGATTTAAATATCGTTACAAGGGGAAAAACGTAAATGCACTGCTGATTTTTACTGCTTTGGTTGAATCAAGGATCAGGGTGGAACATAAATATTATCAAAGTACAAAGAATTTACTTGCATTTGAGTTTAAATGGTGTGTAAATGGTGCTATATTGTCAATATGTGAAGATGAGACTATAGTGTTTAACTGGTAATATTTGTTTGTTTACTTATTTTTGTATGTATTTAATATTTATTTATTTATCATATACATTTATATATTTTATATGGTTTTTGGTTTTGTCTCTGCATATAGGCATGTTGTGTCAGTATGTCTGAATGAGTAGAACATATTTTATCATAGTAGTTTAGGAAATGTTTAAATAAAGAGTTGTAAAAAGTCTCTCTCTCTCTCTCTCTCTCTCTCTCTCTCTCTATCTCTCTCATATATATATATATATATATATATATATATATATATATATATATATATATATATATATATATATATATATATTACATAATGTTATGTTAAATGAAATTACACTAACTTAAGTTAAATGTCAACTTAAACCATTTGTGTGGGGGCTAAATTAATAATTTACGTTACATTGACTGAAACTGGGCAGTGGATTTCTAGTTCCCAGTACGGGTTGCAGGGAGAGATGAGGAGTGCAAATGTTGGAATGTCATGCTTTTTTTTTTTTTTTTTTTTTTTGTAAAGGAAACAAAATTAAAGTTTGTCCAGTTAGAGTTTATCTTGTCGATTTTTGTGGTTACTATTATGCTGAAATGTAGACTTTGAGGTTAGGCTATGGCTACATGTCCTCAGATGACGTGTTGTCTGTATGGGATTGTTTCCCAAAGTCAAAGGAAGTGTGGATAAAAATGAGCTTTATGCTGTTTCTGGGGCCCATAAATCCTTCGCTATAGGATTAACAAATTTCATTCATCACCATTGTGACTCTGAGAATTCAGACATACACAAATGTGCACATGTGACTGAGTTTAGTTTATTTTGTAGACTTGCGTGTTTTTTTTTTTTTTTTTGTTTTTTTTTTACACGAGTTAACTGTTCAAAAAACAAATGCTGTTAAGCATGTTTGCTTTGAGTAATTTACACACACATGCTTACACTCGTGAGTTAGAGAGAAAGTGGAGTTGATTTATGTTCAGTTATAAGATGTCTTGTGATTGGTTCATTTTATGGCCAATCATTTTATAGACTCTACTGAATTTCACGATTCAAAGAATTGCAGCGTCGTTGGAGAAACAACGCTCGTCCCGGACTTGGACTTTTACTTTAAATGTGGGAAGTTCGGATCATTACATCGACTCAGACTTTCGAGTCGCGCTCCGCATAATGAACAAATCTTTTTTCGAGTCATTTAGTTCATTTTAGCAAAATGTAATTAGAATGTTATGTGCTACTTTCCCAACACATCTAGTACTTACGCAAACGTTGATCACACTACAAACAATACAAAACTAAAATGCTATAAAGATACAGAAAAGATTAATTAATTCTTTACCTGGGTATTCAGTCACAAGTCTTTGGGTTCAAATCATTTCTTAATCACGTGACAGATCCATGCGCCATTTCTGACATTTCTGTCACTGTGTTTTTGTTACTGTTTCTTCGGGATCTGTGGTGTGTTATTTTATAAATAAAATATTGATTAATTTGTGTTTTTGACTGTCTACCAGTAAATAAACACTAGGCTATATAATAATATAATAATCCAAGTATTTATAGCCTAGTTTAATTTTTAATCCAATTTTGAGTTTGCTGGTATGATAATTGCTTTTCCTAGGCAGACTTGACAAATTGGTCTAATATATGTATACGATGCTTGCTCAAAAAGGACATAATGACATAAATTAAAAGCAAATAACATTTTGAATCTTAAACAAGTAACACTACAGTTCTATTGAGAGTGAGGAGTCACGTGCCAATTTGGGTTGATTCGGGAGGGGTTTGAGCCGGTCGGCCATGATGGCAGGATATGCTATCGGTTGCTAGGGGCAATACCTTCAGAACTTCACAGAGGCACGACTATTTTTTGAAGATTAGAATCCACTCTGAAAAAATAAATAAAATAAATATCAAAATGATGTTGCCGTAGAGATGACTCGTTCTTCCCATAGACAGAAAAAGACACAGCGACCCCATTGGAACTCAATTGAGACAAGTGAAGCCCATTTTTAGCTATTTTTAGCACTTCCGTTAATCTTGCAGAGACGGCGAGCTTGAGCGGGGAGTTCTTTGGCGTGAGTGAGCAGGAGTAAGTATTCTGATTAATTATCTCCCTTGACTTTTTATACCTCCACTTCCCCCTGATAGCCTCATAGACAGTAAAAGATTGCCTGCGAGCTTCTCCTGTCCATACGGTAATTTCTGTGCAACAGAGAGTCGCTGGTTATGAGGCAATCGTTAGCCTATTTTTTACAAAAACTGCTTCTACGGGAACATAAAGTAAGATACAAGGTAATGGAGCCTTTTATACATTTTCGTGTTTCTTTAGAAATAATTAATGGACAAATGGAGTCTTTAAATGCCTCAGATGTAAAATGATTTGCTGTCAAAGTGACGCCAAAATGAATTGGAGTCAATGGGATGCTAACGCAAGTGAAGTTCTGCTACAATATGGCGGAATGCGGCCGACTTCAACTTCCGGTCGACTTCCTTCCCGCCTGGTTCTTCCCTATTCACATTAAAGATTCGTTCAAAATAAATGAATCGTTTAAGAACGACACATCACAAGACACCAAACAAAGAGCTGGTAGGTAACCTTTATGTATGGTTTAATATGTTTTTATGGTTTTCTTAGATCAATGTTTTTACCCCGTCAGGCTCTGCTCATGTTGGTTGTGGTTGATTTCCATCGAATGTTCAGTCAATGTTTAATAAAACACAATAAAAGTAAAATACGCTGGGCACTATCAAAAAAATAAACAGTCATGGTGATTTGCATATTTTGTATCAGTTTATTTTGTGACAGTGACCACATAGCAAGATTGCACCAAATGACAATATGCACAGAATGTTCCATAATAATAATTGTCTGGTGACGTTAATTGATAATGCATGAGAGTAAGTCAGTTAAATAGTCAGTTGAATTGTCAGGCCTAACTTAATCATTTACACGTGAAATGACATGGATGCATTCTGTGCATTTCATTCACAATTAGAAAATTATTTTTTAAGATTAAGAATAACAGACACATATAAGTGTTTCTTTTGAAGGCAGGGAAGAGAGCAGTGCCAATCTTTGAAAAGAAGTAAAGATATAGGGAGTTTCTTTAAAAAAAAAAGTATTCTCAAATGTAACTTAATGGATATATACAGGGATGACAAAAAAACTAAATTAATAAAAAAAATGCTTTATTACTGCATTTGTTTACAAGTAACTTTATTCAAGTTAAAAATAATAACAACATCAATAGGATTTACGTAATATACTGTAGAATTTAGCTTTTTTTTTTTTTTTTTTTTTTTGGTCACTGGCGGCCACCCCATTTGGAGGCAGTGCCCCAGCATGGCCCCCCCACTGAAAATGCTCTAGACACGCCCCTGTCAATGGATGCCTTTTGTAGTACACACAAGGGGTAATTTGTGTAAAAGTTTTTGTGCTCTAGAGCAACACTATTCGGATGCGACTGCTTGAGGTGACAAAGCACCCATTGCAAAGAGCTTGGATTACGTCAGGGATAACGGGGAATCTGTTTGCTGTTGGCATTTTTTATTTTTATTTTTTTTTGCCATTCAATGTAGACCGTATTGATTAAAGTAAAAAGGTTGTGCTGTCTTTTGTCTGGTCTTGACACGGTGTAAGTGTCATCTGTTATAAATGCATTTTTGCTTCATTCCGTGATCAGAATCCGTGCTGATGTTTGTAAACTGCTTTTAGCTGAAGGCAATGGGAACAAACATATAACCATAAGTTTGCATCGCGTTTTTAGAGTCACGGTTTCAGTACTATGTGCTATGTTTAGAAAACGATACTGTCAAATAAAAATGATCAATCTAACTACAAGCAACAGCACCAATACATTATATATATAACTGCCGCCTCATTTTAAAACACGACAGCACACTACTGTGAGAGATATATGTATATATATATATATGATTGTAGGTACAGTGTGCCTCTGTAGTTTTGTAGTCCTCTTTTACGGCGACCAGAATAGATTCATTTTTTTTATTTGAATATATATTATTATATTATATATTATATGAATATATAAGTTCATTTTCAAGAGTTTACACTCTCAAAACTGCTGGGTTGAAAACAACCCAATTTGGGTTATTTTGACAACCCAGCGCTGGGTCAAAAAGGGACGAACCCAGCGCTGGGTTGTTTTAACCCAACCAGTTGGGTTATCATATTTAACCCAGCCTGCTGGGTTGCCTTTTTTATAGTTTAAAATGACTATATTGCAGGGTTTAAAAAAACAGAGCGGGTGTTTTTTTATCAGTGTATTTCAGAAGGAAAACTACTGTATTTAGAAAATGTTCGATATCATTTCGCATGTGCTTGATAAGGCAGCGTTTGTGAGCTCAGTACCGCTCTGCAGCCGTTACCGGAGAAACCTACCTCTCCCGCTCTTAGCGCCTCCTGCTGGAAGAAAATAAACTCGCAGAGTGCAGCCATGTGGGGAAACGATGCATTTCTACGTTAAAATTAACCCAAATTGAGCTAGGCTTTAAACCTACAAATGTTGTTCATTTTAAATATCACTTTTACACACAAATAATAATAACCAAAAGGAAAATATTTATTAAAAACAAGAGAAAAGTCAAAAAGTAACATGTTAGAAGAAATGCAGAAAAGGATGGCATTAACAGCTACAGAATTCATAAAGCATTGAACATTTGATGAATATAACTTAAAATCAAATTGGACTTTGTTCAATTGTATATATTGTATACAAATATACGAAAACACATACAATAAATTTACAATTAGTTAGGTTTTTTTCCAACTATTCTGGCATGACAGTACACAAATAAATCACAACATTAACTTTGATATTATAACATTTAACAGACGCATGTGTGTGTGTGTGTGTGTGTGAAAGAATGTGAGCAGGTGTATGAATGACAGAGTGTAAACTCTTCTACTAAACAACCCAGAAAAAGCATTTAACTTTTTTTTTTTTTAAACAAATTATGCACTTACAGTTTGTTTCATAGTCCATGAATACAGATCATGCATCACAGTCAATTTTCATGATCTCTTTAGCATAACTGATGTAATCATGAAGAAACCCCATCAGCACAGCATGTGACATCTTCTACATCATCCAGGGCAGCGTCCTCCTTTAAAACCACCGCTGTTTAGGGGAAAGTTTCTCCTCTCTGACCAGCATTCATCCCAGTCACCGCCTGTTCTTCATCAGTGGCCTAAGAGAAACACATTTGAAAAAATTTAACATTTAATTAAACTATCCATTTTCAGGTAGAGGTGTATTCACATCCGTAAGGATAGGTAAATAATCGGTTTTAAAGTTTCAACACTTTGTGCGGTTGTTTAATGTCTCAGTCCACCACAGCGCTCCAGAATGCTATATGGCAGCACTAGTGTGAGGGCAGGTGATATTGTTTGAATAAATATTGCTTTCAGAAAGCTTCTTTACTGAAACATTAAAACAGACATGACATTCACATACCTCACAATATTCATGTACATGGAGGGCTGTTAGTTCACCAAATAATTAAAATGTTTATAATTTACTCTACTCATGTTTTTCCAGACTCATACAAAATCTGCTCATTTTTTGGAAAACATATGAATATATTTAATATTCTCTTTTTGGGTCCTCCATTGCTGGTCTGGGAGACCAGTATTTTATTTTGAACATACATGTTTGCTATCATATAATTTAAGATGTATTCATATATAAATATCAGAATTTACTTCTACAATAACTCTATATTTATGAAGCTTGAAAATACTGATTATCTAAACTATAAATGGATTAACAAATATTATGAGAAAACTAAAAATATATTAATTTATGTTGTAAAGACAGACAAAAGTTTTATAGGTTTGGAATGACTTGAGGGCAAGTAAATGATTTTTTGTGTGAACTTTACCTCTAAGAGCGAAGACCAAGAATAATGACTCCAAATCAGACAACTCCAAAGTTGGTTTGAGTTCTGCAATAAAAAACACAGACATCAATGGTCTTAATGAAATGAGCACGTAATCACACTGTTGTTGCATCAAAATGTGAAGTAAACTGGCAGGAGACAACAGAAAAATTTATTTTCTAAAAATAACTTACATAAAATCTCAAAGGAATGATGCTCTCCCATGTCTCTTGCTTTTAACATCTACAAAAACAAAAAACAAACATTATCTTACTCTTAGTAAAACACAACAACAACTGATAACATGAAATTATGAAGTTTACTTGCCTTAAACGATCTTTCCCTCTCTTCAGAAGAAGCTGAGAAAACCACCTCCTCACACAAGCAGACTTGTGTGTCCTTAACTTCAGTTAGTTTGAGTTCTGCAAAGAGGGACATCAATGGTTTCAATAAAATATAAACATATACATACATACATATATAAAATCACACTGTTTTTGCATCAAAATGTGAAGTTAACAGGCAGGACACAACAGAAACATTAGTTTTCTAAAAAAAAAAAAAAGTAATAATAATTTAACTCACATCAATCTCAAAAGAATGAAGTTATCTTGTCTCTGGATTTCAACATCTAAAAAAAACACACATTATTTTAGTCTTAGTAAAAATAAAGATAACTTGATGTTATTCTGAAGTTTACTCTCCTTAAACCGTCTGTCCCTCTCTTTAGAAGAACACCTCCTCCTCATCCTCATCCTCACACAGATCTGTGACTCCTCACACAAACAGCTTCTGTGTCTTTAACTCTCAGCGCGAGGACAATGAAGACAGGAGCTGGACAAGTCTGAAATATTACATGTAAAACATACTTTTAACAGTTACCACTTCAACAGCCTCTAAATAATTATGCTAGTCTTTACTACACAATGCCGTTTCCTTTAGGAGACAAACATACATTCAGTTTAACCGCGAAAAAAAAAAGACAAATTCACATGAGCGTAACCGTGACCATAACCGTCTGTTAACGCCTCAAAGAGAACAGATAATGTAAAATCTTATGTAAATATGACAAAATACATTCACAGACGTTATATTAAAAGTACATCCTCCGTTCAGTAACGTTACATGAGGCAGTTAAGACCTCCGTGTCCGAGGCGAAAACCGCGTCCGTTTTTTTTATATATAACGTATATAACGTTAAGCTCCTTTGTTTCCGCCTTTCATAAAACCTTCCGCCTTTCATACAACCGGGTAAACAATAAAAGATAACTTTACATTTTGAATATTTAACGTTACTTACCATAGTCTTTCACTCGCTTCTCGCTTCTATCACGCTGAGAAAATGGCGGCTGCTCGCACTGGAGACGTACGATTTTGACGTGACGTGCGTGCTCTCCTTCACGTCCGCGTCCTCAACCCAGCCTCGCTGGGTTAAAAAGAAAGTTATTTTCAACCCAAACTTGGGTTAAAACATCCCAAAGTCCTATCCAACGGCCTCAACCCAGCAGTTGGGTTGAAAAAACAACCCAGCGTTTTTTAGAGTGTAGGAGTTTGGGAATATTTATCACACTTACTGAATGACATGGGTCAATCCCTTGCATTTATTTATGTAAGACTAAATTATCTTCATTACTGATGCTCACTGAAGGAGTTTCTGAGGATCAGTTAAGTTCATATGGGCATCAAATGCTTCAAATTCACTTGTTCTGACAGAGGAACTATTCAATGATGTCATCGACCTGCCTTCCAATCATTGAGTTTCTTCACATTTACAATGGTTTGGTGTGTTTAGTTGTTCTGCATGGATCTGTGTAGGTTGTCTTTTGGCATCTCGCTGTGGTCTTGTTTGGTATGGAAGGTTGACTTGCACTTATTTGTTAAAGTTACTATATAATTACAGTTTAAGTACTTTTAAGTAGATGCTTTTAAGTTGTAAAGAACAGTACAGTATGTATTGATTTGGAGAGGAGGGGTGCCTTGGAGCAAAAAAGGTTGGCCAAAATGCTTCATCTGACATTTCAGTGATCTACACCTCCCTGTGGATTACATCTTACCTACTTTCTGTACAAACTTAATTTCTGCATATTGAATACGATGTTCCAAATTTACTCTTCATCTTGAAAACTTGAAGCTGTATTAAAAAAAAAAAAAAAAAAAAAAAATTAAGAACAACACATTTTTGTAAAATTTCTGATGTTTAATATTAAAGTAAAAAATAATAAAAAATAAATAAATAAAATTCAGAACTATGTTAAATGCCACATAATATTTAGTTTGGACTCTTAAATGACACCTGTGAATAATTCATATGTGTAGGCACCCTAAATAAGTGGTATGGACTTCCAGATCATTATTTCATACCAATCTTCATCTCTTGGTTTTGACAAAATTGATACATTACTGTCATATTTAGAGATGCTTTGAGCTGTGGGAACAACAGTGAAGTGTGACAGTGCTCTATAGCATGTCCACATATATTTGACTGAAGCACAAACATGACACTCATCACGGCGAGATGGCTTTACAGACAACTGGTGTAATGTGTTTAACAGGATGCTAAAAAAGTTTCTCATCCTGAACAGGAAATCCTTAGCACACATCCATACAGCAGAATATTGCTGGGAAAGTTTGAAAACGGAAACAAACAGCAATAAAGACCTCATAAGGAATTCAGTTCATAATCATAGCTCAAAGAGCTTCCATTACTCACGACAGCTTAATGCCATTGAAATTTTGGTGATTTGTCATTTGGTAGATGTTTATTGTGACGGTCACACTGAAGCTCCATCTTTGCTGGATTCCTGGAGCACATGTGGACGATGCAAGCTCAAATCTTGCTTAAGACATTTCCCCATCATTTCCTGTCCTCTCTCCATATTAATAAAAGCCCCAAAAATATTACATTGAAAAAAAGTCAGGCTATATTTGGAATGGAATACTAACATACTGCACACTGTACATTAAATAAACAAACAAACAATCGGTTTAAAACTTTCTCAGACTGCAAAAATGTTTCAAACAGGCTACACTCTTATCACATGACCTCATGATATTTCTGTATTTAATTCCATGAGAATGTGCTTTACTTTTGCTAGTTTGATCAAAAAGTAAGTAAAGATATAAAATTAGGTTTATGTCGCTTCCACCCTTTTGAAAAAGATTTGAACTTTTAAGAAATTTTTTTTTTAGGATTTTAAGTACACTACAAGTTCACATTAATCATTATACTTAATACATAGTTTTTTAATGTGCACTTTTTTGTGTACTTAAAGTCTTAAAATATTGGTTTAAAAAGGTTATTTCAGAAAATAAAATATATCTGAAAGAGATACTCTCATGACTGTGTTTAAAAAGTCCACTTTGTAATAATGTAAAATAAGTTAAACATTTTATTTTAGGTAATAAATGAAAGGTTTTAACAATCTTTTGTCATGTTCAAATGAAGAACACTTATTTTGATGCATTGACTAACATACTAAAGCACATGTAACCCTTGATTATAACTGTTTTTCAATATTACATTTAAAGTTAATAAATCTTAAATGTACAAAATTTTAGCTTCATCTTTATAAATAAACACATCATATACAATTTCAATAGAAATGCCAGTACAGTATACTTTAGTGTATCATAAATGCTTTCAGTACATTTAACAGTGACACTTTAAACATATTTTAAAGACAACAGAAGTCATTACGAAATTACCCATAAAGTTGGGTCAAAAAGCACTCTAAAATAATGTGTTATATTGTTGAGTAAATGTATATGAAATGCATTTAGCGGAACTTTAATTACAAAGAATATACAAATATAATTAAAATTGAAAAAAAAAAAAAAAATTAACATTACTTCTGTGATAAGAACACATTTTTTTTTAAGTATGCTAAAGTGTACATCATTTTCACTCTACAAATACCAGTAAGTTATGTAATATGCCATTCAACAAACACTGCTGAATACTGTACACACGCTTCAGGAAATATGAGTAGTACGGTATTGGTATCTCAAATGTATACACATTGTTCCTCTGAGTAAAGCACTTAAAGTGCTCCAGAGGGACCGTGCTGTAAGTATACTGTACTTTAGATAAAAAGCATCTGCTGAATGACAAATATCGGTGTCAGTTTACATCCACGGGCTGCATCACATATCAAACATTTTTAGCTTCATAATGAGCCAACTGTTAATCCCATGCACCGTCCTAATCCTACAGCTGTTCCTCATCACTTCGCAGTGCTCTCGCGGAGTCCTGTACGGCCCAAGACGGTGCTCACATGATCTGTGGAAGCTCTTCTGACAGTCTGTGTATTACAGTCTTAGAAACTGCAGTCACAATCGATGCACGTTTCACCGAAGCCCTCAGCGTAACTGTATCTAATTGAGACCTTACAGACCATAATACGACTGGTCAAGAGTGGTCATTTGCAGTGTCTAAGTATTGCTTCTGTGAAGAACTTTCTCACGGGTAAGAAACTGAACATATTACGGCTGACATCAGTGTTTGAGAGGTATGCTGTACACAAGGCAGTCAAGCGCTCTACTCTACTGATTATAATTAGAAAACTATTCCATGATGCACACATCTTCCCCAAACACTGGGATGAAGGGATCCAGCACTAGAGACGTGTTTTTCTCTGGCAGTGCTGTGGAATTAGAGTTTGTCACCATTATAAACATGGACCCTGAGGGAAGTTGCTCGTTAGTGCAACAGCTCTGTGAAAATATTTAAACAGTAAGACGCAATTTCTGAGGTGAACACTCATGCCTCCTCCCTGCTGTTCTAAATAACCTAGAAATTATTGAAAGGAGGTCATTAAAGTATTTAAAGATGAACCTGAAGCAGAGGGCAAATGCGACTCTTCCAGATCACCAGAAAGGACTGGAACAGAATTACGAAGTTTGATTCTTTCTTACATAAGCATTTCTTTTTCATTATACACAGATGCTTCCTTGGTTAGAATTTTTTTATTATTTGTGCTTTGTCCTATCTGCGTCAGTACTTAACAGAAATTAAACATTAAGCATTTTTTGTATCACTCATCACCACACATTTTTTATAGTGATACACCAAACCTCTGTTTATGATTAAGCTTGCTCTCAACAGAGCACATACTTTTATTTTTTAATTGTCTAAAGTCCAGATTTACTAACTGCTTGTGCCAATGCAAACTCTCTTTTGGCATTAAAAAACTACGCTCAGGATTTACTAAAGGCACGCAGTGGAAAATTATCATTCAAAAGGGATGTTAAATTTATTGCATATGCATTTGTAGGAGTTTCCCTTTCAGAATCAATGTTTATGGTAAGGAGTGTTTAAATGCATGCAAGGTGGTTTAGTAAGGTATGCACTAATCAGTTTACTGGTATTTACCATAATTGAATGCCCCAAAAAGCATGTCTTAACCAATTTTGTGCGCCTTCGACTTGACATGTCTGTGATAGTTTCTCATTTGTGCTGCTCTTGTTAGATTATTCATTACAGAAATGGAGCCTGCGTCTGTGTTCTTTAATTTGCACATTGTCAGCAGATCAACTTTACACTCCCATCTGTACTTTTATGGAATGCCGTTCAGTAAATCTGGGCCCTTATACTGTTAAAACTTCAGTCTGCATGTCGTCCGGCAGCGTTTGTTCAACAGGAGTGCTGTTTCTTGACAGGAGTGACCAGATGCATGATTTTACCATAAGATATTTATTTCCAAGCACAAGTACACAATTAATGCAAATCAGTGCACTGGCAGTGTCAAATAGTGATTTATAAAAAAATGAGTGTGTACTAGGACAGATTTATACAATTTCAAGAATGACCCCTTAAATAGTGTGCTATATAAGGAAGTCGTGGCCTAATGGTTAGAGATTCGGACTCGTAACCAAAGGTTGGGAGTTTGAGTCTCGGGCTGGCAGGGATTATAGTTTTGTGTGTGTGTGTGAGATCATAATGAGTGTTTTCTGTCCTGGTACTGTATATCCTAATGCCGTCTGTCAGGAGAGAACCAAGTCATTAAACTGTCTCAGCATCTTATGTTTGTAAAGAAGTGAAAGTTTTCTGTCTGTGTTTGTATCTGTTCATGCAGAGTTAAAATTTGTTTGGAAGCTTTCTGTGATGAAACATAAATTATACAGTGCCAGCTTCCTGTGTAGGAATTAAAAGGGTTTGGATTGAGGTCATCCTATGTGCGAGGAGTTGAATGAATGGTTTACAGTGGATGGCTGCCAGGAGTTGAACTGAGTCGCTCTGTTAGGGACTGTTACACATTACAGCCCACTGCAGGGTCAGCAACAGTGTCCGGGCAAGAGCTGTAATCGTCCTGCAAATATATCCAGAAAATGAAAGGGGCTGCGCTCGGCTCTGAGGAGCATAAGATGCTCTGAATGTGCTTCAGAAGAGTCGCTGGAAAGTTCTGGGAACAAGCGAGGATGTTGAGTAGACTGGCACACACAGGCCAAGCGATTAAGCAGATTCCAGCCTGGTCTCTTTACCACTGTTTCTCTCTCCTTCCTCTTCATAAACATGAACGAGTTTTATTTAGCCCAAGATTGAGAAAAATGTCTACTGAGGTGGAGAGTTCAGGGATGTTAGCCAAATGTGTCATAGCGTATTCCAGAGAACTTTGTCACTCCTCTCTAAAAATACTATAGTTAAGCCAGTCTAAAAAGGCTTCAAAGTGGTATAGCATTGCACTGCATAAAGTCTGGTCTACAGTCTATTCCATGGCTGTCCAATCTTGGATTCAGCTCCAACTTGCTCCAATGCATCCACCAGGAAGTTTCCAGTGACCTTGATTAGCTGCATCGTTCAGGTGTGTTTGACTTTGACTGGAGTCTGCAGAAGCAGGACTGGACATCCCTGGCCTATCCCATCAAAGAATGCCCCACATTTGATGGGAGCTTGATGTCTGATAAATGCCAAGTCACCAATCACTGACTATCTGGTGCATGCTATAAACAACACTGGTAAGTGCTAGCAGTGCTGCCGTCTGGTTGGCTGGATTCATGCAAGTTCTGGGAGTCTCTGCATTTGCCAAGGTTTGTCCAGTTAAGAATCTTTGAAATCTACTTAGTTTTATTAAAAGTGCTTTTTAGTTTCTGTCTTCCTGTTGAAGTGAACAGCTCAAAATTAGCTACAACGTGGACCGGTGCACTTGATAATGGATTATCAAAGATGTAAAAATATATTATATCTTGTTGCTAAGTGCAGAAGAGCTTGATTGTACTGTAGCATCCAGGAGAGTAGCATTATTTCCAGAACAAATGGCTTAGCTCTTGCACTTTTTTGTGTACAAAAAGGATAACAAGCAAATGAAAACAGTCCATGACCGTCCAAGTGGATAGTGGCAGCAAGACATAAACCTAACCGTAAGACTCTAACCAGGGGTGTCCAATCCTGCTCCCAGAGGACCAGTGTCCTGTAGAGTTCAGCTCCAAGCACAATTAAACACACCTGAAGAAGCTAATCAAGGTCTTCAGGGTTACTCAAGACTTCCAGGAGGGTGAGTTGGGGTAATTTGGAGCTAAACTCTGCTGGACATTGACTCTCCAGGAGCACGTTTGGACACTTCTGCTTAAGACCCTCACCCTCAACAATATACAAGTATAAAAATTATAACACAACTGCAACAATATTCCAATCATTTGTTCATAACTGCAATAGTATAAATATTTTTATTTGTATATATATTTTTTACAAACGATCATAACTGCAACAATATTCCAATTTAATTTTTTTTTCCAAAAGTTAACATTAGATCACAACTGCAACAACATACCAATTCAGTTTGTTTATAACTGCAACAGTATAAAAATATATAAAAATATAACTGCAACAAAACACAATAAAAGGAATTGTTCAAAACTGGAACAATATAGCAGTTTGGTAAACACATAATTTATAATGAAATTGTCCTTAAATATGAATTTCTTTCTTGATGTGGTCTTCTTCACATTCAATCCCTTCCCGGGTTCATCTTAAAAAGGCATTTGTTGAATGGAAAAAAATCCTGAGTAATAAAACATGGACTGTAACATATGCTGTGAATATATTAAAAATACAAGCAGAATAATAAGAACTTGTAAATGGCATGCTTGTGGAGGACGTTTGGTATAAAGACATATGTGAGAGGTTGTTGTGTGTGAGGCAGACTGAAAAGTTGTGACAATGTAAGAGAGTATGTTGTGTGAGTATGTGTGTAGGGCTGCACGATTAATCACACGCGTTTGTCAAATGCGTTTGCAGATGAATCGCATTCGATTACTAACGTGATATTGACATAGCTTGTCAGTGAACTACAACCGCTCCATTTGAAAACAGGTGGTGGTCTGGTGGATATTTATTTCTAATCACAGGACCGGCTTTACTGACGAGACATGCATGACTAATGCATGCGATTAATCGTGCATCCTGTGACATAAGAAAATGTGCACCAGAGACCTGCACATCTTCTGTGATGCATCTGAAAGAGCATATGGCTCAGTATCATATCTACGCATAAAAGACAAGAATGGCCATATACATATTTCAGTCATGTTGGCTCGTTCACGTGTAGCACCCACTGCCACCCAGGAAACAAATGTCCATGCCACGGCTTGAACTGACTGCAGCACTTACTGGGGTGCAGATGGCCAAAGTCCTCCAAAGGGAGCTCACAGTCACCATCAGGCAAGTCATCCTCTGGTCAGATTCTACCACGGTCCTTCACTGGCTGCTATCTGACTCCCGCAGGTATAAAGTCTTTGTAGGAACTCGAGTAGCTGAAATTCAGTCCCTCACAGACGTCAATTCCTGGAGATACGTGGATTCAGGAAATAATCCAGCAGATAACATTACCCATGGAAAATCCTTAAAGGAGTTGAAACATTTATTTCGCTTGGCTAATGGACCAGACTTCTTGCATCAATCAGAAGCCTCCTGGCCAACCATGCCGGCAGCTAACCCGGAACCATATACTGAATTAAAGAAATCCACACTCTGCCTGCACCAATATACTAGTCTTGATGTCAAACTCCCAGATGCACCTGAGTATAACACATGGAAGGACTTGGTAAAGGCCACAGTGGCGAACCTACATGGGGCGGCTCAGCCTTCCACCCAGACAGATGAAGCTGAGCATTATTTTGTCCATTTCCTGCTCCAACAAGCCCAAAAAAAAGCTCAAGGCTCTCTCATCACACCAGCCCTTACCATTCAATAGCCAGTTAATGTCTCCGTCTCCTGAATATAATGAAGATGCTGGGCTAATTAGGGTCGGAGGGAGACTACGTCATGCTGAACACATAGACCTTAATGCTCTACATCCCATAGTTCTCGACCCACATAAACAAAGATCTCTTTATTAAGGAATATGGTGCCAATCTCCTTCACCCTGGGCCTGAATGAGTCCTTGCAGAGCTCAGACATCACTATTGGAATTTGAGAGGCAGAGCAGCTATCAAAACCCATCAACTTGCATGTATTGAATGTCAAAAGTGGCATGCCCAACCCAAGATCCCTATGATGGCAGATCTCCCACCAGCTCGTCTTAGGCTTTACAAGCCCCCCTTCTATTCCACTGGAATTTACTGTTTTGGACCATTCACAGTAAAAATAGTATGACGAACTGAAAAGAGATGGGGAATAGTCTTCAAATGTATGGCCACCCGATGCCTCCATCTGGATCTACTTGAGAGTCTGGACACTTCTTGATGTCTCTACGGAGATTTATCACTAGAAGAGGCATGCCCTTCGAGCTCTTTTCAGATAATGGCACCAACTTTACTGGAGGGAACAGAGAGATTAAAGAGGACTATGAAGCTATAGTACCCCAACTTAAAGAGCAATTAGCTGAACAGAAGATCTCCTTCAGATTTATTCCTCCCAGTGCTCCACATTTTGGTGATATTTGGGAGAGGAAAGTCAAATCTAAAAGGAACAGACAGTCCCTGAAACAGTCCTCCGCACTGTTCTTATTGAAGTGGAGGGGATCATGAATGCCAAGCCTTTAGGTTATGTATCATCCGATATTGCAGATACGGACCCAATCACACGTAGCATCCTGCTCGTGGGACGCCACGAGTCCTCTCTCCCACAAGTGATGTATGACTCCAGCAATCTTCTAGGAACCGGGAGATGGAGACATAGTCAGGTACTTTTGGGCCAGATTTATTCATCTCTACCTGCCAACTCTCCAAGAAAGACAAACATGGCAAAAGGACAATGACCAGCTCAGGGTCAACCAGGTAGCGCTTATCATGGACCCTCAACTTCCACAAGCCCTCTGGCTAGTGGGAAAGGTGACCCGCACCTTCCCTGGTCCTGACAGACGAATAAGGATAGTTGCAGTTTAGGTTCAGGACCGAACTTATGTCAGACCGGTGGCTCGCCTAATCCCACTTCCCAAACTTGATGATGATGATGATGATGATGATGACAGCTCCAATCCTGTCACTTAAGTAGGGCTTACTACCATGTTCAAATGTCCCGAGTGACATTTGGGGGCAGCAATGTATGAAAGCCCTACAATGCCACCCAGAGGTATCTTTATGTCTATAACCTGTTAATGCTTGGGAAAGGCTTTACAAGTCAAGACATGCCCGGAAAAGTATCAGGAGGCAGTCTATATGTATCTGTAAAGTGATTGACTTATTTATTGTGCAAGAAGAGGGACTACTGCATGTTTGTTTTTTTCTGTGAGTGAGTGATTGATTAAAAGACCACACATGCACCAATACACCCACATGCACCTCTTATTGGCTTGTACCTGTAACAATTCAAGCATGCACAGATAATTTAAATAAAATCCTTCAACTGGGACCTGCTCTCTTGCTGCGGTTTCTCTTACCGGAAACTCCCACTACCATTTCTACATTTACCTAAATATACCATTTAGCATCCCTCACGTTGTACTGTATACACAGAGCTCTGTGAACAGCCAGCCTCTTTTGCAATGACCTTTTGTGTCTTGCCCTCCTTGTGCAAGGTGTCAATGGTCGTCTTTTGGACAACTGTCAAATCAGCAGTCTTCCTCATGATTGTGTAGCCTAAAGAACTAGACTGAGAGACCATTTAAAGGCCTTTGCAGGTGTTTTGAGTTAATTAGCTGATCAGAGTGTGGCACCAGGTGTCTTCAATATTGAACCTTTTCACAATATTCAAATTTTCTGAGATACTGAATGTGGGATTTTCCGTAGTTGTCAGTTGTAATCATCAAAATTAAAGAAATAAACATTTGAAATATATCAGTTTGTGTATAATAAATTTATATAATATACAAGTTTCATTTTTTGAACAAAATTAGTGAAATTAATCAACTCTTTGATGATATTCTAATTATATAACCTTGTATTTTATATTATGTATACATTTCTTTGATATATAAACAAAACATATTTTTGCATGTGTATTCATTTATATATACATGATAAATATACACAGTACACACATATTATGCAAACAAAAACTTTTATTTTGGATGTGATTAATCAGCATAAATCATTTGACAGCACTAAATAAAACAATTTAAAATGTACTTTGTAGTAAAACATTTAATTTTCATAATAATTAAGCAAACTTATTTTAACAAGGGATAGGCTATTTTTATTTGGTGTCATATGTGAGATACAGTACATTCAAAGCTTTAATTTTCTCACATTAGCATGAACAATATTAAAAGCTCACCCTAGTAAAGGGAATAGCAGAGAGAATAAAGTGTGTTAAGTTTAGGGCACTGGCAAAAAGAAAAAGGACTCAAGGGAGAAAATTAGGTAAAAACAGAGAAGAAAAGACACTTGCCTACTAAGAAAACTCTTTTGACAAAACAAACAAACCAAAAAAACGAACTTTGCAGTAAAACATTTAGCAAACAGAAAAAGTGAGCGAGAGAGAGACTGAGACATATTGATTGGTTTGGCCGTGGAGATCAAAGATCTGATTGTGTGCTCTTGCCTCTGTGTAAAATGAGTGAAAGAAGACTAAGTCCATCCTTGAAGCGAGGAGACAAGATGCACAAGGGGCCTGTTATGGGGACAACCACTGGGGCCAGGAGCCTTCAGGGTCACAGAGGCCAGGACGAGTGGATTTTAATGTTTTGGATGTTATTGGTTACTGGTTAAAATCCAATTCATGCTCATTGGCTAATAATGTCAACCGATGCATTTTCTCTTTATTCTAAGAATTAGATTACCCATTTATTTATTTATATTTACATGCGAACTAAACAAAAACAAAACACGCCTAGTGAAGTTAAGAATTAGGACATGCGTTTATTTAATTTAATTTTTCTCTTAAATAGAATTCTCCCTTGTTTTAATTTTCCCTTTATTCTATTGTATGTTTGTGTGAATTAATAAATTAATCTATTTATTAAATTAATTTATAAAATATACATGCACACATACATATCTAAATGGACTGTTCAGCCATTATGCTTCATCTTTATGTGGTTTCACCTGAGAAGTGTCAAGGTCTGGCTTAAAACAAGGGAATACATTCTGAAGAATGTTTCTACAAAACAGCTTTGACTTGCGTAGTATGGAAAAAATACTATGGATGTGAAATGGTGGCAGAAACCTGCTTGTTTGCAAACATTCTTCTAAACTTTCTCCTCTGTGTTAAGCAGAACAAAGGAATTTATGCACATGATGACAAAACAGTGGTATTTCGATTACATCCACTTCGTCTGCGATTAAAAAATGTGAATGCAATCTCCTCCATTGCTGATGTTTGCAGGCAACAAAACAGTGAGATTCAGGAAGTGTCCGACTTCAAAGGTAGTTTTTGACCCCTCCCCTTCCCGCAGCCACCTACTCTCGCCTACATTTCAGGCGAGGCAAGGCGCATCTCAAACAAACCTTGTTTCTATAGAGCGACTGAAGGTGAGCTGATGATGACACAGCTGCTTCACGATTGGCCAGATTCAGCACATGACAATGATCACGTGTGTTTCGGGGTTTGTTCAACATTTACAGTTCAAATAATGGCAACAAATCTGTGTTTTTAGAACGATAAAAGCTTTTTTACTGTAGTCCCACTGTTTTATTGAGTGCAGTTTATCATACAACACTGATAAAAGCATATATACCCCACTGTATTAGTATTTAAATATCATACGATTATGTTGAACTTTATTCTTGAAAATATGGTGCTGTATTAAGCTAAAAACTGTTTATGTTGCTCATGAAAACGTTTCTAAAACGTCTGTGTATTTTACAAACATTGCATTTAATTTATTTCATCTGTGATAAAGTATCCAAACACCACGTGAGTGTCACCAAACGGGTGCAGAAAGTGTCCGGCTTGATATGTCTATTTTCAACTCCCCCCATGACTGCAAGCTACTGCTCTTGTTGATCGTTCTCGCGGTACTTTATTGTTATACACCGATTGGTCTGTGCAGCGCCACTTCAAAGCCAACGCGACTGTGGCCAGTGGTTCAACGCGCCAAATGGTTCACCAAATTCATTCAAAACGTGGATTAAGAAATGAAATGCCGCTGTGGGTTGCTCAGAGATGAACAGTTCTGCTTTATCTTCTGGTTGGCAAAATTGAGCAGAACAGAAAACATTGTGTCTAAAATAACATGATATTAACAACTTAATGTACTGTTGAATAAGATGAGTATCACATTTGCACTTGTGTGATGATCTTGCACTTAGCCTACAGCTCTTGTGATATTTCGTAACTATGTGGTGTAAATATGAGACAGAATCTCAAACGGGTGTTATGCCCCATTTCTTGAATTTTAGGGATATTCTCTAGGCTCCATCATGCAGAAGTTGTTGTCCTGCCTCATATTAGTCATTAATAGACTGTATTTAATGGCAGATGATCCAGAAAAGTGTGGTGCAGGGCAAGTGCGTGAAATGTTTTAATAATTGTTGCTGATAATAAATGCTGAATTCATTTTCCAGCAGGATTTGTCACCTTCTCACACTGCCAAAAGCACCAGAAGTTCGTTACATGACCATGGTGTTGGTGTTCTTGACTGGCTAGCAAACTCACCAGACCTGAAGTCCATAGAAAATCTGTGGGTTATTCTCAAGAGGAAGATGAGAAACGAGACCAAACAATGCAGATGAACTGAAGGCCACTGTCAAAGAAACCTGGTCTTTCAGACCACCTCAGCAGTGCCACAAACTAATCACCTCCATGCCACACTGAATTGAGGCAGTAATTAAAGCAAAAGTAGCACCTACCAAGTATTGAGTACATGTACAGTAAATTAACATACTTTCCAGAAGGCCAACAATTCACTAAACATGTTTTTATTTTATTTTTTAAGTATGTATTTTCTGCACCATAAGGGGCACCGTATTATAAGGCGAATGCTAAAATATATGGTCTACAAAAAAAAAAAGGTAAGGGAAAGCAAAACAGTGAGTTTAGTTAAACTTTATTATACTATTTAAAAATACACTCACATTATTTTTTAATCAATCTTCTCCCACAGATCCATCAAAGTCCTCCACTTCTGTGTCTGAATTGAACAGCTGGGCAACAGCTTTTTAACAGCTTTCGCCATCAAACATGCGGGTTCCCTCTCATCATGGTTTATCTTTGCCAGTGTACGTAATGTACGTATTACGTCCCTGTGTCAGCGGGAAATGGTCTGAAATCAGTCAAGCAGAGCACTAACCAAAAACGCACAACAACATTTTTTACATATTTTGGAACTCATTGCACACATAAGGCGCACCGGATTAGAGAAATCTGAATCACCGACCGAATCTTGCAGAGAAGGCGAGCGTGAACAGGAGCAAATTTTGGTAAGTATTCTGATTAATTATCTCCCTTGACTTTATGCCTCCACGTTCCCCCAATAGCCTAATAGACAGTAAAAGATTGCCTGTTAACTTCTCCTCCTGTCCATACGGTAATTTTTCTACTGTGCGACAGAGAATCACTGGTTATGACGCAATTATTAGCCTATTTTTTACAAAAACTACTTCTACGGGACCATAACGTAAGATACAAGGTAATGGAGCCTTTTATACATTTTCGTGTTTCTTTAGAAATAATTAATGGACAAATTGAGTCTTTAAACGCCTCAGATGTAAAGTTATTCACTGTCAAAGTGACACCAAAATGAATGGGAGTCAATGGAATGCTAACAGCAGGTGGCGGTCCGCTAGCCAATGGCGGCGCCCAGGGGTGCTTCAAAAAAATATGAAACCTTGCCCCCCTGGAGTTACGAATGCCTTGCTCTGATGTCATGCTGACGTGTGCCAAAAATCTCTCTCGACCGCAAGGCGCACATGTTGGATTCTGCAGTCGGGGCGCAGTTGCTCTCCACCGACTGCGCTGATCAAAAGCATGATGGGAAACGACTTGCTGACAACACAGCCTAATGCTCACTGATTTGAACAAGTGTGATATTATGTTCTCTTTTCAAAGGGGGGGTGGAATGCTATTTCATGCATACTGAGTTTTTTACACTGTCCATGTTTAGCATGGGAATCCAACTCTTTAACAAAGTTTCAAAAATTAAGTTGTACGTTTGAAGGAGTATTTCTGTTCCAAAAATAATCCTTCCGGTTTGTCAAAAGTTTCGGAAAGTTTTTTTTTTTTAGTATGGCTCTGTGTGACGTTAGATGGAGCGGAATTTCCTTATATGGGTCCTAAGGGCACTTCTGCCGGAAGAGCTCGCGCTCCCGTATAGCAGAGCACTGAGAGCACAACAGACTTCACTGATCAGAGCGAGAGCGTCGAGAAATTTCACAAAAGGAGTGTGTTTTTGGTTGCCAGGGCAAGACAACCCTGCACAGATTACCAAAAGAGAAACAGCATTAAGGGACCAGTGGATGGAGTTTATTTTTACAGAGCATCAACGGAGTTGTGCAACTGTTTGTGTTTGTTCCCTGCATTTCGAAGATGCTTGTTTTACAAACAAGGTCCAGTTTGACGCCGGATTTGCACATCGTTTATTTCTTAAGGATAATACAGTCCCAACGAAAAAGGGTCATGATCGTGTGTTGGAAACGCATGCGGTGAGTAAAACTGCTTCAAATATCTCTGTGTTGTTAACTTAGCTATCGACATGTAAGCACATCAAGTAAACAACATACGATGTTGTCATCAAACTGCACTTTCCACATGTACAGCTTAAAAAAAAAAAAAAGATGACAAAGTGGAACTTAGTCATTTTCCAAAACCGCTAAGCAAATATATACAGTTTCAGTACATACCACATAGAGATATCATTGCTGATGCTGCTCTTGTTAAATTTCAGCCTCTGGATCTGATTCTGGATCATAAAACTATGCTGAATCTGACTGTTTGCGCAATGCTGCATGAAGGCGAACGCACCTTTTCACTCTTAATTAGGCTACCTTAATTATTATGACATAGTCTTCCGTGAACGCAGCATTCACCTAGTCCAACCCCAATCAAACACACCTGAACAAGCTAATTAAGGCATTTCAGATTACTAGAATCCGATTAGTTTGATCAGGGTTATAATTGACCTGATTTCCTTGGATCTTTAAAACCCCATTTTCCAGTGAAAGCTACTGCACTAACACGTATTTGTTTTAGTTTTGTGTGCATTGTTGTTCACTGATCCTGATTCAGTACATTTTCCAGCAGAGATTATTGCGAGATCGCAGGTCAGGAGGATGACTGCTCGAGTGTGTTTCACGTTGATTGCTGTTTTATCGTGTCTGTTCGGCTACTTGAGCATAACTCACGCTATTCATAAACGAACCACAGGTGAGTAGATCTGTTGACTTCATTACACAGCCAGAAAAAATAGCCATGTTTCCACTGCTGGAACTTTACCCAGGAACTAGGGACTTTGGGCTGCAACAGGATCTAAACAGAAAGTTCTAGTTAAATAATAGCCCCTCAGAAAGACCCTGCTGGTGAGGTATTAGTTTTTTTTTTAAAGGTGTGAAAACAATTTCAAAGATCTGGAACTTTCGGGGGTGGGATTTGGGTGCTGAAAATGCTGACTGGTTGAGTTCAGGAGCTCAGTGCTCATGTTACCAATGAGAGCAGTCTCAACTTAGCTAGTCCTTCTGACATTGGATGTTTCTTTAGTGGTTAAACCTAAAATTCATTTATGGTGACTAACAGGTAATCCCTGTTCCACAATCTATTATTGTTAAAATGAAAATCGAGGCAAAACCGTTTGATATTGTTTCATTGTAATGTAGGCTATATAGACCTAATGTTACACATTTCCCTTAACTACATTTCTGCATCTAAGTGATAATGAAAGGAGGCAGTGGTGTTTATCATTTTGTCTTATTGTACATGAACCGCGAGAAATTTCAGTAGCCAAGACGAGTGGACCGTTATAAAGTATGCTGCTTTTTGCAGAATTATTGAACTTGCTTCGTCCTGTCTGTGGGAGATCACGCTTTTGAATCGAACTCGTAAGTCTGAACTACCAAGGATGCAAGTCTGAAATTTGCGTCGTTCATATTGAGAAGTGTGCACAGACCTACGACACCAGACTATTTGCCTAATCTCATGGTACTTTTGACTGCAGTGCAAATGCAGAAAGCAACAGGTCTGGGGGGAAAGTTCCTGGTACAATTTGTTCCGGGTCATTTCAGTGGAAATGCGGCATTTTGTCTTTGGAACTAACGGTTAAGGAATTCGTAGTCCGTTTTAAAACCTTTTTGATTTGAAACGGACATGACTAAAATTAGTATTTCGGTTTGAGGCCCATTGAGAAATCCCTGATTTACAAATGTTGAAGTCATGAAATGCTGTCAACTTGACTACGGGCCTGTTTGTGTACTGCCCGTTTCCTGTGAGTTTGTTACTGATGATGATTATAATGGACACTAAGGGTCCACACACGAGTGAGGAGTTGAATTCAATGTAAGTTTGAGCAGAAACTTTGCCTTCTGCTGTCCTCTAAATTGGGTTTGAATTAATCACTTGGGGTAGTTTTAAGCACAAGATGTCTTCTACAAAATTAAGTGGAATAATACTTGGAATTTAACTCTGTCTGTAGGTAATACTTGCTATTCAAGTTGAGTGCTGTTTATTGATGTGGCATATAGTCCATATGCACAAACTAAAGCTGACCATTTGTCCACACAGTGAAGCCGGGCCAATGTCCCCTACCGGAGATGATTCCACTGCGTGCTGAAAGCTGTTTCCATGATAGCCAGTGTCCTGTCACACAGAAGTGTTGCCCAACCACTATAGGCTTTGCATGCAGTGAACCACGGGGCAAGCTCCAGGGCAAAGGCCAGGGTCAGGGAAGCGACCAGGGCCACGGCCACGTCCAGGGAAGCGGTCGGGGCCACAGCCTCAGCCAGGGCCAGGGAAGCGGTCAGAGCCAGGGCCAGGGAAGCGGCCAGGGCCAGGGAAGCATCCAGGGCAAGGGCCAGGGTCAGGGAAGGGGCCAGGGCCACGTCCAGGGAAGTGGCCAGGGCCACAGTCAGGGAAGTGGCAAGGGAAGCGGTCAAGGCCAGGGAAGCGGCCAGGGAAGCAGCCAGGGCCGCGGCCAGGGCCAAGGAAGCGGCCAGGGCCAGGGAAGCGGTCAAGGCCATGGCCAGGGAAGTGGTCAGGGCAAGGGAAGCGGCCAGGGCCACAGCCAAGGCCAGGGAAGCGGCCAGGGCAAGGGCCAGGGAAGCGGTCAGGGCTACGGCCAGGGTCAGGGAAGCAGTCACGGCAAGGTCCCGGGAAGTGGTCAAGGCCACAGTCAGGGCCACAGTCAGGGAAGCGGTCAGGGCCACAGTCAGGGAAGCGGTCAGGGCCACGGCCAGGGTCAGGGAAGCGGTCAAGGCAAGGTCCAGGGAAGCGGTCAGGGCCACAGTCAGGGAAGCGGTCAGGGCCACAGTCAGGGAAGCGGTCAGGGCCACGGCCAGGGTCAGGGAAGCGGTCAAGGCAAGGTCCAGGGAAGCGGTCATGGCCAGGGAGCTGGCCAGGGCCGCGGTCAGGGCCACAGCCAGGGAAGCGGTCAGGGCCACAGTCAGGGAAATGGCCAGGACAAGGGAAGCAGTCAAGGCAAGGGTCAGGGAAGTGGCCGGGGCCAAGGAAGTGGTCAAGGCAAGGGTCAGGGAAGCGGCCACGGCCAGGTCCAGGGAAGCGGTCAGGGCAAGGGAAGCGGCCAGGGCCACAGCCAAGGCCAGGGAAGCGGCCAGGGCAAGGGCCAAGGAAGCGGTCAGGGCCACGGCCAGGTCCAGGGAAGCGGTCAGGGCTACGGCCAGGGTCAGGGAAGCAGTCAAGGCAAGGTCCCGGGAAGCGGTCAGGGCCACAGTCAGGGAAGCGGTCAGGGCCACGGCCAGGGAAACGGTCAGGGCTACGGCCAGGGTCAGGGAAGCGGTCAAGGCAAGGTCCAGGGAAGCGGTCATGGCCAGGGAGCTGGCCAGGGCCGCGGTCAGGGCCACGGCCAGGGAAGCGGTCAGGGCCACAGTCAGGGAAATGGCCAGGACAAGGGAAGCAGTCAAGGCAAGGGCCAGGGAAGCGGTCAGGGCAAGGGCCAGGGAAGCGGTCAGGGCAAGGGCCAGGGAAGCGGTCAGGGCAAGGGCCAGGGAAGCGGCCAGGGCCATGGCAAGGCAAGTGGCCAGGGCCATGGTCAGGGCCATGGAAGCGGTCAGTGCCAGTGCCAGGGCAGTGGCCAGTGCCAGAGTTGTGATTGTGGAGGTGGTTGCGGATGTGGTCATGGTGGGGGATGTAATTGTTGAAATGGTCAAGGGTATTTTGCGTGACACTCAATGGTGCTCTTCTCAGTTTGGTGCTTTTATTCTTATGGAATGTTTTCCCTGTTTGTTCATGGTTTACAAAGACTTGTCCATCAAATAAAAAATAATTGCTTGATTTTGAAGTGTTTTGAGATCATTTGTATTTTCTTGTATAACTGCACTCTGGCATCAGTGCTTTAAGTTCCTCTCCCTAAGACCTGATTGAGTTGGTGAGATAATTGGGCATTCATGCGCTTGTTTAAAAGGGGATATGTATCGATAGTAGGAATGTACAAAAGGGTAAGATTTAGTGCCTGGTGCCCTCTGCTGGACATTTAATTTGTTACACTTTAGGATATACATAATTTCTGAATCACCTGACTATCATTCTTGTAATTTCATTGGTTTAGATCGGGAGAAATGAATGTCAGTCAAAATGTGTTCTTGCCCAGACATGTAACTTTGTGCTAAATCTCACGGCAGTTTTTTAGAGATCTCCGTGCTGATCCGGTCCGATTTATAGTTCATACTGTAACCACACCCATACTGATGTATGAAGCAAAAGACAAAAGTAAAGAACTTTATTGTGGACATGGACCAAGTGATTTATTGTTCTGCCTGAACAATCTGTAGCGGTTGTCACCTAGTATATGATCCGCACCTTAACAACTTTCATACAAAATTTGGTCCTTCGAGCCGGATTTAAGCAGCTACTTCAGCATCACCATGTCCAGAATAGAAAGACAGGCTACCTCAGATTTACCAGCAGTTCGACAATGTCGACAAGTCATCCAACCAAGATACTTAGATGACTTCTATGTTGATTACACAATGCCATGTCAGCTACTTCATTCTGATGAACAGTCTGCAACTGGACCTGAACCAGGTAAAAAGCGTGCCTTTAAAGAGTTCCCATGTACTGAAAGCGGACCAGAACCAACGAAAAGTATGAGCAGTGCATCAAATGAAAGAAGCTAATTTGTGGAGACATATCAGGGTTTGCCACAGCCAAAGCCCCGTACTCGGACTTCTCCAAGGCGAATAATTGATGCAGATCATAAAGTTCTCTCCTCAAGTCCATAAACCGCAGCCACTGAGGACAGGCCAGTTCTGTTTAGAGATCGAGACGATCTTCCTCAGCCCATGAGGGCACTGCCTGTAGAACCACGAAGAGAGCCCTTGCATTCTCATTCAGTCAGTCACAAAGAGATTGATTATCTCACTGACAGCCTAGAAGAAATGATGCTACCAGGCTCTGCAAATCTGCTAACTTCAAGTCATCCTTTCTCTCCTTATGAACCAGCACAAGTTAGCTTATCAGGAAGATGCTACATATCCTCATCTTGGTATTAGGCATGTAGACCGACAACGTGGTTATTACAACATAGACCACAGAGGCCATAACTATCTGTCCACTGACCAAAGAGAGCACAGCCAATCTCCCTCAGCTGTTCAGTTTATGCCTCATGACTACAGCCAAGAGACAGCAGCTACTTATGGGACTTATAAAGATCACAGTCTAAACCGCAGACCCGTCAGCTATTTCCCTTCCAACGAACCACATGGTTATCAGCAACCTCATCATGATTATTCAGTTACAAGTCCAGTCTACCAAGATGAGAGACTTATGTCAAGGGACACATTAGCTCACCATGCACGTTATGAGAGACACTCAGACGGCTATGGTCGATCAGCTCCTACTCCTGCAGACAAATCAAGATTCTTGACCCCACAACAGTACGCAGATTATGCTCAGTCTGAAAAATATCATCCATACCCAGGGCCGGTGCTCCGCACACGCACATCACACACTGCGCGTAGGGTACCAAGTGCTTGGGGGGGCACCAAAAAATCTGGGTCGTGAAAAAATCATCACAATAGGCTACTAGTATAAATAACAAATAAAATATTTCTAAAAGCATGTTAATACACAAAAGCAATACAAAAGTAATATAGGTCTAGACCAAATTAGTGGAGAAAAAGGTGAATCTCTGTGCCAGTCTCCCTCTGGTGCCCCCACCTCCCAGTGGTCTGTTCGATTATGCATAAATCAATGTCAAATTGGCAGACACCGACCTCAGACATGGCCTCGAAAAGGCACCAAGAGTCGGGGGTGGAAAAAAGAAAAAAGAAAAAAGAAAAAAGAAGAGACAGCTGTATGATGCTCGCGCGTCGCTTGCAGGTAAGACAATGTTTTAAATAAAAATGTTAGTTTTAAAAGAACGGCGTTAGGTAACGACATTATTTTTTCAGTAACGCGGTAATCTAACTTATTACTTTTCCCGTCATTACAACGACGTTAACGTTACTGAACGTTAAATGCGGTGTGTTACTATGCATTGATTTAATAAACTATGCAATCCGAACCCCTGGCTCACACAGCGAGTGAGCAGGTGGGTTAATGACGAGATAAGCCGTTGTGATTGGCTAAGGCAGAGTCATGTGTTTCATGGTAGCCAATCAGAGCCAATGTTTTTACACACATGCCGGCACACGCGGCTGCGCCAGCGGCGCCAAACACACACACGCAACAGCTATACAGAGATTCGCAGCAGAGATGGCGAGTCAGGAGCAATCCGATGAAAAGTTGGCATTTTCAAGGTGAAGTTATAAGCACTACTTCAAATTCATTGTGGTCAAAGGCAAGAACGTGCATGTAATGTGTACATGCAATGTTTGACACGCATCTACAAAGCTAGTGGCCAAAAACACCCTTTCTTACAAAGATAATACTTGAAGTGCAGGATAAAACTCTTGATGTCTGTTGACATGCAATAAATATTGAAAGTAATGTACCTGTCTGTTCTACTCATTTCAACTGACCTGTGAAAACTGCAAAAAAAAAGTACAAAAAATTCTCTGACATATAGCAACTTTTTCTTTTCTTTTTTTTTACAGTAACTCAAATAGTTACTTTCCCTGGTAATGAGTTACTTTTATTATAGAGTAATTCAGTTACTAACTTAGTTACTTTTTGGAGCAAGTAGTGAGTAACTATAACTAATTACTTTTTTAAAGTAACGTTCCCAACACTGCTGATAGCTGATTTTGCAACTAGGAAATGTAGGCGTGTGCCTCTGTAGGGCCTCTGACAACTGATGGTAGTGAAAATGTTTAATACAGTTCTATAGAATAGCAGAATGGTCTCTTTATAGAGATGTAGTCCCTCTGTTGAGTAATTTCTACTGTGCAGTTATGCATGGTTATTTGCAGTTTAAAATGTGCACTTTAAAATTCATACACTTATACTGTTATTTGCACTAAACTTGGGGGGGGGGGCACCGCCAAGCATTTGTCCTTAGGGCACCCAAATGGCTAGCGCCGGCCCTATCCATACCACCCAGTGCGTCCTCCTCTTCCAACTTATCCTCATGTAGAGCCCACCTACAGAGGTCACATTCCCACCATTCCTAATTTTAGCAGTGAGGATCCCAGAGAGTTTGCACGACTCAAAATTGCACTGGAGAATTTGCTACCTGTTGAAGCTACAGAACGTTTTAAGTACCAAATACTCATTGATCATCTGAAACAGGAGAATGCTTTGCTCATTGCAGATTCATATCAACAGCAGACACCCATATACCAACACTATGAGGTCTCTAACTGCACTTTATGGTCAACCACATCAACTCGCACTACAAAGAATTCCAGAATTGATGGATGGCCCTAAAATCAGGAGTGGCGACATTAAATCCTTTAGAATGTTTGCCCTCAAAGTGTGTGCATTAGTTGGAATGCTGGACCAACTTGGAGCTAAAGGATGGACAGAACTCAAATGTGGGTCTCATGTTTCACGTCTTCTTGCCAAACTGCCTCATGATCTTAAAGCAAATTTCAGAAGGTTTGTTAATCCCATTCAAATCCCAGTTCCAACACTGCTAGAACTTAGCGACTGGCTTGAATACAAGCTCAGAATACAAGAGGATGAGACACAGTATGCTAGTAATGTAAGCAGAGTCTACTCTCAGCCACAAAGAGACCAGCAAAGGAACTTCAAACCAGTTCAATGATTTGCTACTGTCTTACATGGTGGCGAGCAGAGTAAACCGGCAAGTGCTACAGCAGTCAAAAAGGAGAAACCAACAAAGTACTGCCCCTTTTGCAACACTGTGCAGCATTACTTCAACCAGTGCACTAATTTCAAACTGCTAAATCAAGATCAAGTGGAGTCCTGGCTGAAGTCAAATCAGAAGTGCTTTAAGTGTGGCCGTGATCACCAGATCTCACAATGTAATCTTAAAGCCAAATGCAAAAAATGTGGAAAGAGACATTTAGAAATCCTGCATGGCTTCAATGCCAAAGTTAAACATGAAACACAAGCTTCAGCAGAAAACAGTTGTCTTGTGAACTCAGAAGTAGAGACTTTGTATCTGGACAGACCAACTGCAAACAGTAAAGTTCTTTTGAAGGTCAGCCGAGTGATTTTGAGAAATGGTGAGAAGGAACTTGACACATACGCCATACTGGATGACGGTTCAGAGAGGACAATGTTACTGTATGAAGCAGCACAGCAACTTGATCTTCAAGGACTACCTGAAGATATAGCCCTCCGTACTATGCGACAAGACATACGGATCGTTCATGGGGCGGCTGTTTCATTCTCAGTAGCCTCTGTATTTCAGCCAAACAAATCCTTTACCATTGAAAGAGCTTTCACAGCCAAAGAACTGAACCTCGCAAAACATACTTACCCTGTTAAGTTGCTGCAAAAGAAATACAGACATCTACAAGGTCTGCCTATTCCCCAACTGCAGCAGGTTCAACCACTGTTACTCATTGGCTCAGATTACCCACATTTAATCACAGCCACAGAGCCAGTACGTCTCGGACCTCCTGGTGGTCCTGCCGCTGTGAAAACCAGACTTGGGTGGACTCTGCAGGGCCCCTCAAAATTCCTTTCCAGTCAGCTCTCACTACTGCAGTGTTTTTTTAACCTCCACTTTGTCACCAGAAGCTGAACTGTTCAACAATGTACAGAAATTGTGGCAAATGGACACACTTCCGTACAGGAGTGAGAAATTGATCACAAGATCAAGGCAAGACACAGAAGCAGTGCAAATTCTAGAGGAAAAAACAATCAGGCTGGCAGTCAGAGGCATTCAAAGGTATGCAACACCCCTCTTCTGGAAAAGAAATGTTCCACCTTTACAATCAACTAAAGAAGCAGTTACAGCCCACTTAAGGAGCACAGAAAAACGCCTTTTGCAGAACACAGATCTTGCATCTGTGTATATTAATGAAGTCCAAAAACTTGAAAATGCTGGTTACATCTCGAAACTGACAACAGAGGAGGCAGAGGAAAGCCATCAAACATGGTACATACCACATCACATTGTTCAACACAATGAAAAACACAGAATTGTCTTCAACTGCTCATTTAGGCATAAAGGAACAAGCTTAAATGACCACCTCCTGCCTGGCCCTACACTAGGACCAACCCTATTAGGAGTACTTCTGCCCTTCAGAGAAAATGCTGTTGCTATTAGCAGCGATATAAAAGGAATGTTCCACCAGGTGGGTCTGCTGAATGAAGACATCTCCCTTTCTCCGTTTTCTTTGGAGAAACTTTGAAACAGGGAGGAGCGCCCACTGTTTATGAGTGGCAGGTATTGCCTTTTGGAACAGTCTGTAGCCCCTGTTGTGCAACATTTGCTTTGCAGAAACATGTGTATGACCACAGCAAACCAGACGAGGATGTGCATGCCTCAGTAGAGCACAACTTTTATGTTGACAACTGGCTGCAAAGTTTTCCATCAGCTGATGAAGCACAGACTCTTGTAACCAAGATGCATAAACTCCTTTCAGAGGGTGGCTTTGAATTGAGACCGTATGCCACCAACACTCCATCAGTAATCGTTAATTTCCCGGATGAGCTGAAATCTGCAAACAGTCACCTTTGGTTCACTCAAAGTGGAGCAGACCCACAGGAAATGACTCTGGGCCTACGCTGGCAGTGCTCTTCGGATGCTCTTGGTTACAGATACAAAAAACAGGAAAATTTTCCACCAACATTGAGGAACATCTACAAAACCCTTGCAAGCCAATATGACCCATTAGGCTTTTTAATTCCATTCACAACAAGAGCCAAAATTATCATTCAACGTTTATGGGACAAGAAACGTGAATGGGACGACCCAGATCTTCCCAAAGATCTACTTCAGGCCTGGTTGACCTGGCAAAGTGAGCTGTCACAATTACCACACGTCACATTCCCAAGATGTTACACCAAACCAAATACTGATCTGTCAGTTAGCAGTCACAATCTTCATGTATTCTGTGATGCATCGGAATGTGCTTACGGATCAGTTGCATATATCAGTACAAGTGATGAACATGGCGAAACTCAGGTTTCATTTGTTGCTGCGAGATCGAGAGTAGCACCCAAACGACAACAATCTATACCGCTACTCGAACTCTGTGCTGCCCTGACTGGCGCTCAGCTGGCTGCCACTCTGAGAAAAGAACTCACTATCAAAATTGATCAAGAATTATACTGGACTGACTCCACAACTGTATTGACTTGGCTTCAGTCTGACTCATGCAACTACAAGGTGTTTGTCGGAACACGGGTGGCTGAGATACAGTATCTTACAGACCCAAAAGCCTGGTGCTATATCAATTCAGAGCTGAACCCAGCTGACGACATTACCAGAGGCCTCACTCTCTCTAAACTTACAACACAAAGCCGCTGGAATCAAGGTCCACAGTTCTTAACTCAGCCAGTTAGTATTTGGCCCAAACAGCCACTTGAGGCTGAAGGTGATGATATTCAAGAACACCACAGTTCTACTTTCTGTGGAGCGCTATCCTCCAGCCAAACTGATATTCCAGATATCTCTCAATACAATTCACTTCAAGATCTGATTAAGGCTACTGCTATTTACCTTCATGGGGCGGCAGACGAAAGTGAACTCTCTGCTGATGACTACACACAAGCTGAACAGGAACTTCTGAGACGTGCTCAAGTTGAAAGCTTCCCAGATGAAACAGCCCAACTTCAGTTAGGTAAACCTGTATCTCACTCTAGTCGTCTTACTCTAGCCCCAGAATATGATCACAAAGGCAGATTAGTCAGTGTAGGTGGACGCCTTCGCAGATGTAAGCACTTGGAACGCAAACACTCTCCACCCCATTGTCTTAGATCCTGCTCACCCTCTTGTAAAGCTTCTGATTCAACATTACGACAACCTCCTGTCACATTCAGGACCTGAGCGTGTGTTCGCAGAGCTGAGACGGAAATATTGGATCATAAGAGGCAGAGAGGCAGTTAAAAAACACCAACGCAGCTGCTTTGAATGTAAGAAATGGCGAGGGAAGCCAGAAATCCCCATGATGGCAGATCTTCCCCAGTTTAAACTTGGACTGTTTTGTCCAGCTTTCTATTCGACAGGTGTTGATTGTTTTGGTCCATTCCAGGTTAAGTTCGGACGCAGATGTGAAAAACGTTGGGGAATACTGTACAAGTGCCTTACTACCAAAACTGTTCATATTGAACTTCTATCGAGCATTGACACAGACTCCTTTCTTATGTCGTTAAGAAGGTTCATAGCTCGCAGAGGGAAACATATGAAGTGCTTTCTGACCACGGTACAAACTTCAAGGGAGGTAGCACAGAACTCGAGAATGCCTTCAGTAGACTTCACCCAGCCTTGAAAGAACATCTGGCTTCTCAGCAGATCCATTTCCGTCTAAACCCACCAAATCCACCGTATTTTGGAGGATCATGGGAGAGAGAGGTTAGGTCTATCAAGACTGCACTGCGCACCTCCCTTGGTTCTCAATCCGTGCCAGAGGAAGTACTGATCACTGCACTTGTGGAAGTGGAGGGCATATTAAACTCCACGCCGTTGGGATATGTTTCCTCAGATATAGCAGATATAGACCCTGTGACACCTAATTCCCTCCTTATGGGATGTCCAACCTCTGCATTACCACAAGTTGTCTATCCGCAATCAGAAATGCTCAGTCGCAGGAGATAGCGTCACAGCCAGATTCTAATTGAAAACTTCTGGAAATGTTTCATACTGCATTACCTCCCAGACATGCAACGACGACAAAAATGGCAAAGAGAATCAGAAAACCTTCAAACTGGTGAAGTCGTGATGATTGTGGATCAACAAGCACCAAGAGCCCTGTGGCAAATAGGTACAGTAGCCAAAGTCATTCCTGGACAAGATGGACGAGTTCGCACAGCTGTAGTGAATATCAAAGACAAAAGTTACACAAGACCCGTGGCTCGTCTGATTAAACTGCCTGCCCTACCTGATGACACCAACAAAGATTAATGAGCCTTTTCTTTATTTACAAATTTGTTAAACAAATTTGGGCGCGGCTGTACAAAAGGCTAAGATTTAATGACGCTGCTGGACATTTAATTTGTTACACTTTAGGATATACATATTATTTCTGAATCACCTATCATTCTTGTAATTTCATTGGTTTAGATCGGGAGAAATGAATATCAGTCAAAATGTGTTCTTGCCCAGACATGTAACTTTGTGCTAAATCTCACGGCAGTTTTGTAGAGATCTCCGTGCTGATCGGGTCCGATTTCTAGTTCATTTTGTTCATACTGTAACCACACCCATACTGATGTATGAAGCAAAAGACAAAAGTAAAGAACTTTATTGTGGACATGGACCAAGTGATTTATTGTTCTGCCTGAACAATCTGAAGCGGTTGTCACCTAGTATAAGATCCGCACCTAAACAACTTACAGACAAGGAACCTTGATCAGCAACTCTGCTATTGGCTGTTCACCATGGCCAAAGAGCGCGCTCAGTTTTTCAATGCAGCAGAGCAAGAATTATTACTGTATGCTGAGTTTGAAAAAATAATTAAAACATCAGGAAACGCTTCAAAGTGTGCAAAAGCCAGGAGAGAGGGCTGGCAAAAAGCAGACAAATTAAATGCGTAAGTATTCCATGTTATGGTTATCACTTATTACGGTGTGTATTTATTTTAATTCCATAATTGCTTTATGTTAGAGCCAGCTCAGGACACACTAGAACATGGGAACAAGTAAAAGTGAAGTACAAGAATATTCTTCAAACTGGTAATCCTTCGTACTTCTGTTTCGTATCCCTTACCAAAAAAAAAAAAATTAATTATGTGTCTGTCGGTTTATAATCGGCAATCAAGAAAGAGGTGGAGCAGGAAAAAAAAAAACACCTGGTGGTCCTGCACCCCCACATTATACCCCAGCAGGAGAGCTGGCCCTTGGGCTAAAGGAGAACGACCCATTGTACAGGGCATCCCTGGGGGCAGCTCTTCCTTAGACCTAAATCCAGGGACCAGTAACAGCAACACATTAATTACAGGTAAATGAGTTTTAAATACTTTTGCTACACTGTAAATTTTCCTGCGTTTATGTATATAATCCAAATGACTGGTACATTTCTTTTCAACATACTTGTGAAGGTGAAAACTGTATAACTTAATGTAAAAATATTTTGCATTATTGATCATATTTCCTAGTGTATTGTAATTCCATTGAGTTCCCTTTAGTAGTTTTACATACTGTAATACACCAACACTTTTACCTGTTCCCAAGAAAGTGGTGGATGAAATGTGCAGTAAGTGGACATTTTCTAACTTAACATTGAAAGGAAAGAAAGTGAAACACTTTGTAATACCCATTTTTCTTTTGCACAGGACAGTGAAGAAACCCTCTCAGATGACTGTCCTTTGGAGGAAGTACTTGTAAGTGCAAAAATAACTTTAATTTACAGGTGTGTGCATTATTTCTGACTGCAATATGAGTTGCAGGAGGAAACGCCTACAGCACAAAGTGATACAGAGGTTGGCAGTCTACTTTTCCTTTTTTTCTGTTGCATGAGGCTTGTGTTTTTATTTTATTCAAAATTATTATTATTTTTTGAATGGCACAGGGGCATATCCGTACCCTATATAAACAGAATCTTCAACAGAAAATTGAGTATTTTGAACTTAAAAAAACAATTAAGGGGAGAAATTTAACTTGACACCTTAATGAAGAAAAAACTGGCTCTAGAGATTGAGTTGCTTCAAAAGTAACTTCAGAATAAGTGCTAAAACACTATTTTTCACAAAGAGCACTATTGCTGCCCTTGGATAACAATATATCTTATTGCAGCAAAAGATGACCATCACTGGCTTTTCTTGAGAAATAATAATTGAAATAAAATCAGGTCATCAGGCTGCACCTCCACCACAGGGGTCCTCTCCTTTCTGATGGTGGCGATATTGTGGAGGATGGCACATGCAATAATGTCACAAGCCCTGTCAAGTGCAACCCTCAGAACCTTAAGACACAGAAATCTTCCCTTTAGTTAACCAAGCTGCATTGTAACTGCATTGTAACAGGTTTGTGGTCCAGGGTCAAGGAATGGCATCATGAAGTACTGCCTGCAGACATACTGTTTTGTTAGGCTCGTAATAAAATTATGTAATACAGTGAGTTTTAAATCTCTTCCTTACCACGTACAAATGTGCATAAATGTGACTCTCTGAAAATCCTGGAGTTATGCACAGAACCAGACTTGGCTTCCACATTTGTGGTGTGGAACATGGAGTCACACACCATCTAAAATATTTGTAATCAGTCAACTGCATACTTTTTGATTACTTTTATTTTTATTTATTGCTAATCTGGAATATTAATAATTGTAATTTGCCTGCACATTTACACTGTGAAATCCATTTCGGTTCACAAAATCCCCTTCAATGGGGCCAGGCGTGGCCTTGACAGGGACGTGTGTGTAGTCTATGGCCCCAATAACGTTGGGGAAGTCGGTGGAACAAATACTGGAAGTCCTAGGCTACTTTATGGCATGATCATGATCTTCATTAACAATTATAATGTACCTGAAAAAAAAAACTGCTTCACAGCCTGTGGTCTTAAGTGGCTTGGAAATACCACAAAGCCACCTAAAACTGTTTGAGTGCCAGATAAACTTCGCGAATGGCACGATATACAGCACTTTTACCCAAGTTTTCTGCATCTCCAATAGTGTAAAGGAAAGTGCCACTAGCAAAGAATCGCAAAGCTATACAAACGGTTTGTGCAGTTGTTAAAGCCTGAGTCCGAGTCGAACATTTAACGTGTGGCTCCAACAAGTTGATAATGTAGATTACACCCTCCCGAGAAAAACAATATCTCTCAATCTGTAGATTATCGCAATGCGCTAAAGGATCCTGTCGATCTTGCAAAACGCGATTAACTCGAAAAAGCTCTTCGAATTATTCTGGCACCTACAGCAACAGGTTCCTGAAGAAAAAATAGACAAGACATGGCTGTGAAAGCTGGGCTCTAATCCTGTTAACATGAAATAAGCCTGCTCGCGTGCAGGTTTAAGTTTGCGCACCTGTTGCCATGTGCTAGTTCTTTCAAACCTGCAGTAAAACTCGTTCAGATCGTCTGCCAGTTGTTGATTCAGCACAGTGCTGGGGGGTGGTGTCTTGTAATTGGTGATCTCCTTTAGACATTTCCACACTGATGCGGAGTCGTTGGAAGTGAACTGAGTCCTTATTTTTTCAGAATAATTCCTCTCTGCCACTTTGATCTCCTTTTCCAGTGTGTATTTAGCCTGTTTATACAGGACATTGTCCCCCTTCATGTAAGCATCTTCTTTGGCCTGAAGGAGCTGTCTGGGTTTTGCAGTAAACCACGGTTTGTCGTTGTAATTTAGTTGAGTCCTGGTAGGAAAGCATATATCCTCACAGAAACTGATATATGATGTTACAGTCTCTGTGAATTCATCCAGATCGGTGGCAGCAGCTTCAAAAACACTCCAATCAGTGAGGTCAAAACAAGATTGTAAATCCCGCTCTGCTTCATTAGTCCATCTTTTTACAGTCCTTGATAACAGGTTTAGCTGATTTTAGTTTCTGCCTGTAGGTCGGTATAAGATGAACCAGAAAGTGATCAGAACGTCCCAAAGCTGCTCGTGGAACAGAGCGATATGCATCCTTTATTGTGGTGTAACAGTGATCCAATATATTACTGTCTCTTGTGGGACAAGTAACATGCTGTCTGTATTTTGGCAGTTCACGGGAGAGATTGGCTTTATTAAAGTCCCCAAGAATGATTAAAATGGAGTCCAGGTGTTGTTGTTCTGTGTCTGTGATCTGCTCAGCGAGTTTCTGTAAAGCTGAGCTCACATGCGCTTGAGGATGGATGTAAACACTGACCAGAATGAACGAGTGAAACTCCCGCGGCGAATAGAACGGCTTGCAGTTAATGAAGAGTGTTTCGAGATTTGAGCAGCACATCTTCTTTAACACAGTTACATCTGTACACCACCGTTCATTGATGTAAAAGCATGTCCCGCCGTCGTGCGATTTCCCCGTTGATTCTGCGTCGCGGTCCGCTCTGAACAGCTGAAAGTCCGGCAGATAGAGCGCGCTGTCTGGTATGGCGTCTTTCAGCCAAGTTTCCATGAAACACAGAGGAGCAGAGTGTGAGAAATCCTTCTTTGTCCGGGAGAGAGAGGTGATTTGCCAGATTGAGGCTAGGCAACGGCGTTCGAAATCTGTGTTTTCTGAGTCTCATGAACACGCCAGCTCTTTTTCCTTGTCTGTGCGTCTTCTTGAAGCGTGTGATCAGCGCAGCCACTCCGTCGACAAGAATGTCCAGCAAAAAAAACTTTTCAAGGTTTGTTCAGTTAAGAATCTTTGAAATTTACTTAGTTTTATTAAAAGTGCTTTTTAGTTTCTGTCTTCCAGTTGAAGTTAGTAGCTCAAAATTAGATACAATGTGGACCAGTGCATGATAAACTTGATAATTGATTATCAAAGATGCTCAAAAATATATTATATCTTGTTGCTAAGTGCAGAAGAGCTGATTGTACTGTAGCATCCAGGATAATAACCTTGTTTTCAGAACAAATGGCTTAGCTCTTGCACTTTTTTGTGTACAAAAAGGATAACAAGCAAATGAAAACAGTCCATGACCGTCCAGGTTGATAGTGGCAGCAAGACATAAACCTAACCATAAGACTCTAACCAGGGGTGTCCAATCCTGCTCCTGGAGGACCAGTGTCCTGTAGAGTTCAGCTCCAAGCACAATTAAACACACCTGAAGAAGCTAATCAAGGGTCTTCGTACATAATAAATAACATACATTTTATGTAATTCAAAAATAGTTTATATATATATATATATATAGAATTTTACATGAGATTTTTTGTTTTCTTCAGTTTTTAATTTTCAGTAAGATGTTTTACTTCAACAATGTGGAAAGTCAAGTAAAAAAAAAAAACTGTTAATTAAAGACATAATTCAAATAATCAGACATATGTGCAAAATAACATACCATCTTGAGTGCAAGAATACATCAACAATACAGGTCCTTCTCAAAAAATTTGCATATTGTGATAAAAGTTCATTATTTTCCATAAAGTAATGATAAAAATTAAACTTTCATATATTTTTGATTCATTGCACACCAAATGAAATATTTCAGGTCTTTTATTGTTTTAATACTGATGATTTTGACATACAGCTCATGAAAACCCAAAATGCTCAATCTCAAAAAATTTGCATATTTCATCCGACCAATAAAAGAAAAGTGTTTTTAATACAAAAAAAAAAGTCAACCTTCAAATAATTATGTTCAGTTATGCACTCAATATTTGGTCGGGAATCTTTTTGCAGAAATGACTGCTTCAGTGTGGCGTGGCATGGAGGCAATCAGCCTGTGGCACTGCTGAGGTGTTATGGAGGCCCAGGATGCTTCGATAGCGGCCTTAAGCTCATCCAGAGTGTTGGGTCTTGCGTCTCTCAACTTTCTCTTCACAATATCCCACAGATTCTCTATGGGGTTCAGGTCAGGAGAGTTGGCAAGCCAATTGAGCACAGTAATACCATGGTCAGTAAATCATTTACCAGTGGTTTTGGCACTGTGAGCAGGTGCCAGGTCGTGCTGAAAAACGAAATCTTCATCTCCATAAAGCTTTTCAGCAGATGGAAGCATGAAGTGCTCCAAAATCCCCTGATAACTCGCTGCATTGACCCTGCCCTTGATAAAACACAGTGGACCAACACCAGCATCTGACATGGCACCCCAGACCATCACTGACTGTTGGTACTTGACACTGGACTTCAGGCATTTTGGCATTTCCTTCTCCCCAGTCTTCCTCCAGACTCTGGCACCTTGATTTCCGAATGACATGCAAAATTTGCTTTCATCCGAAAAAAGTACTTTGGCCCACTGAGCAACAGTCCAGTGCTGCTTCTCTGTAGCCCATTTACTGCACACACCTGTGCACGGTGGCTCTGGATGTTTCTACTCCAGACTCCACTGCTTCCGCAGTTCCCCCAAGGTCTGGAATCGGTCCTTCTCCACAATCTTCCTCAGGGTCCGATCATCTCTTCTAGTTGTGCAGCGTTTTGTGCCACACTTTTTCCTTCCCACAGACTTCCCACTGAGGTGCCTTGATACAGCACTCTGGGAACAGCCTATTCGTTCAGAAATTTCTTTCTGTGTCTTACCCTCTCGCTTGAGGGTGTCAATGATGGCCTTCTGGACAGCAGTCAGGTCAGTCTTACCCATGATTGCGGTTTTGAATAATGAACCAGGCTGGGAGTTTTTAAAAGCCTCAGGAATCTTTTGCAGGTGTTTAGAGTTAATTAGTTGATTCATATGATTAGGTTAATAGCTCGTTTAGAGAACCTTTTCATGATATGCTAATTTTTTGAGATAGGAATTTTGGGTTTTCATGAGCTGTATGCCAAAATCATCAGTATTAAAACAATAAAAGACCTGAAATATTTCAATTGGTGTGCAATGAATCTAAAATATATGAAAGTTACATTTTTATCATTACATTAACAACAACTTTTATCACAATATGCTAATCTTTTGAGAAGGACCTGTATATTTTGTTCAGGACTGCAATTTACTAACATTCTTTGTTCAAAACTGCAACAAGTATAAAAATTTATAGCACAACTGCAACAATATTCCAATTTAAAAATTAGTCCAAAAGTTAAAATTAGAACACAACTGAAACAACATACCAATTCAGTTTGTTTATAACTGCAACAGTATAAAACTATATAAAAAATATAACTGCAACAAAAACGAAACAAGGAATTGTTCAAAACTGCAACAATATAGCAGTTTGGTAAACACATAATTTATGATGAAATTGTCCTTAAAACAGAATTTCTTTTGAGTCCCTTACATCTATACGAAGAACATTTTTTTTTTTTTTTTACTTAAGGTTCATCTTTATTTAAATGTCCTTGTTTGTCATTTGCATTAATTTGGTTTCAGTTTATAATAACCACAAAACAAACAATATTCATTCATTCTTTATTGTTAGGTTTGCATATGTTTAAATTTACAACTCCTCTTTATATACATTGTTACTGATTGGGAGTGCACACAAATTAGTTACTTTGCATCTGTTACTTACACTTGTTTGTGTGTGTGTGTGTGTGTGTGTGTGTGTGGTGAGGGTCTTCCAGCATGGTCCGCTAGAAAAGAAAGAAAAAATAGACCTTTGGCTACATATAAATGTGCGGATCTGTCTATTTATAAAGAAATGTCTGCATTAAGTAATGCAGTAATATATATATATATATATATATATATATATATATATACATTTGCAGTCTATTTCTGTAATTTTACCATCTTAAACTTTCAAAATTATGTGAATAAAAATGTAAAATGAAACTGTAAAATTCCATAAAATAACAGTTTTTTTTTTTTTTTTTTTTTTTTTACAGTGTAGGGTGGTGTAGTCTAGTGTAGGAGTGGCACTACCCCCCCAACGTAAACACTCAAAATGCACTCAGATGCACACACAAATATACCTCGATATACAAACTGCTTGCGGTCTGTGAACTTCACTGCATTTGTGTGTGAATTTTGAGACTCCACAACACAAAATTGGGGCCAATAACTGCACAAAAGCCTGAGCTGCTACCTCGGATTGGGGCGACAGACCCTGTCAAACAGTCACTTAATTCACAAGAATGTCAACTTTATGGAAAGATACTAGCCTGACCCTAGCCAGCTCGCTAGCTTATGTTGATAGTTGCACAATTAAACTGGTTAACATTAACAATTAAACAACATCTCATAACAAGGAGATAACTAGCTAAACACTTTAAGTTATACCGCTCCCCTGTTATTGCCAGAAGCCATGTTGAGGTCTCAACCAACTGAAAGACAAAACTCCACCACGCTAGCTCACGCTCGCGACACAGGCATATCACGCTGTGTGAACGCGTTCATGTGATTGGGTTAGAAGTAAACAATCCCCCGCGTGGGGTGTGTTCTTGTGATTGGCTAAAACAAGGGAGATATCTGATTGGTTGCTGATCATTCCCCGTTTAAAAAAAATGCATTTGTGTGTCGAGCCAAGTCAGGGGAGTCTCAAAATGCAGTGAAGTTCACAGACCACAAGCAGTTTGTAAATCAAGATATATGTGTGTGTGCATCAGAAATACATTTCTGAATCTTGTCCTGTGCATTTGTGAATCTTGAGTGCATTTGTAAATGTTGTTTCCATTTCTGAATTGTGTGTATTTATGAATTGTATGTGTATTTATGAATTTTGTGCATTTGTGAATTTTGTTTGCATTTGTGAATTTTGTTTGCATTTGTGAATCTTCTGTGCTTTTTACATTTGTGTGTGCATTTGTGAATTTTGTGCGCATTTGTGTATCCTGTGTGTGTATTTATGAATCCTGTTTGTGCATATGTGAATGTAGTGTGTGCATTTATCTTTCTTGAGACTCGTCTAGCTCCATACTAACATAGTTTTGAAAACGAGGAGCATATGTTTCCCATCTTATTACTTAGATTTCTTGTAAGTATTTGTAAGCAAACTTTGAAATATTCTCAAAAAATCATGAAGTACAGTAAAGGAGGCTTTATATTTCTTCCATTTGTATGTATAAATGTGGCATTTACAGACCAAAATTACCATGTCCAATGTCAGAAAATTAAGGAAATTCAATACCTTCAGTAGTCGGTGAAGACAATTAGACTACTTTTTATTTGATGGGAGAGAGGTTAAAGCTCTGGGCTGCTATCCAGAAGGAGAGAGGTCCAAACTAAGGTGTGATCCATGAATTATGATCACTGTGCTCTTAAAACAAGGCACTTATCGTAAGGTTACTTCAGGAGGATGGGAACACTGAACCGGTGTACTGTAAATCCCACTGAATCATGAATGACAAATTAGGAGATTACCTCCTGTTTTTGTTTCAGCGGCCGTGAACCGTACGGGTGTATTTATATCAGGGAGAGCGAGTGCAGTAGGAGCTCACGGTGGGTTATTTTAAGGGTGTCCCTTAATCACTCCTGCTTGACATGCTCTCACTGATAGTCAAACCTTCTCAGAGGAACACAGGAAGGCCTGTCGTTTCCCTCCGTTCACGTCACTGTCACCACTCTTTCACAGGAGGGTTTTACACATCTATATGCAGCCCTGACACCATTAGCAAACTTGTGCCCATACTTATATACCATCAAACACAGCGCCTCATGCACATGGAGCTGTAAACACTCCTAAACCACTGCAGGCCCAAAATACCCCCCCGCTGAACTTCTGCAGCACTGCACTGAATGGAGAATGACCTTGTGCAGAGGAGTGTTTGTGTGAGGGGTGAAAGAGGACCACAGGACATCCATAGCATGACAGTTTTATAAAATTACAACAAGTTTCTGTTTTTGGCTCTCAGACTCCAAGAGAAAGTGAATTATTTTAAAGGGGACACGGACCATCTCATTTATTATTATTATTTTTTTTTTACTGTTCTCTAAGGTTCTCTTATAATGTTATCAAGATTTTTCACATCCAAAAATCATCACTTTTTCCACATTTTGTCATGCTACAGTCTTATTCCAAAATGGATCAAATTCATTATTTTCCTTAGATCTGAAGCAGACTTCTTTCACGTTGTCATTATAGGGTATTTATTAAAACTAAAAAATTAATCACATGGACTGCACAGCCTTTGCTCAATACCTTGTCGAAGCCCCTTTTGGCACCAATTACAGCCTCAAATCATCATTCATGATCTTCATCACAGAATCGGTGGGCGGGGCTAAACAGCCAGCGCTGTAGAAGCTGGTGCTGATCATCTTCTGTGGAGGCGGGGCTTATCCACACTGTTTCATCATAGAGTTGTATATCCCACAAGTGTCGTTTGGCAGACAGCATAAGCTGTTCTTTGTCTAACAAGCATGTTTTGAGTTCTGCAAATTACAGGATTGTTTTTATAGCACAATGACTTCTTATAGTTCAAAAGATCAAGAGGTTTCTAAGTTCATGACCCCTTTAATGAAAAGACACCACTTTATGCAAGATTTTGCATTTAAAGCGTGTAAGTGAAGCATTCCTATTGCACATACTTACTGTAGGGTAAGTGACTAAAACCCATAACATAAAGCACTAAACTTCAGTGTGTGTTTTCAGTAGCATGTGTCTTCTCTCAGGTCCAGTTGAAGCTTAAATGCTTCCCAAGCAGAACCAGGCCATGAACTTGCCTCCTCAGATCTCATCGTGTCTTTATGTTTCCGGCTTGGCTTCGGTCTGTGGAGAGAGTCTCAAAGTCCCATAACCCCTGCACACACTCCAGCATGTCTCCCCCTTTCATACGTGCATCAGATAAAGCCTTTCTGAAGTCTTTTTTGCAGCCCTTTGTGGATCCGATAGACATGTGTTGGTGTGTGAGCGTGTGTTTCGACCATGTGAGTCACGTCCTCTCCATTCTGACGCCTTTCTTCTAACAAGGCAAAAACACCAGCGAGTCCCTGACCTGTGCTGCTTTATCCTGTTTCATCAACAACACACACCCTTCTGAATTACTCCTATTTTAGTCAAACTCTCAACTCTGCTCTGTATTGATGCACATTAGTTATTTTCAGACACTGATGCTGCAGCTATTTATGCATTAACACAAATGGATATATTTGGAGACCTGGCAATGGATCCAAGGTCAAATAACATGAATTAATAATAATACACACTATTAATGGAGCTTGATTGAAGGTGGGGCCTTGTTATAGCAACCTTGCGTTTCCCAAAACCATTTTTAGCTAACTATAGTTTGCTTTTAGATATTTTGTTTGTGCATTTACTTACTTTAACTTTGATATCATGGTTTTTTCTTTTTTAAACTGAAATATGATCCCCTTGCAAAAGAACTCAATTCTTAAAATATATGCAGCTATATAACTTAAGACTAATTTGTACTCTATGATAAAAACTGATATTAAAAATAAATACAATACAATAAATAAACGTAAAAAAATAAATTAAAAAAATTCATTAGTAGCTCTTGTGAGTGTGAATGTATGCGTGTTGTATTATCTAATGTCTATGTCTTGAGGACCCCCTCGAAAACCAGAGGTCTCATCTCAAGGGGTTATCCTCAACAATAAATTTCAAATAAAAGTATATTGAAGTCAACATATTATAATGCGTACCCTTGTGAATTTAAATGAATTAACCTTTGATTTATACCAGGGTTTTGTATGTGAAGGACCCCCAAGTATATTTGATTCTCATACAAACTACCTCACTTCTTAAAATATAACTGCAGCTCTATATTTCAGCACACATTTGTACCCTGAGAGAGAAATATAGTGTGGTATTTGAAATTTCATTAAATAATTGGTATTTTGCAATATTGTTATACTAATATATATATATATATATATATATATATATATATATATATATATATATATATATATATATATATATATATATATATATATATATAATTAATCTTAAATATGAATCTAAATTTACATACATGCATAAATAAACAAACCTCAGAATTTTTCATGGACCACAGTTAAAAAAACAAATCTTTTCATGTATTCATTTATGAATTATCTGTTTAAATTACTATAGAGTTAGAGTATTAATGTTGACAGGGACACAGACTGAACATTAAAAGTAGTTTATTATTTTATATCACACTGCTGTAATGAATGTGTTTGTGTGTCTCATACTGTATAAAGCTTCTGTCCTGGTGAGCGCATCACTTCCTGCAGTGCTGCTTCCCTGCTCTCGTCTGCACGCTCAGTCCCACTCAAACACAGGGAGGGCTTCGTTTAGCTCACCTTTTCCTGAATATTCACTCTTCACATGTGTACAGCAGGGAACAATTAAACCATTAAACACTTAAAGGTCAAGTGTGTCACTTCTGCACCGCATACAACTGCACAAATAAACTGGGACATGAGAAAGCACTTCAGTATGAAAACACATCTGTACTGAATGTATAACTGTACTGTGTGAGAAGGTTTTCTTATTTAAGGTATTTCCACGATCATCATCAGCCATGAATCCATCACCCGGTGGATCATGATTGGCCTGCACATCTGTCCATCAGCCCTGTGACACACACACACACACACACACACACACACACACACGGGTCAATCACATGACACCGCCTGAGGTGCTGAAAGAAAAGGTTAAATAGCTCATTCTATCGTATTTTATTTGATTAACTGCATTCTTCTGATGTTGACCTAAATTTTAAATATTCTGCAGCTCAACTGTTTTCAACATTGATAATAATCAGAAATGTTTCTTGAGCAGTAAATCATCATATTATTCTGATTTCTGAAGATCATGTGACACTGAAGACTGGAGGAATGATGCTGAAAATACAGCGGAGCATCACAGAAATAAATGACATTATTTTCATAGTTTATTTTGAACAGACCTGGACAAATGAAGTTTTCATGCAGTGTCTGGCCAGAAAACATCTTTTATTTCTGCCAGCCTCGCCTTTGGTTCATTAAACGCCCCGTCTCTGGGATTGAGCTCCCCGCGCTCCTCAAACTGCTTCAGACTGCTCTCCAACAGCTGCTCCGGGACAAACACCAGAGAGACGCACGTTACACCTGGATTGTGTCAGTGTGCGGCTTTGCTCTAGAAACACTAATAACAGAATCTGCAGTAGACATATAACTCAATCACCAAACACACGCAGCTTTAGTTTGAGGGAGAGTGCGCTAGCAGAGAGATTACTGCTCCCGGTTTAACCCAAGTCTGAACTAAAACTATTACAAATGGTTTTCAAAAATGGTAATAATTTTAATAAAGAAAACAATAAATATTACATGAGAAATGTAAACAATAAAAATTCTGCTATTCTTTTTAACTGAATTATGCTTAAGTTAAAGAAATAAAATTACAAAAAAAATAACGCTAAATAGAAATATTGTAGACAAAGTTAATATCAATCTATAAAACAACAAAAAACCAAAAAATAATAATTTTGCCTTGACAGCTAAAGCTTAACAACTAAAAATACTAAAACAGAAATAAAAATGAAATAACTATAGATTAAAAAAAATCCTGAAATGTTGCCTGGTCATCTAACTGATAACTTAGTTACTTGAAATAAAACTTAAATAAAAATAAATTAAAGCTTCATTGAATTTTATTAGATATACGATAATATACAAATATAAGATATGTTTCCTTTGTAACTACAGAAAATAAATAAATTACAATTATAAAATGACTAAAACAGAAATAATCTTAAAAGTTGAATGAATAAATAAACAAGACACACAAACACACACATATATATATATTAGGGGTGTAACGATACGCGTATTCGTATTGAACCGTTCGGTACGACGCTTTCGGTTCGGTACGCGGTACGCATTATGTATACCGAACGGTTCGTTGGAGTAATTAATTATATTTGAAAAAAAAAAAAAAAGAGAGAGAGAGAAATATAATGATATGCGTTCAACAAGGTAGCCCAATAACCCAAACAACGTAACAGGCAACGCCCCTGACACTCCCGAAGAAGAAAAAAACACCATCTTATATGTTTATGTTAGGCTACTCAGCAGGCGCTCGCTCACTCAGTACGCGCTGAAGGCTCGTTGCAAAATAGCCAATGCGTTTAACAGACTAGAAATGAGAAGATCCTCCAATAACCAACAGGTCTGGTGTTTGGGTGCACTTTGGATTCCCTTTAAGCTATAATGGTGATGGCAAGAGAGTGGTGGATAAAAAAACAACGGTATGTCGCATCTGCAACATGACAGGGTACACCAGCGGGAATACAAAAAAACACCAGCGGGAATATCTGGGATATATGCGTCAGTACTATCTGGGAAAAGACGAAAAAAAGGAGAAACATGCACGCAGCAAACTATCCCTGCAGCATTTAGAAACTATAGCTTACAGGGAATCCAACCCAAACACCAGACCTGTTGGTTATTTTAGGATCTTATATTTCTGGTCTGTTAAATGCATTCGACATTTTGCAACGAGCCTTCAGCGCGTGCTGAGTGAGCGAGCGCCTTAGGGGCCGTTCACATATCGTGCCTAAAAACGCATGGAAAACGCTAAGCGCGTCTTTCTCCTCCTTTCCAAAGCGCTTGGGCAGAAGCGCTCATGAGGCGTCTGTCTTTGCTAAGCAACAATGACGTGCTCTCTCCATGAGACGCGGAAATTTCAGCGAAGGATAAATGGATTTGCAGCTCTAAAAATCGCTTGCAGTAGCTCTGCTACTAAATTTATTTCAAAATTGCAATCCATATACAACTATGATCAGCTGTTCCTTCATCTTGGCTGAGCTCTCAACGTTGTTACGGGAAAGGATGAAGCTGATTGGTTAGTTCTTGTCACATGACCCGCGGTGCGCTTGCGGCATTCTGAAAAGTTGAGATGTTTTTACATTTTGCTGTATCTAAAACGTATCGAACCGAACCGAACCGAACAGTGACATCAGTGTATCGTATCGAACCGAACCGTGAATTTTGTGAACCGTTACACCCCTAATATATATATATACACATACAACAAAATTGTCTTTTAAATCGCAAAAATCAAAACTTAAATCTGGTTCCATGATTACAGCTAAATCGCCATCACCTGCTTTAAAATGGAGCGCCATTTAATAGACAGAGCCGTAGATCACTGACAAGCTACGCAATATCACGTTCATTATCGAAGGTGATTCATCTGGGATAACGTGATATTGTGTAGCTTGTCAGTGATCTACGGCTCTGTCTATTAAATGGCGCTCCATCTGAAAGCAGGTGATGGTGATTTAGCGCTAATAACGGAACCAGATTTACTGACTAGATGTGAATGATCATATCTTTAGATATATCGACCAGCCCTTGTTGCATATGATTTCTTCATTAAAAACTATCTTTCAAGCTGTTTGGTGTTGCAGTGCATCAGTCTGAAAGAAGTCGATTAAAAATCACTCTTCCATAAGAAAAGTGCCTCACACGGCTCAAAACAAAGGCCTCCTGTAGTGAATCAATGCATTTTTGTACTGTTGTACACGGAAGCAGTTCTGTGCGGATGACGTATGAGAAAAATAAATAAATAAAAGTTCAATATTATATATTTAATAGAGGAATAACACAGTCACTGACTCTGGTGGGCGGCGGTCAGCGGGTGTGATTGACAGGTGTGATTGACCTGCTCTGCAGCGTCTCAGAGGGCAGACTCTCCCAGACAGGGCACCGGGTGCATGGAGAGGAGAGAGAGAAAGGAGAAACTGCAGACACGATAAACACTCCTCACGAAGCCCAAACACGCCGTGATCTCCTCCTCCATCTGAAGACACAGAAGAGAGAAGCAGCAGCAGCACATAAACAACTGAAGGGTGTGTCTGAGACTCAGTATAAACACTGACATTATAACAGATAAATCATCCGTCAGTCCAAACGCAGAACGAGTGACACACATTCCTTCACACTGAAGACAAACGCAAGAGCTGCATAAACATGCACACAAAAACACTGTTTTATGACAAATAAAGAACTTGTGTGTGGCCCCTCAAGGGAGAGGAAATACTTCTGGAAACTAAGGGTAAACAGGGTCATAAATAATGTTCTGTCAAGGTCCAGAAGGAAGTATAAAAGACATCGTCAGAATAGTCCATCTGCCCTCAACGGTCCAAGGCAAGTCTCTTAATTAAAAGCTTGTACCTGTCTGGCTTCCAGCAGAGGATCCCATAGATGTCTGTTCACTCTGCACACCACTGCACCTCTAACACTGTGTACACACACACACACACACCAGGTCAGAAATAAGGAACAACAGTCTAAGGCAGCAGTTAAAAAAAACACACACAATAATGTAGGATTTACTTAATTATCTGTGAAATTTACTAGCAAGAGTCGAAAAAAATAAAATAGATCTCTCATCTGAGGGCCTCACCAAACTTCCAAGTGTTCCAAATGTTTTAATTATACAAATATAGTAATGCACAGAATATGAATCATATTAATTTATAAAAAACAAAAATCACATTTAAATTGCTAAACAATATAATACTGAGAAATTATCTGGGGTGCCTCAGGGCTCAGTTCTTGGACCACTTCTCTTCTCTGTCTACATGTCCTCATTAGGTTCTGTCATTCAGAAACATGTCTTTTCATACCACTGCTATGCTGATGACACTCAACTCTACCTCTCATTCCATCCTGATGATCCGACGGTAGCTATTCGCGTCTCAGCTTGTCTAACAGACATTTCTTGCTAGATGAAGGACCATCACCTTCAACTCAACCTTGCCAAGACAGAACTGCTTGTGATTCCAGCAAACCCATCGTTTCATCACAATTTCACCATCAAGTTAGGCACATCAACCATAACTCCTTCAAAAACAGCTAGAAGCCTTGGAGTTATGATTGATGATCAGCTGACTTTCTCAGACCACATTGCTAAAACTGTCCTGTCCTGCAGATTTGCTTTATTCAACATCAAGAAGATCAAGCCCTTTCTTTGGGAACTTGCTGCACAACTCCTTGTTCAATCTCTTGTTCTGTCCAGACTGGACTATTGCAATGCCCTCTTGGCAGGTCTTCCAGCCAATTCTATCAAACCTTTACAATTAATCCAGAATGCGGCAACAAGATCAACCTTTGTTTATCAATTTGCACTGGCTTGCAAAAGCTGCTCGCATAAAATTCAAGGCATTGATGTTTGGCTACAAAACTACCACTGAGTCCTTAGCCATCTTCAAGAATCGGCTTAAAACACATCTCTTCCATCTTTATTTGACCCTCTAACTATCACTCAATATTCTAATTCTATTCTTAAAAAAAAAATAAAAAAATAACTACCTTTCTAATCCTCAGCAGCTCCGGCCACACGTCGCTCACAGAGACGAGGTCGAGGTCGGTCTGATGCAGAGACAGAGAACACGAGAGTCTGAGATCCACACACAACAACATAACCTAAAGAAATACTTCAAGACCAGAGGACTCAATCAGGAGTTCTCCTGATATCAACGGCATAATTATAACAGACTGCCCACATACAGACGTTTTACATAAGAATATACAGTGTGACAAATGTGAGAATACATCATCTTTTGGCGTGTCATTCGCTGTAATGAAAGCAGTATGATCTGAGAAGATCCAGAAGAGCTTCTTAAGCTTCAGTGGAGGAGCAGTCACATTTCTTGTTTATTACACATAATAACATAGCTTTGAACTACATAGTTTTTGTTTCTTTATGCAAAACTCCTAAATGTAAAACTAAAACACTTTTAACTTAGATTTTTTGGTCCAAGACTTTTAATCCTCACCAAACTAGTCATAGAGACATTTTTAGTAATAAAAAAGTCATGCATAATAAATGAAAACTAAATATTTAAACACACACACACAGACACCAATACATAAACTCTATATCGAAAGCTTTCACTGACTCACACATGCCATGTTGAGACAGTTCTCAAAGTTACACTGAATCGAGTCATTCAGAGGAGTAGGTATCTCATTATGAGATATCAGAGCATCAGTCACATAACACACAGAGCCCTACACATCTCCCGTAGTGTCTTCTGCCGCCTGACAGACGGCTCACCTCCAGAACACCACCACTACGATCGTTTCACACCCCAAGCTATAAGCCACAGCCTTCATCAGTTCTCCGCCCGCTCTCAGCGTGCCGCCATTTCCCCGGAACTGTCACAGAGCAAGACACCCGATTCGTCGAAAACATTCGAAAAAGGGCGGGCTCTGCTTGAGAAACAACCAATGAGACGCGAAGTCAGGCGTGCGTCACGAGCGTCCACTCAGTGCGCGAGTGAATACGCTCCCTGACAAATAAATGCAGAGCACATTCACATAAATTGATTTTACGGCGGACTGAAAAAATAAAATAAAAAATTTATTTTATTTTATTATTTTATTAAAGGTTTATGAGCAGAGATCTAAATATACTTTGAACTAAATCAACCGAATATATTTAGAGAAACGAGCTGAAGTTAAACTTCTCTGCTCCATCACTTCTGCCTGATGTGATGCGTCTTTAAACGAGGTATAATAAATGGATAAACACCACCACCCTGACATTACTACAAGACCCCAGAGACCAAATGAAAACTGATAAGATATAATCACATTTTTGTAATTGGATAATTAACAAACTAGTGCACTAGTGAGTGCTGTCTCCTGAGGGTGTAACCAATTATAGTTAAGCGAAAAACTACTACTAAAACGTGTTGTTAATAATAATAATAATAATAATAATAAAGGTTTACTATGCAGATTACAGCAAAACGTTAAAATTAACATTAAAATTTCAGTAATTACAATAAGCTCCATCCCAGTTCTGAGCAACCAAATGTGTAAATCTGATTTTGTTATAATGTTAAACCACACTCCTTCCCTATTAGCTCTCAACTGCTTGGGTTCAGTGCAAAGGCTATACTTGAATGTAAAGTGAGTGTTTTATATGTGCATGGTCACTGAAAAGGCTAACATTGGGGAAAATGAACAAGCCTTCTCTGCCATAGGAAGTTTACAAAACTAAGTAATGTTCAACAAGTGCACATTGTTCCAGATATGAACACACAATCATGTAATCATCGACTAGCATCAGTGATATTAAATATTATATACAATACCGAGACTGTTTGGTTGCAAATACAATATCAGTGAACATGAGGGATGTCACAATTTAAAAAATTACACAATTCTAACATCTAATCTTATGATTTTTAGCTGGATATGTGTGCAGATGTCTGACACATTCCCTTCAAATGAATAAGAATCGACTAACAACACGATGTACTGTTAAGATCATGGTGTGGAGATATGATTAGTCTATTCTATGTTGCCACAAATCTTTAAGGATAAGAGTCAGGAATACAAATGCAAAATAAAAATAAAAATCTTAATATAGAGCTTACATCAATCATAAATGTCATTACTGTAGGGCCCAAAAAACGTATAATCTTATAATATAAAGCAATAATCAATAGATAAACTCTGTAGAAAACTTATTGGACTTCTGAGAGAAGTCATTATGGAATATGTTGTGAGGAACGTCTGAAGGTTGTACCTTTGATGTGACAATGAGACCAGATTTTACAGTAAGATTTTAAAGTAAACCTGTGGTGCAGCTGGTATAAAACGTATAGAAGTTGATTTAACTGAAGAAGCGATTTACAATTTCACATTTCTGTCACAACTGAAGACTGACTGCATACACATCCTGCAAATTCATTCTAAGTTTCATTGATTGTGCATAACATGCTGATGCATAAATGTGTTGGTTCTCTGAAATACTCCTTGCAATGAATGCAGATGTTTTCCAAATGAAGACACCAAACCACACTCATCAAATATTCAACATGTCAGCACTTGGAGAAAGAGTTAAACTATTTCTTTCTTACACTATGCATGGGAACTACAACAATGTACATGTTATATGCATATTTAAATGGTCAGACATTATTTGAAAAGCAGTGTTGTGAAAAGATGTACGGTCTGCTTTGGTTTTACTAACAATGCATGGTACATCACATTCTGAAAATGCAATGCATGAAACTGTGGCGTGTGTGGAACACAAAGACAGTAGCTCACACATTTCAATCATGTGTACACGATAAAGGTTTAAATCTTACATCCTAAAGATGAATAACTATCTTTAAAGATTCATTGATTCAATGGTAAACTGAAAGTAACGAAACCAAACTAATTATTTCCTCAACTACCGTTTGGACATAATATTCAGAGCGGTGTGTATTCATGCTCTGCACGTTCCTGTAAACCTGTTGGACATCATGAAGTTAGAAGACTTAGAGCTAAACAAAATGACAGAAAATAATCCAGGTATTCTTGAACAAAGCATGAGACAACCTGTAAAGAAAAAGTCTCCTTCCTTTCAATAATTTTTCTTGTCACAATGCTTTTATTAACAGAACACATTTAAGAACTCTATCAAGAAAAAAAAAACCCGCTAAGGAACTCTTGAAAAGCACTGGAAAACTACCAAGAAGTTATTTGAACACTTGGTTAGCTAATACTGTACGCCAGTGGTTTTCAACCTGTGGTCCGCGGCCCCCTAGTGGGCCGCGGTGGTATTGCAGGTGGGCCGCCAATTATTTTCTGTTCATTTCCAGTCCATTCTAGGGCTGTGCGATTAAAAGAAAACGTCCTAAAATCACGATTTGAGCGTGCGCATATGCCTAACTCAAGGTTCACACACTGTCTGTGATGGCAAAAAAGAAAAAAAAGTCCCTGTATACAGGATCTGTTCTAGAGATGTTACAACTTTTTGATAAAGCTCTGATTGGTTTTCTTTTGGAAATATGTTTCAAATTAATCCTGAATGCATTTATGACTGTAAAAGCACAATTGCAAAATTGATCAAAAAAAAATCGCGATAGTTTTTTTTTTTTTTTTTTTGTCCATATCGCACAGCCCTAGTTTATTCAATAAATATAGTTTAAAATCTAGCTTCTGAGTACTAAGTTATTAACCCAACAATAGCGGGGTCAGTTAATTTTTTTGAAGTGGGCCGCGCAAACATATGTGTTTGGTTTTGTGGGCCGCGAGTTGAAAAAGGTTGGGAACCACTGCTGTACGCAGTGTGAGCCCAAATCTTCACATCTTAGTGAAGGCTGATAAAGTGGCTATATTTTTTTATCACTACGAGCCATTATGGTTGCTCAGCATTACATCTGTGTCAATAATTTAATCACGCAGGAATAAAGGTTGAAATCCACTGGCTTAGTGCACGAAAGTCAGAGTAACAGGTTAAAAGACCAAAAAAAAAAAAAAAAAAAAAAAAAAATTCTGTAACCCTCAACAGCATAAACTAGTATTTTACATCAAAAAGAAAGAAAAAATAAAAGCTAGTGTTATGAAGTGGAAAAGTGAAGTAACAGTTGCTAGAAGGAAAGAGATATCGTGTATCTACTTACAACTCATCCATAAACCACACACACACACATATACACACACACACACACACACACACATATATATACACACACACACACACACACTCCACAACCAATCTTTCACATTACACCAATCAAACCGGATAACCACCTTTTACTTCGTTCATATTCCATTGATGTTTCTGGATCTCCACATTCTCCTCCTCCTAGTTTATCTTTAGGGAATCCGAAAACTCCTTCCACTGAGAAGAGTAGTGCTGTAACATGGGGCAGGTGCATGTGTATTTACACGCAGTCTAACGCTCACGCCGAGATTAGCAGGTAATGCAACTTGCCACACTTCCTATCTCACACTTAGCACTCATCTTGAGAGGCTAATATCGAGGGGGCAGAAAGGGTCTTTTGGGTGGGTTGAAAGGCCCACTGCTGAAACCAGCAGCAGGGCGCTTTGTCCCAGGTTGAAGGGGTTCATGGATAAGGGGCAGGGATCCTCTGGGAAACTGTGGGGAACGACGTACGTGATGCTGGTTTGGTAATGAGAGAAGGGACTTAGGTGAGGAAGGGCGGCGGGGTCTCTGATTTGGGGTGTGGAGGGGTAGGCAGTTGGGGACAGATGAATGAGGATGGGGTTCCCCAGCCGGGGATGGAGGAGTAGGTGTGGTTGGGGTAGAGGGTGATGGTGGTGTGGGACTGGGTCCCTCTCGAATTCTGCCCAGGAGGGGTGGAGGAACTCCCGGGGTCCCAGGATGGTGAAGAGGTGGGGTGTGATGCAAAATGAACTGCTCTTTCACCGTACCTTGGCGAGGGGGATCTCCTAACAAGGAACGGAGTTGGGGTTTGCCATCTCTGGGAGGGGCACGACCACCGCTACCTCCATGCCCCGCTCCATCAGGATGGAAGTTGGCAGGTGGATAGGGCAGGACTCGGTCTATAGGTACAAGGACACCACCAACCATAACAGAGGAGTTTGAGGAAAGGGAGAAGTCTCTGGAAGGAGGTGGGGTTTGAGGGATGGGGGAAACGGGTGGTGGGACTGGAGGAATGGAAGAGGGAAAAAACTGAGGGGGAGGATGGTGCTGAGGAATGCCATGAGAAGGTTGTATGGGGTCCTTGTTTGGGTAGGGTTGAGGTGGACACTGCGAACGGGGCGGAGGGTGAGCAGGAAGAGGAGGGACCAATCCCAACTCCTCAGAACTCTCATGGCTGCGACTACCAGGGTGATGTGGAGGCAGGGCTTCAGTAAACTCCTCCTCTTCATACCAGGCCCCGCCCACTCTAGAACCCGCAGTGCTCCCTCTTCGCAGTGCTCTCCCAACCACGCGGATGCTTTTCACAGTTTGGATGCGGTTGCCATAATCAAGAGTTTTGTTTGGTGCTCCTTCACCAGAGGATGAAGAAACAAGAGTCTCAATGCGATGGTAGTTGTCTCCATTGTCAGCTGAAGCTTTCCTTTCCTTGTCTTTAGTCCCAACGTCGGATCCTCCACTTGGCCTGCGGGAAGATGCATTTTTCTCTCCATCTCCGTACATCTTTGCCTTTATTTTGGAATCCTGCACTTTGGCAGCTGATGGAAGATTCAAACACGATACTTTTCTCTTCAAACCTTCTTCTTCTTTGGTTTTACTCATAGCCTTGACTGGTTTAGTCGCACTTGGGCTAAAGGCGGGGAGTCGTGAGGGTGGTGGTGTGCGGTAATCCCTGTCTTTCCGCTCGTTTTCTCCCAGAGCCTCTTGTGGAGTGATCACGGCATCCCAGGGGTCATAGGCTGTAGGTGAAAGGTTACGACCTCCAGACAGACCTGCACTCTGGGGTTCACTGAGTTCATGGGGCGAGTCCATAACTTCATCTTGGGTGGGGGTGCTACCACTTTCATCTCGGACAGGGGTGCCATCCAGGTTATCCCCACCGACGAGGAGAGGGCTATTGCTGCCCACCTCATCCAAGCCAAGTCCCAGAGCGCTGAAACCAGGATTTCCCTGGAGGAAACTCTTGATCTTTGACTCCAGGCTCGGCAATACCACACCGTCTGTCTCACTTTCTTTCTTTCTCTCTTTAACTCGTTCCCTTTCTTTTTCTCTTTCCCTCTCTTTTACTTTCTCCCACTCTCTCCCTTTCTCCCGCTCAGTCTCTCGCTTGACATTGTTGCCTGTGGGCTTTGGGGCCTTCTGAGTAGTTATGGTGGAAGTCGCTGGAGCTGTGGTGACAGCTGAAGATGATGAAGAAGAGGCAGATGAGGACGGAACAGGGTCTGAAGTGGTGAGAGCGCCTGTACGAGCTGATGAAAGGAGAGAAGACAAACCTGTAAGATAGAGATTTAATAAGTATCAGAATAACTACTTGTTCAAACAACTGGTTCAGGTTTCCCTCATCATCCATCTTGACAGACAGAAATCAATAAGGATGTAACGATTAGCCACGAGCACAACCTTAATACAATTGGAGTAGGAGTTTATATGAATGTATCTCTGAGGAACTGACTTCCTTTAGAAAGTTTACATGGCATTTTCTTTTCATCTTGCCTTTGAGCGATGCATATTAAAGTAGTGTTCTTAAGCGCAGCACTGTTTTGTTTATAGCAGTAACCCAGAAAACACCGTCTCGCTGTCTCAAGCGCCACCTGCTGTCAGAGAATCGTGAAATCTAAATCTTGAGTCGAATGAATCATTACATCCCTAGAAATCAATAGTGTACAAGAAATGTGTCCTACCCTGCAGATTGGGGCTGTGGGTCTGTGATTTGGTGAGAACATTTAGGATGTTCTCAGGAGAGAAATCCACTTTAGACAAGATGCTAGCCAGAGGATTGGATGAGGGAATGCTGCCAGGGGTCAAAGGAGGGGCTTTGGAGGAGGAGGCATGGCTGGATGGTGTAGTAGGTGTGCCAGGGGAAGGACGGGACACAGGACTGACGCCTGGGTATTAAGAAAGAAGAAAACACTGTTATGAACTAAAATGAGCAAACTCCTCTCAAACTCTTTCAGTGGCCTTTAGTTGGGTAGGAATGAGAAAGTTACACTTATCATTCAAGACATAAAAACAACATATATATATATATATATTTCTCTTCTGAACCTGTCTGTTGTGCTCTACTTATGGAAAACTCACCAGTGGTCTTCATTGCGTTGGAGATAGAGCTCAGAATGGAGCTGATCTTGCCCAGATCCACATTGGCCAAGTTCACCTGTAGGGGGGAGGGGCTAACGACAGGGGCAGGTACAGGTGTGCTCGTAATGGGTGAGGTGTTTGCTGGAGGCATTTGATTGGTTGAGGACACAGACACCGTCTTTGTTGGAGTTGCCAAAATCTGGGAGGGTTTAGAAGTGGTGATCTGAGAGCTTTTTGTTGCCGTATCATTCGTAATCTTGGACACAGATGGAAGTCCTGACTTCTCTCTTCTCGCATCAACTGGAGGACAAAATACAGCTATGTAGGTTAAATGTTACATTTTTGACTCATCTAAATTTCCCCTTATTTCTGCTTTCTCTTACCAACGATTCCAGCATTTGCCTTCGTTTCTTTTTCCTCAGACATGTCCATGTCCTCTATGTCTCTGTTGTCCTTCTGTTGCTCCAAACCTGTCCCTCCGTTTCCATCCCCACTTCCCAAACCTCTCCTGGAGCTCATGGCATTGAAGGGCGACTCTGAGCCGGTGGGGGACGGGGCATCCTCAGAGGGGGAAGGCATGGGAGAGTCCTCCAGACTGGGCAATGTGGCCTTCAGAGCATCCAGCTTATGCTTCAAGCCACTGACGCGATTGGCGAAAGCTTTATACGCCTATGGGAAGCAATGAAGGGTTTGACAGAAGCACAATATGAGGATAGATAATAGAGCTGGAAAATATGGCAAAAAAATTGTTACATGTCAAATTTTTCAGGACATTTTTACTGATTCTCAATTTTTAACTAGTGAACTTGAAAATGTAACCTCAGCATGGTTTACGTAACTTAAACTTCTCTATTAACCCTTGAGATAAAGAAAATGATATTCCAAGTGCACCACATATGAAATGGTAAACAAATCACTTGTTAAATATCTTTGCAGAAAAGATTTGTCTTACACATATTTGTTCAGAAATAATATGTAGGAAAATCCTTAAAAATAAAAAATACAAATAATCAAGAGTTAAGGTAATTAAAATTCAAAATGATTGAAGGTTTAACATCAGTAGACCATTATTAACTATAAATGTGACCCTGGAGAACAAAAGCAATCATAAGTAGCACAGGTATATTTGTAGCAATATCCAACAAAACATTGTATGGGTCAAAATTTTCAATTTTTCTTTTATGCCAAAAAAGATACTGAATATAGGATATTGAGTAAATCTCATTTTCCAGCAAGATATTTTGTACATTTCCTATCGTAAATATATCAACACTTATTTTTATTTATTGGTAATATGCATTGGCAACTTAATTTGAACAACTTTAAAGGCATTTCTTTCTTTTTTTTACCCTCAGATTTTAGATTTTAAATTAGTTGTATCTAGAGCTGTAGTCAAGTCCGGCTTTGTCGAGTCCAAGTCAAGTCCAAGTCCAGGACTAGTCGAGACCGAGTCCAAAGAGGTTCGAGTCCAAGTCAAGTCCAAGTCCAAAAGTTTCGAGTCCAAGTCCAAGACCGAGTCCAAATGAAAGAAAAAAGGGTCCTCTTCAAGACCACATACTTAACTACTGATAATGTTTGTGATGCGAGAGAAAGCATATCTCCTATTCTAAGAAAATCATTTTACATTATTATTTGTAATGATCAAAAAGCATGTGTAAAGTAAAAACTCTGTAGGACAGGGGTCTCCAAACTACATCCTGGATGGCCAATGTCCTGAAAAGTTTAGCTCCAACTAGCCTTAAAACACCTGGAAGATTAGTGTGTCTAGTAAGAGCTTGATTAGGTTCAAGTGTGTATAATTAGGGTTAAAGCTAACAGGGGCGTTAAACAAGATCCTGGGCCCTATGCATAGGCGATCCTGATGGGCCCCCATGGCCCCCACCCATGAAAATATCCAGGTAAAAAATATATATTTCAGATTCATACTTTTCAAGGGCCCTCTCTTCCTTTGGGGCCTTGCTAATGAATACTGGTTTTACTCCCAGTCCGACCCTGGGAGCTAAACTTGGATAAACAAACAAAGTTTGGAACTGTAAGGTCAAATAATTTTTATGTACTTTATTTTTTGTTGACATTATATCTGTGGTCAAAAATGTATATGACTATGCCTAATTGGCACAGTGCACAGACACACGCAAAGCTCGGGATATGACAAATGCACGCAGCAAGGCTAGAATGGATACGTTTGGCTCTACTGGGCATGCACACATAAATACAGCGACATTTTTGTCATACTGTGCTAGTGCTTGCATAGACTAGTCGAGCTCTGTCGGAAACAATCGACTACTCCAGCATGCATTAACCATAATGCATACAGTGTTTGCAAGTACGACGTGAATTTTAAAATTACAATATTGCATGGATCTGTTACTATATGACCTTATCTATGTTGCATGTAAAAATAAAATATGTAATGTAATAATTAGGGTTGTGCCTGAAGCCGAATGCCTTATTCGGAATGGCACGGATAATGGCTTAAAAAACGAATAACGCTCAAGGAATAATTCTGCCTGAATACTCGGCTGAAGCTGACACAGTCTGGTGTTTGCTAGATAACAGGTGAGTCAGGGCATCAGCGCCAGAAGTGAATGAATGTAAACTTTATGAGTGAAAAGAGAGCAAATCAAACACCGCATTGTTGTCGCCTCTCTGTTTATCTCTCAGAAATCAGAGCGTTGCGAGAGTAATTTTACCTATAATAATACATCATAGCTACACGTTATATTATTTATATATATTTAAAAGGCAAATATTGAAAGCTTAGGCTACCATATGATACGAATGAATGGAATAAGCACAGCGCGCTCACCAATCAAACAGCCGCGCTGCGCGTCTCAGTCTCTCAAAAACCAAATCAGTTCTCTCTCAAGAGTAGGCTAATGATCAGCTTAGATACGGATACATTGTCTACTTGTCCTACATGTTTGCATCTTTACCTTTTGCTGGTTTGCGCAGCACACACACATCTGTTTAGTGAAGTTCATTAACATTAAGACTCGCTCAAAGTGTTCTGCGTAATGAGAATGTGTGCATTGAATGGATTCAGTCGTGTTCAAATGATCACTAAACGTTTGTCATGACATCTCTCTGCTTGCATGATAAATATTATTTTAGAAATTAATAATTATTTCAGTTTAACACGACATACTTGTTCAGTGATAACTACGAAAAAAATATATAAAAAGTCATAACAGTCTTATCAAGTAACTGTACGATCTTGTATCCGAATGCAGATAGGAAAAATTTTGTGATTGTTACAGATACAAATACTGGCTGTTACATGAAAATGTAAATATGTAATGTCATATATAAAGTTTTTAAAATTTACATATGTAATTGTTGCATAAGGCTATACATTAATACGCGTTTATTGATTAAAAAAAGGCTATCTAGGTGTAGACGTAAATAAAACACAATCTAACAGGTAGAAAATTAAATTAGAAACATCTAAACTTTTCAGGTCGCAGTAAGTGCACCACTGGTCATGCACATCCTTTCCCGGAACAATACTGAAAGCTAAGGCAAGATGGAGAAACAGATGATCATAGTTGTACAAGGATAGCCATTTTTTAAATGAATATATTAGCAGAGCTACTACAAGGGATGTTTAGTGCTGGAATTCCATTTATTCTTTGCTGAAACTTCTGCGTCATCATGAAGAGCGAGTCATGGTTGCCCAGCAACAGCAGACGCCACTGGAGCGCGAGCGCAGATTACAGAGTGCTTTGGAAATAAGGAGAGCGGCGCGCCTAGCGTTTTCCACACGTTTTCAGTCGCGACATCATGCAAATGTGGTTTTGTTTTGAAGGATAATTTTTTTTTTTTTTTTTTTTGCTGGACTCGGTCGAGACCAACTAGAAGACTTGGCGAGTCCAATGGCCAAGTCCGAGACAAGTCCAAGTGCAAATTCAACGAGTCCGAGACAAGTCCGAGACGACAGAAAAATGTCTCGAGTCCGGACTCGAGTCCAAGACCGGACTCGAGTACTACAGCCCTAGTTGTATCTATATCTATAACAAAGCATACATTAATGGAAAGCTTATTTATTCAGCTTCCAGATGATGGTATAAATCTCAATTTTAAAAAACATTGACCCTTATGACTGGTTTTGTGGTCTAGGATCACAAATGGTCTGTAAAAACAATGAACAACAGCTTTCAGCCGGTCACCATGATGCAAACATGAAATATCAGACATACAGTAGTAGTTCATTACAGGCTTTTAGTTCCATTGGTTTTTTTTCTATGTAAACATGGACATGTTTGATTGTTACAGCATTTCATGCATGAAACGGCAGCTAAAAGAGTTAAGTTAAAAGAAGTTCAAACCCCACTTTCTTGCATTTTTTTTTATTCCACTGCTCGCGTCACAATGAAACCTAGTGATATATATATTCTATTGTGGCCCTTCACAGAGCGGTTAATTACATGCGCCAAATTCTAGTTTTTGGTAATATTTCTATATAAAATTGTGATTGCTCAATTTCTAAAAATAATATCGTGGCAAAATATACAATTCTAATTAATACATAAAATCTGAAGAAAAAAAAAATCACCATCTAGACATCAGAGTTGACTCACATTGGCAACAATTTTGACCTCTTTGTACTGCATCTCATAAAAGATGTCTGCGTTTCCCAGCGCCTCCAGCAGAGGGGGTCCTGCTTTTATCTGGCCCTCCAGGAACGTCACTAATTCCTGCAGCTTTGTGCTTCCCTCGTCAAAGTCCTTCGAGAACTTATTCCCTCCGGATTTATCTAAGGATGTAAGTTGAGAGAGAGTTTGAAAAGCTGCTCTCCAAGCAGTTATATAGTGCTGTTTTTGGTAAATATTACATTACCTTTTAACCTTTTGAGGGCCTCTGTGCTGCAGACGTCCACTCTGAGAGCAGCTAGCTGCTTCTCTCTTAAATCAGTCTCGTCCAGAGAGTTCTTGTAAGACGTTAACCGCTCAACAAAATCATGTGGCTGACAAAGAGAAAATACAATAATTATTATTAGTGTAATAATAATAGGGAAAAGTTAAATTAAATCTGAAGACAATCATGACTTACTACAAACTCTGCAACAATTTTAGACTTTAGAGCAGTTTTAGGGTTGACTGGAGCTGCAGATAAAAAAAAAAAAAACAAGTTAACACATGGTCATGATATTATTAGTTTTTTTATTTTTTTACACAGTCACATAATGCAGGGGTTTTCAAACTGTGGGTCTGAACCCAGTTGGGGATCACAGAGTAGGACAAGGTTTCAATTTCCACATGTTAGCATAACAAAATTACAAAACTTCCCATTTTTTCATTGCCATATCATCACTATATACAGAAAAAGATGTGCCAAAAGTTCAAAAAATATTTAGAAGATAACGCTGAACATTTAACCAGTTTATAAGTAAATTTCTGTTTTAATAAGTTAATTTGTCATCTCAGTTTTTAGTGTTTATTTAAAATGAAACACAGTGTATTATTATTACTATTTTATTTATATATATTTTTTTACAATTATTTCACAATTATTTCTCAAAACTATTTTAGATAGTTGCTATATTAAACTTTTAAAGGGGTCATGTTATGTTGCTTAAAATAACATTATGTTGTTTATTTGGTGTACTTAAGTGTGTTTATGCAGTAAAAAAATAATAATAATATTTTCCCCATCATGTACATTGTTTCTCCTTTATGCTCCGCCTTCTGAAATGCATAGTTTTCTACAAAGCTCATCATTCTGAAAAGCGAGGTGTGCTCTGATTGGCCAGCTATCCTGTGCACTGCGATTGGCTGAATGCCTCAAACATGTGACGGAAATGTTACGTGTCCCGGTCAGAACACGGCGAGACAAAAACAATAAAACCCATTGCAAACGACCCATTTGGTGCATCCAGTCGGGCCATAATACTGTGTTTTTATGCTGCGCCGCATAAACATAAATCCATGTCTGCATTTGTGATAAGAGAAACGACAAACAACAAGATCTACTCTACACCATTGGTTCTCAATTCCAGTCCTTGCACCCCCCAGCTCTGCATATTTTGCATGTCTCTCTTTGTTAATACACCTGATTCAGATAATTAGCTCGTTAGAAGTGAGCTCCGTGTATGAACAGTGATGCTATTGACATGGTCCCTACACAGTGTTCATTGCACCCTACTCCCTGAGCAGAGGAAAACTGTTGAAGTTTACCTCACTTCCGAACATTCATTCATGGATTTGTGCTGCCAGTGTGACATCATATGCCTCTGTAAATAAATACAATTTAAATTCACGTCTCGCACACTTCAGTGCACTTACAACATATACTTTCTTTTCAAACTGGAATCCTGGCTGAATACACGGTGATGTCCACCTCGCAAGGCACTTACGTTTGAATAGAACAAACATCTGAAGCATAAGAGAACCATACAAAATGTGCAGAGCAAATCTCCCCACACAGTGAAGTAGAAATGGGGGTGTGTTTAAACTAGGCGTTTTAGGGGGGTTTGGTTGACTTAACTTTAATAAAGAATATCTCTTTGTGTTCGAGTCTTTCCAACTTCACAGATCTTCTTTATGCACCAAGAGCTTGTAACACTCCAAAGAGAAAGGAAAACTTGAAATCGCATCATACTTGTCTAGATGAGTCGTGGAATGGAAACGTTTGGGAACCTCTGACTCTCTAATTTATTGTATAGCCATTTGTTCTGATATGCACTTGTCATTAAAGGGGTGGTTGACTGCTTTTTTTCCCTATGCTTGATCGTGTTTATGGGGTGCAGTGTTATATTATAATGAGATTATTATAGCTACTGTAAAATAATGTAAAATAATGTAAGGGATCTTTGTTTTAGTGCGTTGTTAAGAGAAGAGCGCATCCACAACAGATCCAACAGATTCTGATTAGCACATCACTTAGTTCGAGTTCACATGTGCATTTGGTCTTGTTGTATGCATGTCCACAACACATGTGACTATTCGGGTTGTAGCACGGGTGCATTGCAAAATCGGAAATAGTCGAATGTCCTAATGTGTGTTAAATCCAATGGTTTTCATTTATTCCTTTAATGTTTGTCTTGTGGCCCAAACATAGTGAAAACAATTAGAAGAATCGTATTTTGTGTTGAACAGGTTGTTTTTGGAAATCAGTGCATAAAATAAAGCTGCTCTTTTGCTTTATGGATAAAGTTTTACTGAAGTGTAACAATTTTATTTAGGCTATAGGCCTATAATTCATTGCAGGCTATAATCGACCTGTTTTAGAATACATTTTTTAATCATTTAAACATTTTAAACAATTTAATTGAGGAGTAGCCTAATTGTAAAGTTAATAGCCTAATTTTTAGTTTCCCCACAGGCTGCGTGATGCTTTATGAAATTGTTGCGAAGCAAATTATTTGTAATATTAATGCAATAATAAAAGTAACTTAACAATAGCCAGAAAATAAAAAGTCTACATTAATTGGAAATGCCAAATACTCAATGATTTTGACAATATCTCTGGCTATAGTCCCTACATGATTGTCCTCAACACACTCCGCTACACCACTGTCCATGGCACGGTTTATAATTTTTTTTTTTTTTTTACACGTAATTTTGTCCAGTAACTTGTTGCCATTATTTAAGCATTATTTTATTTATTTGTAAGGCTGCTTTATGTTTGATTTATGTTGAAGTGTTTAATGCCTTTTAATGGTTGGAATTTTTTGGTAATCAGACTCTCAAAAAATTATGTTAAAATGTGGATTTAGATTTATCGTCCAAAATATCGGTTATTGGTTTGCATATTTAAGGAATTATCGGTCATCGTATCGGCCAAAATTTTCATGTCGGTGCATCCCTAATTACTAATTCATTATAAAAAGTTACTTTTTAAGCCCCTCCCTTGCATGATGATCTACCCCCCCTGAGGAGCCATGCCCCACACTTTAAAAACCCCTGAAGTAAATAATACATTTATGAACAATGTGAATGTTGTTCATTTTATAAGGTAATTTTAATCATATGCCTGTCTTTGCAGCAATGACATATACTGGAAGCGTACAACTCAGAAACTGACCAGGAGAAGACTGTTGCTCTTTCACTTTCTCCTTCTCTTTCTTCTGCAGACTGGCCTTGAGCTCAGAGATCAGCTCCTCCGGATAAATGTTCCTCTCCTGCCAAATACTGAAGATCCTGTCCACTGACTTACACACTTTTGCATCCCTACAAACACACACAGAGTTGGCACAGAATGTCACTAGTTCAGTACCAATCACACTCTAGCACAGACATGCATGGGATTCACTAACTTGACCAGCAGGGCGGCGTCTGGCAGCACCTCAGCGAAGGTGTTTCGGTAAATTATAGCGTTCTTCCTTTTGCAGTTCTGAATGACATCGTTAGCGAGGTAGAAGAGATTGAGCCTGTGATTGGCATCCGCTGCACAAAGAACAAAAGGGAAACGGAAAGATTTATTAGAGTGCAACAATGTAATGATACAAAGAGCTTACGTAAAGCAATTCAAATTTCAGGTAAATGATATTGTGCAGACAGACAGCTGATGATGTGAGATTAATATAAACAGAGAACCCATGAATGTAATATAAATCAACAGAAATCTTCAGAGACCACAACATCATTCCCTGAATTCATTCCTTTTTTGATACCCACAATGCACTCTGATTTCAAGTGCACATTTGGTGTATGCTTGCCAACACATTATTTCCAATACTGCAATATAAGTTGGCGAAACAAGTAAGCGACTTTTACAAGTGAAAGTGTAACTTTTTGCTTATTAAAGTGCATCTGTATGAAGATGTTCAAAACTAAAAGATTTTTCAACTGACATGGTAATTATTTTTTACCTGCATGTCGTAACTTTAATTATCAACTGAACACATCAGTGCCATAACTACCATAGATGTTAAGGTGGACAAGTCCCCCTAATAATTAGAAATGACCAAACTGTCCCTCCAATCGTTGATATTCTTTATGTTCTGGGCTTCACAATTTTGAATTGAAAATATGATAGCCTATCATTTTTGTGATTCATGTAATTCATAACTAAATGTGACAAGAATCTTATTTGGAATATGAATGAGAAGTGCATATGTGCATATTTTAATACACCACACTGTTCATACAGTTCAAATGGAACTGAAATTGTGTAAATATAAAAATGTATTTATATTCTAAATTCGAATATGTATTCGAATAGTTAAAAAAAAAAAACGAATTTTGAAGGTGAAAATTTATAATCGAATTAAAAAAAAAAAAAGTGTGGAAAAAAACGTCCGCGGTAATAGAGGCGTGGTTGTCTGCTTTGTGAGTGGGCGCGCTAGCGCCTGAGGGTTCAGGGACAGGTCTCAGGAGTCGCACTGTCTGGCACAGCATCACTGCTGAAAGTTGACGCGTCTTCATGGAAGATGCCAGCAAGTGCATAGCCCAACTCGACCGCAGCAGAGAAAGTGAGGTAAAATTGTTGACCCGCGAGATAAAAGTTGTATGCAAACTATTTATGATACAGTTAGCATACCATTCGACCACTAGCAACATGAGGTCACATCTCAAAAATGTGCACCCAAATGAGCATGGCATAATGTGTGGAACTCCAGCTAAACAGTCATGTCTTAACGTTACACTGCATCGCCCGGCGCAAGCTCTTTGTCTGCACGACATGAGGCCATAAAGGATAAATTAATTTCGTTCATTTGTAAGGACATGAGACCGATCAGTATCGTGGATGGGGCAGGCTTCGGGGAGTTCTGTCAAGCAATGGATCCGAGGTTTGATTATTTATCGTTTCATGTCAAGGAAAAGTTCCATGTTTACCACAGCACAGCTCGCTCAGAGAATTCAATGTCAGTTTTATATGCTGTAAAACTTCAATTAATATTAATAATATTTGTTTCAATCACTGAATGGAGCCTGCTATATTTGGGACAACAGTCGGGACCTTAAATTGCTTGCTTAAAAATTTGTTTGTTCATTTAAACCATTATGCGCAGAGAACGTGAGAGTGAGAGAGCTTGAGGTCTGCAGTCTTGGCCATTAGTTGATTTCCTTGTTTTTGTGTAGGTAATATGTCGTCATATATGTTTAAACTTAAATAGAATATCTATACAAGTAGTTATGTCTCTTTGTATTATTTTGTCCTGTTATTAACGTAATGCGCAACATGCGCAAACAGATGTTCAAATAGTTTGAATATTCGTGTATTTTTTTATATGGAATATTCGAACGTTATTTTTTAGCAATTTTGACAACCTATTATATCATGCTTTATCACACAAGCAGGAAGAGCAGTATTACACGAGTGATGAATTTGTTCCGAATATAACAAGTTTAAAGGAGTCATATGATGCAATAAAAGATATTTGTCATTTTTTTATATATCGGCATCGGCCGATATCCGTGTTTAGTAGCGCCAATTTAAAGTCAGGCACGTCGGCGGGCAGCCCCGTGTTTTTGGCATGGTGGAAAGTGCTGCTGCTGCCACTGCATGCGAAGCACCCCAAGCCCCAAGTTGTCAGCTCTTACAAACACTGCAGCGTGATTGAGGGCTCCGTTACTCCACCCCGCTCACAGACAGCACCGCGCTCGGAGAGACAGCTGTCCTGGAGCTGCCCAGAACGGTGAACCACATTTGTTCAGAAGCATAGTTTGATGCAGACAATAACCAATTTTCCATCCAACTCATTTGTATTTAGGGATGTCAGTATTTGATAATTTCCATGATCGATCGTCGTTTAAATTAACGATCAAGTAATAACCTTAATGCTGCAAAATGCGTCTGCAGCGGTATTATTATTATGTGCAAAAGCCACTTGGAAAAAAAGCTTTCTCAACCGAATTAAAGGGGAATAAAATGCTAGTAGCAGGACTGTAAAATGAATAGATGTTGATTATGATCATTTGATAAAATGAAGAGTGCGCCATACGTTTTAGTTCATGTTACTTTGTTCACTGTTTCCCGTCAAGGAGACCGCTGAATGCATCTCTTTAAATGGTTTTGTGGTGCTCGTTGTTGTATTTTAAAATAGTGCTGCAACAACGCGTCGACGTCATCGATTACAAAAATACGTTGACGTGCGTGAAATTGGTCGACGCGTCACACTGTTTGTTTACATCTCGCGTAATGGCATAATGTGAATGGAGAAAGTTGCATTCTATCACAAAAACAGAGACTATTGTTATCAAAAGTATGTGAATACTTTAAACACAAGACAAATAAAATGGCCCTTTGTTTGTTCCCTTTGTAAAACCGATATGGTGAACCACGGCAGCACAACTGCGATGCGCGAGCACCTCAGAGGAAAACATCTTGGCACTCTCCGGTTACGGTTTAACTGGTTACCGTGTGATCTGGTGACCAACTTCCTGGTTCAGGTCTGATATTCGTGCGCTTGCGGCATTCTGAAAAGTTTAGATGTTTTTAACTCGATGCGGTGCGGACGCGCCTGAAAAAAACTTTCATGACGTCTCAGACAACTGTAAATTTATGGCTACTGTGGTTTAATTATAAATGCTATCATAAGCTCATATTTACCGTAGTAAAATAATTTTCTTTGCCTCTAATTTATTTTATACTGTAAAAACTTCAACCACATAAGTTCAAAATGAATAAAGGTTGAAATATTATATTAGAAGTTGTACTTATTATTTTTTTTTTTTTTTTGCTAAAGTTATCCTAAGGATTCATTAGCTAATTTAAAAAAAGAACATTAGATTAATTATTTATTGTTATAAAAATAATCATTAGATTAGTCGACTAATCGAAAAAATAATCGTTAGATTAGTCGACAGAAAAAAATAGTCGTGAGTGCATGAGTGTGTGCCTGCGTGCGTGCATACGAGGACGAGCAAGCACGGGTTTGATTAGATGTATTTGGAGGTTATTGCTCAGGTCTCGTTCTGCGCATATCCAAATATCCACATTCGCAATGTATCTGAATGTTAAACTATAATATTTTTATTTTTTTCATGTAAACTAGACGGAAAAGATCATCCTCTTCACATGAGCAAAAACATCCTTGGCATAACAGGACAGTGGACCGGTATACTACGGTCTATTCAAACTGACCAGTGTAACCTTTTAAATGTTTGGTTGACTTTATTTTAATAATGAACAGACTGCGATATAAGTTTGAAATTAGAATGCACTTTAGATGTTCTGTGTCATCTATACTAAACACAAATGTTGCTGGTTGCTAGTGTGTTTGCAGCACTATATTTTATTTTTTGTATTTTACAGTTTAATTGATTTTATTTAAATTTATATTTAAGTTTACATTTATGTTCCAGCAAACTTGAAAAATTGATTGATTGACTTTCTGATTGACTTCTGTCAGTGCTCAATAAATGATGATAAGTTTAGAAATGTTGTGCATCCACTTATTATTAGTGTGACATTTAAGCATGCAAATGAAGGGGAAAACTTCAAGGTATCGACCCTAAAAATCGGCAGCACATCGGCCATCGGCTGACCCTGACCTCTAAACATCGGCATCAGCTATAGAAAAACCCATATCGGTCGATCTCTAGTTTATATTTATTGAGTTTAAACTAATGTCTATATGAAAGATTGTTACTGTTCTGAGATAAAAGACTAACAATGCTGAAAAAAAAAACTTGAGTATGAATTCAAAACAATGAACAAATGTTGTGTTTTTGGGTTGAACAGGCGCGGATCAGTAGCATCCTGTGTGAAAGCACAATGAGTCCGTGCTGCAGACTGCATATGCACTACAGGCGGAGTATGTGTGAAACAGGAAAAAAAACGTCATAAACTGGGAAACCGGCATAATTTAGAAAAAAACTGTGATATACATTTTTGTTCAAACCGCCCAGCACTACCTTCCAGTCAACTTTGCATTTAATATGCTCCGTTACAGCACTCTGACTGTAGATACTGTACAACAATGATTGTCTAATGAACTTTCGCAAAGTCAGCAGTCTTCCCCATTACTGTGATTTTAAGAACAAGAGATGCCAACAATGTATCCTGTAGGAATTGTCAATTACTGAAACTAATGAAATGTAAATAAAAAAAATAAAAAACTTTTGAAATGTTTTACTTTACATTTAATGAATCTAGAATATATCAAAGTTTCACTTTGAAATAAGTAACTGTGTATGTGTTCTCTTTGTGTTTTAAAGTTATTGTGTTATAAAGTGATGTGAAGTGTACTGTTAAGTACACTGATGTCAGGCTCACTTTGGTTAATAACGTTTATTGTTAAATTGTTAAATACCCTGCCTCCATTACATATTTCTGTCACATATTTTTAAGAGTTTGTTCACCACATTTGAGCTATCATTGCTAAAATGTGTTTATGTATATAATTTTGTTTATCTATACACTGTATTCAATATACACAAAGAATATCAGCCAATACATCGATATCAGAATTGTTTTACTCACTAATATCTTTATCTGACGCTATTTAAAATTAGAGGTAACCACAGCATTTTAATCACGATCCAAACAAAGATGCTGCATACATGCAACAGGAGAAGTTTTTAATCCAGGTTAGATTTTGTCATTTCAAAATCTGAAGCAAAAACAATGTTCTGTGACTGAAAATTTATCTGCATGAAACACACAGCAGATGCACATAATGAAAACACAAATTGCACCAGCGCAAAACCCTCTTTTAGTATCCTACTAACTAATGACATGCAGTGAAAAGCAATAAAAACGTGTTGATACAGTTATGTTAGCGGCTGATCTTTTTGCGTATGCATTTGTAGGAGTTTCAGATTAAACATTTATGGCAGGAGAATATTGAAATCCGGTGTCTATATTGATCTGAATTACTTAAAAAGTATCATCTGTCACGATCAATTATGTCAGTTCTCTGATAACAGTCACAATTACATTAATAATTCATGCACATTCTTTAAGAGACTAAAAAGTCCTGCTTGAATAAATATATTTTTCCAGTAAAAGGCCTTTTAGCATTTGTGCAAATGTCCCTCTTCAGGTCACAATGCCCGTGTCACTGCTGTCAAATCTTTGCTGATTTTATCAAGTAAATGTAATAACTAACTTCCAGATGAACACTTGGCTTCACTTGAATCATTTATGTAAGTATCTGCTGTATTCTTATGAAAATCTCACTGATTTGCATTACTAGTAAAAGCCTTTCATTTTCATTTTTTTGCCATATGGCCTAAGTATCAGCATTTACACTAACTTAAATATTTTTATACTATTTACATATTTCTGATTGACTTCTGTCAGTGCTCAATAAATGATGATAAGTTTAGAAATGTTGTGCATCCACTTATTATTAGCATTTACATTAACTTAAATATTTTTATACTATTTACATATTATTAAACTTGCATATAGTTTGAGTCTCTTAATAAAACAGAAATGTTTTTTTCTCCATATTCTCACGTCATCATATTATATGAGCAAAATGCCACATATGCAAACATTTTTTTACTTATTATTTGTACAAAGGTTCAAAAACTGAAGAAAAAAAAGACACTATTTCATGTCATGTGCTTTACGGGGTTACAGCTACACACAATTAAATATAACTTTTTATAGTAAAATATTTAATTTCATATTACTGGTCTTTTTGTGAAGGACTTCATTCATTTGTTCCTTTATTTAGTCATCTTGCAATTTTGCATGTTTGATTATAGATTACATGTTTCATAAGGTTTGGGTAACATATGTCCAGTACAACGGTCACGGTCACGATCCAATCAACAGTTGATGGATAAAATCAAGTCCCAAACTACATTTTGCCTGTTTCGATGTCCCAAATAATAACTTTAACACATTTATCCAGAAGTAAGCTCAGCTACATACCATCAGAAGAAACACACATTTAATCAAGTCATCAAATAGCATCACTTTAAAGACTCACACGACTGATTCCGTCTTTGTTTAACACACAGTTGCTGCTTAACTAACAGAAACATACTTAAAGTGTACCTTTGCCTGCTGCAATTAACAGCATCCTAAAACAGTGATGGTATAGATAGATAGATAGATAGATAGATAGATAGATAGATAGATAGATAGATAGATAGATAGATAATGCACAAGGCTCTGGGCCAAAAAATGGATGAACTTACAAAACATAATATCAACATGATTTAAGCTTCGGTGCAATGTGCAAACACTGACTGCAGTCAGAGAAATACAGTTATTTATATCAGATATAACCTCTTGCTTGGTTAGTTATGTACAAATGAAAGGTTGCAGTCTTCAGTTGTCAATGGTCATGACAATCAAACACAGAAGAGCCAGCAAGAAACGCTTTGCCAGGCCAGACATTCATACTATCCCTAGATGACCACTGACACACGGGACTAACTTATACAGCAGTGTCGTGACCATCTGTATCACTATCTGAGCTCCACTCTCACGCATTAACGAGTTTGCATCATATCGGTTCATGCACAAGGCTAAAAGAACAGCAAACTTTGTGTTTTAAATGCCAGGCCTGTGGAATGATCCTGCACTCAGCTCAACACACACCAGACCCTAACATTACACAAAGCATTTGGCACAACATGCATTGATTGTCATCGGAGCTAGGTGTGTATCCAGATCCGTCAGTTTGTGTGTGTGTGTGTTCATTAGCAATGTTAGCAACTCACATTTCCTCAGCCACTTCACCCAGCAGCGCACGACGAGGCTGTGGTGTTTCTTGTTGTCGATGCACCACGAGGATAATCCCTGGATGGACTCCATCGTGTTGGAGACTCCTTGAAATCGCCGGTCCATCGATGACTCCAAAGCGGCCGCCATCGTCCCTTCCCTCCCCGCAGCGCCGCATTTCACCGGCAGAGGGCGACAGTGCGCGGAATTTTCTTCTTCTTCTTCTTCTTCTTCTTCTTCTTCTTGTTCTTCTTCTTTTACTTTTTATGGCGGTTGGCAAACCAGCTTTAGGTGCATTTACCGCCACCTACTAGGGTGGAGTGTGGAGCATTGACGGTAATGAAAACTAACTAGAGAAAAAAAAGGTAACTAACCTAAGTGGTAATTCTTCAAATCCTATTAATTACCTCTGTATCTTTGATATACCTAATTAATCTCTGAAACAGTTCTATATCCACATCTTTATTTAAAATGTTCTGAAGTGAGATCTGATTTGTTTCTACATAAATTGATTCTGTAAGTTGTAATCTTTCCTTATCATATCCTTTACATCTTATTAAAATATGTTAAACTTTTTCAGGAAGATCACATTTTACACAAAGTCCAGACTCATGTTTACCTATTATAAATAAAGATTGGTTAAGTGCAGTGTGTCCAATTCTAAGGCGAGATATTATGCGGTCTTCCTTTCTATTCCCACAAATTTCCAACTGTTCTTTGAATATTTTATAAATGCCGTCCTTTATTCTCACCATCCCATTTAATTTGCCACATATCTTTTAATGCTTTTTTAATTAGCCCTTTTATTTTGTAATTTACTCTTGGACTATTAAATTCTATGTCTGGACGTTTTAATGTTTTTATCTGATCCACCACTTCATTACCTTCTATACCTATATGTGCAGGTATCCATACAATGTATATATATATATATATATATATATATATATATATATATATATATATATATATATATATATATATATATTTTTTTTTTTTTTTTTGATTTTTTTTTTTTTTTTTTGATTGTATTCTGAATAAAATTTGTAAAATGTCTGACAAAATGTCTTGTCTAGTTGAGGATTTTCCGCTCTTTAAACTTGACAGTGCTGAAAACGAGTCGAACATATTATTACTTCCGGTATATTAATGTCTTCAACCCACTGAAGAGCCAAAAATATGGCAACCATTTCTATGGTATAAACTGACAGATGAATAGATGTTCTTTTTGATATTCTATACCTGAACTTTGGAACATAAATTGCTTCTGCTGTGTGTCCTGTTTCAGGATCTTTAGATCCATCTGTATATATATATATATATATATATATGAGTTTCTGATATATATTTCTGATCTAAATATTTCTGTACTATTGAACTTTTAGATTCTTGTCTATTTTTATAATATATACTCACTAAAACCTGAAAGTCAACTACGGGCATTGGGAATAACCATGGAGGTGTTACTGGCAACACAACAGTATTGCAAACATCAAAATTACTTATTCCAATTTCATGTGCCTCATTACTTGCTTTCCATTCAAAACTATTTATATTTACATATTCATGTTCCCAACAGTTTTCTAATACTTTTTTGACTGGATGTATTTCCGAATGCCCTTTTACAGTAGTCCAGTATACCAGTTTCAGCTTCAACCTGCGAAGCTCCAGTGGCATCTCATTCATTTCAACCTGTAAAGCTGGTGCAGGAGAAGTTTTAAATGCTCCACAGCATAAATGCATGGATTAACATTTCTGCATTTGACATTGAGAGCATAGGCCGTAATTTAGATATATTTTTGAGATGGAAAAATGCAGTTTCACAAATGCTAGAAACGTGGCTTTCTAAGGAAAGATTGCGATCAAGTAGCACACCTAGGTTCCTAACAGATGACGAAGAATTGACAGAGCAACCATCAAGTCTTAGACAGTGTTCTAGGTTATTACAAGCAGAGTTTTTAGGTCCTATAATTAACACCTCTGTTTTTTTTTCAGAAATTGCAGTAAGAAATTACTTGTCATCCAGTTTTTTTATATCGACTATGCATTCCTTTAGTTTTTCAAATTGGTGTGTTTCCCCGGGCCGCGAATAAATATAGCTGAGTATCATCAACATAACAGTGAAAGCTAACACCATGTTTTCTGATGATATCTCCCAAGGGTAACATATAAAGCGTGAAGAGTAGCGGACCTAGTACTGAGCCTTGAGGTACTCCATACTGCACTTGTGATCCATATAATACATCTTCATTCATTGCTACGAACTGATGGTGGTCATATAAATAAAATTTAAACCATTATCCTTTGGTTCGCTTTATCAAACACATCATTAATCATTATATTAAAAAGAATTGGACTGCATACACTATCTTGTGGGGTGCCATTTTCTATTGTGTATGTGCTTGATGACTCTGACCCTATCCTGACCTCTGGTTCTACTCTTAAAAAATCTTGGATCCAATTGAACATTTTACCTCCAATTTCCATTTTATTCAACTTAACTAAAAATCCTTCTTTCCACAGCATGTCATAAGCCTTCTCTATATCAAAAAAAAGGTTGCCAAAACAGATTCTTTGTTAACTTGTTAAATGGCCCTTTAAACTGGTTATTTTTGAAAACTAGTAGGCCTGTGCCACACTTTGCACTTAGGGAGGCATCACCCATTCAAATATGCCCCCTCGGATTTCTGAGCTAAGTGGGGTTTGAAAAGGACAAAACATATCAGGATAATATTTTCTATATTTGATACAATCACACCGGCGTGATTAGAACGTTCAGTGCGGCACAACATCAGCTGCTACATTCAAATCTGCATTCGCAGGCTGGCGCTGCGCATAATAACCAATCACACAAGATTCTGTTGAGCTTGTGAATGCAATGGCCAATCAGAGACGTTCAGATGAGTCATCGCTGAAACACTGTATTTTGTTCACTGAATTCTCTCATCGGAAACAACAAAGTGAAGATGTGTGTACAAGATATTCTTTTCACGTTGTAAAGAGCTTCAGTGATTTTAATGGTTTTGAGAGTGCTTTAAATGTTCTTTAATCGTGTAAATGTTCTTTGCTTTTTTCTGTACTATGAAAGCGTTATAATTAATAAATTGCAATGTTTTTATTAAATTGACATTAAATACAAAGCCTTATTTTTTTCTGTACTGATTGTGATTAAATAACTGTCCTACTCTCAATTTAACATCAGTAAATGCAGAAAAAACTATGTATTGTATTTCTGATTTAAAAGCATCGTATTCAAACATATTTATTTAAAATCTCATGAAATCTTTGTATTGAATGTAACACCAATTTGTAAAAATGTTAAATAAAATAAAACATATATACATTTTTTAAAACAGTTTCAGTATCAATGTATCAATCTGTATCAGTCACAGCCAATACATAATTTCCTAGAAAAATACAGTAAAATTATGTAATTATGAATGCAATAATTATTAGAACACACTTTTTTTTTTAGTTTAAAATGTGTAGTTTGTTGGAATTCGAAAATGTAAATAGTAATGTGTTTCAACATTAAATATATTTTACATATAACACATGCTACTATATTTAGCATTAGTTTTAGCAACAAAATGTATCATGCCTTTAATAATCTCCTGGTAAAGGAAAAAAAAAAAAAACTCACCTTTGCTTGTGGCTACTGAAAACCATTGACCAGCAATAGATCTTTTTGAGGTTTTCTTCAAAGAACTTAAACAATTTGTAAATAATTAAAGCTTTAAAGCTCGGCTGTCGCAAGACCAACAGCGAGACACACGAGGGCAGCAAACGATTCTCAGTGAAAGAAAGCAGTGTACAAAATGATCACAGCTGTCTGTCCCTGCACACTGATTCTGAGTGTTAACAACGTGTTTTAACATTCATATACCAATACAGGCCCTTTTAAATAAAGTTTTTAATTCTAATTTGCATCCAGTTTCAATATCATTCTTTAATGGTGTGAATGCATGCCTTTATGTTATACTGTGGCAAGTTTGATCCAGTAAAACTCAACGAAATCCACACGTGGCACTGAAATAAAATGCTCTCAATTCGCTTTATGACCATGCCAGCATTTAATCAACAACAACGATGCTCCATTAATCTTTCAAAAAATGCTTTTGGAGACAAGCCTTTATTTAAGAAGAAAAACCTTTTCTCTCTCTCTCTCTCTCTCTCTCTCTCTCTCTCTCTCTCTCTCTCTCTCTCTCTCTCTCTCTCCATGTAGCCTAATTATGGATGTAAACAGCCCAAAGCAAAGAAATCAATTAACAACAGTGAGTGGTTTTCTCTTTTTTTTTTTGCTAGTATTTGATTACTATTAATGTCCCCTTCACAGAACATGCACACAATGCCTACACCTGTATAGAGCAGCCAGCAGGTCTCACTTTGAGTTTAGGACAGAGATGTTGTGACACCATCAACAAGTTGTTTATTATCAATGTGCAAATTGTAAAAAGCAACAAAAAAACAAACAAACATGAATAATAATAAAATATATATATATATATATATATATATATATATATATATATATATATATATATATATATATATATATAGCCTACCAACCAAATCCCTCTTTGGAATATTTGAGGCCAGCGCATAACTGCGACCGAGTATAACCACAAAAATACTTCACTACACTACGAGAAGCATCAACCTGAACTTAATTTTGATTTAAAAATTCAACATTCTAGGAACGTTGATATGTAACATTCCAAGAACATAAAAAGGTCCAGTTTCCATATTAGTGTAATGTTATTTTAAGGTTAGTAAAATGTTCCTGCAACATTCTCTCAGTCATTCAAACACCTGTTGTGATCAAGCAAGAAAGAAAGAGAAATAAGAACAAAACTACTACTTTCTTCAGCCACAGTCTTAGGTGAACTGAAGATAAAGACTTTAAATCTCTCAAGATCTGAATAAACAACTCCACAAACAGCATTACCAGCTTCACTTGTAGTAATACTAACCAGAATGATTTTATTTCTGTCATGCATCTACAGAAGTTCTTATTGAGAATTCACAGAGGTTAAGATGTTGATGTCTTAATTAAAATATTTTTTTTTTAGATCACCATCATAGAGATTAGAGTGTGCTTCAGTTGTGCTCTAGACCCTCAACATTTGCTGCAAACACTATTTTCTGCAGTTGCAGTTGTTTTCAGAAAACATTTCTGCATATATAAATCAGATCAACAAGTCTGTTTTAATAACTACCAACTGACTGCACTAATATGGTTTAAATGACTAACTGATATAAAAATAAATAATTTGAAACACTATTGTGGTTCATACACTGATGTTTAACAGTGAATAAATATTGTTTCTGCTAACTTTTTGTTAAAAACATGTTTTAGATTGTTTATACACTCACAGACATCAACATTTGGCGTATTAAACACAACAATGGTGACATGTTTCATGCCAGCATACAAAACATGTTCATGGCTCCCAGCATGCATTGCTGCAATTTTTTTTTTTTCCGGGATTGTCACCACTGTTGAGGATTGTACAACAGCAATACAAAATACAACATTTTATTGTATTAATGCTACTGTAATCACAGCAACATTGCTGTATAAACACAGAATTGTATTTTATTAAATCAATAGTATATTTCTTGTATATTGTTTGCTGTAAATTTACGGCAATAAGTTGCCAGGAGTTTCCTGTAAAAATACAATAACTTTTTAACAGTGTAGTTAACAGATTTGTAATCAAATCTTTGCATAGCTGGAAACCCTGGTAACTAATAATGCCTTGGATAAAAACAGTTAATCGAAAACAAATAAAGCACATAAAACGCAAATATGAAATAAAGGAGTAATGGAATAAGCATGTGACCTGAACTCCTGAAACACTGGTGTCTCATATTTTAAAGCGGTCAGGGTAGCACTTTATTTTACAGTCCTGTTCTTCATGTACATATTATGTACTTATTATATTAATTACAATAACTATGTAATAACTAAGTAGCCTACTTACCCTGAACCTACCCCTAAACCTAACCTTACCCCAGGTAGTTACCTTGTGTTACCAGAACTTTCTTAGATAAATACACTGTAAGTACACATACTGTAAAATAAAGTGCAACCGCAGTCAGTACAATTTGTGAAAGAAGTCAGTTAAATCTTTATTTGTGTGAAAATATTCCTATGTAACTCCCTTTTCTGGTTACTCCCCAACACTGTGTGTAACAGGAATACTCTCCCAGATCCATATGATGTTGTTCAGTTCCACATTAACGTAATGCTCAGTGGAAACACATTGGATTGAACTATTACCAAACATCCTCTGTGTCTGATGACGGACCCAGAACGGTTGGTGAGATCATCTTCACGATGGCCAGAATGAGCAGATCACAGCTGACCAGCTATAAATCAGCTCTGCCTCTCTCTCTCATTCAGATCCTCTTCTCTCTGCTGCTTGATCTGTCCTTGTGTCCATACTGTTACTATACTGTACTGTTGTGTTGTGTGTGATGCTGTTACAGAAACTCCTTCAGTTCTAGTCCTGGATCTGATTCCCAAAGGAGGAATAGTTCACTGAGCTCATCTCGTTTTCTTACTGTCTATCTGAGTGCATATTATTATTATGCAACAAAAGAACGAGAAATACAAATACAAAGACAGAATAAGACCAAATACAATGAGGGTTACATACATTAATCCAAAGCATATGTTAGCTTATGATAATCACACCATGAAAGAGTCTTACATTCAATAAAATTATTAGTTTCCTAAAGGGGTCATATGACATTGCTAAAAAGAACATTATTTTGTGTATTTGGTGTAATGCAATGTGTTTATGTGGTTTAAGGTTAAAAATACACATTATTTTCCACATAATGTATATTATTGTTTCTCCTCTATGCCCCGCCTTCTGAAATGCATCTGAAAAGTGAGGTGCTCTGATTGGCCAGATATCCAGTGTGTTGTGATTGGCCGAATATCCCAGCACGATGAGACAAAAACAATACAATTTCTAGTTGTGTCCTCTTTGGGAAGGACAAACAAAGTAGCTTCACTTTCACAATAAAACAGTGTCTCCATGACATGACGGAAGCAACAATACTACAGCGAGAATAAAAGTCACGTCTTCTTTCTTTGTATGAATGTTTGGCTGGTGTTATACAAGTCTCCCCACATCGTGACCGAGACATGTGGGGGGTGTTTAAATGAGGTGTTTTAGGGGGGTGTGATTGACTCTTAACTTTAAAGAAATATATTTTATTTAAAGCTTTAATCTTTGAAACTTTACTGATATCCTTTATGCACCAAGAGCTTGTAACACTCCAAAGAGAAAGGAAAACTTGTAATCACACCATATGACCATTAAAGAGTTGAGATATAGATATATATATATATATATATATATATATATATATATATATATATATATATATATATATATACACACACACACACACACACAAACACACACACACACACACTTTTCTTAAAAGAAAGAAAAAAATGTTTTCTTTGGAAATATACATTTATGAATGTAAAATTAGGCAAGAGATAGCACTACATTAAGAATACATTTAAAGTGAGAAGGGTCTAGATTAAAGGTTTAACCAAAAACAAACAAAAAAACGTTCGGACAAAAATATTTTTGAGTATATTTTGATATTCCACTTTAGACATTCTCCTAACGATAAGTTACTTTTAATAGAATAATAACACATTTTTCTTGTAGAAGTCAAAAATCTTCCCATTCTATATCACTATTTATATTATCCAAAAAACTTACACAAGCAGGTAAAGAAATCTGAGATCTATTAATAATTGAACGAATGTCTTTGTTTGACATGGTATTGGAGTAAGTGCATATTAATGTACACAATTTAGTTTCCTGTTTTTGAAGTACCTTTTTCTGTCTTCCTTTGCAGCATTCAGCTGGACCCCCATTTGTCCTACTTTTAAGATAATCATTATGTAACACTTTATGCAATTGCATACAATTAATTGTTTAAATATGCAATGTTTAAGTTACTATGAAGTGACACATTTCAGACACAATATGTCAGTACCAAGTGTTTTTGCTCTATTCCGTTATAAAAACCAAATTAAATATACACCTCTCCAATTCACTGTGTAGTGTTTTGTTCCTGAATAATTCAGCATTTTTTGACCAGATCAACTGAGTCAGTGATTCAATGGCCCATTCACTTGCTTTTTCCTGAATTATTCAGCTGTTCTGAACAAATTGGTTGAATTAATAATTCAGTTATTCATTGGGACAGTGATTTCCCATCAGCTGGCAGTTTTAGTTTCATATTTAAAGTATAGGTAATACTTTAGAATAGGTAACAGATATTAGTTGCTTATTAGAATGCATATTACTAGATTATTAGCCATGTAATAGTGCTAATTAAGAACATATTAATGCCTTATTCTACTTGACCTTATTCTACATCCCTAATCTTACCCAATACCTAAACCTAACAACTACCTTACTAACTATTAATAAGCAGCAAATTAAGAATTTATTGAGAAAAATGTCATAGTTAATAGTTAATAAAGGGTTACCAAAGTATAATTTCATTTTCCCCCAACACTGCATATTTCTATATTTTAAAGGTTTTATATTTAAAATGTTAGTCATATATTAAGCCATTGTAAGGCCAGTGTAAATGCATTCATGACACCTCTGAGCTACATTAAACAGTTTGTGTAAATGCACCTAAATGCTGCTTCTGTGCCATATCTGATTGCATTCTTTGCAGTGAATGGGTGCCATAAGAAAGAGAATTCAAACAGCTGATAAAAATCACATTGATGAGACACTGATGCAATGCTACATTTCTACCAATCTGATGAAGAAACAAGCTCAGCTACATCTCAGATGGCCTAATTTTCAACCATTCCTTTTAATAAGGTTTATTTAAGGGTGCACAGAGTTTGAATATTTGTGTTTTGTAAAGGCTTTCCACCATTACTACAGAGTCAGTCAGAGCCGATGCTGATGATTTGATCAATACAGCATCGCAGCAACAATAAAGACCATCGTGTAATTATTAAGTGTAAATATCAGACTGTTTTCATCTGGTTTATTGCTTGCGATAGCAGCATTTGTTCTTGCCTCACCAGCTCCACATACAGAATTGCTTCAATAACACTCAGAACATTCATCTAAAAGACTCTAACAAAACATGGTTTAAGTCTTACCGAATGCCATGAGACATTAATAACATGAAGTGATCTATGTGTTTTCTGTTAAAGTCTTCACAGAGCTGTATGTAAGAAGCCAGTGAAAAGCTCACAAGTCATATTAATTCCTGAACGTGCTCCAGCGGCCTCGTCTGACTCCATCTGGAAACAATAGCACATGAAGAAGAAGAAAAAGCTCTGACTCAGCGTCAGCAATCTGCATATCTGCTTCCTACATCCAAGACAGAAAGACAACACAGCCTGTAATGTGATGGCAATGTGACATGCATCATGTTCAATAAGAACTGCCATTTAAAACAAACCCTGCATCCACTCTTCAGTATAACGATTACATCCATCTACTGCTGCTGTACTACAAATGCAAATACTGTAAAAGATGGAAGTCATTTGTGCGACGCAGCTCTCTTCAAACCCCACATGTGCCGCATCTCTCCATCAGACCAAAGACAGATTTACAGTTCTTGGCGGTCGAGCTGTTGCTAAAATCGTCGTGCGAAGAGAGCTGACGTTGTTAAACGTGACACTTCTTACAGATCATTAAACTAGTTTAATTGGCATTTTGTTTTCCTCCAAAATAATGAAACCCAAACACATAACAGTGCTGTGAAGGCATAATTAAACACAAAAATAACCAATCGTGCAACTATACCCGAAGATGAACAGGAACATAAAAAACGTATGTTACAGCAAAAGAGCATTCTGGTATACTGCAGTATTGTTAATAAATAAGAGAATGAATATCAATCATACAAAAGCGCTGAATCATTGTCATGTTAATTAGAAAACCTGTTAAGCAACAGCTGCTCGGCTGCCATTAATATCAACATATAGCACCAAACATGACTGTAGCTCTACTACCTGACGCCATATTCTCCACAGTGAGATGCATTGAGCCCATGTTCATGGAAAAACACAACACATGTCCATGCATCTGGACACATGGATTTAGTCTAGCCTATATCCAGAGCCACACTCTGTGAAACACTGTGAAAGGAGTCTTTGCACTCTCGCTGACATGCTGTCGCCTCCAGAGGGCTTCGGCGATGATGTCATTTCCTGAAGAGAGCGGCACACTGACAGTCTCGCTGGCAGTGTCATTCTCCAGACCAGTCGCTCTGAGTCTTTAGTATTGTCTTTGTGTTCAGTATGAGGGCATGGCTCCGCTCCATCCAGGGCTCAGAAGTCAAACATCTCGAGAAGTTCTTATGGGTTCGTGTGCGAGCAGGACTTGCAGCATTGCTTCCCGTAGAACTTGTGGTTGCAAACGCCATGCTGCGGCACCAGATAACACCAGCTGAAATTATCCTTACAGACCAAATCTGCACAGAGAAACACCGATGTTACACAGAAGTATGGGATACATGTCTGTCACACTTCAGCTTACTAATAGTCAGTAAGGCAGTTGTTAGGTTTAGTCTGTTGTGAGAGTAGTTTGTGATATTCAGTTCAGGAACGAATCATTCGATGTAACCGGATCTTTTTGAACCAGTTCACCAAATCGAACTGAATCATTTTAAATGTTTCGCGTCTCCAATACACATTAATCCACAAATGACTTAAGCTGTTAACTTTTTTTAATGTGGCTGACAATCCCTCTGAGTTCAAACAAACCAATATCCCGGAGTAATTCATTTACTCAAACAGTAAACTGACTGAACTGCTGTGAAGAGAGAACTGAAGATGAACACAGAGCCGAGCCAGATAACGAACAATAGACTGACTCGTTCACGAGTGAAGAACCGGTTGCATCGGTGTTCGGATCACCAGTAGTTCTTTCGGACAGTTCGATTCAATAAACCAGTTGAAGAAAACGGTTCACTGGTTCTTTTGCGCTCGACGTAATGGCGTCATTGGCGATGATTGGCCTTGAAGGGGGAAGTCGTGGCCTAATGGTTAGAGGGTTGGACTCCCAATCGAAGGGTTGTGGGTTCTAGTCTCGGGCCGGACGGAATTGTGGGTGGGGGGAGTGCATGTACAGCTCTCTCTCCACCTTCAATACCACGACTTAGGTGCCCTTGAGCAAGGCACTGAACCCCCAACTGCTCCCCGGGCGCTGCAGCATAAATGGCTGCCCACTGCTCCGGGTGTGTGCTCACAGTGTGTGTGTCTGTGTGTTCACTGCTCTGTGTGTGTGCATTTCGGATGGGTTAAATGCAGAGCACAAATTCTGAGTATGGGTCACCATACTTGGCTGAATGTCACTTCACTTAATGGTTAATGGTTGATTCAAGCCTTCGGTTTACCCGCGCTCATAACACTAGCACAGAATCAATCACCAAAAGAATCAGTTCAGTTCAGACGCTCTGTGTGTCGGTCTGCTTCACGCTGAATCACACATGCGCAGTATCATCAGCTCCTCGGTTCACGAATCGGGCGCGTCTGACTGAAACGGTTCTTGACTCGAGTCAGTCTGTTGTTTGTTATCTGGCTCGGCTCGATGTTCATCTTCAGTTCTCTCTTCACAGCAGTTCAGTCAGTGTACTGTTTGAGTAAATGAATTACTCCGGGATATTGGTTTGTTTGAACTCAGAGGGATTGTCAGCCACATTAAAAAAAGTTAACAGCTTAAGTCATTTGTGGATTAATGCGTATTGGAGATGTGAAACATTTAAAATGATTCAGTTCGATTTGGTGAACTGGTTCAAAAAGATTCGGGTTACATCGAATGATTAGTTCTCGAACCGGATATCACAAACTGCTTTGTTTTGAACTCTCTCACAACAGACACGGAAGAGAAGACAATACTGAATAAAGTCGTAGTTTTTGCTATTTGTGGACCAAAATGTATTTTCGATGCTTCAAAATATTCTAACGGACCCTCTGATGTCACATGGACTACTTTGATGATGTTTTTCTTACCTTTCTGGACATGGACAGTAGAGCTGAAGATCTTTGCCCGAACCCGTCGGGACCCGATGGGTTCGGTCGGTTTCGGGCTTAATTTCTATCATCTTATGCGGGCTCGGGCCGGGCTCGGGCTTGCGCTCCGGTTTGCGAGGTAAACGAGCAGTCATGTGATGTGTTTCGATTAGCAAGAGAAAGATGTGAAAATGCATGCTGAGCAGGTGTAAAGGAGGCTTGCCTCTGGTGATTACGTTTTGGTTGCACCAGCAACTAAAGCAAACTCTGAGGTGTGGAAAAGTTTTGACCTTGTTTATAATGAGAATAATGAGTGAATAATGACGCACCATCAGTGAGCGCAGGAACGCGCTGAAGACATCTACAGTGGATTCAATCATTTTCCTCCACATAAACATGTAAACCTAGCCTAATCTCTGTGAGTAAAGGTTTTTCAAATGATAACTAAATATTCATTGAGTCTTAAATGCATAATATTGACAGAGTATTTACGCTAATGTTGGCATTATTCTTTTATTAAATAAAGCAAATCCGGCGGAGCCTTTATCTTAATTTCGTTATTGCCAAATACCCATCTTAATTGAAAATTTATCTTAATTTAATGTTTTTTTTAAATGACTAGTTTTTATTGGTGCGTTGGTCTATTTATAGGTTAAATGAGCCTATGTCTAGAATGCTGAGATGTTACGATGTGACACAGGACTTTTTTTATTTCTTTATTCCAACTTCCAAGTGGTCTAGTCTATGTTAGTTATGAGTAAATTATGTTAAAACATGAATAAATTGCTCATTGTTGGCAGAAGGCAAAAGAGCTGTGTGCGTGCGCACATTTGAATAATGTCGGGCTGTAAACGGGTTCGGGCTTTAAAAAAGCTGTCAATAAAAAAAAAAAAAAACTTGTCGGGCTCGGGCCGAAACCTGTCTGGCTCGGGTCCTGTCGGGCCTAACTTTTAAGGCCTGATTACAGCTCTAATGGACAGTAGACCGTACACACAGCTTCAACGGAGGGACTGAGAGCTCTCGGACTAAATCTAAAATATCTTAAACTGTGTTCTGAAGATAAAAGGAGGTCTTACATGTTTGGAACGACATGAGGGTTATGAGTTATTAATGACATAATTTTGATTATTGGGTGAACTAACCCTTTAATATGTGCTTTATAAAGACAAATAAACAGCCAATATCCAAGTAATACGCATGCTAACGAGCAAACAGTTAGAACCCAGGAGAATTGGTCTCTAAATTAAAGTGTTACCAACAAGGGCTTTGTGCATTTTGACCATTTCATTTCAACTGATTTGTAAATCACAATAAATAATAAATAAAAATAAATAATTTTTATATTTAACTTTAATTCATTTTCATTATAGTTTTAGCAATTTTAGTACTTATAGGCGTAGTACTTATTTTTAGCTTAATCTCCAAGGGATTTATTTTTCAATTAAGTTTTTATGGTATTTTTGATCTAATTTTTTATTTCAGATTTCAACCATATACAGTATGTGTGTGTGTGTGTGTGTGTGTTTGTGTGTGTGTGTGTGTGTGTGTGTGTGTTTGTGTGTGTGTGTGTGTGTGTGTGACCCTGGAGCACCAAAGCAGTCTTAAGTCTCTGGGGTATATTTGTAGCAATAGCCAAAATATTGTATGGATCAAAATTATTTTTCTCTGATTACATAACCAGTATTATGTCATCATATCATGTCCCAGCTCACGACAGACCTTTCTTCTGTGGCTGAGGGCAGAATGCAGTGTTGCAGGCCTGGGACATCACAGGCTTCATCTGGGGGACACAGCCAGAGGAGGGACGTCCGTGAAGGAGACACTGCACGGAGCGCACCTGAACACCTCCTCCACACGACACCGTGCACTGCAGACCAACACAAAACATTAGGGATGTAACCATATCATCAATATCGCCATAGCAAAACTCTCTCCGTATTATCATGGTCACATTACGACATGAAACGATAGGTCTTCCGGGCAAAAAGAGTGGTTTTGCATTTTTGTAAGGATGTTTTCACTGAATTTTGAGTTTTCTGTCAAAATAAAAGCTCTACTGCCATTTCCATCAAAATAAAAGCATGAAAGGGCATTATGAATTCCTGACAGCTAGCAGTTTAAAGCCAAACCAAATTCAAAATATCTTTCAAGTGTAGAAATCAGGAAAGAAGTATTGTAATTTTTCTACAGAAGTGTAAAGCAAGTGAAATTAACTGCTGGGAGTACATGTGAGACCACACTCAAGAGTGTGAAAGTGTTAAAATAGGAGTGTTAAATTAACACTGAAGCAGATTTAAAGTTAATGAGGTAATTAAGTGATTAATTGAGTGATGATTGACCATTATTGACGAGACCTGATGTTAACATGCAGAATCAACAAAGATGAAAATCACAACTATGTCACCATTATAGTGGTCAGTGTTTGGTTTAATTGTGCTCTTGAGCCTTAGATTTTAAAAGTCAGATTTGGTTTGGCTGTTACAACTGAATTGTAACAAATAGACAAGAAAAAATCAAAACATGGGCATTTGACCTGAATCACCAAACCCATCTAAAGTCTAAATGGATTTGATTGACCTCATTGAGTATAACAACCCTGTGATTGTACAGTTCCCGCTAATTAAAAGTATTTCTTGAAAGTTGTTCTGATAATAAAAAAAAAAAGCTTGTTTTAGGCACACACACATACATCACAAATTAGTGTAGGAATCTCAACAACGGTTACAAACAGTATATTCAGAAAAAACAGATCAACTCTACTAAAAGTTTCACAGGTTGATTCTTGATGTTTGCATGTCTAAAGAAAGACTCTTTTGAAAGATTTTTGAACAAACAACTTTTAAGAAATTCCTCAGATTGTATCTAAAATGCTGGAAATACATTGTTGAAGAATCACAGTGCTGCAATAATCAACAATGTAACTTTAACTCAGTAATTCAGGAAAAACAATACTCTTTGCTTGTCCATCAGTTTTATAACTCAGTTATAACAGGCAATTAAAATCTGACTTTAACATTTTAGGGGTCAAGAGCCCAACTAAACCAAACACTGACCACTATAATGGTGACCTAAAAATAGTGATTTTAATCTTTGTTGATTCTGCATGTTAACATCAGGTCTTGTCAATAATGGCCAATCATCACTCAATTAATCACTTAATTATCTAATTAACTTTAAATCTGCTTCAATTAATTCAATTAATTTAACACTCCTATTTTAACACTTTCACACTCTTGAGTGTTGTCTCACACGTACTCCCAGATGAGTTCATTTCACTCAGATTTTTTTGCTTTGTGAAATATTAATTTCATTTATTTTACAGTGCAATTGTTTTGTAATATTTGGCTATTACCAGGGCCACTAATGGCCAAATGGGTGCCCTAAGCAGGACTGCATTGTTGTGCCCCCTTCCTCAAATATGATGATGAAAAAAAAAAAAAACCTACTTGGGGGTGAAAATAGAACTTTAATCAAATAAAAAAGTAAATTAATAAATGTTATTATTTAAAAATTACAATTGTAGCTCTTGACATTTACCTTTGGCTATAACTTTATTATGACTCTAATTTATTTTATAGTTTCAAACATTCAGAAATCATGCAAAATAAAATTAAACAGTTTTACTATAATAAAACCATGGTTTATTCTTGTAAGGGTTGTGATATGTGAAGTTTTTTTTTTTTTTTTTTTTTTTTTTAAGAAATTATAAAGGCTGTGTCATCTATAGCAAAAGGTGGCCAAACCTGAAAGATTAAGTAAATATTTGAATGAAATGTTTGGTCAGTAGCCTAAACAAGGATTTGATTGTCCTGTAAGTGTAACAGCAGCAATCACATGGCATTTGGCTCCCTATTTGCCTACATTATGCATTTTATTTATTTTTGTTATTTTTAACCAATCATTATTGCCTCGTATTTTTATATAATGCATTTTAAAGACTATTGATGGCTAAGGTCTGTTTTTATAGCAACAACAACAAAGCAAAAAAATACAGAATATTAATACTTATTTGTAAATTATTATTTGAAGTAACAAAGCCATGGTTAATTTGCAGTTACCATGGCTACAAGAACAATGATTTGGGGTGTTATAGTTAAAACCATGGGTCATTTTTGTAAGGGAACCTGAAAAAACAAAAACAAACAAACAAAAACCCTTCCCCAGGAATGTGCCTGAAAGTGATAAACGGGCCTTGTTATCACCTAAATGATTTATAATTTATTTTAAATAAATATAAAAAATTTATAAGGTGTGCATTTTAGCCGACATCTAAATGGACACATTACAAATGTTTTATGACTGCAAGTATTTCTCATCAAATGATATTGAGCTTCATATTTGCTTTTGAGCCCATGTGAAAAAGTAGCATAATTTACATATGATTTACAGTTTTAATAAATATCAAACATTCAATTCAATTGTGCATTATAGCTGTCACCTAGATTAACAATTACAGTTGATTTTATGACCGTAAGTCATTCTCCTCAAATGCTACTTACGATAAAAAAGTGTATACCAATATCACATGTAACTTTAGACATGGTCCCTAAATTTGAGACTCTTTTTCAACCTGTAAGTGTTTTTTATTTTGAGACTCTTTATACCTTTGTTTTTACTTTCTTTAGTTGTCTTTTCTCTGCGCCAGATTGCTGATGTCCCTTACTTGGGCATAGATGTCCATCCATCAATTATGAACATTTAGCCGCAAACATGAGGTGCGAGCGGTCACGAGCACGGATGGGAAAATGGAGCATGTTTTTTTTTCACTGTCCCTACGCAGACAGTGTACTGGCTATTACTGTCATTGTTGTTATGTTGAATGTAATGAAGACTGAGACAGTTAAGCAAGTTAATTCACTTACTTTTCTCTGACTCAAGTTAATATCATGGGTCAGAGTTTTTAATTTTGAACTCTCAAAGTGCATTAGATGGAATAATTTAACTTTAAAATGTACAACATTAACCCCCCCATCCCCCTCAACACAACATCAAGTTCCTTTGCTTTCTGCAGAGCTCATGGCCGAGGGAAGACCTGCCTGAGACCACGGGGAGGAGTACCAGTCCACTCTGCTCTGAGGACAGTCTGACAGGACACAGGTTCTCTGGAGATCCATGGAGGGTTTGGGCACATGCTGACACTTTCTGGCTGACAATTCTCTGTATTTTCCTGCGACATCCTTCTCTGCGCACTTCACAACACGCAGCTGAAGGCCCTTACCACAGGACACTGAACACTGAAGAGAGACAGAGAGAACATCACAGCCCTCGGTCAGCTCAAACACACGTCTGTGCATCAGAAAATGTGCTTAAGATCATGGGCTCAATTTTCTGAAAATGCATGAATTTATATATATAATGAATGCAGTGGCAGTTAAGCATCTGCCAAATAGCATTTACACATTTATGCATTCAGCAGATGCTTTCAAACAAAGTTTAGTTTAGGGACCAATTCTCACTATTAACTAGTTGTTTATTAGCATGCATATTTCTAACATATTGGTACTTATAAAGCACATATAAATGCCTTATTCCACATGAACATATTTCAGATCCTTTAATCCTTAAACCCCATACCTAAACTTAACAGCTACCTTACTGAATATTATAAGCAGAAATTAGGAGTTTATTAAGGAAAAAGTCATAGCTAATAGAGACAATTGGTCCCTAAAAGACCAGTTATTTTTTGCAAGTGCACTTGTTTAGTGTTGGTTTGGGGTTGTGAAGTGGTTATGCAGTGATGGAAAAGGAGTCTAAAGCTGTTTCTTGAATGTTGTGATGGTTTCAGAAGTCCAGGTGAAGGTTTGCAGCCCGTGTGCCATGTTGTAAAGGAACAAGGTGTACCAATTGTTTAAAAATGTAACACGTGCTGTAGCTGTACACTTAAAAAATTCACATTAGTTGAGAAAATGTAAAAAAAAAAAAAAAAAAAAAAAAAAAAACCTTGATGCAGTAAGACTTTTTGAGTTCTCTCAATAATAGTTTTTAACCTCTTCTCAGTAAAGATACTTTGGTTAGCCAGTGTAAATTTGTTTGTTCATGCAATACTAATTGCCTTATTTTGCTATTAGAAACAAACAAACAAACAAACAAATTTTTGTCGTAGAGGTAATTATTATTTTTTTTTTCTGCTTCCTGGAAGATAAAAGAATGTGGAAAAAGTCACCACACTACCAAAATTATGTTTGTTTACGAACGACAAACCTTAAAGACTAAGATATCCAGAAAATAGATATAAGTGGTTGAACATTATCTAGCCTAAAAAATAGACACACAAACCTCAAGAAAGGTGGCAATCAACAAATATAAGATGAGCTCTTATCAACTAACAATAATGACAAAACAACAACAACAAGTTTAACTGAATCCAGCAAACAGCAAAACAATAATCCGATAACAGTAACTGCATAATTTATTAATGCTGCAATGCATGCTGGGTATTGTTCATTTCATTAATGAAAACTATGAAGAAAATGTTAGTTGACAAGCTTTTTTCCCCATGACTAAGACAAGACGACAATAAGGTCACTCAATGATAACTAAGACTATATCAACATGCAATTTCGTTTACAGAATAAGCAGACTAAAATGTATTACAAAAGATAAAAAAAATTTACCAAACAAACTATTTTTATTTTCGTTAATAAAGGAGACAAAATGTTATATGCTCTTTAGACTAATTTCAGTGTTTGCAAACAGTGATGATGTTTTTTCCTGGGCGGAGCCAATCTGGTGGCAGAAAATGACAGTTTTAACATAGCAGTCATGTTACATTTGCGATTGATATGTTGTTTTATTAAAATTTTACAACATGGAAATGTGTAGCTGGACTACTGCGTCTTGAGCTGCAGAACTGTAGGAGGCTGGTATGTAACGTTACAGCTTTTTTCCACGCTGCGCTGGTTTAAAAAATAATAATTGTCTGCTCGTCCGGCACTTTGCAACAACAAAGCCTAGTTATCGGCAGCGACTTTAAGCATGTTCCCTATAACACAATTATTCTATAATACTATGTTTTCAACAGCTGCTCAGGTCCACATTTTAAGCCTGCTGGAGCACATTAAGCAGCAGCAGGACCAGCTGGTGGCCAAGGTCAATCCCCTGAGCAACAGGGTGCTCAAGAGCCAGAGTGTCCTGAATGCATTCAGCTGCCCATCGAATCACTGGAAGCGGGGGATGAGCTTTTTGTAAAAATTACACATGTGCATGTGGTTGATGAGCTGATGCTGTGACTGTACCTCTCTCAACCACAAACGCCCTCTTTAATCACTTTTTTTGCTCTCTTCTCTTTAACTTTTGACAGAACCTGAAATGTTTTTAACCGATGCGACCGATTAGTACAGACCAAAACTCGACCATTTTTTTGCAGCAATAATCAGCCAAATTTGCGAGTCCGTTCAGTGGCATTTGTTTACGTTCAGTGCCTCCAAAATATCCGACTTCCGGATTGAAGACGCGTCGTGAAAACCCTCTATAGTTTCAATAAAATTGATTTTTTTTGTATTTGAGACTCAAAATGTTTCATAAAATGGAAAACATGCAGTTGCATTTTTACAGTGTAAATGTGAAATATAAGAGGCCTGTGATAAATTATGAAGCTATCCTTTAGGAGCACCTATCATGGAATTTTGAAATTTACCTTTCATGTAGTGTGTAACATAGATCTAAGTGAACAAAAACATCCTGCAAAGTTTGAAATATCATCCCCTTGGGATTATAAGGTTCTATCTGCGTTCTGAGTAGTTTTGAGATATTGAGCTTTAAAGTTTTTGTGTTCCAGAGACTTCTGTAGATAGAACCTTTTTGTTTTTTCAATAAAAAAATCCCAAAATGCACACAACTTAAAATAAAACATCACATAATGTAAATAAATGGTCACAGAATAAGAATATGTGAATAACTACATTTTGACAAAAATGTCAGATAGAACCTTATAATTCCAAGGGGACGATATGACAGTGCACCGTATATAAAGTTATTGTCTTTCAAAAGTAAGAGTCGACTCTGAGTCATTTTTATGAATCGTTAGAAGACCGAAGCTCTTTCTCTGACTAGATGACGTCAACTTGTCAAGTTATTTGAATACGATACGCCCACTTATCGCGCTCCAAGACGCCAGCGAAAACTAGAAAACATCATGGCTGTTCTGTTCTGAAGTGCGACTCAAAAGCAAACTTTTTTCATCTACCCAAGGATGAGCATTTGAAGACTAAGTGGCTACAATTAATATATACAACTGTACCACAGAGGTATAGTCCGAGCCTTGTGCTTCGTTCACGCCATTTTGAAGAAGATTGTGTTACCAACTTAAATGCAATCAAACTTGGATTCGCGAGCCGGCTGATATTGAAGGAAGGTTCAGTTCCAAGTGTATTTGCATCAGGTTCCTCCTCCGTATCACAACCTGTAAGTGTTATTAATAATTGTTGCTTTTATGTTTTATGTAGCCTGCTTAATAATTGTTTGGTTTGTTGTGTAAGCACCGTTTATCTTCTAGTTCTTCAATGACAATTGTATTGAGATGTGTGAATAGTTTGTCGTTGTTTTCGGAGTTTTCTTTAAGAATAGAGTCATACCTCATAGTAACGTAACATTACTGCATTTTTTTTTGTTTGGTAAAAACGTTATGTTTATGCATCTAGTTAATGCAAACAAAGACTCATTGTGCTTTTACAATATAAACTCTGGGTTATAATCGCTAACGTCACGTGAAGGCGGGGTTTTGAAAAGTGAATCACTAAATTAATCATTTGAGAATCGCTGTCAAAACAAGTAAAAATAAATGTATATTATAAGAAAACTAAAGTCTTTTTTTGTCATTGCATGCATGCAAAACTGTTGTCGGGGACTTCTAAAACAATATTTGGAACATTTTAGATGCCATAATAAGTGCTCTTTAAATTGCTATTATTACAAGGACAATCACTTCAGGGCAGCGTTGGGTTCCTACTCCAAATATTTGCTTTCACACCACATCACCACAGTGTACACAATGCAGTGCAAGGGTTTTACCGGTTGCCAGGTTGAGACGAACCACTGGGCCTTGCGCTGTTTGTGGCAGCGTTTGATCACGCAGGTCTCTTGACTGCTGGGTTTGGGCAGAGCGGCACAGGAGGCATCTGGCAGCACACGGGAGTAAGAGTCACTGCTCACACACACCACTGCTCTCTTCATCACCCCCTTCCCACATTTACGAGAACACTGGGGGAAACATTCAGACAATAATCTTCAATGAAGTTTTAACTGGGGAATTAGTTGTGCATTTAGTTCCTGTTTGTTTACATTCTGCTGGTCGGTGGATACAGTATCACACAAAACAAGAAGTCTTCTGTTACAGATGCACTATTCACAACGAGCCATAATTAGCTTATTTTGCAAACATTTTCACACTTATGCAACACAGTTTTCTCTAGTAAAATGTGTCTGATAATTAACTGGAGTATTTAATCTAAAATTCTGAGAAAAAAAAAAAAAAAAAAAACTTTTTAAATGAGGGGGAAACTGCACCTTGAAGTCAAACTGAATATAAATGAAGTAAAAAGTGCATTGTCTAGAAATTTATCAATGTATTAAGTTAATATTCTGGGAATGATTGTTATGTTCTGGGTCAAATTAGATTAATTCAGTATAATTAAAGCAGTAAACCTTCAATGTGAATACTTCTCACATATTACAAAAAAGCAAACATGAACTTTTTTAAACGTGTATTTTTTCACAAAACGAGAATATTATAATTTAATATTTTTAGGGATGTACAGTACTATACTATATTTTGGCCGATGCCGATACTGATATATATTTTCCTTTGTTCTGAAACAACAAATCTCTCCTGTGCAGAAATTATAAACAAATATATATATATATTTTACTTTGGTTAGTTTTGAGCAAAACCCTACTTATTAAAATATATAATACAAGACATTGAAAGCTTTGAAAATAACTATAATTAATTCAATCTCTGCGTTTTATTTTATTTTTGATTTTTTAAGACTTAATAGATGGTCTAAAGAAAAAGAGCTGTAAACATTTAAAAGGTCTTTCAAGCTCATTGTATTTAGGTTTTCATAATCCATTTGAAAAAAAAAAACATATTAATGAATAAATATTTACGTCATTTTTGTAATTTTTATTTTTTTTATTCATGTAGGCTATAGCATCTGGCCTTTTAATCATAGCATTCTCGTGATTTATTTTATGACCAATTATTGCTTTATTTATTCCTAAACACAAGTTTTTGTGGGTGTCTGTGAAGATGCCTTTAACCATGAAATTTGTAATCACAATCAAAATAGGCATTTTGTACAAAACACCTCAGAGTGTCAAAACTTATCAGGCATGTTCATGACCCTAAATGAGAAATAGTTACACAATTTCAAGAAAATATACCAGTATTTTTCACAAATCAGAAATGTATTTGGGTCAAACGGCCCTTAATTTAACATAATATAAGAACTGATTGACTTTCTCTGCAATTTAAAGAAATATATACATTTTAACACACAATATGTTGTGGTTTATATTTTTAAGTTTATAGTATCTAGCTGTTAGCTTAGTAACATGCAGAGCATTTCTGTCATTTACATAGCAAGGTAGTTGTCTATGTATATATAGAGTCAAAACTAATTTACCTCGCAAACATTCAACATCTCTCACATTGTGAAGGTTTATTCACTTTAGTTTAGAAAATGGTAATAAAGCATGACAAGAACTCAACTGTTCTTGATGCAGTTAAACTGTTAAGTTAAACTGTTTCAGAGGCAATTCTTCTTGACAATGTCATATAACTTTGATGGAAAGGTGTGTAATGAATTTGGTTAAATAACTTTCAGCAGTTAAATTTAAGAACACAAACAGAAAAAGACAATTCAGCTCAACCAATTACCAAGCAATGCTTAATTGCTTAAAACCTTTTTTGAAACCACATTTTAATGGTAGTCCACTGTATGAATAATTTGTGGGTATAATCCAGCGGCAACCCTCCCGCTCTCTCTCGTGAGGCCAATTAGCTAAAACTGTAATTCATTGACTGGCTGCAAAAGGGAGTCTATCCCATAGACTCCCCATGTAGCTAATTTTGCCCTCCATGACAACTGTGAGGGGGGTGAATTTTTTTTATAACTCATACATTTAAATTATCTTAAGACTTAAAGTTCTGCATCATTAAGGGCGTGGACACTTGAGTGACAGGTGGATTGCCGATGCTGACACTGCTGTCGCGCTAGGTGGGCGTGGCTTCAGCAAGTAGCTCCCGCCTTTTTGCCCATTTTTGATTGTCCGGGAGAGTCGCGTGGTGACGCGCTGCCAAGATGGCAACGGCCCGCTCTGCACACTGTAGCCTTCAAAAACACACTTCAGGAGACTACAGGTGATGTCACGGACACTACGTCCATGTTTTTATACAGTCTATGGGTATAATATGTCACAGTTTACTTTATTTTGCTATCCTCACTTAAATAAATGAACAGCATTCTATAGTGTTACCGGTGTCTGAATAATTTTGGGGTTTGACTGTATGATGCATGAATTGTATGACTGAGCACTAACCTGAGACCAGGGTCCAGGGCTCCAGGCCGGTGGGCAGGTGTGTGTGTTGCAGGTCTGTCTGCGGGACGGCGGTGGCTGTGCACACCGGTCATCAGTCACCATGTGCACCTGATCTGGTCCTGCTTTCTGGACACAGTGCACCTGTCTGATCTGCTCACCGGATCCACAGCTGCTGCTGCATGCGGCCCAGTCCTCCACTCGCCAGCTGTGGTGTACATTAACACACAAACACTTAAGTGCCTCACATCCGGAGCCAGTTATATCTGTTAAAACAATCACTGATATTTATCTTATGTGAAGAGTTCAACCCTAGCTTTCCCAGAGCATTTATTATGCAAATACTAATGTACTGCTTATTTCATAATGCTCAGTATATTGTACACTGCAGAAAGATTACTGATTTTAAACATTATGACGCATTTTAGCAGCATTCATGGGTCATAATTTTTATGCAAAGTGATTCTTTATGCCCCTTTCATATGTTTAACAGTTTTTAAAGATGTGCAGTGAATCATATTATGTACATTTCCTGTGATGTTTTGTCCGATCATGTTTGATATTGTTACATAAAAAATAATTGATTTTAACTTTAAAATTATTTTTAAACACAATAGTATTTATTTACATTTAATTATTTTTTTTATATTTTAAATAGCAAATTAAGTATAGAGATATTAATGTTAAATGTTAAAGAGTTCAGAAGGTACTTCTGGATTATTAAAATTTATTTTGTTTAATTCCTCTTTATTTTATATAAAATTACAAAATTATATTTACAAAATGATTAAAGACCTTGTTATTTTTTTATTATTTATATACTACTTTTTATTCATTTTTGAATAAGCTTTCGCTTTTATTTCAATTGACAAAGTTTTTTTTATTTTTATTTATTTGATTTTTTTTAAGTAAACAACAACAACACTGGTCAAAAAGGACGATAAAACTGTGGTTCATTGATCAAATTGGAAATTAAGGGTGGAGTCGAGTGCATTGCACAGTATTCTAAGCATTACCAGAAACAATATAATATTATGGGAGTGTGTGATTCTGAACGTGCCCAATGAATGTAGTTACAGTGTCCTTTCCCACAAGCTTCATCAAGTGAAGGGTTAACACTGAGACACCTTAATCAAAGGCAGAAGGTTTGTTGAATCTCAGCAAAGCCCACCAATCAAAATATCAGCTCATAAAGGCATCATCAATCACCCTAAAGTCCCCAAACAACCTGAGACCCCCATCAGCACATTCAAACATCCTACAATTAATTTCTCAAACCCGAGCACAGGACTGGAATGAGCAACAGCTCTGACCAGTGGTTTCACACCGACATCCTCTTTCAAATACATCTCATATTTATATACGTGGAATCAAACATTTGATCTGCTTTAAAAGGTACCTATGGGAATACCTCGGCTGGGCGGTTGTAATAATGAAAGGAGCTTATAGGATTAGTTCACCCAAGAATGAAAATAAGCCCTTAAATTACTCATCCTCAAGTCATCCTAGGTGTCTATGACTTTCTTCTTTCAGACGGACGTTTTTGTAAGAAAAATATCTATATTCAAAACCTAATAATCCCTTTAATCTAGCTTTCGCTCACTGTTGTACACGGTGGATGATTTATGAGGTTATGGTCAGAGGATTTGATATAAGCCAAGAGTGGTTTTCTTTGCTGAATTCCTTACTTAAACTATGCTTCCTTTGCTCCTGTTAACAAATGTTGTTTTTCATGAGACTCACTTTTTATACAACATTTAAATATGGTTATTTTACTCACAAAAACGCATTGATTCGCTACAAGAGGACTTTGTTCACCCCAGTGAGCCGTGTGAGACACATTTTATTAGGGATGGGCCCTTTTTATTTCACTTCTTTTGGACTGATACACTGCGACACCTGTGGAGTGGCATTAAACAGCTTGAAAGATCAAAGACAGTTTTTAATATAACTCCGACTGGATTGGTCTGAAAGAACAAAATCATATACACCTAGGATGACTTGAGTGTGAGTAATTTATGGGCACATTTTTGGTTGAACTAACCCTTTAATAATATGTGACTCTGGATTACAAAACCAGTAATAAGGGTCAATATTTGTTTTTAATTGAGATTTAGACATCACAATAATAAATAAGCATATGGTTTGTTAACTTGGACAATATTTGGCTGAGATACAACTATAAGAAAATCTGGAATCTAGGTGCAAAAAAAAAACAAATAATTGACTAATTCATTTTGACTAAATTGACTAATTGACTAATAAAGTTAATCAAATTAAGTTCTTAGCAATGCATATTACTTATCAAATATTACGTTTTGATATATTTTGTGTAGGATATTCATAAAATATCTTAATGGAACATGATTTTAATTAATATCCTTATGATTTTTGAAGTAAAAGAAGAATCGATAATTTTGACCCAATACAATATATTGTTGGCTCTTTCAACAAAGAAAGAGAGTTAAGACTGCTTTTGTTGTCCAGTGTCACATATATCATAGTGAATATGTGGTCTTTTGTCTCTGTTGCCATAAACCTGTTTGTGTAAATTTATTAATTATGAGCTGGATTAAACATTCACACAGCTATTATTTAACCAGGCTTCAGCTTTCAGCATCTGCAATTTAAGCCATAGTACATACGGCCCAGTTTACAACATTATGGTTGATAATGACAACGTGACAATAAAGATTTTTTTTTAAACTTACATCTATGAATGTCATTAATTAGATACAAAATTTCAATTTTAAACAAAATCGAAGAACGAACAGACATGATGTCATTTAAAAAAAAATCAGGCCAAAATGAACTTCGCTTTGAGTTTGTTTTGGCAGTTTGTTACAGCTGATGAAAGCAAATTTTCTGGGGGAGTTTGTTATGGCTCCTAAACTGTCACAGTGTCTGGGTTGTGTTCCCTGGGGTTCCACTAGATGTCCCCCTTTCTCACGGTGTCTGTCACCTTATCACTTCCTGTTCCCTTATTCGGTCACCTTCCTCCTTGTTGTGTAATTGATTGTTCCCCCACCTGTCCCCTGTTTCCACATTATCCTTCTGTGTATAAATACCCGGTCTGTCTGAGTCTTTGTCACGGAGTCCTTGTTTAATGTTACAGTTATTTCATGTCCGTCATCCTTGCCTTGCCTAGTGTTCGTGTCTTGTTCATGTTATGTTTTGGATCTTCTGGTTTTGACCCTGCCTGGACCGTTTACCCCTTTGGATTTGCCCTCAAATAAACACCATACCTGCAATTGGATCTCTCTCTCTGTGGTTCCAGTACACCGATCTTGACAGAAGGACTCCGTCAACACGAGATCCAGCGGTATGTCGTTTTTCCATTCCCCAGCCAAGATGGCGGAGCGGAGAACAAGGTATCTTCTATTGACCACCCTCCGCCAAGAGGGCAATGAAGTGGGTGCCCTGGCTCAAGTGTTCTGGTCCCTGGCCGAGGGCATGGGCTACAATGATGCGGCCCTTAAAGACCATTTTGGATGATCCAGTGTCTCAGGAGGAGATGGCGCAGTTAGAGACACTGGAATTCTGGGAATTTGTGCGCTACCTGCAGCGCCACAACCCAAGATGGCCACCAGCCTAGCGCCACAGCCCAAGATGGTCGCCAGCTTAGAGCCACAGCACAAGATGGCCGACTCAAACTCTGAGTTGCCAGTCAAGGTGCCACCGACTCGCCATCGTAGAGGGCGGAGGACGAGGAGACAGGCTTCTACCATTCCTCAAAGCCTGGAGAACGTTCCCGAGCGGGCCGCTGCCGTCCAGGGGGACGTTCCCGAGCGGGCCGCTGCCATCCAGGAGGACGTTCCCGAGTGGCCCGCTGCCGTACCCGAGGCGGTGCCCTAGGCCGTTCCCGATGCAGTGACCGAGGCGGTGCCCGATGCTGTTCCGGAAGCCGAGGTGGTGCCCGATGCCGTGGCGGTGCCCAATTCTGATCCAGAGGCCGAGGTGGTGGCCGATGCCGAGGCGGTGCCCGATGCCGTGGCCAAGGCGGTGTCCGAGGTCGTTCCCGATGCAGTACCCGATGCTGTTCCGGAGGTCAAGGCAATGCCCGATGCTGTTCCGGAGGCCGAGGTGGTGCCTGATGCCGAGGCGGTGCCCGATGCTGTTCTGGTGACTGAGGCGGTGCCGGAGACCGTTCCAGAGGCAGTGCCCGAAGCCGAGGCGCCTCAGGTCTCCACAGACAGTTCAGAGTTGAGTCATGTTCCTGTGAACTCTCCATAGTTGAGGCAGATTCACGTGGACTCTCTGGAGTTGAGTCAGGTACCGGTGGACTCTCCGGAGTCGAGTCAGGTTCCGGTGGACTCTCAGGAGTCGAGTCAGGTGTTTATGGACCCTCCAGAGCCAGGGCCAGTCACTGATGACCCTCCAAAGCCAGGGCCAGTCACCGATGACCCTCCAGAGCCAAGTCAAGTCACTGGGTGGTCTGCTGCTCCGTTCTGGGGGACTCCAGCCTCAACCATGGTCTGTTGGTCATCCGCTCTGCCCCGGGGGACTCTGGTGGCGGCGACCACACAGTTGTGGTGGTCTTTCGCTCCGCCCTGGAGGGCTCTGGCTTTGACCACATGGCTGTGTTGGTCTTCTGCTCCGTCCTGGGGGGCTTCCGCCCTGACCACACGGCTGTGGTGGTCCTCTGCTCCGCCCTGGTGGGCGCCTCAACATGCCCTTAATGGATTTCAGTTTTGTGTACTTGGGTTCTGTTATGTTTCTGTCTGTTCCCCTCAGTTAGTCTGGCCCTCCATCCCTCCCCCTGAACCTCCTCCGGTCCTCCTCCCTCCTGGTCTCCCTGTTTGTGTTTACACTTCTGGTGTCTGTTCCCCATGTTTTGCTTTTCCGTCCCTCCGTCCCTCCCATGAGCCTCCACCTGTCCGCCTCCCTCCTGGTCTCTGTGTTGTGTTTATCGTGGAGCGTCTGGGAGCCGCTCCGTAGAGGGGGGGTACTGTCACAGTGTCTGGGTTGTGTTCCCTGGGGTTCCACTAGATGTCCCCCTTTCTCAGGGTGTCTGTCACCTTATCACTTCCTGTTCCCTTATTTGGTCACCTTCCTCCTTGTTGTGTAATTGATTGTTCCCCCACCTGTCTCCTGTTTCCCCATTATCCTTCTGTGTATAAATACCCGGAGTCTTTGTCACGGAGTCCTTGTTTAATGTTACAGTTATTTCATGTCCATCATCTTTGCCTTGCCTAGTGTTCGTGTCTTGTTCATGTTATGTTTTGGATCTTCTGGTTTTGACCCTGCCTGGACTGTTTGGATTTGCCCTCAAATAAACACCATACCTGCAATTTGATCTCTCTCTCTGTGTTTCCAGTACACTGATCGTGACATAAACACCTTTGAGTTTCTCTCGGTCCATTTCTCATTCAACAGAGATCAGGCGAGACAGAACAATATCTGCGGCCTAGAGACTATCAACATGAATACACTGGAGTGTTGAATAGCTGAGCCTCACAGATATATCCACACCTGTAAGATCGCTCGTGGAGAGACTTTAAAGATTCAGAGAAAGCATTAATTCCTAGAAGGAAATAGCAATGAAGCTTGGTGTCGACAACCCAGAGTTATGCAAAAAGCGATGCAGAGAAACATCCGAGACATGTTTTCTAAAGCCATGAAAAGAATGAAAGGAAAGAGTAAAGATATAAGGTAGCAAGTACCAAATACATGTGTTTCAAATACATGTTACACCGTACTGCTCCTGCTGCTGTTGTTCTTTCAATAAGCGAATTTATACAATAGGGTATACAATAAATGAAATGCCAAACAAACATACAAACATAAAGTTTTGTTTTTTTTCAAAAGTAAATCATGACAACACGTAAAAAATAAATAGGTGTAACAATTTATCCAGTTTAATATAATAAATGAACACTAATAAAATAAAGTAACAAACTGACTCTAATATATATATATATATATATATATATATATATATATATATATATATATATATATATATATATATATATATATATATATATATTAGTGCTGTCAATCGATTAAAAAAAATTAACTAATTAATCGCACAATTTTTTAAAATTAATCGCGATTAATCGCAATTAAAAGACTGAAACTTTTTGGATATGTAAATGTAAAATGTTAATAATTAATGTAAACTCAAGACAAAGAAACTATTTAAATTCAAAATATGATTGTTTATTGGAATTTTTGTTTAATTTGTAACAAAGATTTTCTCATGAAAACAACATACCTGCAATAAACCATCAATATCCTCCAAATTAACTGTTGGCTTGAAAGCCATATTTATTACAGAAATAAAAACACAGGCATGTAAGTACCATTTGAATTTCAAAACAATCAATGCCAATAAAAAACAAAAATGATTTCCATGTTGAATTCTAAGTGGACTGCAAAAAAATTCCAAAGTATAGTCATTGCCAGTGCTTTAAGTGGGCCGGTACGCACCGGTACTCAGTACCGCCACTTCCAAATATAGCTCTTGAGCGTACCACCACCTCTCCGTGCGCCCAGAACGTGCTTTTAGCGTACCGGTACGCTCATTTGGACATCTGTTTTAATAGAGGTTTTAATCTTTTACCTGCACTGCCGATTTTCAGAGTGCCCTTCACAATGCAAGCTTCCTAATTCATCCCACCCAGAGCAGAAACTACATTACCCATTCACCCTTAAGTTATACAAGTGAATAGCGCATGTGTCGCTTTTCCCACTGTTATTTAAGTGTCAACAACTCAACGTGGCCGGACAAGGTGTGTGAAACTCGTTATGAGTGTACACCACTCTCGATTCGGTTAAAAATCAAATACAGTTAACAACAACACTTAATATATTTTCTTGGCTTCAGACTCTGAATACTGCAAGAACAAGACCAGAATCAGATGATTCGCTGACTGACACCTCACCAAATTCGAATCCTATCACTGTAGGTCAGACTCAAGCTAATGAAGTAATGCAGCTCTTTCAGGAAGGGTGATCAGACGTCCCGAAAAATTCGGGACAGTCCCGAAATCTAAACTGTTGTCCCGACTCCCGAATCTGGCCCTAATTGTCCCGGAAGTTATACTAAAGCAAAATCTTGAGTATTTATTGTCTGATAAACATTAAAAACTGTCTGCGGAGGTTGAGTCGTCCTGCAGCCCCCGCTGGCTGCTCATTGGCTGCAGCATATTTTTTCTAAGTTCTAAAATACCGTAGACGGCTAGGCACAAATTTAGATATTCATTTATCTAATTAATCTCTAGCCTATGCACAAATACAATATGATCTTTTTGTCCCCTTTTTGTTTTAAAGCTTGATGAAGAGAGAGAGCGCAAGTTGCTGCAGCTGAGGAGGACAGTGATGCACGCGTACAGGGGTGATTGACAGTTCACGGCACTGTGTACAAAAAATACTCCGCTACACAATTATTTCGTTATTTTCGTTTAAGCTTATTAACGTTAAGTGTTACAGAAAGGTCTGATTTACGCACTGTTACAACAGTCATTGTTTTTTTTGTTTTTTTTAAACAATGACATTTGAGTTCATGATTTTAATGTTGCTGTTTCTTGTGGCAGACTGAATGAAGAGTAATGTTTTTTTATACTGAAACTTTCCGTCTAAAAGTCCTTCCTTGGTCTTATCCATATTTCTTTGCACGTTGAACACACATAGGCCACAACTGGAAATAAAAAAAACTGCAACCGCGTTAATTGCGTTATTTTTTTTAAACGCATTAAATATTTCAAATTAATCGAATGCATTAACGCGCTAATTTTGACAGCACTAATATATATATATATATATATATATATATATATATATATATATATATATATATATATATATATATATATATATATATATATATATATATATCCCCTTACTAGTAACCCCCCTTTTTTGGCATGGAGACCGAAATTACATACCCAAAATAAAAAGGTTTCTGCTCATGATTCTTTCTGACTAGATACATGATCAACCTTTGTTCACAAAGCTGACACTTTAAAGTTTACTGTTCAGGAATCAGAATCACTCAGACTGTTATGATAATAGAGATATATAAGCTCAAACATAAAAACAAAAATACAAATATTAAAAACATATGTTTTAAATGTATTTAAAAAAATGTTGATGTAGGAAATGAGTTTGAAAACAAAGTGTAGCTAAGGCCACAAGTCTTCCAAGACTTCATAAAAAATTTCATAATCGAATCTGTAAAACTGTGAATTTTATGAAATATTTTCTAAGGCCATGTCATGTGTGTTTTTAGAGAAGGCTAATCAGATTGATTTATGGCCCTTGTCATCTCTGTAAGATCTCACATGTAAACTTTCCTGTGCTCTTTGTGTATGTTTCACTGTTGAAAACTGCCCGAATCATGATTGTATTGTTCTCCCCAAACGGTTCTTTCACACCTCCGCCAAGTATGACACATTATCCGCATTATTCTTTTATCATTATTCTTTTGTTTTTATTCCACCTTTATTAGCCTTGATTGTGGTTTTTCAGGCTTTACAAAGCAACAAAGCAGCGATCTCACTTCAGTCTCTCTTTGCATTTAGCCCTTATTTATCAAAAGTCTTACTATAAAAATACAACAAAACATTTTCTTACGACCTTACGTGAATTATTGAGACAAAAATGCATTATGAAGAAGAAAAGCACCTGCTATTAGTAGCATTGGTGCTAACGTTAGCATCAAGCTACATCTGACAATTTATGAAATTATTAGTACACTTTTACTCAAAACTCACTTTAAACCCCGATCGAGTGTTTATAATAACTTCCTTTAGCGATCAGGGGTGGAATTTGGTCGTTTACTGTTGTAAAAATATGTTATTTGTAGCCTTTTTCATCGCTGCACAAGTTAGCATTTCCGATGTACATTTTCGATTTTTTTTATAAAAACGCCCCAGATCTCAAGAAATTCTCATACCAAGCTTTACTATCGTAATCGCGGGTTTATTATTCGGATATTTTGTGTGTACAGAGGTGTTTCAGTGTTGTTTTGGCCAGATAACTACCAGGAAGTGTGCAGGAAGCATGTGACACGATGTGGCGGTGTCCATATATGACACTGTAAGATTGACGTTTGAAAGACCCAATCAGAGTCTGAGTCACACACCGCACGAGCTGTGACTACTGCACGCACACACAGATCGCTGGGAGAGGCTGTTTATCATCTGATCGCGTAAATCCGTGGAAAATGAATAGAAATGACGATTCTGTCTGAAGAAATATGAAGTAAACATCAGTAAATATATCCATATATCTCCACAGATATGCATCTTTGGTCTGTAAATCCTTATTGACGCTGTTCAGTGAGTCTATGTGAACACAAATAAACCGCTCTTGACGTGACTGAATATGAGTGAGTTATGAATTTCTATTCAAAATGTGGCATAATACGGATTTATTATTTTGCACTCCTGACATAAATCACTAAATATCTGTCACTGCAACAATGTTTTATCAAAATATTGGTCAAATATCGAAGCTTGAGTCTTTAAACTTTCCATTGATGCACAGTTTGTCCAGATGAAGTAAGACAGTGATGTTTAATGTGCTGTGAAAGTGAAACAATAATAAACTGGGGCCGTCAGCGATGTTTGCACGCAAAGGGGATATATATATATATATATATATATTTTTTTTTTTTTTTTTTTTTTTTTTTTTGCACATCATGCTAGTTTTACAGACTATGAGACATTCACGCTTCCCATATAGGACTGATTATGTTTTTTTATTGCAAACATGATACTTGACTCTGTACTGCTGCTAAACATCATTCTATTGTCCATAATATTCTGACCATTGGTGCCCGTGTCACACCTAGAATGCACTTCATTTCATCGTTGTTGTGTTCAGGGGATACGCGCGAGCATCACGTGTCATGTTTACATTATTCTTAAGCCATCGTCAGCACACTGGAATAGACACCAGCACATGTTTGGCTGCTGTTACACACAGAGTGACTCATCGCTGTGCTCTTGGACACCCCAAAGTGTCTCGCAACCACATAATACCTTCTATGAGTACGAACACAAATGTTTTTAGTTGCACAATCTTGATTTTACACACTGCTGCTTTCCAAAATACACTCAAGCAACTATTGCAGTTTCAGTGGTGGCCTTAATGTGCTTAACTGTAGTGAAACCCTCATGGATTTACAGCCTAAATTTAAATAATTTTCCTTTTTCTTGTGTAGTTTTATGGATTTTCTTAAAGGATGTGAGGTTAGATAAATTGAAGTATTCAAATATATAATTTATGTTCTCTACAGCTAGACTGACACCATCTTGACTGTGAAGATAAATAAGTAGGCATACTTTTGGATGGCCAGTTGCGGTCACATATTTTTCTGTGCTGTTTTGTGCCCATCTGTAATTCTCTCAAATGTTGTACAACTTATTGGGCTGTGAATGTATGTTTATATTTGTTGTCCTTTTTTTTGTAAACGGTAATTTGACTGCGATCTGATAAAAGTGTTAATGGTTTGACCGTGAATGCTCCGAAAGAGGATGGATCTAAATCTGTGATCATATAATCAACTGTTGAGCAACCATGAAATGAACTGTAGGTGTATCTTCCGAGAGAGTCTCCTCTCACCCTGCCATTGACGAGGTACAGACCCAGGCTTCAGACCAGAAGATTCACATTTTTATTCGGTTGGTCATCAGAGTTATTTCTTGGGAAGTTTACAATGTTTTGTAGGAAGCTCTGTCTAAAAATATAGTTATTCCCATAATCTGTGGTGTAGTTGGGAAGAGATCCTGTCCTGGCATTTAGATCTCCACAGATTTTTCCCTGGGCCTGGAAGTCGTGTTTTTGACTTTTGAAAGATTCAAAGATGTCCTCATTATAGTATGGAGATTCAGAGGGAGAAATATAGAAAACATCTTTAGTGGTTTGGGTAAGGTGCTTGTAGATTTTGAGCCAATTTTAATAGTTTGGATGTGTTTGTCAATTTCTTGTTTGTGCCAGATATTGATCCCTCTGAATCTCTTCCAAGTGTGATTCTATCCCACTTTCTAGAGCCCCCTTCCTCAAATCTTGCCCTGTAGGTCCAATGCACTGCAGAGTCTGGCTCCAACCCTGATTAAAGCCACCTTCCTGGTATTTTCTAATGATCCCAAAGACATTGATTAGCATGCTCAGGTGTGTTTGATTAAGGTTAGAGCCAAACTCGGCAGGAAAGTGGATATCGAGGTCCAGATTTGAGGATCCCTGTTCTAGAGGATAGAGATATTTCACAGTATCCTGAGGGATATTTTCTCTCTCTCAGGGGAGGAAGCCCATGAAGACTCAATGCTTGGATGAATCACTTTACAGAACCAAGTCAGCTTATTCTGGGAAGACTGACATAAGAGGACACGAGATCTGTGACTGGAAGATCGTCTGTGTTCCAGGGAAACTGGTTTAATTAGACTAATCCAGAGATACAGCAGTCATCTGTCTCACAAACACCAAAACACTGCTCTTTCAAGCACATCTGAAGAAATGAGGAATGCTTGTTCGTTCTCTGCAGTGATGCGAGGGTGGTTGTCAGGGCGTTGCTATGCAGTAGTTTTTAGGGAATTACTTTTACAGTTTCTAAACTCTTAAAAATAAAGGTGCTAAAAAGGTTCTTCAAAGGGGTGCCATAAAAGAACCATTTTTTGGTTCCACAAAGAAACATTCAGTCAAAGGTTCTTTAAGGAACCATCTTTTTGTATAATCCGAAGATCCTTCTTTATCCACTAAGAATCTTTTGTGAAACAGAAAGGTTATTCAGATGTTAAAGACTTTTTATGGTACCATTTAGACAAAAAAGGTACTTCTACGGCATTCTGAAGCACCTTTATTTTCAAGAGTGTAGAGTGTTTGCCAACTTGATCTTGCACTTATCCTTCTTCGGGACCAGAGTCTGTCTGCCTCTAAAACCATTAACACCTGCGGATATGTTGTTCAATATTTTCGCTGACAGTGCGTTACGGAAAACACAGGCAACACGGATCTGTTCTCCAGCCGTCGGAGACCAGTGCTTTTGGATGTGCATGGGTGTATAAACTTTACAGAAAATGTTGTGAGCTATTGATTATGTTGTGCAAGCTATCATCTAAACTCAAAGACGCTAATCTAAACCCAATTACTGTGTTAAAATGATCTCCAGCCAGAGGTCTTGACCTTCTCAACTGCACATGACAATTACATTTAGGATACAGTCACTTTCAACCCAGTGAACCATTTACATTATTTATTGCCATGAAAATGGCAAATCACACAAGGTTTTAAATAATATTTTAGGGCTTTTGATCACTAAAATGGCAACTAATTGTTATTTATAACATCAAAAGCTTTCACATTGGCCAATAAAACCGCACCAAACAGGAAAACGAACTCTGGTACGATTCAACTGAACTAAATGAGGCAGGTGTGAAAGCACCCATAAAGTATTTTTAATCACTGGTGTTATAAATATTTGTGTTATGGCTTCTTATGATAGACATTATGCCACGCTGTCTGGTCTTTGTTTTCCTGGGTGTCCACTAGTGGTCTCACTTCCCCATAGGCACCTCACTGTAGGCACTACAATTCCCACATAGCCTTGTCCCTTCATCACAGTAATTGCACTCCTGTTAATTGCACTCAGGTGTCTTCACTTGATAATCATTAACCTGCCTATATTAACCGGTCTTTTTCTGTTTGTTTTCATGGAGTCCTTTCTTTCCGTCACCCAGTTTCCCCGCCTTCCGAGTTTCCTGTTCCTGTTCCTGTTCCTGTTCCTGTTCCTGTTCCTGTTCCTGTTCCTATCCCTGTTGTTTGTTTTGGATTGATTTCTGGTTTTGACCCCTGGGCCCGGTTTTTCAAAAGTAATCCAGTAGGATTTTGGATAATGGATTGGATCAAATCTTGAAAATGTGTTTTTCAAAAGGAAAAACGGATTACATAATCGGATTAGATCACGTAATCCAATCTTGGTTTTGATCCGGATCAAACCTTTAGTTTGGGTTTTTTATAACTTTTTTGTAGGATTTGGATCACTTTGATCCAAAAAATCTGGATTAAACTGATCCCATCAGAAGGGTGGATTCAGCGTGGATTTCATGGCCAAAATGTAATGAAAACTTTAAAAATGTATCAAATAATACTATATTTGGATCATGCAGTATCTTACAAAATATCCTATTTATTCAGAAGGTTTAAATTTTATTTGTTCATCCGTCAGGCTACAGTGATTAGGTATGCTTTAACGTATTCAGCCTTTCAGTATAGGCCTACAGCAAAGTAGAAAGAGATTGCCCTCATAAAATAATCCCCCAAACAGCTGTCAAAATTGACCAAAAACAATACATTTTATTCTGTCAGTAATTGATATATATATATATATTCATCACAATCAAAAATATTGTTTTACATTAAGTCTTTTTTTTATTCAATACATCTATACTTGATACTTTATTAGTTATAAATATCCTCAATGTACAGTGTTTGTGTTGTAGGTCTCAGATGAGCGGACTGCTGGAATAGGATGGGGTGGGGTTTTTCTTGTTTTCATTTATTTATATATTTTTTTTAAATGTCTGGGTTTTCATTTCAAAGAAAAATAAACTTATATTGACCCCTCACTGGCTATTCTATTTGTTGCTCTTTACATATCTATAGTTCTACATTGTGATTTCCTATACTGTTTGAGCACTGGTTATCCAGATTTGGTGATCCTGAAAAGTTCCTATCCGGATCAGATTGATCCAATCCGATGTTGCTTTAAAAAACTGGCTCCAAAAGTAAGATGGATTACATGATCACGGATCGCAAAAAAAGGATTACTAAAACCGGATCAATTTTATCCGGATTAAACCTTTTGAAAAACCAGGCCCTGCTTGTTGGATTCTGATTTGGATTACCCATTAAATCACACTTGCGTTTGGATCTCTCGTCTCCTTGTTTCTCTGGGTTTCCGAACGTTACACATTATCACCGATATCACCTCTATTATACTGACATTTTTCATTTCTGTGTATAAAATTAGTAATTACAGTCATTCAGACACTCTCTCTGTTTAAAGGGGGGGGGGGGGGGTGATATGCTTGTTTTCACTCAATATCCTGTTAATCTTGAGTACCTATAGAGTAGTACTGCATCCTTCATAACTCCAAAAAGTCTTTAGTTTTATTATATTCATAAGAGAAAGATAGTCTGTACCGATTTTTCCCGGAAAAACACGACCGATTGGAGGCGTGACGCGTGGGCGGAGCTAAAGAATCACGAGCGCGAATAGGCTTTTGCGTTGAGAGTGATTGGAAGCTGTGACATTACCCAGAGCCGTTGAAAAACATATTTAACGGCTCTGACATTACCTTGAGGAAAAAACCATCATCCAAAATAAACCATGGCTAACAGTCAGATTCAGCCGTTTATTTATAATCCAGAATCAGATCCCGAGGCTGAAACTGAACGAGAGCAGCAGCAGCAACGACTCGCTCCCAGCGGGGCTCGAACCCGGGTCTCCGATGGGAGGCGGACGCACTAACAAGGAGGCAGAGATATTTGAAGCAGTTTTACTCACCGCCTGCGGTTCCAACACACGATCGTGAACCTTTTTCGTTGGGATTGCATCATCCTTAAGAAATAAACAATACACAAATCCGGCGTCAAACTGGGCCTTGTTTGTAAAACAAGCATCTTCGAAATGCAGGGAACAAACACAAACACTTGCACAACTCCGTTGATGCTCTGTAAAAATAAACTCCATCCACTGGTCCCTTAATGCTATTTTTTCTTTGGTAATCTGTGCAGGGTTGTCTTGCCCTGGCAACCAAAAACACACTCCTTTTGTGACATTTCGCGACGCTCTCGCTCTGATCAGTGAAGTCTGTTGTGCTCTCAGTGCTCTGCTATACGGGAGCGCGCTCTTCCGGCAGAAGTGCCTCAGGACCCATATAAGGAAATTCTGCTCCATCTAACGCCACACAGAGCCATACTCGAAAAAAACTTAATTTTTGAAACTTTGTCCATGTTTAGCATGGGAATCCAACTCTTTAACAGTGTAAAAAAAACTCAGTATGCATGAAATAGCATTTCACCCCCCCTTTAAATCTAGATTAATAACGCATCTCTTTCGCCAAGCATTCAAATAATGTATCTCTTAAATTGTGAGTGTAGTTGCATCTGATCAAATGCATTTCTTATTCTTAAGCTTGGGTTAAACTAATTAATTTTACTTTGTTGGATCAGCAGCTATGCTAATGATGTCTCTGTTTTTCCAGGGGATTTACATCCCGTGGTAACTAGGATTTACACAAGCTCCAGTCTGGATCCAGAACACCTGAGAAGAGATGATGCTGACCCTCAGAGGACCCCAGATGATGCTAACCCTGAATCAACAACAGAACTAACAAATACTGCATTATATAATAATTATTAATCATTTATAATATTAATAATGTTCATCATCTGGCTGAATATGTCTTGTATTCATTTTTCTGTCTGTCAGCAATGTGTACTGCATTACACCTTAAAGCTGATCTGGTTTGGTTCTCCTCAGTCCCAGCAGACCCAAACAAGAACCTCAAAAAAAGTAATCCGGCAGGACATGCTCTTATCCCTCCAAAGTCCTCATTTTTCAGCAGCAGGTTAAGCATGAACCTTCATCTCGATAGTTTTTCTCCAGCGTCTCCTGAAGAGCCATGAGCTCACTGCATATTCAATATCATTCACCCCAAATCAGCACATTAGCCAGATTATTGTATATGTTGAGACAGAAACGGATATCTCTCATTTGCATCTTCTCAGGTCAGATTGTTCTGTCAGAACATGTTGTTGCACAATCATGTGGAATAAATAAAAACAGCTCTGACATCTGAAATCACAAAAACGTGCATCTGGTTGTCCAACATTATAAAAAACCATAGAAGTTTCTCGGATCTGCCTGTCATGCCTTGTCGAATCCAATGACCGCATGCTGGTCTACACCGGTGCTGATCTGGGTTCAGGGTTGTGAGGTCTCCTTTCTCACTGTCCCAGGAATGGATGAATGGTGGTGCCAACATGTGAGTAATGTAGGGTACACCCAAGACATGCCTGGATAAGGTGACCTTTCACCCTGCCTCGCCCAGACTGAACGTCCCAGACACCCATCAGTGGGCCTATTAATCTCAACATGTTTACTGGGCAATGCCCTTCTTTGTCAACCATCAAATCAGCTTTGAGTGCATGCAAACATGATAAACGAAGCATGTTCTCACAGGCACTGGGGAAATGACTTGTTTGTTTCAATCAGTAAACTCATATAAGAGCTGGAGAGGCTTGAATACTCATGGGATGCCGGTCCTTGCACCAGGTGAATGTGTTTAAAATGCTTTATTAGGTAAAAATTTGGGACTGTAACCAGTGGGTATCAGACAGTCTCATTTAAACTCATCTCGACTTTTCATGTTAGTCTCTTGATTGAAAATCTGTCTTTTTAATGCTTTCGTCTTCCATAATAATGCAATGAATTACATTCACATCAAAAGCTTTCTCCGCTAAAATTAATCATATAATTAATTAGATCAAAATGTTATATACATTTTATAAAACAATAAATTTTAAAACATACATGCACTACCATTCAAAAGTTTATGGTTATTATGATTTTTTAATGTAAAAAAAAAAAATAAAAAAAATAAAAATAAAAAAAAAAAACATCAAGGCTGCATTTTATTTGATCAAAAACACAGTTAAAAAATATTTCTTTCTGTGAAGTGATGATGATGTAATTGATGTAATTGTAAGTGATGTGCAGCTGTATTTTCAGCATCATTCCTCCAGTCTTCAGAGTCACATGATCTTCAGAAATCATTCTAATATGATGATTTACTGCTCAAGAAACATTTCTGATTATTATCAATGTTGAAAACAATATTTTTGAGGAAACTGTGACATTTAATTGACAACATTTAATTTTTCAGGATACTTTGATGAATAGAAAGTTCAAAAGAACAGTATTTATTTGAAATGTCAATCTTTCGCAACATTATACATTTCTTTACTGTCACTTTTAAATCAATTTAATGCATCATTGATGAATAAAAGTATTTTAAAAAAAATAATAATAAAAAAAATATATATTATTGTCCCCAGCTATAGACATGCTCTAAAATCTGCTACGGCAGAGCATATCCACAAACTTGAAAATGGCTAAATTAACAAATAACCAGATGCCACCTGATTCAAATATTCCATCAACATTTAATAGTAATGGCCTTATGAATTTCTTCACTGATAAAATAGATAACATTAGATATAACACTTTCATCCATCGCACCCAAAGATAAACTGCAGTGCTTCACAACTATAGGACAGGAAGAGCTAAATAAATTACACTGTATCTACCACATCATTAACTCGTCGTTATATTTAGGTCACGTCCCAAAACCTTTCAAGCTGGACTGAACTGGCCAATTATAGGCCTATTTCAAATCCTCCATTTATGTCTAAAATTTTTGAAAAAGTTGTTTCAGCTCAATTGAGCTCCCTCCTGCAAAAAAAAAAAAAAAAAAAAAAAAAAAAAGATCTGTATGAATAATTTCTCATTGCTAGTTTTACTTGATCTTAGTGCTGCGTTCGACACCACAGATCATGACATACTCATAGAAAGATTACAAAACTACACAGGTATTCAAGGGCAGGCTCTAAGATAGTTTAGATCCTACCTGTCTGATCGCTAACATTTTGTTTATTTAAATGGGGAGTCATCTCATTTATCACCAGTAAAATATGGAGTGCCACAAGGATCCGTCCTAGGTCCTCATCTATTTTCAATATACATGTTGCCCCTTGGTAATATTATTAGAAAATACGGGATTAGTTTCCACTGTTATGCTGATGATACTCAACTATATATGAAACGTCAAAGGTAGTCCAAAAAGCAGTTAGAGTCCTTATCAGGTCAAGAAAATATGATCATATTACCCCAATTTTACAGTCTCTGCACTCGCTACCTATTAAGTTCCGTATCAGTTACAAATTATTATTACTTACCTACAAGGCCCTAAATGGCTTAGCTCCTGCGTACCTAACTAGCCTTATACCACGCTACAATCCATCACGCTCCCTAAGGTCCCAAAAAGGAGGTAGAGCTTTTTCACATTCGGCTCCCAAACTCTGGAATAGCCTTCCTGATAATGTTCGGGGGTTCAGACACACGCTCTCTGTTTAAATCTAGATTAATAACGCATCTCTTTCGCCAAACATTAAATTAATGTATCTTTTAAATTGTGACTGCAGTTGTATCTGATCAAATGTGCATTCTTATTCTTAAGCTTGGGTTAAACTAATTAATTTGACTTTGTTGCAACAACAGCTATGCTAATTATGTCTATGTTTCTGCTGGGATCTTCATCCCGTGGTAACTAGGATTTACACAAGCTCCAGTCTGGATCCAGAACACCTGAGAAGAGATGATGCTGACCCTCAGAGGACCCCAGATGATGCTAACCCTGAATCAACATACAGAACTAACAAATATTGCTACAAGTGTGACTGCATCATATAATAATTGCTGTTAATAATTTTCATCGTCTGGCTGACTACATCTTGTATTAATTTTTCTGAAAAACCCTGTCATATGTGCACAAACTGACAGTCACCAATAATAAGCTACTACTAAATATTGTAGAAACTTAATTTTCTGTAAAGTTGCTTTGAAATGATTTGTATTGTAAAAAGCACTATACAAATAAACTTGAATTGAATTCAATCCCCAAACTTTTACACGGCAGTGAACGTACATAATTTATATTTTTGTAAGCCTGATTTTAAATACAAATTGAACAAAAATGCTTGGGCCTTGCAAAAGGAAAACAGCGAATGGTCAGCAACATGCATTAAAAGTATTTAAATATACAGGTAGGAGGATTATGTCAAAGTAATTTATGTGTGCCATATTTCCTGCTGCCAACTGGTGGCATTATGACAATAACTGAATAATTGCATGTTGATGCCTTTAAGCAAGCAGTTTTATCAAACATACAAAGTTTGGTGAATATTGAATATGGTGTGTTTGAGTTAGTTTAAAGAGTGACATATCCTGTTGCCAGCAGGTTGAGCTATGATTATAACTGAATATTGGTCTTTAGATGTCTTCAGGCCAAGACTATCGTAGAGCAATTTAACATCACAAAAGTGCTTTAGATTACACTGACTAAACTTGGTGTTGATCTGTTTAAATCTCTAGAAGGAGTTCGTTTAAATACAACGACAGCGACACAAAACTTGCAGAGAAAATTCAAAATAACAGACTTCCTGTTGAATATCGGACTTTGTGCCATGGAACTATTGGTGTGCTAAATTTTCACCACTTCTGGTGAGTGTGTGTGTGTGTGTGTGCAGAGTTTCATGAGTTTCTGAGCATGTTTATGCCCTCAAAAATATGATTCATTTTGGAGAAGAAGAAACTGAACAATTCCTATAGTGTCCTTGCACCATTTGGGCTGGGGCCCTAAAAATATATTATTATGGTAATTATGATTATTATTACTATTGTTAAGAGATGATCAGGTCTTTAAGTGGATATGGCAAACGGGAGAGGCAGCAGCAGTGGTGCAGTGTTTTCCCATCAGTACGAGCAGCTGTGTGTTTAGTGTGTTAATGACGGCACAGATGCAGATGCTCAGCAGGATTATAGTGCGTGATCTGCCTCTTACACTCAAGATATGTGAGATATGGAGAAACTGAGCGAGTGTAGCAAACAGGGGAGAAAGAGCTGGATCTCACTGCCAAAGAAAACACTGCTACACTTGGGAAGCAATCAGCGGAGCATCAGGCAGGTTTACAGGAGCTTCAGACACTTTAATGCTTTCAGAGCAGCTCTCAGAGACATGAGGAGTCTGTCTGTCAGCTGTGAAGACGGCTCTGTGCTGGACCTCAGGGAAGCACAAAACCTGCTCTGTGAACTGAGATGCTGGCAGAGCAGATGTGAGCATCATTCTGTGTCTACCTTTCCAAGCCATTGGACATTGTGGGTAATTACTCTGCCCTGGAGTCTAGCTGCACTAGGCTTGACAATCGAGACAAAACATGCTCTGCATGATGCTGCCATGGAGACACTTTTAAAACATCTGATGATGGACACGAGAAAACATGAGCAGTGAGGTTTAAAACCACACACACACACACACACACACAGAGATCTGCTGCTGCAGTGACACGAGATCAGACAATATCTGTGCCTTGTGTCAAATCCCTGCAACCAATCATTACCATGTGGTAACTAGCATGAGAATAAAACTTTGCATAAACAAAAATGACCTCATACATAATTCCCCCGGAACTGCTTCCATTTACAACAGTGAGCGCAAGCTACATTAAAGTTATTATTAGTTTTAAAAAAAAAAATCTTAAAAAAAATGCATTGATTCACTACAGGAGGCCTTTGTTCACCCCCCCAGTTATGGATGGGGCCCTTTTTATTTCACTTCATTTGGACTGAAGCACTACAATTAGTGTTGGGTAAGTTACTTTAAAAAAGTAATTAATAACTATTACTAATTACATCATCAATATTGTGTTTAAATTGCTAATTAATTAGTAATTTAATTAATTAGTAAGTAACCGTTTATTAGGCTACATCTTAAAATCCCTATAAACCTTAATAGAAATTAAACTTTATTCTTTCAGTTTGAGTCAAACATAGAATAGTTTAGCCTTTTAGCTTTTAAACAACTGTATTTTTTATTTAAGTCCAACTAGTATAATCCGAACAGGTTTATGTAGAAAATAACACGTTAACTAATGTAGGTAAGAATAAATTACATAAATGATCTTCTCTGCTGAATAAAGCCATGTCAGATCGCACTCCTCTTCTGAGGCAAATTCCTCATAGCAGGACTTCTTTCAAAAACAAGGAAAATTTGATGAAATATTTATTATTATTATTTGTTTATATATATATATATATATATATATATATATATATATATATATATATATATATATATATATATATATATATATATATATATATTATTTCATCTAGATGAGGGTATTGCATACAAGTGTCTGCACATAATGAGGTCAGATACGGAAAAGCCTGTGCCTCACTTTAGTTTCATACGGTTTACATAATCAGATAATATTCATTTTCGTTTGAATTTGTTAATTTAAAAGTAGACACAAGCTTTCTATAGACATATTTCTCATGTCTCTGTGTCAAATATTCGCTGAGTTTGTGACATGTAGAAAGTTGCTCACAGAGACCTACATGGCAGAAAGTTGAACCCTGTTTGTTTTGTTTATTTTGCAAAAGCAAAATGTTTTGTTGTTATTGTCAGTGTACACAAATAAAAGTAGGCCCTTTTTAGATTTGATTAAGGTTCATCTTATTTAAGGTTTCTCTGTGAATTAGGAAAAATGGAAAGTGAATGCGCAGGTGCTTCAAAGGTTAAAGGGGGGGTGAAATGCTCATTTTCACTCAGTCTCCTGTTAATCTTGAGTACCTATAGAGTAGTACTGCATCCTTCATAAATCCAAAAAGTCTTTAGTTTTATTATATTTATAAGAGAAAGATAGTCTGTACCGATTTTTCCCGGAAAAACACGAGCATCTGGAGGCGTGACGTGTGGGCGGAGCTAAAGAATCACGAGCGCGAGTAGGCTTTTGCGTTGAGAGCGTTTGGAAGCTGTGACATTACCGTGAGGAAAAAAACATCCCAAACAAACCATGGCTAACAGTCAGATTCAGCGTATATTTATGATCCAGAATCAGATCCAGAGGCTGAAACTGAACGAGAGCAGCAGCAGCAAGGACTCGCTCCGAGCGGGGCTCGAACCCGGGTCTCTGATGGGAGGGACGCACTAACAAGGAGGCAGAGATATTTTAAGCAGTTTTACTCACCGCCTGCGGTTCCAAAACACAATCGTGACCCTTTTTCGTTGGGATTGCATCATCCTTAAGAAATAAACGATACGCAAATCCATGTCAAACTGGGCCTTGTGAGCAAGCATCTAGTGTTTTAGACACTTCTAAAACATCTGATGATGGACACGAGAAAACATGAGCAGTGAGGTTTAAAACCACACACACACACACACGCACGCACACGCATGCACACAGAGATCTGCTGCTGCAGTGACACGAGATCAGACAATATCTGTGCCTTGTGTCAAATCCCTGCAACCAATCATTACCATGTGGTAACTAGCATGGGAATAAAACGGCGGACGCACTAACAAGGAGGCAGAGATATTTGAAGCAGTTTTATTCATCGGCTGCGGTTCCAACACGCGATCGTGACCCTTTTTCGTTGGGATTGCATCATCCTTAAGAAATAAACAATACGCAAATCCGTCGTCAAACTGGCCTTGTTTGTAAAACAAGCATCTTCGAAATGCAGGGGACAAACTAAAACACTTGCACAACTCCGTTGATGCTCTGTAAAAATAAACTCCATCCACTGGTCCCTTAATGCTGTTTTTTTTTTTTTGGTAATCTGTGCAGGGTTGTCTTGCCCTGGCAACCAAAAACACATTCCTTTTGTGACATTTGGCGACGCTCTCGCTCTGATCAGTGAAGTCTGTTGTGCTCTCAGTGCTCTGCTATACGGGAGCGCGTGCTCTTCCGGCAGAAGTGCCCTTAGGACCCATATAAGGAAATTCCGCTCCATCTAACGTCACACAGAGCCATACTAAAAAAAAACTTTTTTTTGGGGAACAAAAATACTCCTTCAATTTTTTAAACTTTGTCCATGTTTAGCATGGGAATCCAACTCGTTAACAGTGTAAAAAACTCAGTATGCATGAAATAGCATTTCACCCCCCCTTTAAAGACGCTGCATTCATTTTTATTATTATTTAGATTTCAAATTCAATGTTGATTTTAGAACTATTGAAATTATTTACTGTATGTTACGCAAGTACTTCATAAGTAACTGTAATTAAATAACCTAAACACTGACTGCAACATCCGCTGATTGCAATGAAACAACTTGAAAGATCAAAGACAGTTTTTTTGTATAACTCCGACTGGATTAGTCTGAAAGAAGAAATTCATATACACCTAGGATGCCTCTGGGGTGAGTGAGACACAGCCTTTTTTTCATTTTTGGGTAAACTAACTGCTTAAACACATTAAGGAGATCTGTGCCTATTTGCGCCGTGTTTCTTAGCGTGTGTTGTCAAATTGATGAAGATATTTTCTTATTTGAAGGTAATTTGCAGGTGTTTTTTCATTTGCAGCGAGTTGAGCCTTCTTGGCCACCGTAGTTAAAGGTATTTGTTGAGTAAAATAACACAAGCATTCACAGTATGTGGATCCTAAACAGTTAATAAAATGTACACACACACACACACACACACAAGCTTTATGTGCGTGGTCATAACGTGTATTATCCTGTAGGCTATAGCCTATTTAAGTAATTAAATTAATATAAAGGGGCGAAGCATTTAGTACTTTTAAAAAATGCGGGTCAGGAAGCGGGTCGGGTACAATATTTTGAGTTGCGGGCGGGTTAGTTGAAAACATTGGTCGGGTGCGGGTTGTTTATACATTGACCCGCGCATCCCTGACAAACATATATACTTATATACACAGTATATAAAATTATTTTTCCCCCTTCCCTTCATTTTAGTTACATCAAGTAACACACCTTTTAAATTATTTTAGTTTTAGTTAACCATTATATCCCTGATTTGAAGTACTAAAAAACTCAGACTGAAAAAACGCGGGACAGATGCTCAGTTAGCGTGAGGCGGGACAAAGGGTAAAATTGCTGTACAGTACAACGTAAAGTGGGACAGTTGGTCATTCTATTCGCACCAGTTATTCAGCCAGTAAAGTGTAGGCCTATTTATTTCAAAATTCTGTTTATTAGGCTACTATATAAATTACAAAGTTTTAATTGGCATCATTATTTCAAACGACCTGACCGACCGCGACCCGAATATCATTAAAAATACGTAAACGTGGGTGACCACAGGCACCCGCTCATTTTGGATCAACCCGCGCATCACTGGTAGCCAGGTCTCATCTCGCTTTAGAGAGTCGTTATGCTGAGACCTCCATTCTTAAGAGCTCCCCTAACCGGGTTGAGTAGGTAGGTTTCCTCTCAGTTTAGAGAGTCTTCTTGCTGAAGCCTCCACTCCCCAGAGCTCCGCTTAGGCAGTAATGCGAGTAGTAGGCTCTTTTTATTTGAGCCTCACTACCTGCCTCTGGCGTTGAATGTAGCTAGGTCTCCTCTCATTAGACCTGAGACCTCTACTCTTAGAACTCCAGACTCTGGCGGGTAAGGTAGTCTATGGTGATTGGACCTGGAGTCTGTAGTATAGCCTAGCAGTTCGCTAGAAGGGATGCTGTTCCTCAAGTCATGACTTGGAGAAACAGTTACTTGGGCACTATCCCTCAGCATGGCGGTGTTGGTGTACAGTTCCCATAGCGCCCTCTAGAGGATGCAGCGTAGAGTTCCCTTTCGATAGGGAACGTCTCAGGTTACCCATGTAACCATGGTTCCCTGAGAATTGGGAACGAGACACTGTATCTCTGCGCCATTCTTTGGTATCATGCCTGTGTCTCCTCAGACAAAAAAAGAGGATGATGTGTTCTGCAGGTACCCTTTTATAACCGCAGTCACTTATTTGCTTACGTCATAGACTTCCGCCTACCAATGTCAAGTTCATTGTCATTATTTCATTCATGCTTCAGACACCGGCCACGCAGACATCGTTCCCATAGTGCCCTCTAGGGGACACAGCGTCTCATTCCCTATTCTCAGGGAACCATGGTTACATGTGTAACCTGAGACATTTCTTTCTCTAGACACGTTTCTCTCAGTGTTTGAACAGATGAGAGGAGGTCAGTGAAGATGTTACCTTGCGGGACAGGGCTGTGTGTTACAGGACATCACACCGGTGGATGGCCGAGATCGTGAGGTACAGTAAGACGTGTTCACCTGAACCCTCAGATCCTTGTAGCATACTGATTTATTGACCATCTGACCTGAGGAGAAAACACAAACAACATATAAAAAAAGAAAGTTCAAGGTATTTGAGCTGAAGAAGCAGTTTTCCAGAGGTCGCCTGTAGGAAGTTTGACCTCTGACCTCCTAACAGCTGGCCTCGCCTCAGGCTCTCTACACACCATCACAGAGCACTGATGTCAGGTCTGGTGTGAAAGAGGAGTCAGCTCTACTGATGGGAACAGACCTTACTGACTCACCTGAGGCTCAGCTATAGAGTTACAGCTGCACAGACCAGCAGATACACTTGAGAAACACATAACGCTGTTGAGTTTCACTCAGATCATTTAGATTGATTTTGGATGCATGTGCATTGATTCGCAATTAATGAAACAATGCAACAGGTTTTACAAAATCATGCATGCACTTATGGAAAAATACACTTTTTTTAAGAATAACAGTTTTTCTTGTTTGCTAACACACTGTAACGGTTTCATTTGGCACCATTTTCCTAACCATTTATACAGTTCTCGAAACAAAAAGACACATTTATCAAAACTTTTAACACATTTCATCTGTTTTCACACATGCTCCAATTTGCTTAGTGTTTTCTGCAAAAGAACAAGAACAGCATAATTTTGCACAGGTTTAACCATGTTCTCATTCAGAAAACACAAACACAAAACCTCAAGTATCACAAAATGAACACAAATAGCACACATTTACCCATGTGTGAATATTAAGTAGCAAAACTGATGACACACAGATCAGAATCTTAGGATAATATGAACAGGAGCACAGCTGGTTATGAGTTTTGGAAAATGAATCCTGGCAGTGTGGTACAAAGAGGAATAAGAAGGAGAAAAGAAAAATGAAAGGGACGAGGTCAAAGGTCTATTGTTGCTAATGAAATATAAGCATTATATTATATCATAAGAAAGGCTAGCCTGCAAGCTCTACAGGGTTTTTAAACTACTTGCACATTACAATTACAGTGCATTGCAGTAATTCAGATGAGAGAATGTGTTTTTGACTAAAATGTTTGCCTTTGACCTGGAAGTTTAAATTTTGCAAAAGTTGGTTTGTAGTTTTGAGATTGTATTTATAGTTGTGAGAAAGTGGTGAATTGTTACATTAATTGTGTGTTAGAAATCGAGAAAAACTGTAATAAATCATTCAGACTGATTTTGTGAACTGGATCAGATGATTCATTGAAAAGTTCTGATTCCAAAGAAGGATTTGTTGACAAATCTGATATCACTGCTTCTTTCGTAAACTCTCATGAATGAGCTAGGATGGATGTCTAGATTTTCAGTGAATATAAATAAAAAAATAGTAGTGATGCACATGGGTTTGATTTCCATGGAATGCATGCACTGATTAAATGCAATACGTTGAAGGCAATGCAAGTTGCTTTGGATAAAAGTATCTGCCAAAGTCACTAAAACTAAAATTTTGATTCAGGTTTATTTTCTGCATATATGCATTTTATTACGAACATCCGTGAATTTAATCAGCACAAGAATATATGTGTATTGCAGTCAACAGGGCATAATTTAACTGGACCAGAATCACAGACTGCCAGAAGATCTGTAGCAGACTGACTTAGTTAAAGTGTTAATGTTTTAACATGTGACTTCACTACATCTGCCATGTTCCTCTAATCACAGCAGGATGTGTTTCAGACTGATCAGTACCTCCTGCACAGCTGACTGAGCACTGCGAGCGAACGATGGCCCATGTGTAGTTGTGTTTGGGCTGGTTGCGTCTCTCCGTATGGTCTTTGGTCAGTGTGTATTCCCAATGAAAACCTGGATTCCAGCCCTGCATGAGAACCTGTGCAAGGACAAACACACAAGACCTAATGAACCATCAACCACACAGGAAGTCACAAAACCATTCTTCTTTAATTCTTCTTGAGGACAACGAGTACACTGACGCTGTGTTACGACAGAGCTCTGCCCACATGCTGCGTCCCCGAACTTTCTTTCATAAGTTTTTATAACATTTTCAAGTTTGAATTTAGCAACTTTAACAATCACGTAAAATGACTTCTAATATGTTTTAAACTTTTTTGGCTTGTAAACAGTGCTTGATCTGTGCAGATTTCGCTCCTGCCTCAGACCAGACCACTTTTACATTGGAGGACCCCTTTAAAACAACTTAATGCTGGATTTGTTTCAGCTTTTGTCTTCTTCATATGTTAACTGATGGACTGGAGTGGTGTGGATTATGTATGGATTACGTTGATGTTTTTGTCAGCTGTTTTGACTCTCATTTGAAGGCACCCATTCACTGCAGAGCATCCAGAGCAAGTGATAAAATGACACATTTCTCCAAATCTGACGAATAAACAAACTCTTTAGCCTTATTAAAGAACACAGTAAAAGTGAATAAATAGAAAAATAAGTATTTTTAAAAAAGTGTTTTTTATGTATTTATTATAACTGGCCAGTTATGCAATTATGAAAGATCAGAAGTTACAGGCAACTACTACCTCAACCACCAGTGTCTCATTGGTGGGTCCAATGGAAATGAGGCTCTCAGGATGATTGTAGGTTCTCTTGTAGTCAAACACAGCCCCAGCGATAGAGTGTCGTCCAGGCCAGTCCACTGTCCAGCGTCCATTCAGGTAATACTTCCTCTGCAGATTCCTCAGGGCTAGATAAGAGCTGGAGGAGTTGAGCTCCATCACACGGATGCTGCGTGCTCCAGCTGGTATGGTCACCACACGGTAATACTCTACAGACGGGCAGAAATCATACAAATTAGATTTTTGAAAATAAATGTAATTAATATTTTATTAATTGCTATTTCCTGGATTACATAAACTATTATTTCACAGGTAAGTTCCTTAGGAGTGACTTATAAAGTTTATATATCGGTGATACATAAAGTTTATCATAGTCAGAGTAGCTTTATAAACATTCCAGCTACAGTTAGAATACAGTAAAACAAGTCTTTATTTTCTAGGTGGGTGAGAGCCAGATGGGCTGAGGTGGTGATGGCGTCATCAGCAAAGCATTTGGGGCAGTATGCAAACTGAAGGGGGTCTGGTGTGTGGGGCAGCAGAGACTTGATGTGCCTCATGACCAGCTTCTCAAAGCACTTCATGATGATGGGTGTGAGTGCGACGGGCCGGTAGTCATTGAAGCAGGACACCAAGACTTCTTAGGCACAGGGATGATGGTGGCGGTCTTGAGACACGTAGGGACAATGGTGTTGCTCACGGAGATGTGTAAATATCTGCTAGCTGGTCTGTGCATCCACCGAGTACTCTGCCGGGAATATTGTCTGGACCCGTAGCCTTCATGGGTTCACTCCGCGCAGAGTTTTCCTCACATCATCCATGGAGAGACACAGTACTTGGTCGTTGGGAGGGGTGGTGATCTTCCTCAGCGCGTTGTTGTTCTGTGCTTCAAAGGGTGAGTATAAGTGGTTCAAAGCATCTAGGAGGGAGGCATCAGTGTCAATGGCAGGTGGTGTTTGCTTGTAGTTTGTGATGGCCTGGGTGCCCTGCCACATGCGCTGTGTGTCTCCACTGTCACTGAAGTGAGTGTGGATTCTCTGTGCATGTGCACATTTTGCCTCTCTGATGAGAGGGACAGTTCGGACTTCACCTGACTTAGAACAGCTTTGTATGTTTGACCTGTTCTGAAGGCAGAGTTGCACTAAGAGGAATATACATGGCAACTATGAACACTGTTGGGAATTTTTGTTGTAAATAAAAAGGTCTACATCTGACGGTCACAAACACCACCATTGATGAGCAGTGACTACAGACTACTACAGACTAGTATGTGATCTCGAAAGTCGAGATCACGTAGTTTCTCCATCAGGTCACCTTGAAAGTGCAGTTTTTGATTGGTTTCTGTATTACAGTATTGTCTGATGATGAAAGGCATGGACAGTGAATGGTGCACTGTCCATATAACAGTAGTTTGTAAGAGTTTTTAATCTTATGTCATTAGATTTTAGCATGGTTGTCATTGCTAGGACACATTGTTTTACTTATTGTGAGTTAAAATGACAGATAAATGTATACTCCGAAAGCTCCACAAGACGTGTTATTATATTACTGAAAACTCGAAGTTTAACGGGAGAATTCCAAACGGTTTATTGTACATGCAAGTTAACCGCTGTTCTAATCTAATGCGCTGCTGCACTGTAACACACACACATAGGCTACAGACAGTAGCTTGTACATCACATGCTGATTGCGCATGCACAGAATCATTCAACGGGAAATGTACGGTCAACACTGTTCTGTGACTTCTAAAAATAGCTGATAATCTAAAAAGTTCAAGCATATATTTCTTAAATAAATCCCACAGCGAATTGTCTTATTTATTTATTTTTACAGCTCCAGGCGTATTTGTTCATTAATGAGGTCATAAGCAGCTAGTCAACTTCGACTCAACTTTCATCACATGAAAGTGATGATTTGCAAAATGGCCTAAGCCGATAGCGGAGACAACCTCACGCTTGTGTTTATTACAAGAAATGGAGGCCTGACTACATACGGCACTGCTGCCGGAAGAGCCGTGGTGAAACATGTAACCGAATCGGGAAGCGAGTGAGGTTTTGCTGCGGTGAGAACTGGGGCACGGCCCAGGCTCATTTGAGGCTTGCCGCTGGGACCCAGATCTCGAGGAGAGCCGGGTCTCCTGTGTGATGATGGTGGTGACGAGTGAGGCGAGTTCGGGGCTTTGCTTGATCTATTGGCCAACTTATCTAATTTGCGGGGTGAAGAATAGATTTTACAGATCTGCTTTATCTACCCTCCGTGAAAATGGTTCATCTGAATAAATCAGCATTTGGTTCAGGCTTAAACTATCTACTTTCCGATCGGATGATATATTGGCATGGCCGAGTGATACGAGGATGTCGGGGAAGAAGTTGGAAGCCTGTGATGAAGCCTGGTGATCAGCAGCAGTGACTGGCAGAAAAGGAGTGAGCCTAGAGCCGGCAGGTTACGACAGAGGAGACAAACAAATCCTCAGTACCTCATCGTAGGTAAAAAAAAAAAAAAATTAAAAAAAAAAAAAATGATGTGGAAGAGTGGTAAATTGGCTGTATAAATATACCCGTGTTGTCCTTGTTAAGTTGATTCACTGGCGAGCACCAGCTGGGCTAGACTGATTGATTATCTGATAGTGCTCGTCCCGAACCTTGTTAATAAATCATCATATATTGTTGCTCTCTTTGCTATGATTGCTTCTACTTTGTAAGTCGCTTTGGATAACAGCATCTGCTAAATGATTAAATTTGAATGTAAATGTGAGAAAGATTTTTATCAGACTGAATTAAATAATTAAATCACAAAATAACTTAACATTAAAATGTACAATATTTTCCATTTTATTTTCAGTTTTTTAAAGAAATATATTTTCACATTAATTTGGAAACCACCAAGCGACAGTATTTAAATTAAGTAAATAATTTAAATTCAAAATATTTGTTTGGATATATGTTTATTTATTATTAAATGAGTAAAATTAGTATTCTGTATATATATATATATATATATATATATATATATATATATATATATATATATATATATATATATATATATATATATAAACAAGGTTAAAGTCGTAAAAGGTTCAGTTGCTGCTCTAAATTTTTTATTATAATGAAACTAACTCTACAAGTTATTTCAACTTAAATTATATTAAGCCAACTCTAAATAAAAAGTGTCAAATATTGAATAAATTACTAAATGAATCTGAAATTGATTTAATTAATTTGATTTATAAAGTAATGGGAAAATATATATTGCCATGACATTATAGCGATTGAGCATTACAGTAAAATTCAAACCACTACAAATATATAAAATGGTTTGTTGTGTCATTTTTTTTTTTTAATTCAACAAAAATACAATAAAACAGCAAACATAATTGCAGAAATTAACATGTTATTTTCCCCAGCTCTAATTAGAATAGTGTTCATGTGTTCATAGAAAAAAGACAGAAACATACGGCTCAGGTAATGTTGTTTGGTGTACTGCCCTTTGTAGATCTTGCAGGTGGAGTTGTCGCCCTTGCAGATGCCACACAGATCCTGCACGGCATTGGATCCCAGTACCCTGTCACAGCCCACTCTCTGAAAAACACAAATCAGGAGCTTTTAGCAAGCACTGAAGCAGCAATAAAGTGCTCATAATCAGTATTCCAGTTACAAAAGTTCAGAAAAATTAGACAAAAAGCCATGAAAGACGAGGAAGTGCCTCCATGGTGCAGTGATGTTGTCAGTGTGATAATGCCCATGTCTGCAAATTGGCATTAATTTGTCAAAATGGTGGAAATTAATGGGTTAATTATAAAGAAAGCAGCTCACCCGCTCAGATATCAGCATTTTCTGTCATGTCCAAATCAAACCGAACTTAAAGTAATGATCTGAGCAGTTTTTGTGACTGCCCACCATTATTAAACATTCAGAGTTTACCAAGGACTAAAAACCAGACAGGGGATTTAGACTCCTTGTTTCAGAAGACCACCACACACCACTGTTACACAAGCTCACGTGTAAACACATTGTGTTAATAAAGAGGTACAAGATGCTCCAAACTTCAAAGATGATCTTAGAGAAAGAAACACAAGAAGGTAATAATTTCAACATGCATGTCCAAATACACACAGATCAAATGCTCTCAGCTGAATAGCATGTCCATGTTCAGAGTGTACAAATGTTCTTTGTGTAATGTTTTCAGTGCAAACTACTTATGTCATCGACTCAAGTATAATCTAAAACATGAAATGACAAATGATTCCAATGATTCATCATTACTGCTTATTTAAACTCAATCCACTGAACTACAATTGTTCTGGTCCATTGCAATTTGTCACTACTGCATGCTAACATAATTTCTGTTTAATTTAACAGCAGATTTAACATGTTGTCAGTGAAACGCAGCAGCTGAAGTCAAATTTAATAGAATTAAATAGTAGTTGGCTCTTTCGCCGCAAACATCCAAACTCGCAATATGAAACTGATGTGTGTTCTGAAATGTTCTTTTATTTTTTTACTATAGTTCTCTGAACCAAACTGAGTTGAAATGCATTTGATCGCTTTGCCTGTCAAGAGGGATTTCCACAGCAGAAGAAAACATAAAACCAATCACTGGGAGAATTCACTTCAGATGAATCCTCTTGAAAATCTCTGGTTTTGATGATAACACACACACTTTGTCAGTAGTCCATTACCAGAGGAAAACAAAACAACCAACAGCATGATGCTTTTATAATACAGTATTGTTCAAAATAATAGCAGTACAATGTGACTAACCAGAATAATCAAGGTTTTTCGTATATTTTTTTATTGCTACGTGGCAAACAAGTTACCAGTAGGTTCAGTAGATTCTCAGAAAACAAACAAGACCCAGCATTCATGATATGCACGCTCTTAAGGCTGTGCAGTTGGGCAATTAGTTGAATTAGTTGAAAGGGGTGTGTTCAAAAAAATAGCAGTGTGGCATTCAATCACTGAGGTCATCAATTTTGTGAAGAAACAGGTGTGAATCAGGTGGTCCCTATTTAAGGATGAAGCCAACACTTGTTGAACATGCATTTGAAAGCTGAGGAAAATGGGTCGTTCAAGACATTGTTCAGAAGAACAGCGTACTTTGATTAAAAAGTTGATTAGAGAGGGGAAAACCTATAAAGAGGTGCAAAAATGATAGGCTGTTCAGCTAAAATGATCTCCAATGCCTTAAAATGGAGAGCAAAACCAGAGAGACGTGGAAGAAAACGGAAGACAACCATCAAAATGGATAGAAGAATAACCAGAATGGCAAAGGCTCAGCCAATGATCACCTCCAGGATGATCAAAGACAGTCTGGAGTTACCTGTAAGTACTGTGACAGTTAGAAGACGTCTGTGTGAAGCTAATCTATTTTCAAGAATCCCCCGCAAAGTCCCTCTGTTAAAAAAAAGGCATGTGCAGAAGAGGTTACAATTTGCCAAAGAACACATCAACTGGCCTAAAGAGAAATGGAGGAACATTTTGTGGACTGATGAGAGTAAAATTGTTCTTTTTGGGTCCAAGGGCCACAGGCAGTTTGTGAGTCGACCCCCAAACTCTGAATTCAAGCCACAGTACACAGTGAAGACAGTGAAGCATGGAGGTGCAAGCATCATGATATGGGCATGTTTCTCCTACTATGGTGTTGGGCCTATTTATCGCATACCAGGGATCATGGATCAGTTTGCATATGTTAAAATACTTGAAGAGGTCATGTTGCCCTATGCTGAAGAGGACATGCCCTTGAAATGGTTGTTTCAACAAGACAATGACCCAAAACACACTAGTAAACGGGCAAAGTCTTGGTTCCAAACCAACAAAATTAATGTTATGGAGTGGCCAGCCCAATCTCCAGACCTTAATCCAATTGAGAACTTGTGGGGTGATATCAAAAATGCTGTTTCTGAAGCAAAACCAAGAAATGTGAATGAATTGTGGAATGTTGTTAAAGAATCATGGAGTGGAATAACAGCTGAGAGGTGCCACAAGTTGGTTGACTCCATGCCACACAGATGTCAAGCAGTTTTAAAAAACTGTGGTCATACAACTAAATATTAGTTTAGTGATTCACAGGATTGCTAAATCCCAGAAAAAAAAAAATGTTTGTACAAAATAGTTTTGAGTTTGTACAGTCAAAGGTAGACACTGCTATTTTTTTGAACACACCCCTTTCAACTAATTGCCCAATTGCACAGCCTTAAGAGCGTGCATATCATGAATGCTGGGTCTTGCTTGTTTTCTGACAATCTACTGAACCTACTGGTAACTTGTTTGCCACGTAGCAATAAAAAATATACTAAAAACCTTGATTATTCTGGTTAGTCACATTGTACTGCTATTATTTTGAACAATACTGTATGTAGCTTTGCATTACAACTCAACAAACCACTGGACAGAGAATACAACACACATAAGTAAAGAATTTTTTTGCATTCAAGACATTTTCAGCTGAAAGTAACTTACACCACATTAATCAGTTATTTTAGAGTAACTAGACTGAATCCTGACAGTATCTACCAGTGTTCCAGAGTCACAGACTCAGATTAGTTTTTTCAGGTAACAAGTAACACATTACTTTTTAATTTACGTGTAAATATCTGAGTATAAATATCTGAGTAGCTTTGTTTCCCATATATTGACTGACAGCTCTCTTGTCTCCATGTTGCGAGAAATTGGGAGAAAGTGCAGTCGTGTGTTCTTTGTAAAGATGATGTATCTGTAGTTCTATCTAGACTAAATGTCTCACCTGCACACACAAAAAAAAAAAAAAATAAATCAGATTCAGTATTCCTCAAAATTAATAAAAGCAGTAAAATGCAAACCCAGAATAGTATGCAAACCTGCACAAATTAAACGTTAACACAAACATGTTTTATGAATTTAATCCCATTTTAATAACTAGATTCTTTAATGTTGTAAAAATGACTTTAGATAAACTTAACATTTGTGTTTCTTTCTTTCTTTTTTTTTTTTATTTTGCCCTTTTCTGCATGCAATTCATTCAAAAAAAATTCTCAGCCTTGTTCATTTCACTTTTGGTGTGGAAGGTACATTAGCCAAATATATAACATTTTATGTTAAACCCAGGTTAGAGGAGAAAGAGTAATGCAAAAGACATAAAAAGCACAACGCATTAAGCTGCTTTGCATAAAGAATAATTAAATAATGCAATTAGTAACATTTTTAGGAAGCGACATAATTTTGTAAAGCATTACATTTAAAAGTAATTTTCAACAACACTGGTATCTAAAATATTGTGAATATTGTACATTACCTCACAGATGCCATCAATGCAGACATTAGAGCTGTCCTGTTTGCAGAGTGTCCCATCCTTGACTTTACTGGAGAGGGCGAAGAAGAAGTCATAACCTTCAGCGAAGCAGTAGAGCTTACATACGTCCTGATCTTGAACAACACACACATACATATACACAATGAATATCAGGCATAGTTCCCTAAAAACACACATATTATAACCTGTGGAAAGTAAATTTAAAAGTTTTCACTCCCATTGATTTCTGCTTTGTGGCATTCCTAAATTAAAGCGTATTTACATAATATATCTATCTTATATGATTGGTTTGAATAGCCTATCTTGTGTAAACTATTCAATCACACTAGGAACATAAACTCTGAAATCACGCGAAATATGTTAACCAGGTACAACTGTGTTGCTTTAAAATCCATCTGTGTTCAATTGTCTGGAAGCACACCAAATTTCACTGACTCAGTGAGTCTCACAACTAATGAAACCCAAGGAACTTTGAGATCAAGCTGCAAGGAGGAAAACAGATTGAAATGGTTATAGAAAGACTGTCAAAGCTCTGGATCTTCCTCGAAGACCTAAAAACTCTGTCCCAGCTCAATCTCTTAATTAACTCGCTTTACAATCAAAGAAAACTGACCAACAAGACTGTTGATGAAGCCCCATCTCCATTCTATAACTTAAGTGCTTTTTTTCTTTTTCTTTCTTTTTTTTTTTTTATCTCAACCAAAAATTCTAAAATCTGAATTGTTGATATGAAATGTGGTTCCAGAAGCAATAAGAATATGGATTCAGCAACTTTTCCAAGTAACCAAGAATGGAAGAAACGTCAGAATCATGCATTGGGATTGTTTTTAAGGAGGACTAAAAGTCTTGTTTCAATTAATGCCAACATGGATGAAGCCAAATACAGAAAGACACTTCATGAGAACTTACTCCGTCATCCAATGATCTGCTTTAAGTTTGAAGATCCAATGACCCAATGCACATAGTAAAAACTATAAAATATTATGCTATACATCAGATTAGTGATAGAACCTGATCAAACTTTATTCATTTAATTCATAAGGCATCAAGACACTTTGTGCTGAAGAATAGAGATTCCAGTCATACCTGCGCGAAGATGCATGACTGTAATCATTTCTAAAGGACTGCATAGAAACGAATGACATTGTGTGGAGGGGTGAAAAATGTAAAAATTAATAAATAAATGGTGCATAAATGTGTTGAATTTAAGAGTAACAGAAACAAAATGTGAAAAATTCAAGGGGGTGAATATTATGTGAAGGATGGACATACTTCACTTCAGTCTAACTTTATAAACATAATACAATAAACGTTTTTACCCAGATTTTTGTCAAATTCACTGACTCATTTCTTTTGAAACATCCCATCAACTGGTAGAAACACGTTTATACCAACCGTCCACACGTGTGTAGGGTTTCCACTTGTAGTACCATCCACGGAAGGGTTTGCTGTTGAACTCTGTGCACTGGGTAGCTCTGAAGTCCACAGCGTTTTGAGGACAGTCAGCAGTGTTACACAGTTTATAAGAGCGAGACAAGCCCTCGCAAAACCTGCCACCATACATGGGCCTGAGAAAAAAGAAAAGACAGGAAAAGAAACTGATCACAAGGCACATCCTGATTTACAGCAACTTCATTCAATCACTCATGGTTGCCAAGTGGCTGTAATGTTTGTTGTAGTAATGAGATGCATTGCCAGTGAAATTAAGATGTCATTCTATTTTGACAAGGAATCCCTTTTCTTGACGCTTAAAATGGAATTTCTGCACAGGAAAGTGTTAGTATATAAAGTGCAGCAGTGCATAAAGCATCTTATGATGAACAAGATGAATGATTATCAGAGCATGAATCAACCTCTCTTACATTGCCAGCAATTTTCCATGCAGCAGTTTTTCTTACATTCCTGCTTGTGGGAAATGAAAAAATCAAGTATAGAAAAACTACAGTATTTCACAGGATCACATTTATCGCAATGTCTCAATTTCCGTTAGATTTCCTTTTTCTATAGAGAGTTTCATGGCATAAGGCTCAGGCGATTGGCTGAAAATGTGTTTCCATGAGCAAAGAGCAAAATTCAAAACCAGTACTTCTGAAGAGTTTTGTGAGATAGATGGGATTGCTTTAGCAGACTGGAATTTACAGAGATTATTGGTTCAAACCAAGTCCAAAATAATCACTAACTGTTTGTTTGTTTCAAACCTCTCCATATGTTTGTTATTCTAAAATAAATAAATAAATAATACAAATTTGAATCAGCCAATCAGCCTAAAATTTATATATTTTTTAAAAGAAGTCTCTTTTCCTCACCAACTCTGCATTTATTTGATCAAAAATACAGCAAAAAAACAGTAATATTGCCAAATATTATTATTGTTTAAAATAGCTGTTCCTCTTTCAAGAACTCTAGCTGTGTCGAAGTGCTTTGGGAACGCCTTCTAATTGACCACGCTCTGAATCTCATGTGTAATCAGTCCAATGGAAGGGCAAGACGTCATGGGCGGGTGACATCATAGACCAGGAAGCTTAAAGCATGTGAGGTGGAGCCAGCATCAGATTTCTGTCATTTAGCTAAGCACTTTGTATGTGTCAGTCTGAAACTCTGTGTTTGTGAGTCTTATTTAGTGTTCAGCTTCTTCCACTGCGTACACTTTGCTCCCGGAAAGATCTCTTCGAGGAGGAAGCCTTCACCAGCCTTCCTCGCTGTGCCGGTCTCAATTCCGCCGAGGCGGAGTGGTGGCTGCATTCGTGGGGTTTGCAGTTGGATCTGATGGAGGGAATGGATATGGGCGGGTCCCAGTCGCTTTCCTCACCCACCAGATCTGCCTTATCTCTGAGTTCGGAAGCCTGTGCTGCGGCTACTTCCTTGGTAGGGCTTGATGCTCTGCCTGTCTTCCTCCAAGGGGGTTGACGTGGAGATTGTCGATGCCCCCTCAATTGCCACAGAATGAAGAGCTACTGAAGGTGGTTACTCGCACTGTGGCCAAGTTGAATATTGATTGGCCTGCCGAGAAACATGCCGAGCCTCAGCGAAGCAAGCTGGATGAACACTTTCTGTGTTTTTTCCCCAACCTCCACACTGAGGTGTCGAGGTCATGGGCCAGGCATTTCTCAGCCCATCTCTTAATCCCTATGTCTGATTATTATGGGAATGTGGCGGGGTTGCGTGAGCGTGGCTACAGGGCGATGCACCTGGTTGAACAGACGGTAATTAGCTATATGTCCCCAGGCGCGGCAGCATCCTTAAAGGCTCCAGCACCGCCCTCCAAGCCGCTGTGTACAACGTCAGCGCTGGTGGGCAAAGGGTGTGCAGCAGAAGGTCAGGCCGGTGCATATCTGCACGCCATGTCTGTGTTACACTTAATTTCTAGCATATCGTTGACTTGATTTCACAGATACGATTTAAACTGAATTGAGCAGGATGATGACATCACTGAATTCAATGATGAACTGCCTTTTTGCATTATTGACATACAAATATTTTCTTCAATTCAATTTTCAAATTCAATCTGTGTTGTTAAAAGCATTATATAAATAAAGGTGACTTGACTTACAGGCGTAGCAGGCAGACCTGCTTAAGGAGCTAAACGAGGGTGAGGAGCTTAACTCTGATAACATCACAGAGTTAAGAAGAACTGCTGATCTCGCTCTCGCACCACCAAGGAGACCACTCGTGCTATTGGCTTGTTTAGTCTGACGTCACGTAGCAGCGCTTCCGTGTCCAAACTCTCTATCAGTTACCACGAGAAAACAACAAAAGGTGCTAATATAAACTCACAATGTGATAGAATACTAGCGAAAAAGTTATAATCTTACCCTTTAACTCCATACCGAAGTCCCAGATAGGCAGACAATGAAAATATAAATATAAAAAAATTAATATAAAAATTATTTGTGTTTGGGACGCTGTGAGCACGGAGACTGTAGTGTATACCGTAAGTTTGAAAGCGTTTAGCTTAAATTATTAATATGAATAAACAGTGCTCATTAACGGCTGCTGAAGTCGTATTCTCAAGTGAAGCGAGTTGAGGCTTGGACCCGGAAACAGCGCTTCTTACGTCATCACTTAACAACCGAATTGGGCGGTCCATGGCAGCTATGGTGGCATCGGAGAGGCATTTGTGGTTGACCTTATCTGACATAAAGGACACTATCAAGACTACCTTCCTTCTCTAAAGAGAGTTGGGTATTTCCAGGCCCTCTCAGTAGCACCTTCCTATCTTGACTTTGTGTCCAGCCTAGCCAAAGTATTTCTATACCCTCGAGTGGGGGTATATCCCTAAAGTCCCCTCATATGCACCATGGCCTGTCGTACTCCAGGCTTTCTGTCCTTCATTGGATACAGAGCTGCCCTGTGGAGGAGGGCGGACCAATTGCTTGTTTGCTATGGTCCCCCTAAGAGAAGTCTTCCACCAACTAAACGGACCCTTAGCTGGATGATAGTGGATGCCATATCCATTGCTTACAAGTCCTTTGATCTCCCCACGCCTTTTGGGTTCAAGGCTCACTCGACCCAAAGTATGGTGGCCTCCAAGGCCTTTCTATCAAAAAAAGTGAAAGTGACGTGACATTCAGCCAAGTATGGTAACCCATACTCAGAATTTGTGCTCTGCATTTAACCCATCCGAAGTGAACACACACAGAGCAGTGAACACACACACACACACACACTGTGAACACAGTGGAGTGGGCAGCCATTTATGCTGCGGCGCTCGGGGAGCAGTTGGGGGTTCAGTGCCTTGCTCAAGGGCACCTAAGTCGTGGTATTGAAAGTGTGCAAGTGTGTCCATGCAGGACATCTGCGACGCTGCGGGTTGGTCCACGCCCAGTACCTTTGTCAAATTTTATGGTCTAGATATGTGAGCCAGGCAGGGATTTTGAAATTCTGATGGCGTGGGCATTCTCATTCCCAAAGTGTTTTGACGAAGCTCGAGTTCCTGAACAGGAACGTCTCCAGGTTACATATGTAACCATGGTTCCTCAAAGGAACGAGATGATGTGTCTCAGTGCCATACTTCCAGCATCCCTGCCAGCGCTTGCTTCATTCATAGAAGATGTTGAAAACAGTTATGCTGCACAATATTTTTGTGCAAACTGTGATGCATTTTATTTTTTTAGGATTCACAGATGAATAGAAATTTCGAAAGAACAGCATTTATTAGAAAGAGAAAATGTTTGTAATTTCATAAATATCTGTGCTGTCACTTTTGATCAATTTAATGTGCCCTTGATGAATAAACGTTTAAATTAAACATTTAAAACGAATCTTGCTGATTCCAAACTTTTGAATAGTAGTGATTCACTGCAATAAGATAAAACATGAAATAATTCAACGAAGAAAAATGAATCTGCACACTTTTTCATTTCATTTCCAAAAGATAACAGCTCAACACTTTTAACATTTCATTTGCTCTGTATCCAAAAAAGGATTAATATATGATCTAAGCCTTTCTTGGATATGCACCAAGGGTCTTTCTTGGATATGCAGCAAATACATTTTTTACTTTTGCAATGTTTTGTTTAAAATCCTGTTATGCATGATTTTCACGTCAACAACTTAAATTTGTTGTGTAGAGGATGCTCTCAGTTTATTTGTATTGCCTATATGTACCTGGGGCTGCTGCAGTGTCTTTCTCTGTAGGTCACTCCACTTTCACAGCTTCTCGAACAGCTGGACCAGCCAGACCAGGGTGACCACTGACCATGAACCTGCTTAGGACCTTCATCACCCTGCTTTACACACTGACCCCGACGACACCACTGCAAAAACACACAGAAACACCACACACATCAGTCGGAGAGCGATAATGTTTTTTACATTTAAAGGGACAGTAGACCGAAAAATAAAAATTCTGTCATCATTCTCTTAACCTGTATGAACATAATAAAATGTAATTTCTTAAATAACATAATTTCTGATCTTTATCTTACTGTATAAGGAATGTAAATCTTCAAAATGACAAAAAAAACACATAACACATTATATATAACACATTCAGTTAGCAGCATATGTAGAAAGATGTATTATTATTATTATTATTATTATTACTACCAGTGGTGGACAGTAACGGAGTAGCTTTACTTCGTTACTATACTTAAGTACATTTTTGTGATGAAATAACAGGAGGATGCAAGATGCAAGTAAACAAAGTTTAATTAATGAAAGTCAGAGTAAAGACACAGGTCGGGGACAAACACTCAGGTGGTGGTTTGAAGCAGGGACGAGATCCGGTGGTGGTGTGGTGAAGAGCGTGTAGAGAACCCAGGAACCGTGGAACATCCAGACAACACGAAGAACTGACGAAATCCAGACGACACGAAGAACTGACGAAATCCAGACGGAGAACTGAGCTGGTGAGGCACGAGAACAGGACACACACCAAAGAACAACCACAACGATCTGACAACATGAGAGGGAAATTACAGGCATATGAAGGAGGTGGAATCAACGACAGCTGGTGACACTAATCAACACAACGAGTAACCACACCCACATAATTACACTCACGCAGACACCTCTGTGTGAGACAGCCGATTCATGAACCGTGATAGTACCCCTCCCCCTAGGACCTCTTGGCATTCCCAGACAACCTTACCTGTCGATTGTAATCATCAATAAGGGAGTGATCCAGAATGTCCCTAGCAGGAACCCAACTTCTCTCCTCCGGACCGTAACCCTCCCAGTCCACCAAGTACTGAAATCCGCATCCCCTCCGTCTCGAGTCCAGAATGCGGTTTACCACATATGTGGGTTCCCCATCTACGAATACGCCTACCGGGGCATTCGAAATAGTGTGAGAATAAAACATAGGCTTGATTTTGGACACATGGAAGGCGGTGTGAATTCTCCTGTATGCCGGAGGGAGTTTGAGTCGGACTGCCACCGAAATAATAATTTTGGTGACAGGAAACCGGCCAATGAATTTGGGAGCTAACTTGTTAGACACAGAGCAGAGAGCAATATTCTTGGTAGAAAGCCACACTTTTTGACCCACGATGTAAACGGGAGGCTTCAACCGGTGACGATCGGCCCTGGCATTCATGCGCCTCCCTGCTTGGAGTAGAGTCTCACAGGCTCTAGTCCAAGTACGGCGGCACCTCTGGACGAAAGCGTGAGTGGAGGGGAACGCGACTTCGGATTCCAGACTTGGAAACATTGGTGGCTGGTAACCTAAACTACACTTAAATGGCGAGAGGCCCGTGGATGACACTGGCAACGAATTGTGGGCATCCTCCACCATAGAAAGCTGTTGGCTCCAGGATGACGGATTCTTGGCAACCAAACATCGCAACATTCTCTCGATGTCCTGATTGGCTCGCTCAGACTGAACATTACTCTGGGGATGATAGCCCGAGGACAGACTGACCTTGGCCCCCAGTAATTTACAAAATTCTTGCCAAAATTTGGATACGAATTGGGAACCCCTGTCAGAGACCATGTCCATCGAGAGGCCATGTAACTGAAAGACGTGATCTATGTCTAGGTCGAAGCAGCCCGTCTAGGGGTCGGTTAGATGTCTTACCAGTGGCACAGACTGAGCAAGCCAAAACAAAATCGTGAATGTCGCAAGCCATTAAAGGCCACTAGAATCGTGGCTTAACTAGAAAACTAGTGCGAGTCACTCCTGTATGACAAGCCACGTTGGAGCAATGACCCCATCCAATAACGTCGGACCGTAACCCCTCTGGCACAAACAAACGACTCGGTGGGCAACCAGGCGGAGGCATTACCCCTTCTAAGGCTGTCTTGACCTTCGATTTGACCTCCCATACCAGAGTGGAGATGACAACTTAGGTATTTTATCAGGTAAAATACACCCGGGAGTGACTGGGTCCTCTGAGCTGGGTTGTGGACGGCCGGGGCACGTTAGCCTGTTCACGCGATTCAGACGAGCGTCCACTCTCAGAGTGAGTTCTATCAGTCCGTTCATCGTCTCTGGTAAGTCCATGGTGTAAATCTCCTTATGAACGTGGTCAGCCCATGCAGGAACATATTCCACTGCGCTTTCTTGTTCCAACGGCACTCTGCGGCAAGGGTGCGGAATCGAATGGAAAAATCCGCGACCGAGCCTTCTCCCTGTCGCAGTAAGGAGAAGTAATCTGGCGAGTAATCTGGCCGCCTCCTTACCCGCCACTTCATTTCTTCGGAGAGTGCCTGAAACGAGGTGCAGCAGTTGTCCGTTCTCTCATACTGCCGACCCCAAAGCGCTGCTCTCCCTGACAGCAGGGTTAATACAAATGCAACCTTTGTCTGTTCGCTCTGAAAAGTACGTGGCTGGAAAGCGAAATGCATGGAACATCTCATGAGGAATGCTCTGCAATATTCAGGCTCACCGGAATATCCCTCTGGCGAGGGTAGGCGTGGCTCTGGTCCCTCTGCTGCTGCAGGCGCTGGTGGTGGGGGGACGGGCGGCGTGGGGAGCACAGTGGGAGTCTGTAAAAGTTGTACCTGTTGGGTGAGTTCGGACACCTGCTTCACGAGTGCTTGCACCGCACAACCTGTGCCTGAAATGTTCTCTTCTTGTTGGTCCATATGTGAGATGCTGTGAGTGATGAAATCCTTGAGCTGGGAAATGCTTGCTGCATCCATGGTTTGGTCAGATCGTTCTGTGATGAAATAACAGGAGAATGCAAGATGCAAGTAAACAAAGTTTAATTAATGAAAGTCAGAGTAAAGACACAGGTCAGGGACAAACTCTCAGGTGGTGGTTGAAGCAGGGACGAGATGGCGATCCTGTGGTGGTGTGGTGAAGAGCGTGTAGAGAACCCAGGAACCGTGGAACATCCAGACAACACGAAGAACTGACGAAATCCAGACGACACGAAGAACTGACGAAATCCAGACAGAGAACTGAGCTGATGAGGCACAAGAACAGGACACACACCAAAGAATAACCACAACGATCTGACAACATGAGAGGGAAATTACAGGCCTATGAAGGAGGTGGAATCCACGACAGCTGGTGACGCTAATCAACACAATGAGTAACCAATCCCAAACAATTACACTCATGCAGACACCTCAGTGTGAGACAGCCGATTCATGAACCGTGACAATTTTTCAAATATCTGTACTTTACTGGAGTCGTTTTATTTTGAGTAACTTTTCCTTTTACTTCACTACATTCCAAAGCATAAGATCATACTTTTAACTTCACTACATTTCATAAAACATATTGTTACTCCCTATAATATAACACGTGCTCCAACACGCAGAAGCGGTGTCTGATTCATCATGAATGAACTGAGTCTTTTCAAAATAAACTTTTCAATCGAATCACAATTCGCACCAAATGATTCATTTATGAATTAGAATTATCCCATTGCAGCTGTTCTGGAGTCGACAACTCACTGATTCAAATGAACCGTTTAGTGCGAGTCTAAGAAGAACCGGGAGATCTTGTGAGCGCACGTACCTCTGATGTTGCTAAAAGTAAGTTATTAATGTCGAAATTTAGGATTAATTATTGTAACTGAAAATCATATTTAAGTCAAAATTGTCAGTTGTTTGGGAAATAAATCCGCTGTAAAGAGTGATTTATTTAATCCCACTGAAATGCTTGAATGCAGACGATGCAGACACATCAATCAGCGTCTCTGTTTTAGGTAAAAAAACAAAAAAAAAAACACAAAAAAAGTTTGAGAAGGAAAAAATCATTATGAAAATATAATTATATTTCCCTTAAAATGTTCTTCCTAACTTAGTCCTTATTCTCATGTCATATATAACTGTGATGTTCTGTAAAACAACTAACTTTAAAACACTTTTTCTTACTGGAGAAAATCAAATGGTCAACTCTGCTTTCTCTCAGGAACATCACAGTGTAAGCTTCACAGTGAACATCACTCTCGTCAACGTAGTCCATATCAACAACAAAAATATATCTTGACTCCATATAGTTGTTATTTTGGAAAAAATCCCAGGTGTTTTGAGCAGTAGGATTATAAAAAAATATGTGCTAATATAAAATTATATTAAGTAGCCTATATAAAATTGCACTTAGGTAAAAAAGTACTTTTTTACCTAAGTACATAAAAAATTGAGTAATTTTTCTACTTTCACTTGAGTAAAATTGAAAAAGGTGTACTTTAACTTTTACTGGAGTAATATTTTATTATATGTATCTGTACTTTTACTTAAGTACTTGATTTGTGTACTTCGTCCACCACTGATTACTACTATATAAATAAAAATAAAACAGATACAACAGAAAAAGAATAGAACAAGCTAGTGTTTAAAGGTATTTGTAAATGCAACATGCACCAACTATTTCCCCATGAAATGAGAAACTTTTATCAACAGTGTGTTTTTTTTTTTTTTTTTCATTAAAATAGAAGTTCAATGGTTTGCTGTTATTTTACAGTTGGAATGCAAAATATACTACTAATAATTTTAATTACACTTATTCTTATTATTTAAAATCTTTTTTTTATTTTACAGTGGAATTTTACAATTATTATTTTATTAAATAATCTTTTTATTGCTATCCAATCACAAAATTTCTTGCCAAATTGTACAGCCCTACAAACAAACACAGCAAATCTGGATTTTTATTTTTTTATTTTTATGCATTTTTAAACTGAAATTGGGGTAACACTTTCTATGAAGCCTGTATTTATAATACATTATAAGGGTATTTTTTTTATAGTGAATGTATAATGCATTATAAAAAAACTCATGTTGTATCATATAATGAATAATCATAACAACAGTTTTAATATATTATAATTACTTATTTGTGGTTAAAGCTTTTAAGAGTATGATGATTTATAACACAATGAACACATTGGATCCACTTTTCATAAGTTTCATATCTTTCCATTTTTCTGATGCTACTTAAAGCGGTCAAAGGCCACTTATAAGTAGTAGTAATAATAATCTTAATAGAAAATAAACAATAATCTCTCTCAAACAGCCATAAAATCAGATTGATGTGGAATATGACACATTTGCTTTGAACTATTTGTATTGTAATATTAGTTTGATTATTTTGATGGTACCCCTTAGACAGCTGTTGATAAGTAACTCTGCAACTACATGCCAACTAGAGGTGATTAGAGTATTAGTATATATGCAAAATATATGCTTACACTTTATTTTGATGGTCAACCAACAGATTAACTGACTTTAAGTGTCTTTGCAAGTACATCATCTTATTCCTCCATTCTAGAAAGAATACTGTGCAGATCTCAAATAATGTCAAGATATGATACAGTCCATTATACTGTAAATGAAGTAGACTTAATAGGAGTTCATTGTGTGTTATAAATAATCATACTCTTAAACTCATAACCACAAATACATAGGCATTAAGATGTATTATAATTGTTGTTATGATTATTCATGAACTGATATAACATATTATATGTTTTTATTTTTATAATGCATTATGCATTCATTATAATGCCTTAAGAATATCCTTATAATATATTATAAATACGGGCTTCATAGAAAGTGTTACACCAATTTCTTTTAAGAAAAATTGCAATTCTATTTTTTTCACCCCAAAAAGTGCAGCCCTGCATAGAATATTGTGCATAAGTCACACATTATAATGCTCTTTCGTCATCACTAAACTGAACAGATTCAGTCTCTCAAGTTTAATATAAGGACATTTTTTTCACAAATTGTTTAACTGAAGGACATTTGGAAAAGTCTGGAAGAACATGCGAGTGTGACAATAAGTAACTTAATGGCCCAGTTTCACAGATTCATTTTACTTCCCATTAGGCAGCAATTCCATCTAATTCAGCTCTTTGCAAGAGGTTAAAGACTGAATGAGCGATAGTCCCAGTCCAGTGCTCTTCACACCCAGTGTGTAACTGAATCTGAGTCTCTGGCTCATGTCACAGAGCTCATATTTTCTTAAACGGAGATGGGCAGGATTCCTAGAGGAGACTGTCATCATTAGAGCTGCGTAGCATTACTGTTTCTCACTCGGGTCAAACTGTTGTGTCTAATATATCACAAACCATACACCTCCAGAGCCGCCTCTCGAGGAACAAGTGTGAAAGACATCCAGACCACCAGCACTGGCCTCTGTATCAGCAGAGAGCTGTTCCTCCCTGACCAGCTCAGGATGGTCTGTAATTGCCCTCATGCCCCAAACCCACTTCAGTAACATACCCAGGAGGTCAGCATGAGCTCATTAAAATCAATCTGCTGTGAAGGGCCAGGATCAGTGGAAAGGCGTTCTATTGCATGACAGGAGAGGGAGGAGAGCAAGTACTGTATCTAAAACAACACTGATCTGTCTGTCTGACAAGATTCAGACCAGCAGTGCAAATTCTTTCAATATTTTTGGTGTATCTGGCGCCTCCTTAAGTTGTTCAAACAGCAAAAACATCCAGTTTAAAACCGGATCCACGCCACACACTTAAAATCTGATTCAAGTGTTTAGATGAGTTACAGATTGAGGGCACAGACAGACCCTAAATTAGGTCTAGAAACGTCGCCAGCAGGTCTCGGAACTGCATTCATGTTCATTTTCACTCATTTTCTTGAATAAAAGGACTACACTTTAACATGCTATAAAAAGAGTGTTTATAAAAAAAAAAAATAAAAAAAAAATACAACTTTTAAAAAATCATACATAAGTGCGAACGGAATGTTTCAGAGATTCAGTTGCATGCAATTAATAGTCTACATGTAAATCAAAGTTTTACAATGAATGCAATTTTGACCCACTTAGTGCTTTTTTGACACACTTGCAATAGGACTTAAGTATATATGTTTATGTAATTTCATAATTACTTCTATTGTCTTTGAAATATGGTTAAAGTACTGCTGAATGTGCACTGTTAAAAATCGCTGTAAAAAAACGGCCAAATTTCGACAGTAACATACTGTTTTTCAGTAAAACAGTGCATTCTGGGTAATATTCATCATTTTCGAGAAGGTAGCCTGCTGCTATATATCGTAAATTAACAACGTTCAAAGTCGACACTCAGCGGCTGTGTTTCAAATCACACCCTACTCCCTCATTCACTATTCCCTACATGAGTTTACTAATATAGTCCACCTAACAGAGAGAATGAACACTAATGAGTGAATTCAGACACTGATGAACAGCTGCTGTTAATGAGCAGAATCACTGAAGAAAAGAGAAACAAGACAAACACATGAACTACAACTGACTTCAGCCACAGCCTTAGACAAAATCAACTGAAGATTTAAACAATCAACAAACAGCTTTATCAACTTCACTCATTACTAACCAGACTGACTTTATTTCTATCAGATCAGAGATCAGAGATCAAAATATCTTACTGAGAATTACAGAGGTGTAGATGATAATCTTAGTTTCGTTTAGCATCACCATTGTGGAGATCAGTGTTTGCTTTAGTTGGGCTCCTGACCCTTGACTTTTGTACTTCAACTTTTGTTTCATTGCTATATTTGTATCTTTATGATACATCTATTGCAGCAATATTAATCTTGATGATCAAGTGATTATGACTGTTTCTGTCAGGCATGATCTACTAGACTGACTTGTTGTTATAATAGTCAAATAATAATTTGGTGTTGAAATATGTGAGTGAATAACACTTTTCTTTTGTTTGTTTCTTCAAATTTATAAGATTGAACGGTAATGTGATTATCTGGATATGGATTTTTGAGCTTTAAATATTTTGGGCAGCAGTCCTCACAACACTGAAAGAGAGACATCAACAATCAGCATATTAATCTCAACAATGGTGACAATCAAAAGGTTTATGATGCAATGCATGCTGGGTACCAGCACAGGATACAACTCATCCATGACTCCCAGCATGCATTGCGGCATGAATAAATTATGCCACTGAATTGTTCACTTATTTTCTTGAATTCTTATGTGCTTATCATTTTGCATTTGTTTTAAGTTTTAGTAGCATGTGTTGTGATGTTCAGAACTGATCTGTTCATTTATTTTATGGATTGTCACCATTGCTGTGATTCATACGCTGATTCTTGATGTTTCTGTCTAAATTTCAGCAAAGGTTTTTTTTTTTTATTATGAGTGAAACTTTCTTAACAGTCTTTTATAACTTATGGCTCAGCAGTGTTCCTTCTTATGCTGTAGTATCAATAAGAGAAGAGACATGGGATTAGATCAGAAATAATAGTATTTGTTCTTGTCAATCTATAAAAAAACATCAGATTTTTTTTCTTCTGTGTACTTTTGTTTTGCTATAACAGGTTCCAAAGGCGCATTGTTACAGCATGTTAAAAAAAAAAAACCTTAATTGTTGAAAAGTCACGTTCAAGAGCCCAACTAAAGTAAACACTGATCTCCATCATGGTAGTGAAAGAAACACCTAAACCTATTTAACTCTCCATAAGTTCTTCTGTAGACATCTGACAGAAATAAAGTCAGTCTGGTAAGTAATGTGAATCTGGTGAAGCTGTTTTAGTAGTTGTTTAATCAGATCTTGAGAGATTTGATGTATTCTTTCATTCAGTTGATTTCATCTAAGGCTGTGGTTGAAGTAATTTGTAGTTCTTGTGTTTCTCTTTGCTTCAGTGATTCTGCAGGTGTTTATCACTAATGCTCAATCATCAATTAATCACCAAATTATCTCATTAACTTCACTGATTCGGTGTTACTCTAACACTCTGTAGTGTGCACACATTTTAAGTGTTCATTTAAAACTGAGGATTTTCTTGTGGGGTTTAAAGGGTTAAAGATTTAAGATGAAGAAAAAACAGCATGAAACATAATTTAACAGTAATAAACTGTAATTAATTTACAGGAAACAAACTGTAGAAAAACAGTTATTTACTTGCACCCCTGCTGCCAGTAAATGACTGTTTTTCTACAGTTTTTGCCGTAAATAAATGTTTGCCAGCAAAAAAAGTGTTTTTCTACAGTTTGTTGCCGTTAAGTCAAGGAAAAACAGTAATATACTGTAAAATGTAAACGTCAGATTTACCAAATGAAAAAAAAAAAGTTAATTTAACTAAAATATTTGTGAACATCCATAGAAAAAAAAATTAGGCAAAGTCATACACTGATAATGAGAGTAAATACTGAACTTGACTGTATTAATGTGTGTTTGCACAAGAGAGATCGTTTAGTTTAATGTAGTTTTGTTGTTCACCATTGTGCTGGAGAGTAGAGCCTGTGCTTCAGTCAATGATGAGCCACAAATTCTGATCTTCTGCTGCTTTATATAAACACAGTAAATGTGGAGTCGCTGATACAGTGATGATCTCTGTGTTAAGTACTTCAGCACATACATGTGTGCTATAGCTGACAATGAGCTGCAGTGATTTGAGTAAAAGTCATGTATTTAGTTACTTTATTACTGCACATTAAGTGTTTGCATCGTTATATTAAGAAATATTCCTTCTCAGTGGACTCAAATGAAATAAGTTCATAGTACTAACATCGTAGGAATGCTAGTTTTAAAAACTCGAACTGTTTGAAGCAGTGGGAGTGGAGTTAATTTCCATGGTAGAATTTACGGTAAAATACTGTTAAAAAATAAGAGTGGTAAATTAATGGTTAAGAGCTGTAAATTAACAGTACTTTACTGGCACCCCTGCTGCCAGAAAATTACTGTTATTTAACGGCAAAATTTTTTACAGTGTGCAGACAGGCATTTACGATAAAGTTAAGTTTATTGAAACTTACAGTATATGTCATGCATTTAAATACATTTGTAATTACACCTTTATAATGATGAAGTTGCAATTTAGTACATTTAAAATATATTAACTTTAAATGTAATATCAAATTACACACTACAGTTAAAATTGTAATTTAAAAAATATAATTATAAGTGCTTTACATGTGCTTTAGTATGTTACTCAACACGTTAAAATAAGTTAACTTCTTTAAAGCACAACAAAAAAATATTAAAACATTGATTTTAAATGTCCTTTAAATGAAATCTTTAACTTGACATCATTACAACGTGCACTTTTTAAAACTGTGAAACAATAATTTAAGTGTCTCACTTTAAATACACTAACAGTAAGTGACCTTTGTTTAATCAATATTACAAACCCAATTCAAAAAAAGTTGGGACACTGAACAAATTGTGAGTAAAAAATGAATGGGATAATTTACAAATCTCATAAACTTATATTTTATTCACAATAGAATATAGATAACATATCAAATGTTGAAAGTGAGACATTTCATTTGGATTTCATCAGAGCTGCACATAAAAAGTTGGGACAGGTAGCAATAAGAAGCTGGAAAAGTTAAATGTACATATAAGGAACAGCTGGAGGACCAATTTGCAACTTATTAGGTCAATTAGCAACATGATTGGGTATAAAAAAAGGCCCCTCAGAGTGGCAGTGACTCTCAGAAGTCAAGATGGGCAGAGGATCACCAATTCCCCCAATGCTGTGAGGAAAAATAGTGGAGCAATATCAGAAAAGAGTTTCTCTGAGAAAAATTACAAAGAGTTTGAAGTTATCATCATCTACAGAGCATAATATCATCCAAAGATTCAGAAAATCTGGAACAATCTCTGTGCGTAAGGGTCAAGGCCGGAAAACCAGACTGGATCCCCATGATCTTCAGCTCTTAGACGGCACTGCATCACATACAGGAATGATACTGGAATGGAAATCACAACATGACCTCAGGAATACTTCCAGAAAACACTGTCGGTGAACACAATCCACCGTGCCATTCACCGTTGCCGGCTAAAACTCTACATGTCAAAAAAGAAGCCATATCTAAACATGATCCAGAAGCGTAGGTGTTTTCTCTGGGCCAAGGCTCATTTAAAATGGACTGTGGCAAAGTGGAAAACTGTTCTGGTCTGATGAATCAAAGTTTTAAGTTATTTTTGGAAAACTGGGACGCCATGTCATCCGGACTAAAGAGGACAAGGACAACCCAGGTTGTTATCAGCGCTCAGTTCCTGCATCTCTGATGGTGTGGGGTCGCATGAGTGTGTGTGGAATGGGCAGCTTACAGAAGAACTTGCATTTTCCAACATCACAATGCCAGACCACATACTGCATCAATTACAACATCATGGCTGTGTAGAAGAAGGATCCTGGTACTGAAATGTCCAGCCTGCAGTCCAGATCTTTCACCCATAGAAAACATTTGGCACATCATAAAGAGGAAGATGCGACAAAGAAGACCTAAGACAGTTGAGCAACTAGAAGCCTGTATTAGACAAGAATGGGACAACATTCCTAGTACAAGTGCAGTTTATAAAAATATACATTTTAAAGATTTTTCTGGTGCACATGCACTTTCAATGCAAACTTCTATTTGGCAGAGGTTTCCCTGTTGAACTGAATCTATTCTAGCCTTCAGTACAGTGACAGTGAAATCTCACATGAATCTTCTCTTGTGAACATCAATGTCACATTCTGGATTGTGTTTTCAGGACTCTCAGCATGAATTGTTCACTCATTGTCTGTAAACACTGTTTTAAGACACTAAACATCTGTTAAAAACCCATCTGAAAGAGCAACAAAACCCGAAAAAGCCTTTCTCCCCCGCAGGGTTAATGTCACATGCTGAAGAACCACGAGATGATGGTAATGATTAAACTCCTTCAGTGACAAGAAACAGAGTGTGATGTGATTTCTGTTGAAGATGAGATGCTTCTGAAGACATGAATGCATACTGTGAGCATGACTCACCATCTCTGGACCACAGGCTGAGCCCTCGGCGGCTGGCATGAACTTGGTCTCACATTTTCTTCCGACCCGGTGGCACCACAGGGCTTTACAGATGTCCTGTGTGACACACATTGATATGGATTTATTAAAGAAGCTGTCACTGTGATAAAAGACTAACCAGCAGAGATCTGCCAAGAATTGTGACAGAAGTCTGAGCGATAGCTCTACTGAACAAATGAAGGATTACAGCACACTATGTAACGGATAGATGTTATAAATGTGCTGTGTGACTGTCCAAAAGCAGCTTTGCACAATAATGCTCTCTGGATATAAAAATGACAAGTCTGGTTTGTTTAAGCTTATGTCAAACTCTCTGTTTGTGGTGATTCTGCAACTAGGGGACTTGTTTTGTTTAGTTTGTACATGTAAACATTCATATGACAGATTAGAAAATACACTTTTTTGTTCATTGAATATAATTACTTTTTTAATATTTTTAAAAGTTTGGTCTTTAAATGCCAGAATTACCTCTATGTTTGGCTTAGCCCTTACCACCATTTTAAACGTATATTTTAACACTGATACAGTTATAATAAAGCATATAAAAATATATATATATATAAAAAATTCTACAAAATAAAAAAATGAAGAAATTCTTTCAGAAAGAAATTCATACATTACAGGTAATGTATTATAATAATATACTAATTATAATAATAATAATATATAATTATATAATATATTATAATATATTAACTTATAATTATATAATAATTATAAGCAATTATTATCTTATTTTAATTTATTTTTAACATTGTTTCATTAATTGCATCAACATATTGTTATTGAATTGCATATGTTTTATATGTGTGTGTGTGTGTGTGTGTGTTCTTGTTTTTGTGATATATCAGGACACAACTCTGTATAATGACATGGGTATAACCTAACTGAGACTTGTTATAGCACTTCTATAACATTGTTTTTTTTTTTTTTTTGATTGCTTCCACTGTCCTCATTTGTAAGTCGCTTTGGTTAAAAGCGTCTGCTAAATGAATAAATGTAATGTAATGTAAATGTAATAATAAAAATACTAATTTAGAGTGAAATATTACACTAGTTATATGTATTATTTTGTTTTATCTGCAGTTTTAAAATTTGCATTTAGTGGCAACACAATAATAATACTAATAATAATCACCTTAATCTCAAAATTTTAACCGCATATCAAATGATTATCACAGTTAGATTTTCACATACAAACACTGTGGGAACTAATGGAACTTTTTAGTTAAATCTTTTGTTCATTTCTAATTTATTTTTTCATATTTATAATAAGTTGTGGATTTAAAAATGCCACAATTTCCCTATTTTTGGCTTCACCATTGCCACCCTTTTTTAACATCCTTTTTACTTAAACTTTACTACATTTATAAAATAAAAAATTAAACAAACAAATAAATAAAAAGAGGTAATGTCTCTGTTACGTATGGTAACCCACGTTCCCTGAAGGAGGGAAAGGAAACGTCACATCGGTGACCAACAAATTGTGATATCGCATAAATAGACCACTCTACTTTGAGTGCAAACTAAATGAGCCAATGCACATTGGCATGCGATTATTGCATCCAGCTGCTCCTGATCACAGCCTGATTATAAGTAGGCAGCAGGTGCACTGCATTTTCAGAATTTTCGCTGATGTGCCAAGCCAGAGACCAGGCCTCTCGGCGGTGGTACATGAGCTGTGGCGACTGTACGTGACATCTTCTTTCCCTCCTTGAAGGAACGATGGTTACCATATCAACCCATTCTCACTCCAAAGGCGTCAAAAACCGAAGCATGGTCAAGCGCCCCTAGCGTCACTTTTATGACGCCAAATGTGCCTCTCGGCGTCGACTATCGAAGCACTACGACCTTCATTGCTTTCAGTGGGAAACTTTTGGCGTCAGAATTCGACACGAGGACAGGAGATGTTTATCGCTATGAAATCACGTTCAAGAAGTCTCATTCAGCACACATCGCGCGATACTTGCTATCAGTTCCACAGTTTGGGTGAGTAGTCGTATATACGCTCTTTTAATGCCTTTTATCAAATGTATTCTGTCTTCTTTATTAATCAGATTAGTGCCATATGTTTAATCGCTGTATTATATCGGTCATCCGCGGCTGTCTTTGAGTTTCATTGCGTTTAAATAAATGAACACAGCTGCTAATTAGTGTGATTAAACTCTATCTGTCACGTGACGTGCCATAGACCTTCGAACAGTTTTATATTATTATTAATTTCAGGATCAATGATGTAAGTTGTATTTGTAGTAAAATCATGGTAATCACGACACAATAGTAATAAATGAAATGTGAAGTTAAAACACAGTAAATGGGACATTAGTAACTGTAACTGTAGTTTTACTATGGTATATTAATAATCAATACAACAATACAATAATCACCAAACCAGCTATGTTTGTATCACTGTAATGCTAGTGTTTTTATGTGCTTTTATATGACAGATATCACAGTAATCATGTGTTCTGTACCATGCTTTTAATACCTTTTAATGTGAATCCAAAAAAATTAAAAATAAATAATAAAACATGTATTTTTCCATCTTGCAGTTCATTCATATCAGTTTATATATATATATATATATATATATATATATATATATATATATATATATATATATATATATATATATATATATATTTATTTATTTATTTATTTATATATATATATATATATATTGCTCACAGATCATTATTAACATTCTGTATATAATTCAATTTTATTTTCTCTCCCCTTTTTTATTATTTATATTTTTAGCTGAAAAGACGTAAAGGCAGTCAGCCCAGTGGTGTTTCTGGAGAGGGATTCCTTCAGAAATGGAGAAGACAGAAAGCTGCGGAGGCAGATATTTGCAGCAGTAAGTCTGTGATAGTTTGTCTCTTTTATCAAACATTCCTGCTGTTATAATTTGTACAGCATTTGTTGTTTCTTAAACTGTTGCACTGTCCAAATACCCACACTTGCCATCTTTTCACTTGACCACTTGATTACTTATTTGACGTCTTTCCTGTATTTGGCCTAGTGTTCGAGTGAGCATGATGACCACAAGTGTGTGTCAAACTTTTCATGACCTGATGACTGTGTTTCCCAATCCTGATCCTGGAGAACCCCAGCACTGCACGGTTTTGGCGTCTCTCTTATCTGCCTTGGAGTCTTCACTGATGAGCTGATGAGTTGAATCAGGTGTGTTTGATCAGGGAGACATCTCAAATGTGCAGTGTTGGGCTTCTCCAGGACCAGGATTGGGAGCCACTGCCTTATGGGACACTTATGTGTTTAAAGAGATTTTTAATATCTAATTATCAATATTTCACATACTGTACATTGGACAGCTTTCCATGACCTCTTGTGAGATCTCGGCAAAAAGTCTGACGATTTATTCCAAAACATGATGCATGATGGGATACACTAAGCTTTGTATAGCGCTCCGGAGCAGTATAGGAGAGGTTTAGTGTGTGTTAAGGACGCTGCGCTTTGGAATTATTAAGACCGGGGACAGTCTTGTGCACACACTGTCACGTACACACACTCTCAAGTGGCCAAGACTGCAAGTGTGGGTATCTGGACAGGGTCAAAGTCTTAAAAATGATCCCTAAACACATCACAGTCTTAATAATCCAGTTTAACACTTGTATGATATTGTACAAGCCCCAGGACGGTCTCATCTGACACTATCAAAAGAATTAATATGACTATAGCTTGTTATTAATTACTTGCTTTCAATAATGGATGCATTTAACATTTAATTATACAGCATCTTTACAGAGGTGTAATGTACAAGCTGCACGTAATTAATAATATGTCCTTCCTTCTGTCTTACAGGATTTTTTCCAGATAATGCTGTTCTTCTTTTTCAGGTCTAAAATATCGAGCTCAACAGCTATTTTAAGAGCCAACCCTCACAAACCTTCCTAAAAACTAAAAGAGCTATTACTGAGTCTCAGCGAATCTTGCCATGATCAGCTCTTCCCAGGTACATTTGTTTAGAATATTTTTTAATCAACATTTACTCATCAAATGCTCTGGTCTGAATCTTACTTTAAATTAACTTAATTATGTTTAATGAGCAATATTATTTGCACACAGAGTAAGTAGAGATTTTCTTGTTTCACAGAAGAGAAGGAAGACCAAGGAAATTATTTGCTCAGGATGAGAAATGAAGACGGCCATCTTGTGCTCAAACAAACAGAAGTCCTTTGGTATGTGTGTGTTGAAGCAATGTTATACAACCTTTTATGATGATCTCTCACAGAACTGGTCATGTCAGCCTTGATTTCGTTTTATACTATTACAATTACAGCATGTTAGCAAAGTGTGACTGGACATTTTTAATATTATGTTTTTAAAAACACACCACCTGTTTTAAAAGCAGACAAGTATCATGAAATTGGTTTAGTTGATATAAACACCAATTGACATTATTTCATTGTTTTGTAAATGTTATGTTATAAATTGTGAATTGATAGTTGATTGGTTTGAAGCCAGGCATTACACTGCACAGACTAAAACACATTTGTGAGAGAAGTCAGGAACTTTGGAGAAAGATTCTAGAGGAAGAAAACACATTTACTGCAACAACAGATGAATTCTAGAGTCTCTGAGAACTACACATGCTAATGTCTCATGAGCAAGACCTTTGCTTCTGTAACTTTTTCTTAATTCTTGCAGAATGACATATTTATTGCAGTATTTTTATTTGTACAGATGATCTCATCAGCCAAATGAGGGGTTTTGACCAAGTGATGCTCTTGAAAGGAGTGAAAGAAGAGGATGTGGTAAATTCTCTTCAGAGAAAAAGGTCTTTCAAAAGGTCTTAAAGCAGCTTGAAGAATGGTAAGTGTACAGTACTACAAGGGTCATAGTTGCTCACCCTGCTAAAACCACACAGAACATAAGCTGCGCTCTCTGTCCATTAAACAACTTCTTCTGCATTGTGTGTTTCACTTTGACCAGGTCTGGGATCTTAGGACTGAGAGATCCTCTGGCTGAGAACAAGCTACACCACATCAGTGCTGGACATCAACCACAAACTGTTTCCAGACACGAGAGAAGAAGATCACGATGGGGAGATGAAACCAGTTTAGATGTGATGATAAGGAATCATTATTTTCTGGAACAGTATCACATGTCTTATATGTATCACATGATCTGTATCACAGTTGACTGAATGGGACTGTGTGACTTTTAAGGACATTTCATCACTCATCCGTGGGAACTGATTTATATATGAGGTTAATGTATCTTTGATGATAATTATTTTCATTGAATCTTATTTGTCTTGATGCTACTTTATCAACTTTATAGTCTATGCTTCAATAAAATGAAAATGGTGAATATTGTGTTCTGAGGATTCTTGGTAAATACATCATTTTACTAGGTAGGCTCATATGTGTTTATTTTAGACTTGGAAAAACGACATATTAATTATTGGGATTATTTTTTTATTTAAGACATGAACATTTTTGATCGGATTAATAACATCTGGGACATCAGTACACCAGAAAGTATTTTTTTATATTTTAGTAACAAATATGCACATTTTTTGTGAAATACAGGGAGTTACAAGATTAATTATTCTGCATTACAAGATGGTGCCATGGGCTTTATTGTTACAAACACTTAAGGGATAACTGAGAATGTAGCAGGAATGATCAACGTGGATCTTGTACTGCATTAAAACCAAGAGCACGCACATTACTGATGTCCAGCACCTGAGGAGCAAGATACGGGGGTGAGGAGGACATTTTTACACTGATTTCGGCTAATTAGTTATATATAATGCTAATATATATATATATATATATATATATATATATATATATATATATATATATATATATATATATATATATATAAATTAATATTCTTAGCACTGCATGAATTTGTCCTTGTGTAATAGTGAAGTATCACAATGTGTATACATTGTCCTTGATTACTGCTTTACAGTGGGGAATAGATAATGGCAAGTTGTTGCAGGTTCATCCATTATATTTCTTGCCATTTACTTCAAAAATCAAAGAAATAATCTATTATTTTCATTATTAAATCATTTCTTTCTAATTTTTCCATGTTTCATCAGATGGCCTCACAATGTCCTGTCAAAAGGTATAATAGCCATGATGAATAGAATAGAAAACAGAGGACTGTGAAAACTGTCAGATATAAATGTGACTCAGCTCAGTTTGTTGTTCATGATGAGGAGAATACATATATGTAGGTTTTACTGCCCTGCTACCCCCAGGGGCCCAGTAGCACCCCCCGGAAGAGCCCAAAACTGTGCATTTCAAATGGCTGTAAATCAGAGTCCAATTAACATATCAAAGAGAAAATGGGCAGGATTATTACTTATGCTATGCTGATAAAATAATGTTGAGCTCAGTTTTCAGAAATAAGTGGAAAGCTGGCATAAAAGCATTTTAAATATTGCTCACTGTAAAATACCACATTTCAGCCTGCCTCTCAAATATATCACAGATGTTTGCACAATAAACATATTTAGATATCCAGTTTACCTTAAAATAAATAATTTATTTAGTTTCGTTAATAAAAAGTTTTAAACTACATTACCCACAAGCCTCCGTCGTTCTATCTATAGAAAGGCAACACTAGGGGGCTGTTTTTTGTAGTTCATTGAAGTTATGCTTAGGGTTAGGATTAGGATCTCGCTAAAGATGTCATTTTTCTCAAGATAGCAACACTTCATTGTTGACTTAATATATTACTAATGTGATGATAGGAGCAAAACATACTTTTTAACATGATGCGCTGTTTAATATGGGTTAAAAGATAGTCCAACCACAGACTGTCCTGAAAAGTCATAGCCAATGACATCTAAGCTGAGCAGCAGCGTCACACTTCCTTATCCATGTATGACAGATGTCTTTCGTTTTTCGGCTGAAGGGATAGATTCAGTTAACAATAGATTAAGCTTGCTACTTATTAGATTCTGTTTTATTAACGTCTTCACCTTCCTCCGTTGTTCAGCTTGACAAAAATTGGGCAATATTGATGTGCACATGCCCAGCAGTCGCAGTTGTATCCAACAGATAGATTCCTCTCATTAAATATAAGACACATTTTTAAGATTTGTATATATTTTTTTTTTGACCAAAGATAAATATATTTACTAATCAAATGACGTGCTTCTAAAATTTACATTGTATATTACATTGTGTTTTAAAGTTAAAATTGTTCACATTTGTGTTTCTGTGATTTACCATTCTCTACCATTTGAACCCTAGGAATAAAAACAGAAATTATAAATTAATGAATGAATGAATGAACAAATAAATACATAAAGCATAATAAACATGCATATTTTTGTAAGGATCTTCCATTATTTATTGATATGTCAAACTCATTTAAAGACAACATGCCCAAATTACTACACTGCATCCTCTGTCACCAAGCTCGTTTTTGCCACCATAAAGAATAAAAAGGCAGTTATGTTGTAAACATTAACTATTTTCAGTATGCAAATGAAAATGCTTTTATTAAAAAACAAAACAGTAAATACAGTATGTCTTTCAGAGAACACTGGAAAAAGATCAATTTTATTAAAAAAATTAAATTTACCAAAATGTTATACAACACAATGTAAATGTTTCAAACTCACAAAAAAAACACCATGAAGACATGCATGTCAAGTGTGCAATATCATCTATAAAACTCAATCAGCACAGCATCAAATAAACACTGATTGTCTGAACAATGGAAGACAGAGAAAGTGTTCAGGAAAACAAACACCTGCTAGCTTTGACAATAACATCATGAATTCACTTCATGACTGGAGCTAGAGGATGACTGTGTATGAATATCTCCTTTACTAAAACTCTTAATTAAAGTCTAAAAAGTTCACTGTATGAAGCTTGAAAAAGAGAACAAAATGCTTTATCAATACGAAAAATACTATTTTTAACTATTGTTTTCATCACTGGTTCTGTAATGTATTCATTATGAGCTTATAAATAAAACAAAGTTACATCTTCTGCAAAAATCTAACCACTGCAAAGTCTAATCACTGATCCAGGGACCATATCTGTGTGTGTGGGGGATAAAGAGTTAACGAGGTGAGTCCTTGTGCATGATGGAGAACTGCAGTGTTATCCTCAAACAATCCTGTAAAACAGAAATATTACATTACATTCAACTTATACATTACACTGTGTTTTGTTTAGACCATAAAAGCAGCCTCTGTAAAGATGCTGTATAATTAAATGTTAAATGCATCCATTATTGAAAGCAAGTAATTAATAACAAGCTATAGTCATATGAATTCTTTTGATAGTGTCAGATGAGACCGTCCTGGGGCTTGTACAATATCATACAAGTGTTAAACTGGATTATTAAGACTGTGATGTGTTTAGTACAGTATGTGAAATATTGATAATTAGATATTAAAAATCTCTTTAAACACATAAGTGTCCCATAAGGCAGTGGCTCCCAATCCTGGTCCTGGAGAACCCCAACACTGCACATTTGAGATGTCTCCCTGATCAAACACACCTGATTCAACTCATCAGCTCATCAGTGAAGACTCCAAGGCAGATAAGAGAGACGCCAAAACCGTGCAGTGCTGGGGTTCTCCAGGATCAGGATTGGGAAACACAGTCATCAGGTCATGAAAAGTTTGACACACACTTGTGGTTATCATGCTCACTCGAACACTAGGCCAAATACAGGAAAGACGTCAAATAAGTAATCAAGTGGTCAAGTGAAAGATGGCAAGTGTGGGTATTTGGACAGTGCAACAGTTTAAGAAACAACAAATGCTGTACAAATTATAACAGCAGGAATGTTTGATAAAAGAGACAAACTATCACAGACTTACTGCTGCAAATATCTGCCTCCGCAGCTTTCTGTCTTCTCCATTTCTGAAGGAATCCCTCTCCAGAAACACCACTGGGCTGACTGCCTTTACGTCTTTTCAGCTAAAAATATAAATAATAAAAAAGGGGAGAGAAAATAAAATTGAATTATATACAGAATGTTAATAATGATCTGTGAGCAATATATATATATATATATATAAATAAATAAATAAATAAATATATATATATATATATAAACTGATATGAATGAACTGCAAGATTGAAAAATACATGTTTTATTATTTATTTTTAATTTTTTTGGATTCACATTAAAAGGTATTAAAAGCATGGTACAGAACACATGATTACTGTGATATCTGTCATATCAAAGCACATAAAAACAGTAGCATTACAGTGATACAAACATAGCTGGTTTGGTGATTATTGTATTGTTGTATTGATTATTAATATACCATAGTAAAACTACAGTTACAGTTACTAATGTCCCATTTACTGTGTTTTAACTTCACATTTCATTTATTACTATTGTGTCGTGATTACCATGATTTTACTACAAATACAACTTACATCATTGATCCTGAAATTAATAATAATATAAAACTGTTCGAAGGTCTATGGCACGTCACGTGACAGATAGAGTTTAATCACACTAATTAGCAGCTGTGTTCATTTATTTAAACGCAATGAAACTCAAAGACAGCCGCGGATGACCGATATAATACAGCGATTAAACATATGGCACTAATCTGATTAATAAAGAAGACAGAATACATTTGATAAAAGGCATTAAAAGAGCGTATATACGACTACTCACCCAAACTGTGGAACTGATAGCAAGTATCGCGCGATGTGTGCTGAATGAGACTTCTTGAACGTGATTTCATAGCGATAAACATCTCCTGTCCTCGTGTCGAATTCTGACGCCAAAAGTTTCCCACTGAAAGCAATGAAGGTCGTAGTGCTTCGATAGTCGACGCCGAGAGGCACATTTGGCGTCATAAAAGTGACGCTAGGGGCGCTTGACCATGCTTCGGTTTTTGACGCCTTTGGAGTGAGAATGGGTTGACCATATGTAACTGAGACAATCCATTTCAATCAGTCACTTCTGACTTCACATCGGATGATCGACGAATTGGGATCCCTAACAAAGGGCCACAGTGACCCTTCCAGTGTCCTGTGTAAGCCACCTGCATCCCTAAGGCGCCACAAGCAGGACCTGCTCCTTGTCCTCCCTGAAAGGCTCACTGGGGGAAACACATACTTGTCCAGTCCCCACGGCCAGCTGTGTGCCAATGTGTCTGTGCTGAGTGTTCCCCCGATCAGGGAGTAGAATTACTGGCCGTGATAGGTTTCTTGAGAGGGAAACAGGTCTATCTGAGCAGCTCCGAAACATGTCCAAATCAGCTGGACCAACTGGGGATGGAGTCGCCATCCTCCTGGGAGTGCAGATCGGGACAGCTTGTCCTGAGTCCTTCATGTCGATCGCTACAAACCAATCTTGGGGACGGATGCACCTGAAGATGCACTTCTGCGTGAGTATCTTCAACTGAAGCCTTTGAAGGGCCTGGTTCAAAATATGCAGATCCAAGATTGGTCTCAACCCACTGCATTTCTTGGGTACGATGAAGTGGTGGCTGTAAACCCTGTCCTCATATCGGCTGGAGGAACCGGCTCTATTGCATCTTTCGCCAGCGGGACTGTGATCTCTGCACAAAAGACAGGGGCATTTGCCACTTTCATTGAAGTAAAGTGGACGCCTCTGAACTTGGGAGGGTGCGGGGTGAACTTAATCGCATAGCAGCAGCTGCATTCTGGGGAAGGATGTGCCTGATGGCCTCAGTCTGCTTTGGGGCAGCGGAGAACACACTGCGATTCCGGATAATACATGGGTAATGTGTCCCGGCTCGCTAGATTTTGTACTTTCACACTGATAGTGATTACCCGGAATATGTGCATGCGTTCACACACAACCTCTGCAAGTATATGCCAACTTATTCTACTAACCCTAAACCTAAAAGTCTACTCTGAGAGTTAGCAGACATGTAGTTGTGAATTAATGAGAATTATTTGACATTACATTTATTCATTTAGCTGACACTTTTATCCAAAGCGACTTACAATTGCTATATATGTCAGAGGTCCATTGCCTCTGGAGCAACTAGAGGTTAAGTGTCTTGCTTAGGGACGCATTGGTGCCTCACAGTGGATTCAAACCTGGGTCTCTCACACCAAAGGCATGCATCTTATCCACTGCGCCAACACCACCCCACAAATGTGTTCCCAGGGAATCGAACCCCCAAACTTGTGCTAGCTTGCTTGCTAACGCTACGCTCTACCAGTTGAGCTACAGGAACACTGTACTTACTTATAGTTCTGCTTGTTTTCTAACAATTAAAAATTATGTTTTCAGTTGATTTGGTTTTTGGAATGTTTTTATAGCAGAGAATCACTTTACTCAAGTGATTGTCCTCAATACTGATGTCATTACTATTGCATCAAACATTTAGAGAACATTTGAGATTATATTTGGTTATCATCACGGATATGAGAAGTGACAGGCCTGCACATCTCTGCTGAACGCTGAGCTCTTTCGAACATAAATACTTGTAATATAACATCCTGATATGACAGCAGTTTTATTAAAACTGTGGGGTATTTAAACCAGTTTGTGTGTGTACGGGTTAAATGCAGAGCATGAATTCTGAGTATAGGTCACCATACTTGGCTGAATGTCATGTCACTTTCATTATACCAAAATCCACTTGGAGGTTGCAGTATAGTTTGGAAAAGATTCAGATAATTATTTTCTAGATTTCGAAATCGAAAAAGTAAACGAAAAAGTATCTTACTGAACAATGATTTGTAAAACCTACTTCATGATTCATCAGACATCATAAAAGTATCTTACTGTCCTGTAAGAGCAGCTCCCATATGTCTACATCTTTAACACAATGCTCGTCTCATTCACTAACTCTATGAGAAGAGCGAGGAGCCGCTGATGTGTCTGTATCACTCACATCTGGACTATTGTATCATATTTTGACAATGGGTGCACAGATGGGAGGAAAAACAGCTTTTTGCCAGAGTGACCTCGGTCCAGATCCCAGCACAAGTTCTGCAGCTGTGTGTTAAAGCGAGACCTCCTCAAATCTGTTCCTGCTGAGCATGAGGAGAACGATCACACAGTGCTCATCATAGTCCCGCGGCCAGACAATATCAAGACACTAATTCACAGTGAAAGCAGAGAGAGCTCGGCATCTACAGAAACAGTTCAGTGACATCTGCTGCTCTTCTGAAATGAAGCTCTCTTTGTGCTTTGCTCTTACAGTCTAATGAAAATGTATCTTCAATTTCCACTAGATGTATTATAACAGATTATAAGATAATTAAACACTTTAAAGTGCCACTATTATGCCTTTTCAAATATTACCTTTCATGCAGTGTGTCATGCTTGCAATTGCCTCAACGAGTCAATTGGAAATTGGAATCTTTTTCTGTTAAGGCTCTATGTCACGAAGTAACACATTTTCATAATTTCTGCATACGTTCTACATAGCCAACATGCCTTCCCACACACAGTAATATTTCTGTGTGGTTAACATCATGTCAAGAAGACGCTGTATCCTACACTGTGAGAGTAAATTTGTTTCATCACATCTTTTAATTACCACAAACTTGTTAACATATGACACATACCACTGAAACATCCTACTCCAGTCGTGCTTGCAAATTAATCTCTTATTAATCAGCCAGTTCAACCATTTCATCATCAGACTCCGGCTCAAATTGGCTGTCATTCCATCATGGCAATCACTACGACTCTGGACTTATCACACAGGACTGCGCCATCTGACCAATCACAGCAGTGAGGGATCACGGAAAGGAGGGGTTTATAGAGACTGATTCTTTGAACTGCTTCACACGAGTCATGTACGAATAATTTAGAAACGAGGTCAAATAAAATAAATTTTTTTGAGAAAACTAAAGTTTTTTTTGACCTTGCATGCATATAAACCTGTTTTAAGAGACTCATAAAACAATATTAGCAACCTTAAAATTGCACAATTGGGGCACTTTAATATCCAAAACGTTGCAGTAATTAAAAACCCTTTTCCCACTAAGTAAAATGTTTTGTTGAGAAAGGGACAAATTATCTTTCTGAAAAACTACTTTTTATAATCATTATGTGAAAAGAAAATGTATATACTCTACTTTGAATTTGTTCATGACAGGGTGGACATATTTCGTGGTTCACTCCAAAATTGTCTGCTTGCAGTTATTTTATAAAAAGTGCAGGAGCTTGACCAGTATGCATTTCTAACAGCCTATAGCCTCATTAATACAACAAATATGAATTTTAATAGAAAATCTCATATATTTATTTTGTAAATTGTGAAGTCTTAAAAAGCACTTTATAGTGATATTGACCCATTTACAATTTTTCTTCTTAAAAATTTAAAAAAAAAACTAAACGTATCATTATTTAATTTTCATTTGTTACTGCTAACTGTTTCTTGGTCAAAGCCATTTATTTACTTATACACTGTGGTTGGGGTTTGTAAAATTGTCTTTTCTGCTCACCAAGTCTGCAATTACTTAAAAAATACAGTAGATTGTCACGTTTTACGCTGACGGAAGGAACATATAGAAGAGGATAAGCAAAATAGTCTTCATTAATCCAACACATGGGAAAATCCAACAAAGCAAACAGGAGGAAGGAAGACACCCATACTGACTTGTAACTGGCAGACCCAACAAACAAGAACTGAAAGGACTATGGTTTTTAAAGGCAGTATAATGAGGAACAGACAGGTGTGGGGAATCAACTAATAACCAGACTAAAAAAGGACAGGAAACAGACCAAGTAAGACAAAACAGGAACTGAAACACATGACAAAACAGCCCAACTAGAAATTTTTCATTATCTGGGAATTTTTTCAGTGGCAAGTTTTATTTAAGTTCCCAGAATGTTCTTTTAAAAGGTAGGATAACATTCTCTAAAAACATTCTAAAAATGTATATTGATAACATTGTTAGAACATTATCTTCTAACATTCTTATAAAGCTTCCCATTACACTATATGGGGCTCAGAAGTCAAATGTTGGTTGAAAGTGAAAACCCAACCTTTGTTTGATGTCAAACTCCATCGTAAATAACCCCAAAAACAGTATTACCAATTTAACTTATTATAAACAAGACTGACTTTATGTCTTTCGTAAATGTAAAAGAGTTATATAGAGATCAACAGAGGCACTGATGGTTTATTGAAAATAATAGTTTATTTTGACGTCACCATTATGGTGATCAGTACTTATGCAGTATGAATCTTTTCAAAGTTACTTTTTGTTTAACTGTTGTAACTATATTTGTTATGGCGAAAACAGTGAGCATTGAAAAAAAATCATCAAGTGATGTGGGTTACTTGCTGAGATAAAAAATTCATCATGTAACGATCTGATCAACTGGTTTTATCAGGAGCCTAGTCTATGCTATTATTTTTCTGTTAGTGACTATAGCAAATGTGTTGCAATGCATAGGATCCTGCAGATTTATATAATACATATTGTCTATTCTTTTTAAGTTACTTTGTTCATGAACCTCTTTGCAACACAGAATGCTTAGACACACAGATACCTCAATAATTAGTGTATGAATCTGAACAATGGTGACATGCTTCAGGCTGCAATGCATTCTGGGTGCCATTGATGTATGTTTTGTATGACGCACCCAAAATACATTGCTGCATGAAGCATGTCACCATTGTTGAGAGTCATACAGTACACTGAAACTTGATGTTTGTGTGACAAAAAAAAAAAAAAAAAAAAAAAAAAGTTTTTTTTTTTTTTTCAAATTCCTGAAATTATATGCTTTATATTCAGCTGGCTCTCAGGCTGTTGACCCATTGAGTCAATTTAACAAATAATACGCAACTAACGCCATACATAAGGTTGGGTGAAACAATGTAACCGGAGCTCATATTTGGTGATGTCTTATACATCAGCAAGCAATCAGCGTCATGCACATGTCCTCCTGCTGTTTTTGCCATAATAAAGATTACAGCAGCTAAAAAACAACACTGACAAGTCACGTGTCAAATTGCACAACTAAAGCCAACACTTACCACCATTATGGTGACATCAAATCAAACTATTATTTTGAAACAGACATCAACATCTAAACCTCTGCTTAAATCTTAATTAGAATGTTAGGGGATAATGTTCTAATGATGTTATTAATAAACATTTTTAGAATGTTTTTAGAAAACGTTATCCTATCTTTTGAGAGAATGTTCTGGGAACAAAAATAAAACTACCCGCTGAAAACATTGTTAGAACAATGGTAATGTTCTTAGAATCTTAGAATGTTCTTAGAATAGATCTGGGAGGTCCAATCTTGACACTGATGCATTTTATTTTTCTTTGACAAATAAAACATTCAAAATAACATCTTTTATTTAAATATAAATCCTTTGTAAAAACATTTTAAATGTCTATACTTTCACTTTTTGATCAATTGAATGCATACTTTTTAAGTAACTTTTTTCCGTTGTAAAAAAGTTTTAACCTAAAGTAAATTACATTTTAAATCCTTCTGAAAAAAATATTATTATATTGACATATAGGTTGGTAAAATATGTTATAAAATGTTATACTTATCATTCATTTTGATTTATGTCCATCAGTGTCATCAGTGCCCATGACCTCGTCTCATTTCTTTGTGAAGTAGAGGTCAGGACAATAGGAGCAAAGTGAAAACAGCTTCCCACTGGCGTCTCTCCAACGTATATTTAGCTCTGCATCTGCTTTACAAGAGCGAGCAGGACTGAAGAAAGATTGGCCAGAGCCACACTCTATCAGATTTCTCTGCAGAGAGCTCCAATTTTACATGTATAGACTACGCAGTGGGAAAATGATTTTAGCAAAACTCTATTGAGTTCAGACCTGAATTGCTGCATCGTAGAATAACTTTACAGCTGATTTGAACAACAGAGAAATAAAGACAGTACTCTCCTGATGTTATGAGCAATCCGATGTGAATATAGCAGCACACATCAGGGCATGTGTGCATCAGACTCTCTGGATGCAGGTCACACGTTCACCTGGGTGGGTCACATTTTAGTTTGGGGGGCAGATCTCACTATTGACTAACTGCTTATTAGTAGAATATTACTATCAAATTGGCTTATTATTAATACTTATAAATAACATATTTTAAAGTCTTATTCTGCATGACAATATTTTGGATCCCTTAATGCTTAGACCAACAAAAAAAAAAAAGAGGTCCATAATCTCTTATAACAAGCCGCGTTTCCATCCAAAGTTGCACATTTAAATTACGCGCAAAATTGGAATATTTCACAGAGCAACATGATGATGGCAGCACGTCCACAGGCAGCGGCTTCTCTCTCTCCCGTCAGAACGGTGTTTTCATGTTTTTTGTCTTGTGAGTCGCAGTGTTTTTGTACATTACCGCGTCTACTTCTCTTTAAGCACACATACAGTCGTGAGTTTCTGCACGATGTCGGCCAATTTCTTTTTTCTTTTTTTTTAAGTTAAACTCTGCTCTGGGGCCTTCACCATCACCGACCACCACTGCTGCATCTCCCCCACAGTGGAGGCGCCACAAGCGGCGTGATAGGAAGCCGAAGAGGGGTAAGTGCAGAGGTATCCGGGCTAGGCTAATGGCTAACCTTAACAAGTCAGCTATCCCCACCATCGTACTGGCTAATGTACGCTCTTTGTATCTTTCTGACGTCATTAACTGAGCAGTCGAAAGCTGCGTATTTATTACAAAAATAATAAATATTTATAGAACCTCACAAAGGTTAAGGTCTTTGATCAACCCACTGCACTGCAGATGTCCTGCATGGAGACACCTGCTAAGAAAGCTTTTTAGGCCACCACACTCCTAGTGGAGTTAGCCTTGACCCCCAAGGGTGAAGGGAGATCAGAGGACTCAAGGTTTTAGGATAGCCTTCTGATCAACCGCTTAGCATAAGCTTCTCCTGGCCAGAGTCCTCAGCCTTAGCGCACCACAGAGGATACATGCAACCAGAGGGTGTCTGCCCACTGAATGGCCATCAAGAGGGGCGCAGTAGGCCACAATGGCCCCCATGTAGACCTTCAGGGTGGATTGGGTCAACCCTGTGGAGAGAATGGCCTGCAGGAACTCTAGAACTGTACCAACCAGCCAATTAACTTGGTCGAGCTGGCTGTCTCCACACCAGGAGGTGAAAGGTTTCCACATCAAGGTGAACAGTTTCCTCATGGAGGGAGCTCTTGATTTGAGGATGGTCTCAGCAACCTTGTTTGAGACACCAGGAACTATGTACCAATAACCTCTTAGGTCTGGGTGAAAGTGTTTTAATGCTCGAAGCATGTCCAGCATCTTCAGGAAGTTTATATGTCTCCACAGACCACGGGCAGGGTGGCCACTTATCACCGCACCCCAGCCGATGAGGGTCATGTCTGTCACTAGCGTTACGAGGCGACAAGGAGTTCCCAGAGCCTCCTCAGAGCATGGCTGGTGAGAGTGGAGAACAACAATCACCCCCCTTATTTTTTCAAGGAGCTAACTGCGCGAGCTACACTCTTCATTGCTGCTTGTTATAATATAAAAAACAAACAAAAAAAACACACAGCCTGAAAACTGCCTGCTTTAGCCCAAAAAAAATGGAAAAGCTGAACGGAGTAGCTGGTTACTGGTGTTCGGTGCACACGAGAGCGAGAGAGAGAGAGAGCCGCGTATCACGGACAGCAAAACTGAACCAAGCTCTCTTATGCGAAGAGAAAGGTGCCTAAAAACACTTGAACATCAAATTTGCTTATTTTTGCTTGTGCCGACAAATACATACAAAACATGTCAAAATATCCACCTTGGAAATTATGCTTGAAAAAAACTGTCAGTTATTTCTTAAGTGAAAGTAAACAGCTGAGGGAAAAAATGCGACGTGTATTATATTGGATGCGTTCATCGTCCCTTAAAGTGACCGCGCCTAATTTAGCTACTGGCTGCTGTAATGATAATCCAAGAAAATCACTCACTCCTCTTGACTGAATTACTTTGTAGTTTTAACAGTCAACCCAAAAATTATTCAGACACCAGATATAATTTTTGATATATATAGCAAAACTGTAATAATGTGAGAAATGTTTAAGGTGTCTGAATAAATGTAGGTTTGATTGTATATTTCATTTTTACATTGAAGACTATCCAGTGCTATTTTACATTTAATTATTTGGTTTCTGTACCTTGACACCTACAAACTTGAAAAAAAACTTAAACATTGGTGTGAAACAGGCATAATGTTGTTTGCACCTTGCAATGTGGAATTAGTTTACAGCTTTTTCAAACCCTTTGTCATGCATTTTGGAAGCCGGAGATGAGCCCCTTTTCTAATGCACCACCTAGCTTGATAAACCCCTTCTCAAAGACTTACTGTTTGTCAATTTTATTTGGGTAACACATATTCTGAATGGCTTCGGCAGAATTTGAATGAGCCATTTTAATCTAGATTAATTTCAAGATCACAGTGAAATTTATAAAGTTTCCTCTCTTTTCTCTTCCTGACAAAGAACAGAAAGCTCTTGACACCAAAAGATGAAAGCAAAATGATGTGTGCAATCTTTTACTGGCATAAAAAAAAAAAAAAAAAAAACATTCTAGTGATGTAGTTTTGCAGTGTAAACGATCGCCTCATTAACTGGCTAAATGAGCAGCGTTTCCTGCCGAACCTAAACAGCTCATCTTCTACAGTACACAAAACGTTCAGTCATGTGTTGCTGTTCATGTGCACTCATGACTCATTTCGGGGGTCTTGCATTTGTAAAGCAATACGTAATACTGCTACTAATGGACTTGCCTTCTTGAAGTCCAGAGTGCAGAGTTTAGCTTTCTCTCCGAACTGCCACTTGCACTGCGTGTCAGCGTCGTACAGCTCTCCGGGCAGTTTCTCAGGGTACTTGTACTCCTGGATGGCACTGGGCTCGTCAGACAGACAGGTGGCCTGTGAAGTACTGAGACACAAATACTACTGTAAAACCACTCAAGTCCCGTACAGTAGAGCAGGAACCATGACAACATAACAACTGGAGTTACCTCGGCTACATTTAGACATCTCTCTTTTCAACACATCCTCTGACTTCAGCATTACGTATGTTATTGAACGCTGCCGTTTTATACGTCCCACAGTGAGGCTCCGCGTGTAAGCGATATCAAGGATCATGAGAAAACATTTAACAATGTTTAATAGCTTGTGTTGTAGTAGCGTGACACACAGTGAAGCCCTGAATGAAGTAGTTCAGCAGGCGCTCCATGACGAGACTGGGTCAGTATGTGAGTCTGTGTGGGATGTAGGTCTGTAATGGGGGTCACATCGACTGGTGTATTAAGGCTGATTTACACTTCTGTTTCAGACATACGCCGTAGCCTCTACACTGTATGATGTGTATATGTATGATTTTATTTATTTTTTATTTATTTATTTGCTAAGAAAGAAATAAAGAAAGAAAGATCCAGGCTGGTTTGTACTAGGTCTGCAGAATTTGGTAAAAAAATTTTATTTATGAGCATGGCTATAAAATACCACCACCAATAATAATAATAAAAATAATAATAATAATAATAATAATAATAATAATAATAATAATAATAATAATAATAATAATGTATAGTGTTATTCTTATTTATTTATTTTTTTACCATTTATAACTAAATAACAATAATATTATCCTCATTTGTAAGTCACTTTGGATAAAAACGTCTGCTAAATTACTTAATGTAAATGTAATTAAATCAGCTTCTGCAGTTTTATAATGTAATTTTCACCATTTTGGTTTCATTTTGAATACAGCCCAACTTGAGTTTATTTCCATCACTTCTAGACAAGTGATGTTTTAATGCTCTTAGTAAGATTAGTCTGTAAGTTTATTAGTCCAACCACTAGTTGAATCGTTGGGTCAGTGTTGACTAGTAGTGCATGTCGTCACTTGATCTTTACATGGCTCCAATGTATACATTTCCAAATGACAAGTTGACTAGTAAAATTAAGCAGTCACTCGAACACATTGTATCCATAGATGTCCTTGTTGAAGAACAATCCATTATAAAGTCAACTACATCCAGCGATCCCTCAGTGATTCAGTGCATCCTGTGAAGGGAGCCCTGTTCTTCTGCAGCACACGTAAGTCCTGCTTCCAATTACTTAGAGATGGATCAATGTGGCAGCATCTGGGCCAGTGTTAGTGTGAGATGAATCTGATTCAGTTCCTCATCATCACTCATTTCTCCCAGTGTCACCTCTTTAAGTTTCCTTCTCAGATTTAGGCGAGCGACAGCTATAAGACAGACCGGCTCTGGCCAGACTCCCTTTCAAGCTCTGTTTTATTAGTGATAAAAGTGAAGGGGTATGGAGAGGAACGACAGAAGGTCTGAGAGCAGCTACTTCTGTGATCTGCAGGCTGTACATTGGTGACGTAGGTGAGGCTGCTGATGAGGAATGGGAAACAGATGATGGAGACAGAGTCGCCGTATTTATCTGCAGCGTGCTGTTGTTTTTTGGGGGTGTGAAAAGAGAAACAAGGGATGAACATACGGCACTTTTTCGCCTTCAGATGCCCAGTTCTGGAGACAGACAGATTCTGGTGACACAAAAGCAGCTGTCACACTACCATGTTGACCATGTAGTTTGCTTTGATTGATCGGTTGGTTCCAAATTCACACCTGTTATCAACACTTAGGACAGGCCCGGTTCTACGAGGGTGCTATAGGGTGCTAAGCAGCTAAAGATTTGGCATTAAACAGAGGTGTCCTAGCAGTTCTGAAAGAACCATTTACACTTGGCCACAAAAAATGTGTCTTCGCAAAACGGATATAAATCTGATCTTGAATTGAAGTGGTTTGAGCAATAGGATTTAAAAACCATTCTCGAAATGTCTTGAAAGAAAATTGGAGGGCATCTACACATGGTCTTTCCATGACTGGATCTGATCTGATCTAATCAGAGAAAACGCATACAGTGACCAAGTGTAAACAGGCCCCTAAAGGGTTAGTTCACGCAAAAAATTGAAATTGTGTCATTACTTACCCTCATGTATTCAACTTCTTAAAATTACAGTTGAAGCCCTGATGCCACACGGACTATTTTACCGATGTATTTACTTCGTTTCTGTTTGTTGATCGTTGTAAAATCCTTGCTGTCTATGTAAGGTCAGAGAGCTTTCAGATTCCATCAAAAAGATCTTAATTTGTGTTCTGAAGATGAACGAAGGTCTTACAGGTTTGGAATAACATGAGGGTGAGTATTTAAGGTCCTTGAGTCCAAATATGTTTATCTGAAATTTTCAAACGTTAAAAAATAAAGACGATCTTCATTTTAAATCACATTTACACACTGCCTCTGAAACTTTCGTACATCATTATAAAAATTTGGATCCGGTAAGATCTTCTGATTTTCACATTTGGATCAAGCATTTTGAGAGGAGTTTTGACAACTCAGAGCTACTGTAGAAGCGAACCCAAAAAGCCAGAATGGTGTCTGACAAGTTGATCCACTTCATCTCGCAGCCCACTGTCTGACAAACAAAGTGTGGAATACAAAAAGACAAAATATACTGTAAAGACCAATAAGAGGCAAATCTGTGGAGCTCAGTGGAGCATGTAATCAGGGAAAGAGAGTGCTGCAAGGATGATGTATTTTTGTAGACCAACCAGGAAGTTAAAAGCACCAAGATATTAATAAATGTCTCCTACTCAAACTCAACTGGTTAAGGATATGGACTCAAGTCAAACTCAACAAGGTGGATTTGGACAAAACACTAGCTTTTGGATTATTGCAGAAAACAATCTCTGTGACAAACAAGGATTTTTCCATTGGCATTTTGGTAGATTTGGGGTACTTGGACCCAGCACCAGCTTTTGGATTAATACAGAAAATAAACTCTGCTACCAATGTTTATGATTCTTGCACGTTTTGTCAATCATGACAATCTTTGAAAATGAAACATTTTTGAAGCCTGGATAGAACTGGAATTAGGCAAATATAAATGTAGGCTGTCTATGAACTATGCCATGGTCACCGCTGTCTTTTATAAGAAAACGTTTCACTGAAAGTTTGAGTTAGAATAGTTTTCAAGAGTGCAATTATAAACATTTGCTATATTTCCATCCAAAGCTGTGAATTTAACTTATGTGCAAAATTGGAATATCACATTAGGGTGATATCACAAAACATTTGTGAATAAAGCAGTCTCCATCCAGCAAGATGATGAGAACAAAAAAGTTCCTGATAAAGTCGTGGGAAGACTAATGGTTAGAGAGTCGGGCTCCCAATCGAAGGGTTGTGAGCTTGAGTCCCGGGCCAGCAGGAATTGTAGGTGGGTGGAGTGGAGTGCATGTACAGTGCTCTCTCCACCTTCAATACCATGACTTAGGTGCCCTTGAGCAAGGCACCGAACCCCCAACTGCTCCCCGGGCCCCGCAGCATAAATGGCTGCCCACTGCTCCGGCTGTGTTTTCACAATGTGTGTGTGTGTTCACTGCTCTGTGTGTGTGCACTTCGGATGGGTAAATGCAGAGCACAAATTCTGAGTATGGGTCACCATACTTGGCTGAATGTCACTTCACTTTCACTTTTCACTTTCATAAACTGGTGCCATATAACACATACAATATACGTTAATTAAATGTCAATATCAAGTAATTTAATCTGTAGTATGGAAATGTTTTCTTTGCCAATAAAAAATAATTTGACTCAGTTGAGCTCATTTTTAGAATGTATGCACATCTTGGCATCCCCATTCAGTGTTTTTATGCAGTAAAATTAAGTGGATGGAAACGTAGTTAATAAGGTTGTTAAAGCAGCTAGTAAGTATTTGAGTTTACCTGTTTGGTCTGATGACATTAATGTCCTGACAACCTCTATAGTCTTTTATTAGGTCAAGTAAAAGCCTTCCTTATCTATCAAGTAGATACATTAGAAAACATTGTTTTTACATTGTAGTGTGGACTGTGTGTAGTCATGAAATGCATACTGTACCAATTGACATCAATGTTTATACTGGTATGTGCCTTTTATGTGATATTCACATTCACAGTAATGCCACAGACGTGTTACTTTGTACAATCTTCTTTTTACATTCCTGTAAAGATTTACCCGGGTTTGCTGTCCTGTAGCAAAACATCAGGGCAGTTGTGATTAAGACCACAGATGCTAATTCTGCCAATAAAACAATTGTTTCTGTCTCATCTCAGTAAACTTTTATAAAATTGTGCATATGCTCTGTTATAGATGATTTTTACATTTTCCTACATTTCAAACTTAAAAAATGCTAGTGTGGACAGAGAAAAAAAAATCTTGCTTTCAAATGTATCAAGATTATTGTAGGAATCGCCAAAATCACTGCTGGTCTGAATTGGGACTCTACTGAACTTTTGTATTTAAAATGTACATTTATGCATTTGGCAGATGCTTTTATCCATCAGGTACACATTACATTAAGGGAATACATTTTATTACTTCTTGCGTTGCCTTGGAATCAAACTCATGACCTGGCGTTTATTAACACTTTTGAAAGCATACATCCCTGAACTTTTCTGTGCCAGGAAACAAATATCAACCTTCAACCACAATGCACAATATGCCATAATAACCAGGTCAAAAATCCTGCAGATTGCTGTAAGCCCCATTTTCTTCTGCACTTTCAAACAACTCTTAAGTCTCCACATAAAGCGTTGCTGAAGACGAGGTGTAGAAACAAGTAAAGCAGCTCTAAGCATCTGACAAACTCTCAGACAGAAAATGAAATTTAAAACTTGCCGGAGCTGCTCACAACCAAAAGAGCACTACAAATACTACTTTTAAAGATGAGGTTGGTGTCTAGACTCACGCTGGACTCATGCTGGGTGATTCTGCATTGATGAATGATGGACAGGAGATGGTCATTAAAGGGCAGGTTATTAATATCTTTGCACGCTTTTTTCTAATGCCGCTTTGGGCTGTGAATAGGTAGATCATGTGATTTTAGATGGTCTTTCCAAGTGACTCAAATTTAAATACAAATATCAGCCACAACACTGCTACGCTGTTTTGATCCATTGTAAAAACATGCATTTATGATACTGGGATTTCAAACTGTTATTTGGGAAAAGGATTCTAGATGTAAAAAAAAAAAAAAAGAAAGAAAAAAAAAAACTCACCTTAGAAATCGATTTAGATATTGTCGGCTACAAGATGACCAGGAGAATAAACCGTTGTGTCCTGCCAAGGTAGGAGACATAATATTTCCAACTGACTTCTTACATATGTTGCCTTCGCCATCATGGACCATTCCAAAGCTGTGAAAAACATGGCTTTCATTGATCCAGTGCAGGCAACCGGATTTGAGGAAATCAAACAAAGATGAATTATAAATTGAACTCTTACTTGTGGCCAGATTCGTGTGCGATGGTGAAGGCCAGACCAAGACCAGTGTCCTCATTGATCGTGCAGCTGCGGTACTTACTGCACATCCCACTGATTGGAGCAAAGCCTGAAATCAAAACAATTAATGGATGGATGAATGAAGGAATGATGATGAGTATGTAAGTCTTGACTAGTGTACCACTGTAACTTATTATGAAGTACATCTCATAAAAGGAGCCAAAGTGTCAGCGACAATAATTTTGCACCAGATCACCTCTGACTGTACACCACCGATCACATGTTTGGTGTTAAAATGTTTTCGAAATAAATCTTTTCTGCTCACCAAGGCTGCATTTATTTAATCAAAAATAGAGTAAAAACAGTAATATTGCAAAATTCTGATTGAATGATTACACTTTTCTGTTTGAATCTCTTTTAAACTGTTATTTATTCCTGTGATGTGCAGCTGTATTTTCAGCATCATTCCTCCAGTCTTCAGTGTCACATGATCTTCAGAAATCAGAATAATATGATGATTTACTTTGAAATATTATGATTTACTGCTCAAGAAACATTTCTGATTATTATCAGTGTTTAAGACAGTTGAGATGACAAATATTTTTTTTGCAAACTGATATATTTTATTTTTCAGGAGTCTTTGATACACAGTATTTATTTGAAATAGAAATATTTAGTAACATTATTAACATTTTTTGATAAAACAACTAATTTGTTAAAAAAATAAAATAATAAGTAAATAAAATCTTACTGACCCCAAACTTTTGAACCGTACATAATCCACATTGCTCAAAAGAGAGGGCAGTAAATACAAGATGTTTTCCTGTGCGAGAACAACTGATGGACTGCTGTAGTCAGATCAAGGTTTGCTAGTTCAAGAGCTAGAGATCAAATCCAGTTGTTTCGAGTCTGTTGCAGGAAATCTGAACAGATATACGAGTTACTTCGACCAGCATGAATCTGAAACACATTATATGCAGGCCGTCTACAGCTAGGAGTGGTATATTAACTGTAGAAAGCATAAAAATAGAAAGGCAACCTCACAAAATGCTTTTAACCGTTCTGTAGGTGTCGCTACGTAGGTCTGAGATCTAAGAGAACTGTATTTTATGACAAATTATGACTTTCTAACTCTTTAATACAAAACCTGTGGCGATGAAGTCCAGTGTATGTTGGACCAAAGTCAAACCCCAAAAGGACCAAAGGAGTCTGATTTATTATCCTTTAATTTAATCACTTAATATATGTGCTGTTTTTTTGACACACACACACACAGAGTGATTTAATACTTGCACGTATGGCACAAATGTGTTGCACCAGAACATTCTGTGATTTATTTGTATCTTCTGGCCTTACTGAAAATCTCAAGCGGGACAAAACAATCATACTAAAAATTTCATTACACTTGATATATGGATTCTTATGTTGTAAAATAAATAAAAGAAAACAATTTGTTACTAAAACATGTTGCCATCTCATAAATAAGCACTATAACACAAATATATATTTCAATATCTCTCTGTCATGTGCGGAAACGATGCATGAGGGTAATCCAATGCATGCAGTGGTTTTCTCAGTCTACAGTATTGATACTGTATGGAATAGTGCATGCTAGTATTAAAGGTTTGGCAGAGCTCTTTAATCTTCCAGTCCATGACCTCTGAGGGACCTGAAATCTCCCATAACCCTTGACCTCTTGACATCTGAGCGTGAGTCTACACTCAAATGTTAATCATTAACACTCCACAAATGTTGTGTTCCTAGCAGCCTTTGATCCGTGGCCTTGCATTTGAGTGCCATGGCTAGCTTTGCTAATGGGGTTAGGGGTTAGCGGGGAAATATTTTTATTTAATATTTTATTTTTATTTTATATGTTGCACAGGGTGGAGACCACAGCCTGAGCTCTCACAGGGAACAGGTTATTAGAGGAAAAGCTTCCTACTGTACCTCTAATAACTTAACAGTTTAGCAATAGCTAAATGGAGCCGTTGAATGATAACTACTGGCAGTACAGTATACATTAGGTCATAAATATCAAATGTCCCACCACACCTGTGATTTGTTACCCTTTAATGATAGCAAAATTACAATAAAACCTGGTATCATCTTAAGAGTTAGCTTTTGTCTCATAATGTCACATAGCGGCATTAATGCAGCATGAGAGGAGGTTTTGAGTTACCCATGCCATTGTAGATTAGCGGGTGTTTTTATCCAAACCTACTTACATTGCATTGAGGGTGTGCATTTAAAGCTTTATTTGCTTACCCAGAGTGTCACATGGTTCATTCTTCCAGGAGCAGATATCCAGACCGGTTAGCAGGATGGCATGATCATGGCGGCGACCTCCTCGTCCAGCCAGTCCTGACTGCCATTGGCAGAAACTGTTCAGAGTGTGATCTGCATGATGGTTAATCACTAGTCCATCCTGAGTGAGTAGAGAGTTAAGTAGAGTCAAGTGCAGATTGAAGTCAAAAGAACAAAACAATCACAGGCAACTAGTGAATAGAGCTAAGAGACTAACTCAAAATGGGCTGAGTAATTACCAGCTACCTCTGCTGACCCCACCTCAGTAAATGAGTCTATGGGTAATTAGCCCCTCATCACTGATCCCGAGTGACTGCGGCTAATTATTCCAATCAAAAGGGGAATAAGGGCAATTTTCTGCATTCCTCAGCCGGTGGCTAATGCAAGCTTCATTAACATTAGCACAGGTGTATCGGTGTTTGCTGGCCAGCTTTCCTACAGACTCATCCCTCATCTGGCTGGAATCCAATGGAATGCTATATATCCAATTAAACTGTCATCATAAAAATGAGACCTTTTCAGATTGGTTTCAAAGAGGATGAAGGAGACAAGCCTCTCAAGGGCAATAAAATCCACCTTCTGAAGTAATTTTTCATTTGGTTTCAAAGCTCTGTGTTATCTAAGCCTCTCATGGTCCATGACCTCAGTCCCCTCCAGTGGGCTTTAACTCTCATTCATTTTACAAATATACACTTGGTGTTGATGTAACATATTCATTTGAACATGCATTATCAGTGCAGTAGAGCCAAAATCTCCTCCTTTGTTTCCAAACATCTCCAGTTCATAAACTCACCTGGTCTTCGTCCAGCAGTATCAGTCCAACAATTACTACATTGATGTCACCTCCAATCGTACCATCTTTGAAAAGTGTTGAGACCTTTGTGGAGATAAGCAACAGTGCAGAAAAATCTGCATTAGGATGGTGCATTTATATGGAGGCATCTAAACTCAAATGACCATCTTTAACAAAACAATCAGAAGTGTCTTTTTGGAGAAATGAGAAGTGTATGGCAGGGATGTGTATGGTGTATGGTATAGAGGCATACCATATGTACTTAAGGGAATCCCTAATCGCACATTTCACCGGCCTTTGAAACAGAGATGAAGATAAAGTCCTTTGGATGGCTTGAAGTGCTCAGGTATCATAAATACAAACACTTAGTCCCAATACAAGGTCTTTCATTCCTGCTATTTTGTCTTTGTTTTCACTGACACCAACACAAGAGGTGAGGATTTTGGTTTCAGGTGTCAGTATTTCACTAATCCTTTGTAAACTAGGACTCTTAAAACACCTTCACAAAGTCTATGTTTGATGGGTATGTTCATAACATGTAACACAATCCTATTTCCATTAGTCTAAAAGAGTGTTTTCATATGTGCTTACATTTTTCACTGTGCACACCCCAAATGGACTCACTTTGACTTTCAGCAATCATTAGCTAGTCCATTTGGTCAACCAGATATGCCACAGTGAAGTGAAAACAGGTGCTCTGACCTCAGTTTGACATTTTTTTCCATGTATTCAGAGCAAACTCAACCACAGAATACTGGGAAACTAATGAGTGGATGGGAGGATGGACAAATGGATGCATCAATAGCTCGACAGATCCATGGATGGATCCATGGATGATAGATAGACAGATGGGTGCATTGATGAATCGATGCAAATGCATAATGGTTGCATGGATGAATGAAGGTATGCACAGACAGGTACATGGATGAACAGATGAATGGATGCAATATGCACATGAATGGATGGATGAACAGATGGAGAGATGGATGCATTGATTTCCAGATGGTTGTACGGATGGAAAGAGATGGATGCTTTGCTAATTGGATGGATACATGGATGATAGATAAGACAGATGAATACATATGGATGGATGGATGTATGGATGCATGGATATCTTGGATGCATCCATGAATGAAGATAGATGGTGTGGTGGGTGGAGCAAAAGACAGACAAAGTGGGGGTGTTGTCAGGCCTCTGAGAGTTTTTTTATTAACAGAAAATAATGCAACACAGGGAAATAAAAGTGTCCAAAGGGGAAGAGTGTCCAAAATAATCAGGGAATCTGGTGTCCTCGCCATGCTGCGGGGTTTGTGTAGGTCAGGCGGTGTTCAGGAAAAAAGGGTCCAGGTAAGGGGTGAAGTCTGACGACCGCATGCGCTCCCCTCTTCGGTCAGGGGCGCGAGGGGTGGCGTCTTCGGCATCCTTGCCCGATGGCCGTGTAATGGATGCGTTTTTTGTCTGGACCACGGGTTTGCCAGCTCACGTCTCTGGTGATGTGGGAGACCTTCTATACACCCTTCCTGGACCCACGAGGACACCAGTGTGCGTGCACGGGAATGAGACCGGTCTCCTGAGGAGAGGCGCGCTCTGCATTTAAATAGTGGCGGTGATGAGGCTCCAATTGCATTAGGTGTGCCGCAACACACACCGCCAGCCCAGGTTATTTCAGCACCCCTCCTCTCTCACACACACACTCCTGCCGGGAGCCTGGTGATGGGCGGCGATTAAGGGATGGGGTGACGATGAAAATTAGGGGGGGAGGCAGCTAACTCTTCACAATGGATTGATAGATGGATAGATAGATGTACGGATACATGATGTTTGGATGGATGGACACATGGACAGATAACTTACCATGTTAAGAACAGTAAGGACATATGTGGTTATATTCTCATGGCCGTGATTGTCTATCATCTTGTGATCAACCACCACCAGGGTCTCTACATTAAGCCTCTTGTGCGTCTGAGGTTTGAACATAACGGCCCGCTTCCCTCTGGGCATGAACTTATATTCATCCGGAAAAATATAGATATCGTCCTCAGGAGGTTTAGGCATATCTGAAACAGAGGACCAAGACAATATCAACACTAGGTCACACAGTTTTGGTTCCCCAAAGAAAATGCATTACTACTTCAGCATATAGCTTCATATGTGAAAAACTCTGGCCCGTACAAGACATTAATGCATGCCATGTGTGTCAAACTATATTAGTTGTTACCTCATGTGCCATATAAGATTTGGTTTCTCAGTTCGTAAAATATTACTCAGAGATCAAATGCAGTGTGAAGATGTGGTGTTTGTTTAGAGTAGGTGAAGATAATTCATGCCTGACCAAACACAATACAGGTGTGATGATGTCATGAAAACATGTTCAAACTGACCCTTTAACAGCTGTGACCTCTGTACATATGAACATCGTCTACAATAAATCCCTGTCCTCCTAATGAATGTTTTTGACAGCACCATGTAATGGAAAGCAGCTCAGTGTTAATGACTCTGAAGGTGCGGTTGGAAAGAGAATGTCCTTACATACATTTCTTCCGTCTTCCACAGAAGTGCTGTCTCTGCCGTGTGCCGTCATGACTGTGCAGCATATGCTGGTACTCCTCTGGATCCGTCTGTGTGGTTCTCCATAGATACGGGACAGCTGAATCTCTTCTGCTGACCGTCTTTAGCTCAGTCGACCTCCTGTTTCTGCCTCTGTTGTTCTGTGTTGGAGTGGATCTTTTGTATAAAATGTGGGGATGGTGGTCAGATGGGGCTGAGAAGTTCTCCAGAAGTGCCTGATGTGGATGCAATGGCTTCAGGAAGTAATCCGCACCCTGAGTTCTGATCAAACCTGACTGGAGGGAAAACACACTGGTCAATACCTCGCCATCTGATCAAGAAACCCTGCACTATTCATGCTTCATGCAATGTGTATGTTTCTTGCAAGAAACAGCAGTGCTTGCAAGGCAGCAAAATAAACAAGAATGATTGCTCATCCACAGAAACTGTATCTAGTGATGAATTGTGATGTAGGTTAATGTCACTGAAGGCTGTGATTTAACAAAATAAATATATCACATTCACTGCAGTGTTATTTGAGCTGAGATGCAACACAATATTATGAGCTGTACTTCACACTACTTCACTGCATACATTATTTAGCTGACAAACCATCAAAATAAAAGCTAGATGGTTTAACTTTTGAAAAGAAAGATCTGTATATGCGCTGTTTTGTGTTTATTTTTGTCATTAAAGTTTCATTTTGATTGTGCGCTGGTTCCCGCCTCCTTCTTCCGGATGATTAGGAAGTTTTTATCATTACATATATACACTCAGATTTTTGTGACTAGTAAAAACTCAAATGTCAGAATATTTTTTTTTTACAACATACTGCAACCCTAACATGTACTGACATATCAAAATTCATCACATTTTGGCGAAATATGACCTGAGAATTTGCATAGTGCAAAGAAATTTCACCAGCAGGAAAATTAAACATCACAAACTATACTCTGACACTCAAATTTAAAGATGCATGGTTTGCAGCAATTAAGTAATTTCAGAAGCTCAAAGCCTAGTGTGATCAACAGTTTAACAGTAACTACAAAAGATATTAAACATTTAAGAGAAATAACAGACCAATCACAATTAAGATGCAACACAGAAGATCAATTGCAATTCAAATAATTAATCTCAAATTAATATATAAAAGTCAAATAAAATAAAAACAACACAACAATTGAACGATTGAAATGATCTAAATGGAGTCCATACATTAAGCAGTTCAGGCTGAATTAACCGCTGACAAATACTACTTCGTGTAAGAGGCTGGGAACAGACTCTGAGTCGGAGGATTGAGGAACACCAGCACAGGGTTTCGCGAACACTGTCACAACGCTAATGTGCTGTAGAACATTAAACAGACACTTTGTTAATGTTCTGGAGACGCCTGTAGTTTCTCAAAAGCAATACCCATCTGTATTAAAGATGCATTAGTATGATTTCCCAAGCGTGGTCCCTGTTCAAGAAGCAGCACAGATCACATTCAAGCGAGCCGAGCCGACTCTGAGCTAAGTTTATGACATAAACGCCCAAAATTTCGCTGCTCTAACTGTCATTAACACTAACAAGCTTCACGTTCCTCACAATGTTGAGATCCCAAGGACTCTTCAAGCCCTCATCCAAAAGACACGGCAGGTCACAGCAAGAACTCATTTGCGCCGCCGCTTCAGATAATTATCTTCAATTGGGCTCCGAGGATAAGCTCCTCTCCAAACAAACAGAGAAGCCCTTCTGAGAACCTGTTTAAACCCATGTGCATCTGATTAGCATTCGTCACTGCCAACAACGCTTAAGTTCATCGCAAGGCAATCATACACACAATAGGCTGTAAAACACATGCTGAACTCTGGAAAGAGAAGACAGAGTTGAGGATTTGTGCAAGAAGGTGAATAAGAGACACATTCAAAATTGTCTGGAGGACACAAGTACAGTCAAGGATTGAAGCCTTTAATGTGTGTTTGAGGTCAATTTTTAATGGTCCTTAATGTGAACTGAGCAGATGTTTATGTGTACATGCTTTTCACATTTGTCTACATCACATAAATGCTTACACAAGTGTAACTTTGAAGAGTGTATGTCCTTACTACGGAGGTTAATGTTGCTTAAAACACTGGTTTATGCCCTTTTTTCCCACTTTTTTGATGCCTACACAGTCGAGCAGAGATCTGGTCTCCCTCACTCAAGGAACATTGCCCTCACTCCACGCTTAAGTAATCAGTGAGCGAAGCCATACAGGTCTCGCCAGACTAAACAACCCTGATCCAAGATCACAGTGTGTGTAGAGGATACACATCTCGTCACGTAATTAACGCCTGTATGGGAGGTAACTGCTGACAGACTGCAACACTTTTCAAACAACACTCACATGATTCTGGAACCGTCCATGATGTGCAGTGAGAATTAGACACTTTAATTAACACAGAACACGTATACTGTACATTTAAAGTGAAGTATTGAAAAAAGGGAGGTTGCAAACATTTGCAGTGATACACTATAGAACATCTCATGGGAAAATAACAATACAACACAAAATAAAAGCACACAACTTCATTTGTCTTCCAGATTGCAACAGTTTGACATAACCAAGTGCAAATTCGAGCATTATTTTAGATTAATGAATGGTATTTCATGCATACTAAAATTTATGCAAGAAATTATATTTCTATAACAGTAACTGATTCCTGTACATTTAGACCCTACAGGAACAATTAGCGATAGTAGTTTTATTACAGAATATTCACCTCTCACCTCTGTTATGATCTAAAACACCCTGCATCTTAAATAAATAAATAAAAATAAATGCGATATTTGGTTTTTAATAATGAAGTTTTTGTCTGGTAATGTTAGATAGCTAGCCAAGCAGTCTATATGGTAGGTAAAGTAATTATGAACCGAATTTAAAAAGTGCAACTAGTACAACATTAGGATGAAGTATTTAGGAAATTTGCATTACTCAGGGGAAATTAAATATGGTGATTCAGTTCATCTCATAAAAATTCAGGCAACTCTATGAAAGACACAACTCAACAGAACAACACAAGTGATCCATTAATACAAAGCTATGAGCATGGATGACTCTAATTTATCATTTTGGATGGGATTTTATGTCATTCCATGTCGAAGGCAGTATTTTATAGAGCTGAAGAAGGCAGAAATAAAATTAATGAGGATGCCTAAAAATATCAGACAAAATAGATTTAATGCAAAAAAGAAAAATACATGTTAACAACCACTAGCTGTGGATCAGATTTAAGTTCATTATGCTATTTGATATCATTAGCAGCTGTAGCTGTCCAGAGCAGTGATTTAAGACTCACTTAAATCACTGGGACTTAATCTCAGTCCAAGACCAAAGGTCCTACAGTCAAGCATTTGATCCTTTATTGGACTCTGAGGACTTCAAAGAGCAAAATTACCCAGTTGTATTGGTGTCAAGGCAGCAATCCTCATGAGATACTCTTGTCTTCTGTCACCAGATCACAGGGTTTAGTCAACAGAAGCGACCTTTGCCAGAGCCGAGGCTTTTGGGCTAGACGTGGGATGAAGTTCAGGCATGACTGGTCAGTCCACATGACTCCAACCTGCTGCTCTCGTGTTAGGAGTTTGAGCCGTTGTCAAGATTAATTCTCAAAGTCGAGTCGATTTATGGCGATTGTCCTTTCATGCTGTTTACATGCTTGCTGCACGTCTTCCAGTCAGTCCTTCCTATCCATCCCAAGTTTAGTCAATAGAATCCCGCAGGCTTGCAATTATGGCATTTTAGTTAGTTGAGGAAGACAGTGCAAGAACTCAGTGACATTATTCAGACAGACAGTGAGCAACCTTGCAGTGACCCCCTGTTGTGTTTTCCATTTGATTAAATCCACATGGCTTTCTGATATGAAAATATGCACTAAGCTTAGCGTTCATCCTCTGTGACACCACTTCCAGTTATCAAGCCCTATTTACCCCAGACTGTTGAAGAACTTTGATTTGCAGATGACCTTTGCTTTCAGTGGCGTGCACGGGGGTGTTGTGGGGGGTCTCGAGCCCCTGCACCTTTGAGGTCCAATGCTAAGGTGCCCTTGTGGTCCGGTCTGCCCCCGGTCCGAAATTTCTGCTTAGGGTAGGGTTGTGCGATATGAAAATTTGAAGAATATGAAGAATGTCTCCATGATCTGAATAAATATTGTTACAATCGTTACTTACAAGCTACATTATATCATATTCATTATTATAGTTGATTCATCTGGGATAATGAACGCGATATTGCGTAGCTTGTCAGTGATCTACGGCTCTGTCTATTAAATGCTGCTCCATTTAAAAGCAGGGGATGGCGATTTAGCTGTAATCACGGAACCAGATTTACGGACTAGATGCGCATGATCATATCGTTAGATATATCACCCAGCCCTAGTTGTATTGTGCTGCAGCCCACATACTATCAGCTGCAGTTTTGGCGCCGCAGAATCTATATAATGCAACATACATTAACATCAGTGTTAACTCATTGGTAGAGTTACTTTCACAGGACACTGCACATATTCACAAGAGTACTTTTTTTTTTTTTGCATCTGCTTAAAAGCCTTACTGGTTATTTAAATGTTTGATTCATGTGCTGTTCTGATGTGTGGTTTATCTAAGCACACTCAAAGCACACACATGAAAATGAAAAATCCTCTCAAACTCTGCCTGATTATTGAACTAAGTTATGTTTTGTGCTAACACTGTCAAAACACACAAGGTTTATGTATAGACTCAGTTGGTTATGTCTAAAATGAAATTAATCAACCGAAAGACACATATGTCTGTCTGTATATTAGATGTGTGCAGGTCTTGAAGGGACAGTAGGCTACATGCTGCTGATTGTAATTAAAGTGATAGTTCACCCTAAAATTAAATTTCTGTCATTTTTTATTCACTCACATGTTGTCCCAAACCTATATTAATTTATTTCTTGTGCTGAACACAAAAGAAGATATTTTTTAAGAATCTGGATAACCAAACATTTGCTGGTCTACATTGACTTTTATAGTAGTAAAAAAAAGAGCTATAAAAAAATGAAACACTAACCTATTTAATTTTTTGGGTGAAATATTCCTTTATTGTTAATAAAACACCAAACTTTTGAAAATCACTCAATATTTTTGACTGAAAAACCCTTTATACAGTTGCTTTAATATGAATTAATGTATATAGTGTTTTATTTTTATATTTGTTCATTCAGTCATTCAATCTGTCGGGTCTCGGGGCTAATCACCTGCCTTTTTGGTGTGTGTTTGGATCTCTTGTCAGCTCACCACGTCTACCTGTTTGAGTTTTCCCCGCCCTCCTTGTTTCTGTGTTGTAAACCTTAATTGCTCGCCACCTGTTTTCTATGTTCTTCTAATTTTTTTCCCTTTTATCATTCCCTGTGTTTCTCTGTCTGTTGTCAGACTGTTGTTACTTGTATCAATAGCTCTGATCTTCTAGCTGTTCTTGGCACTCACCTTTGTCGTGTCTTGTCCTCAGGCTGATTTTTTCTGCCCCCTGTTCCCACAAGGCGCAGAGCTCTTGGAAGTTTCAGTGTCATCCCTCCGGTCTCAGCGGTCATACAAATAACTGTGAAACGTTACTCATTGGTTTGATTCATCTGCTTCGACTATTCTGTCAGTCACTACGAGTAATCCTGTGAATGTGACTCATCTGCTCTGCCTCCTCTGCTTTAAATAAAGCCTTGTGTAAACCCGCATCTGAATCCTGCCCATTTCTCCTGACAGAACAGTCTGACCAGATCATGGATTCAGCGGGATCTGATCCACTCCGCTCGGCTCTCGTGCAGCAGGGAGTTTTGTTAGGACAGCATGCCACCCAGCTCAACACCACCGTGCAGGATGTGGACGCTCTCAGTGCCCGAGTCTCCGAGCTCCTCACACGGGTGGACGACCTTCAGCGAGAGGCAACAAGCCGGGGGTCCATTCTTCACACCGGTATGGCCCACGAGTCCGAACCTCATGCCAACAATCCGCCGGTCTATGATGACGATCCTAACGCCTGTCAAGCATTTCTCTCCCAATGCTCGCTGGTGTTTTCTCTGCAGCCCCGGCGTTACGCAAATGAGGAAGCCAAGGTTGCGTACGTCCCTACACTTCTTTCGGGCCGTGCCCGCGAATGGGGAATTGCCGTATGGAGATCGCGGGCTCCCTGTTGTGCTACCTTCACGGAGTTTAGTCGAGAGATGGCCAAATTATTTGATCGCTCAGCTCAGGGAGACGAGGCGGTGGCCCAGTTGTCGCGTCTGACTCAGGGGAGGAGCTCTGTCACGGATTACGCCATCCAGTTCCAGACTTTAGCGGCGGCGTGTGGCTGGAATGAGAGCGCGCTGCGCGCCCGTTTTCTTGAGGGCTTGGATTTTCAAATTTCTGATGAACTCGCGGCCATAGAGCTCCCGTGGGAATTGGATAATCTCATTAATCTTGCGCTCCGTATTGAGGGCTGTCTCAGCCGCCGCCGCAAACAACGGCAAGCTCCCGCCCCGTGGCGCCACCTAGAGTCCTCTTCAGCCAGTTCAGCCGGCCGACAGCCCTCGGAGGAGGAGCCCATGCAGTTGCGTCGTTTACGGCTTACACCACAACAGAAGCAGGAGCGTCTGTCGTCGGGGGCGTGTCTATACTGCGGCAGGGGAGGACACTCCGTTGAGTGACTCCGTCACTGTCCGTTAAAAGCCAGGGTCCACCAGTGAGGCAGAGAGTCTTGGTGGGCACGGTTCTTAGTTCAAGCTCTCCTGCAGCATGGACTCAGCTGCCGTTCCAACTCTCTTTCCAGAGTCGATCTCACGCTGGACTCGCCCTTGTGGATTCAGGGGCTGAGGGGAACTTCCTCGATGCTGCTTCTGCTCAACGTTGGAGAATACCGCTTATTCCTTTGGTTAGTCCCGTATCAGCAAGGTCTTTAGCTGGCCGTCCCCTTACCACCATCACTCACATCACCCCCAAGATAAGCCTTCATATTGCTGACAGCCATAGCGAGCTGATTGAACTGTTTATTATTGATTCCACTAAGGCTCCTTTAATCCTGGGACACCCGTGGTTACATAAACACAATCCACACATTGACTGGGTCAACAATGCTGTCTGCCTGGAGTCAGTCTTGTCACGTGTCATGTTTGGGTGCTATTTTTCCTCCTGTCTCTGTGTCTTGTGTTCCTCAGGAGGATCCCTCTGACCTGTCCGGTGTCCCTGCGGAGTACCATGATCTTCGGGCGGTCTTCAGTAGGGCCCGGGCCACCTCGCTACCCCTGCATCGCCCCTACGACTGTGCCATTGATCTTCTCCCGGGCTCTTCTCCGCCTAAGGGTCGGTTATACTCCCTTTCGGGTCCTGAGAGAGAGACCATGGACAAGTATATACGTGAGTCACTTCAAGCTGGGCTCATCCGCCATTCCTCCTCTCCCGCTGGTGCAGGTTTTTTCTTTGTTCAGAAGAAGGACGGCTCCCTGCGCCCCTGTATTGATTACGGAGGTTTGAATGACATTACTATTAAGAACAGGTACCCCCTACCTTTAATGTCTTCTGCTTTTGAATTATTACAGGGAGCTCGGGTCTTCACCAAGTTAGACCTGCGCAACGCCTACCACTTGGTGCGCATTCGGGAGGGGGATGAGTGGAAGACGGCATTTAACACCCCTTCGGGACACTACGAGTACTTGGTTCTTCCGTTTGGTCTTACCAATGCTCCAGCCGTTTTCCAGGGACTCGTCAACAGCATGTTGGGTGACATGATCAATCAATTTGTCTTCGTGTATTTGGATGATATTTTGATTTTCTCCTCTTCTCTCCAATTACACACCCAGCATGTCAGACGGGTTCTCCAGCGGTTGTTAGAGAATCAGTTGTTTGTCAAGGCGGAGAAGTGCGAATTCCACGCTGAGTCAGTTACGTTCCTTGGCCACATTATTTCTACGGAGGGGATCAAGCCAGATCCCGCTAAGATTGAAGCTGTCGCCCAGTGGCCGGTCCCTGACTCCCGGAAGGCTCTGCAGCGATTCCTGGGTTTCGCCAACTTCTACCGGCGATTCATCAGAAATTTTGGTCAGATTGCTGCACCGCTCACAGCCCTAACCTCCACTAAGGTGTCCTTCAGATGGAACCGGGAGGCGCAGGTAGCCTTTGACATTTTAAGGTCCCGTTTTGTCTCTGCACCTGTTCTGTTGGTTCCAGATCCTGAGGCCCAGTTCATTGTTGAGGTTGATGCTTCGGACGTCGGGGTTGGCGCAGTTCTATCTCAGCGTTCCCTCCACGATGGGAAGCTCCACCCTTGTGCATTCTTCTCTCGTCATCTCAGCCCTGCAGAACGATGACATCGGCAATAGAGAACTGTTGGTGGTACGATTGGCTTTGAGTGAGTGGCGTCACTGGTTGGAGGGGTCAGTGCAGCCCTTCTTGGTCTGGACGGATCACAAGAACCTGGAATACATCCGTTCTACCAAGAGGCTGAGCTCGCGCCAGGCCCGTTGGGCGCTCTTCTTTGCCAGGTTCAACTTCACCCTCTCGTACCGGCCGGGATCTAAGAACACCAAACCTGATGCCCTCTCTCATCTGTTCGGTGCTCCAGGGGGGGAGGTTGCGGCTGAGGCCATCCTTCCTGAGGGGGTGGTGGTCGGGGCTCTTTCATGGGGTATCGAGCAGCGAGTTGAGGAGGCCGGTCGAGGGGTGCAGGTGCCGGGGGAGTGTCCGGCGTGCAGGTTGCCGGTGCCGGCTGCGCTCTGAGGTCCTTGAGTGGGGTCACTCATCCAGGTTAGTCTGCCATCCAGGTATTCGGAGGACGTTGTCTGCCATCCGACAGCGTTTCTGGTGGCCTACTATGGCCGCAGATGTTAGACAGTTTGTGTTGGCCTGCCCCACATGTGCCCAAAGTAAGCCGGTCAATCGCCCTCCTGATGGTCTGCTAAACCCACTCCCTATCCCTTCCCGCCCTTTGTCACACATTGCCCTTGATTTCGTCTCAGGGCTTCCTCCGTCGAAGGGTAACACTGTTGTTCTCACAGTGGTGGATCGCTTTTCCAAAGCGGTTCATTTTATCCCCCTGCCCAAGCTGCCCTCCGCCCGGGAGACCGCCCAACTGGTGGTGGACCACGTCTTCCGTCTCCATGGGTTTCCGGTGGATGTGGTTTCTGATAGGGGTCCCCAGTTCGTCTCCCGGTTCTGGAGGGAATTTTGTAGACAGATTGGGGCCTCTGCAAGTCTGTCTTCAGGGTTTCATCCCCAGACCAATGGGCAGTGTGAGCGGGCCAACCAGGATCTAGGAAGAATGCTCCGCTGTCTAGCATCCAACAATCCGAGTTCCTGGTGCCAGCAGCTCTCCTGGGCAGAGTACGCTCATAACACACTTCCGGTGGCCGCGTCAGGTATGTCCCCTTTTGAGTGTTCTGTTGGTTATAACCCACCTCTGTTCCCGTCACAGGAACCCGATGCAGCGGTTCCATCCGCCCTGGCTTTCGTCCAGCGCTGCCGTCGCACCTGGGAGAAAGTCAGGAGGATTCTGGTCCAAGCCTCTGGCCGAACCAAGACCGCAGCTGATCGTCGCCGGTCCTCTCCTCCTGCCTATGTGTGTGGTCAGCGGGTTTGGCTTTCTACCAAGGATCTGCCTCTCCGGGCGCCTTCTCGTAAGCTGGCACCCAGATTCATTGGGCCATTCCGCATCACCAAGGTGGTTAGTCCGGTGGCGATCAGGCTCAAGCTCCCTCCAACTTTTGGTCGGGTTCACCCGGTGTTTCATGTTTCCAGGGTCAAGCCGGTGTTCTCTTTCCCCCTTAATCCTGCTTGTAGTCGGCCCACCCCCCCCGCCCCCTCGTCTTGTAGATGGATCTCCTACCTATACGGTTAAGAGATTACTCGATGAGCGGCGCCGCGGCAGGGGGTTTCAGTATCTTGTGGACTGGGAGGGGTATGGTCCAGAGGAGAGGTGCTGGGTGCCATCCCGGGACATTCTGGACCGCTCGTTGATTGAGGACTTCCGGCGGCATCGAGGTAGGCCCCTTCCTAGAGCGTCAGGTGACACTCCTGGGAGGGGGGGTACTGTCGGGTCTCGGGGCTAATCACCTGCCTTTTTGGTGTGTGTTTGGATCTCTTGTCAGCTCACTGCGTCTACCTGTTTGAGTTTTCCCCGCCCTCCTTGTTTCTGTGTTGTGAACCTTAATTGCTCGCCACCTGTTTTCTATGTTCTTCTAATTTTTTCCATTTTATCATTCCCTGTGTTTCTCTGTCTATTGTCAGACTGTTGTTACTTGTATCAATAGCTCTGATCTTCTAGCTGTTCTTGGCACTCACCTTTGTCGTGTCTTGTCCTCAGGCGCCAGTGTGTTTAGCTGATTTCTCTGCCCCCTGTTCCCACAAGGCGCAGAGCTCTTGGAAGCTTCAGTGTCATCCCTCCGGTCTCAGCGGTCATACAAATAACTGTGGAACATTACTCATCGGTTTGATTCATCTGCTTCGACTATTCTTCCAGTCACTACGAGTAATCCTGTGAACGTGACTCATCTGCTCTGCCTCCTCTGCTTTAAATAAAGCCTTGTGTAAACCCGCATCTGAATCCTGCCCATTTCTCCTGACACAATCCTGCTAAATACAACTATTGTAACTGAAAATAAATAACTGTTTATATTATTTGTATATGACGTGTATTTGTAATGTGTATCTTTGTTCTAATTTTTATAACAAAGATAAAATAATGACGATTATAAGGTAATGAATTGGCCTAAATATCCACCAAACTTTTTCAGATTTGTTACCTTAAAAGGCTTTATCTTTATAATAGGGAAATTAGTTTGGCTGCAATGCTCAAACAGCATGACAAGGAATCGTGATAAAATCATGACATTAAAAATAAATAAATAAATGATATTTTTGCCATATCACCAAGGGGGGACAAACCCATACACAGCAGTGATGCGCGGATTGATCCGAAATGAGCGGGTGCCTGCGGTCACCCGTGGTTACCCGCGGTTACGAGTCATCCAAAAATATTTTTTATGATATTCGGGTCGCGGTCGGTCGGGTCATTTGAAATACCTTTATATTTTATATAGTACTAGACACAATTTTGAAATACATAGGACTACACTTTATTGGCTGAATAACTGGCGCAAACAGAGTGACCATCGGTCCCGCTTTGTTGTACTGCACAGCAACTTTACCCTTTGTCCCGCCTCATTCAAATTGAGCATATGTCCCACTTTTTCATTCGACCCTGCCTAATAAATACACGGATACGTCCATAGGCGTACTGTTAACTTCCTGTCCAATAGTTCAGAGGAGAGCAATAAAAGCGTTAGTCGATAGGCTGAGTCGTACGTCAATCAAACTGTTGACTGGTGCATGAATGCCTCCTCAACAATCTCAAATTGGATAGCACGTGCGCTGTTTCGGTCAGGTTAAGCAGCAATGGCCAGTGTGGCCACGAAAAAGAGAGGATGCACTTTTAATAGCGAATGGACCGCAACATACTCTTGATTAAAGACCTGTAGATGGCGAAGCAGAGAGAGCTTTTTGCATTTTATGCAAAAGCAGTTTTTCTGTGGGACATGGTGGAGAATATGACGTGAAGCGACATGATGTATGTGAGTACCACAGAAAAAAAAACATCATCAAGAAACATGCAAATCAGTGCAATCGTTTTACAATAAACCAAACGACCCACAGTCTGACAAAGTTTGGGCAGCAGAAGTGACAAGCATTTGTCATGCTGTACATCACACACATTCATATTGCTCTACTGCAGTAACAAATTAGCCCCAGTCATTTTTCCAGATTCTGAAATAGCTAAGGAAAAAGCTTTATGTGCGTGGTCATAACGTGCATTATCCCGTAGGCTACAGTCTATTTAAGTAATTAAATTAATATAAAGGGGCGACACATTAACTACTTTTAAAAAATGCGGGTCAGGAAGCGGGTCGGGTACAATATTTTCTTTTTCTTTTTTTGCGGTCTGAGTTGCGGGCGGGTTAGTTGAAAATATCAGTCGGGTGCGGGTTGTTTATACATTGACCCGCGCGTCACTGATACACAGATTAAACACAGGCAACAGACATTTACAAGTTCTTAGCCTTTGCCTAGAGAGATCTGCCACCTGACAAAGAAAACATTTCTTTAAAATTGAATGCCACTATGTAGTGCAGAACAAAATCACAAACAAGTAGGGGTGGGCGATATTGACAAAAATGTATATCTCAATATTTTTTTTTCAATATCTCAATATTGATATTCAACATTTTGCAATCCTTTAAAGAAATATGTGCAAATTGGCAAAGAAGGTCCAGTTGGTCTTTTGACTTGCTGCATTTGACCTATTGTGTAGAATTACTAGTACATAAAGATATGAGACATTATTGATTTAAATGAATTTAAAATAAAAGTTACTGTACTAAATATTTATTTTAATACAAGTGCTTTTTCAGTACAATATATGTACATAATAAATTAACTTTGTGCTTTGCAAACAGTACTCTGTTAGTAATAGACTAACAATGTGACTACCTCTTTAAAAAAAGTTGTGTTTTGCAAAATGTAAACATTATAACACAACACAATATAACATATTTGCACATTATATTAATATAAAAAGAAAAGACAAAAGGAACAAAATAAATAACAGACACTGCTCTGCAGTACGACTCCGAGGTTCTGCTGGACCACAGATCAGAGGTTGTGGCATAATAGGTGACCTTCTGCAATTTATGGGACAGTGTTTGTCAACAAAACTTGAACGGTTTTGGTAGAGCTTTTTCACTGAAATATCTCCTTGAAGGCAGATTATATCTGGGATCTAAAGTCTGTAACATTTCTTGAAACCCATATTTCTCGACTGATTGAATTGGCAACATAGATCTTGAAATAAAACTTGTTACAGAGTTTGTCTACTTTTCGCTTTTTTTGTCATATGGTGTTTTCTTTGTGAATGTTTCATGAAGCTCGTCACTCGAGGACGCCAAATACATTTAAGAAAAACGTTTTACCTTCAGACTTCAGTTTTCCGCAAACAATGCATATTTTGCCATTTCTAGCAGCTATTTTCTTTACTCTTTTTTATGTTTTGGATTGTTGCTTCAACTAAGAAACGTCATAATACACAGGTAGGAACTCCGTAGTTGTATTGCAAATTAATAGCAGCTTACGCATTGAGCAACGATCGTGATTTTGTACAAAAAATAAAATAACATACAGTCGAACAAACCCTTACGTTATTAAAATTGCTACATATAATTGTTTAGAAGGTTATAGTGTGCGTTATTTGTTTTCTCTTTAACTTTCTTTAGCACTTTTCATGTTTGGGAGGTCGGATTGTACAAATTATAAAATATTCGATATCCCAATTTTTCCTTTCATCCAGACAATAATTTGGATATTATCGTCTAAACGATATATCGCCCACCCCTACAAACAAGATCTCTTAAAATCGATAATTCAGCCAAAACATTTTGTCATCATTTACTTAGCCTCAAATTGTTCCAAAACTGTATTAATCTTTTTCATCTCACTCAATACAAAATAAGATGTTTTGATGAATTTTTTGGGTGAACTTTCCATTTCATATCCCAAAAGTAAATTTTGTAAACCTTCTTCTTTTCACATTTATCTTCATAGAAACAGGTCCCAGTAATATCACTCTAGAGTTTAGAAGAGGTCTTAACAAAACACTGCTCATGTTTGTCAAGATCTCTCTATACACTATATACAATATCAACTGCAACAAACATTAACTTGAGCTATAAAGAGCATGGGTTGACAAAGATTTGCGGCACAGACAGCAAATTCACTGTTGTCGTAAGAGCTTGAATTATGCTGTTCGGGAACTGCTGGATGATGCAATGGATAAATCAAATTTCAGTCAAATTTATATCAGGCACAATATAAATATCAAGTTTGGTCTAAAGCAACTGCCAAATGGGAAACTGGAGAATTCTGAAGGAAATCATAAATTTGATGATCTATCCAGGGAAATCTGTACCTTTCCATTTCTGCCAGGAGGAAACTCGAAAATGTAAATCAACTTACACACATGGCACTTAGCATACGGTTTAGTGTAAGTAAACATTGCAAATCCATGTTGTCAACCGGGAGTGGTGCTGCTGACGGCATTCCTGCTTAAGTAACACGTAAGAATCATCCGCCACAAATCTGCATCTCAGTCTCCCAGGGCCATGACAAGCTTAACTAAAAACAAATGTCTGCGCTGCCTCCTTAAATACCTCTCATGAAATTACACACTGAGAGTTACAAGGTGCAAACAGCAGTCATAAAGTGCCAGGATACAGGCTGAGACGCTACCTGGGAGAAAATAACAGCTGGGAAACGGGCAGATCCAGGCACGACCCTGGAGGAATCAAAGGTGCGATGCACCTGACGCTGTTCCTATTTCCATGAGAGAGAGGCTTGTACTTGCCTCGCCGCTTTTAGAAGCTGAAACCAAACTTCTGCTCTCCTCAGAGCTGCTATAACAGTTTATTTGCCAGCTGAAACTATTTGAGGAGGGTGTCAATGATTCGATTGTTTTTGTTTTTTAAATCCTCTTACATCATCTCAGTGACTAACTGTTGCTGTTCTTGTCATGAAGAGGCAGATTTGGTCTCAACACTTTCCTGGACATTGCATTGCATGAACACTGACAGTACATATCAAGGCTAAATCAACTTAAGCTCCCCAGAAACACCACCTCCAGCAGGACAGCATTTATTCCTTGCACATTAACAACGACCTCCTGCCAACGATTAGTCACCAGCGGCGCCTCTTTCTGCTCTGTTTTTACAGGGCAAATCGTGCTACGCTCCATTTCTGTTCATTATAAATAAATATGCTAGTCTTTAATTCTGTCAGTCCATCAAAGCCACATTTAAAGCCTGTAGAGTGAAACATTGATTGTTTCTATGAGAGATAATAATGTATATATTTTGGAAAAGAGATCTGAAGTGTTGCTGTGGGTTGCATGGCTTAGTTTCCAAAGTCTAATAATAAATGCAAAATCATAATTATATTAGAAACTTGGTTAAAGATGATGAACCAATGCAGCAGGCTTTTTTCTTTCAATATAACAGGACCTGTACCAAAAATAGATAGTACAAAGTCTCAGTTTAGACCAGTTTTGTACTGCCTTGTCTTCAGTGCTTTAAGTGGCCGAAAAAAGGTGCAGGTACTCTATTATTATTATTAATTTTTTTATGACTCCCTTCATCCCCTGAGGTAACAACAATTAAACTGAAGGGGTTTTATATACATCAGTCAACAGACAACCTAATAAAAAACAATAAATCATTTTATTAGTTTGTGGATTTGCTTGAGCTAGAAAGAGCTACTGAACATAAAATGTGCAAAAGGATATTGAATTTTTTTTTTTTTTTTTATAAAATGTAGCCTACATAAAATTAATTATAAAACGTAACATAACCACAGAACCATAGAGCCAGTGAGTCATCTGATTCTGACCGTGTTCTTTTAGTTCTCATATTAAGTGTTGTTCACTGTATTTGTATTTTTACCGAGTGTACACGTTCCACACACCCTCTCTGGCGACACATACGCTTTTCTCTTGTAAAACTCAAGGATGTATGGGTATGCTGTGTCTGAAATCGCTCACTCATTCACTAATCCCTACATAGTGTATGGCAGTTGAGTTCACTCAGGAAAGAGTGAACAAATAAATAAGTGAACGGATTCGGACAGTGACGTATAGCCTACACTGCGCGTGAGACTTGGAGCTGTTGCAAAAACATAGCCATATGTACTTTTAAATTACATGTACCTAATTTTAGAAAATAATACTAATAGCAATAATACTCAAAATTGCTTTATAATGCAGTTATATATATACCTCCGCGTCAGCTTTTTGGTTTCATTGATGGTATATAATTATTATTATTATTATTTTTTTTTTGTAATGCTTTTTTGTTCATAATCATTAAATGCTATTAAGATAACGTACTGAGAACAAAAATAAACACACATAAACACGTTCACAATTATGTATTTATTATTTTTAGTATCTTGACACTCGCTCAAGCAGCGTTTTGAGCTCAGATAAGATGGTTATAGAGCATCCTCAGGCGACCGATAATTTTACATCAGAACACACTACCTGTTATTAACGAAAAAAATGTAAATTATCCACCAAATTATCATCATTTTTGTAAGTTAACAACGATGCCACCTCAGTAAATTAGTCAAATATTAAACTGAGTTATTGCCTACATAACATATTTTAACATAAATAATGTAGGAAAAACGTTAAAACAGAAATAATAAAGATGTAAACTTCATCTCTCATTCAAACTCACTCACTCCTGCTCGACGCTAATCCGCATTTTGTGGGAAATAGTGCTTCAGTGAGTGCACATCGGTTGTACACTCGAAATCAGAATGAATTGTGGGTAAAAAAGTAGTGGATAAATGTAGGGAATGAAGTAGTTCACTCAGAATTCGGACAGCACTACAAAATGGCTGACACCCAATATAGTGCACTATATAGTGGATAGGGAGCGGTTTCGGACACAGCAGTAGTCTCTGCTCTCGGTGGGACAAATTAGGAAGGAATCTTTTTAGGAAGGGTGCTCTGAAAAGCGGCAGCGCAAAATGATTAAACTTCTATTAAAACAGATGTGCAAATGAGTGTACCTGTACACTAAAAGCACGTTCTGGGCGCACGGAGAGGTGGCGGTACGCTCAAGAGCTATATTTGGAAGTGGTGGTACTGAGTACCGGTGCGTACCGGCCAACTTAAAGCACTGCTTGTCTTAATGTCCAAGTAAACAACTTTCAGATTTCATATCCTTAAAGTTAACTTGAAACAGCATTTTCTATCCATTTAAATGCCATAATGTAACAAAATAGGAATGCAAGGAAGGATGTTTCTCATCAGAAACTGATTGGATTATCAAAAGTGGTCATTCCTACAGTAGCTGAATGGAGAAGTATACTGTAGGTTATGTTTACGCTACTTTTATTTGTTTTTTAGTGCTTGAAAGATTTTGACCCCATTGACTTTAATTCTATCGACAGTTGAAACGTTAAATATCTTATTTTGTGTTCTGCAGGACAAAGAAATGTTTAGAGAGTAAATGATTACAGGATTCGTGGGATCCTTTAACAATAAGACCAGCAACATGAATGACGCAAATCAATTTTGATTATACGCTGACTTTTAAAACCTTCCCCAAAGTAAGTATTAATGTTTTGCTTGCTTAAGCTGTGTTATTCACAGTGTTGTGTCAGATGTGTTGGAGGTTGGGTGTCCAAATGTAGATTTATGGCTTCAGCTTATGGCTGACATCACTTACAATTAGCCTGTTTTTGCAGACTGGCATCACTTCAGAAAGACTTTTAGCATGGAGTTTCCATGGCATGGCATCCGTCTCAACCCAGACTGCCATTTCCAATGACCCTCCTAATTGGCATCCCATGTGCCACCACTAAAGACAGCTATTGCACCGTTTTGTATAAAGCCGTCAGCTTGAAATCATTGGGGCCTCAATAGTCCATTCATCACGCCTTTAAATTCACATTTGGGACCTTTTATGACAAACTCTGACTGTCATCAAAGCCCTGCCAACCTACAGTAGTGATCTGCCAAGCCAGGCTTCACCATTCAAAGTGAATTTATACACAGACTTTACTAGACACAGAGTTAACTAATGACTCTGCACCACAGCTAATCACATCCAGCTGGGGGACAGTGTCATAGTCTACAAAATTACACTTCCAACACATATTTCAGCTAGTTGTAGACCCAGCATATTGACAATGACAGTAAGATTTGAGCTGCCTCCATTTAAAGGCTTACATTTGCATAAAGGTTAAAAGCCATTGGAAATTAACTGCCACAGGATTAACTCTGAGTAACTTTCTTCAGAATGAGTTCACTACTTGCTAAGACTTCTTTCTCAATGATAATTGTTCTTAGATTTAACACCAACTTCAAACACACCAGGTGTGATGTCGTACTGTTAATACTGTGAATCTCCAATTGACATACTGTTGTGACATGGGCCAGTGTTAACCATGGGATCAAGGTTTGGACAGGGTTTTTAGCCATTAGTCTCTGTTTATAGATTTGTAGCTGAAGTGTTCCTGTGGCTCAGTGGTAGAGTAGTGCAAAAGGTTGTGGGTTCAATTCCCAGTGAACACACATACTGATGAAAAAAAAGAAGGGTATAGCCTGAATGCACTGTAAGTTGCTTTGGATAAAAGCTTGTAAATGTAATGTAAATTTAAATGTATCATTATAATCAAACTCCTTTTCAAAATGATCTGATTACAAATAAAACAACATGTATTGATGCCTATGTGAGTATAATATGTGTTTGGTTCACTGAGGATGGGTATACATCTTCCAAATGTTGATTTGACTAATAAAAGAGGGCTCTGTTCGCAAGTAAAACCTCCACTGACCTAAATTTATGTGGATTATTGAGTCACTGGTTTAAGGGGATCTTAATGCCGGGCTTTTAGACAGTCTCTGTTGATGGGGCAGGACACTTTATGTCCAGTCGGGGTAAAGTCATGAGAACTGTGGCAGAGTCAATCCAACGCTCTATATTGACTTTATATTCCAGGAAGCTGCCTCCTTGTCATTTCTGATTTATAACAACAAAAAAAAAAAAAAAAAAAAAAAAAAAAAACAGAGCAATGCCTAAAAGCTGCTGAGTGACAAGTTTGGAGCAAAAAAAAAAAGCTAAAAAAAAATACAAACATGTTGGCCCATTTGGTTGGATCATTTCTCAAACAAAAAGAAGGTAAGGGAAAGGGAAAGCGGAACTGATATAAACCAATAAAAAATGTTTCTCAGTATATCTCCTCCTCTCAGACAAGGGTGGTGAAATAATCAATTTACATGGTTAATAATAATAATAATGAATGTTTCCTGTTACTGATTGCGTTTCCCTCCAGTGTGCACAGTTCTCAGACCACTAGTAAAAGTGTAACTGTGACTCATATCCAGTCTTTTTCAATCAATATCCCACATACAGTAATGTGTACATTAGTACTGTACTTTTGAAATGGATATATGGCATAAATAAGAAATGCAGCTTTCTACATTTCAATACAGTAACTGTCATCCAAACTGTTGTCATAGTTTACAGCAGGTAATATGAACAGACTGCAGTGTTATATTGACGAAATAACTAAGCATTTTGACTCAGGCATAGTTTTAAGAAATGCATTCGAGAATAACTGTAAGACTCTCTGAAAATGATTCCTTCCCCAAATGACCACAATCAGCTGTGAAACAGGATAATCCATCAATCCACTCACCATCCCTGCACATGTCGACAGGGCCACGGATGAGTTGACCTCTGACCTCAGCACCCCGTGGTAGAAGCAGAGGTGGTCTTGAGGAAAAGGCAGCAGGCTCTTGGTGCCGCTCCTGCCCAGGGTTTGTACGGTGAAGCTGGGGGCGATCAGGTCACGTGACGGCTGCAGGTCCAGGTGGAAGTCCTGTCCTAATCCACGCAGCCTGAAGTGCACAGCGAGGTCATGATCTTGACCCTCTGTGGAGCGTTTCCTGTGGTGATGGTGGGCCACGGCATGGGAAACGTAACGGCCTTGATGGTCCACCTCGTATGGGGCCACGATTTCATATTCTACATAGAGGAGGAAGTGAGGTCATTAAAACTGGAGTTGAATATTTTTTTTTTCTGTTCAGGGGTCCATTCATCATACTTCACTTAATTAATCTGAGATGATTTGAAAGATTCCAGGGGTCAGTTTTACTAACAGCTTGTGCCAGCGCAAACCGTCTTTTGATGTTAAAATAGTACTGTCAAATTTTACTAAAGATGAGCAGTGACGAATTAGTGCTTAATTTATAATTGATTATTTTTGCATCTGCTCTTATTAAATATATACTTTTGTAGGAGTTTCCCTTTTAGACACAAAAGTTATAGGAGAAGCGTATTCAAATGAATCATGCAATGCGTTTTACTAATGTTTGTGCTTGTCAAATTACTGGATTTGCGCCATTATTTAATGCCCAAATAAAGCATGTCACACTATTTTGCACTTGAAATCGCTGCAGTTATTGCTGCAGAGAACAGAGAGCGAGTGCTAGAAGGGAGAGGGTTTTTCCTACACATAATTATTTATTCACATTTATAACACATTTTGCCAAGCCATGTTATTTTTAATTTGCTTCAGGAAATAAATGAGGAGTTGGAACTTAAGAGTCACACCAGCTCTATCAAAACTTCTTGCAAACCTTCATTTTTTTGGCCTCTGGTTCTTTTCAACCTACTGTCGCTCCTTTATTTCTTCTTTCTTTATTTGCGATTGCACTAATTTGCGCTAGTTTGGGATATTGCATTGATTGATATGTAAATTAGATGTTGTGTCTGTGTTCTTTGTTCTGCACGTTGTTATTAAATTTCCCCTTCCATTGGCGCTGTTTTGGAAATGCACTCTCGCACTAATTTGCCCTGTTTAGTAAACATCTTCTAATTAATTTCGCGGATTTGATTAAAATATCTGGATTGTCTATGATTTTATTATTAATTAATAATATTATTAAGATCATTTTATCATGAATAAATATTTCAATGAGTAAAACTGGCTGTGTCTATAGTATTATAGACTACACAACATTCTTATATTATTTTCAAATTATTATTATTTTAAATAATTGTCCCTGGATCGGTAGGGTACTCTTGTAATAAAGCAGCAGTGGCTGGGAGAGATTTCCACTTAAAACAGATCTGATTTAATCCTGTTTACGTGAAGTAAGCCTTCTCCTATGCAAGTTTAAGTTTAGCAACTCTAGACTTTGAAGAACCAACCGATTCAAGATCCAGAGAAATCGTCCACAATGTTAGTTTTTGAGGCAAGGTTAGAGGTAAAGTTAACAGTGTAACTACAGATGTTAATTAAAACACAGGTACTTTAAATGCACAAAGTGACAACATTGCATCATGTGTAATGGATAAGGCTACCTAATATAAAGTGTGAGCAAAGTGTTTTTTTTTTTTTTTTTTCAGAAAACTTTAAAGATTAGTTTGCTGAACACCCTGTCTACCAATTGTTCAACAGATATTACCACTCTCTTGTATTTTTTATTTTTATTTTGTATGCATATGTGATGTAAAATGAAAATAGTAAGAATAAGACTATAACACAATAACACAACATCTCGACTTCCCTTATGTGTTGTATTCATGTTGAATGATGTTAATCCCATACTAGAATACGTCAAGCTCACACTAAGTGGATGATGTTGACGTGGTTAAGCCTTGTCAGGTACTCTGTGCCATTTCTTTGTAATCATTTGTGAAATTTACTCCAAATTTCTGACATTAAACATTACAAAAGTCATTTATCATTTAATTGATTCACATTAGGATAAAAAGGCCATATCTAGCAGATGCACTGTTGTTATTGCATAAAATAAGTAACTGTACAAATGCAAGTTGAAGTGATTTATTGGAAGGTCCATGGAGATGTTGTGTGATTCTGACCTCCACATACACTCGTGCTCCTCTCATCCTCGCGGTGGTCTGGTGGCTCAAGTTATAAATGCTTTTACAGACATGATCGGACAGATTTATGATCTCTGACCATGATGTGAGATACACACTGATGACACACACTCTTGAGATATGGAGACACACACTCTCATTTTCTCTTTCTCTTTCAAACACACACACAAGTACACACACACACACACACACACACACACACACACACTATTAAGCTCGAGCCAAACAGTGCAGAAACTCTTCACAGGATAAAGGCAGTAAGTGCACATAGAGACTGTTTGTAAAGCCTGATTGATAAAGAACTTCTTCAAGTGTCTGTCTTTATTTATTCTTCACTAAGTTCCAGTGCATGCCAATCTTTATGCTGCACACCTCCTCCTTCTGTCTGTGTGTGTGTGTGCGCACACGTGACATAACCTCCTTTTGGGGACATCATTTTCACATGAAATACACATTTTTTTTTTTTTTTTTATTAGGAGAAGGCTTTGAATTAGTCTGTAACCAAACCATTGGATTATTATAATAAGCTTTATACAAAAACACACATTTGTGGTGCTATTTTTATGACAATATTTAAATTCTCCTGAATTGCAAAGCTACCTTGGATGATGGGTCTCAGCTTTTTCTAACACTGCAGGTATTAAATGTCACCACAAGAAACAATAATTATTAACACATTTATTATTATTAACACATTTATTATTATTATTATTATTATTATTATTATTAAACAGCCTAATCACCTCAACACAACCGTTTCGAGTTTGTATTTTAAGGTGCATTTGTCATCAGAGTAATTAGGATATCTAGCGCCCCCTGCCGACCACATCCCACATAGACCGTGTAAGGGCAATAAAGTCAATCTCTTTCAATGATATTTTTGAGTTGCTTTCTTTTAATTTTGGGAGGAAAATCTAAATTAATAAAGCAGGATCAATCAACTGCTGATATAATGCAACTTTGACTGACAGCTGCCAATCACGTCTGGCAGGTAACACGCTCTCACCTGTGTTGTGAGGTAACCGCAGAGTTTCCAGCAGAGCTTTATGCTTTACACGAGGAGCAGCCTGAAGGGTTGCAGATGCACTGTGAGATCGCTACGTGGACAGACAGTGAACATGCATCAATTGCATTGCAATACAAATCAATATTGACAGTACATATACAGTAGCTTAATATAAACAGGCGCGTGTTTGCTCACCTGCTGGCTTCCGAGTATGAAAAACAGAATGAACAGCACAGAACAGATGGATGCGCAATACATTCTCCTCGATGGCACAGAGCGCAGGCAAGCCATGTCTCCGAGACTCTTATCCAAAATCTGCCGCGTAAAGCCTCTCCAAACACGCGCCGCGCTCTCACTGAATCTCTTCAGATCTATCGCACAGCATCAGTGAAGCGCAATAAACGCGATCCCCAATCCATGGTCTGCATCCTGACGGTGCGTTTCTGGAGAACTTCTCTCCGTGCGTTAATGCAGTGTGGTTGAGGATAACTGTGCCATTGCTCATGCAGATGTCCTCAGAGTCTCCGCTCAGTGCGCTGTAACAGCCAATCACAGCCCACACCTGTGCGTAAGAGCCCCGGGCACCTGAGAGGAGGGCCCAAACATATACCCAGTAAACCAACTGACATTAACTGCTGCCTTACATTTTAAATTCCAGTTAAGGTGGTGTAAAGCCCGCAGTCATCAGCTGATTGCACCTTTAAATCACTTTATAATTCAGTAGCCTACAGATTAAAAGATACAACCCAAATTAAAAACTTGTTAAAACATAATGATGAAATGTCACGCTAATACTGGACCAATCAATTGTCTGTAAAAAAAAAAAAAAAAAAAAAAAAAAAAAAAAGACTAACAAGATGCCTTTAATAAAAAACAAAAATTTAGCTAATTAATGCATACATGGAATATCCATTATCTTTATACATTTTATTTCATGATTATTGGAACTGTCCAATATTTATATATCTGTATGTGCTGGAAATATACATTTACATTTAATCATTTAGCAGACGCTTTTATCCAAAGAGACTAAGAGATGAGGAGAACGATAGCAATCTGACCAATGAGAGAGTCTAGCACAGTACACATGGAAAGGTGGTCTTTTAAATACATAAATCAATTAGACCAAAATGAATAGAATTGATAATAGAATAGAATAGAATAGAATAGAATAGAATAGAATAGAATAGAATGGAATAGATACCAGTTAATGCTGACATTATGTTCCTTAAAGGCAGGGTAGGTTGATTTGGTTCAAAATAATTTTTTGTTGTCTTGGTTGAAAGTCTCTTCACATCCTGATTGCTGTCATCAAGTTAAGTGGTCTAAATGTTTTCCAAAGTAATAAGCTCCAAGAAGCCGAGGTTTACACTTAAATGATATCCTTGAGTGGCTTTGGAGAGTGATTATGCATCGGGGTGGGATCTTATGGCCAAAATTAAAAACACCAGAAGGTAGATTATGGAATGGAAGTACACTGAAATCTGTTATAATGTATTTTTGGCTAATCTAGTTCATCAGGTTTAAATCCCAGTTGTGCAGGTGAGGCATGTGTCTTCCCTTTTACATGTGCAATCAAATGGTCATTTTTATTTTTTTATATATTTTCTTAATGTTATAATCTCTTTCAAATCAAAATCTGTTAGAACCACTATATTTTTCCGCTAGAAGGCCTCCCAGATACAGACTGCAACACTTTATAGCCATTTTTATTTATGTCTTATCTTACTGTTTTAGATAATAATAATAATAATAATAATAATAATAATAATAAAAACAACATTTGTTTCTGAAACTGCTCTTCACATTTCAAAAGTGCATACGTTAATGTTTGTCTGCTCATCCATGCAGAGCGCATGCAGCGGAGAGTGTGATGTGTCCAGGTCTAGTCTCACAATGCACCGCAGGGATGCCGTTTCTGTGTTTTGTTCACAGACCGCTAGAATAACAGCCTTTATGTCTCTCAGAAGAGGAGTGTGGCTGATTAAAATGCAGATATAAACACTCAGATAGTTACATCAGCAGCATGAGTGTTGTTTGCTCATTTAGAGTTACAGTATATGCACTTAAAGTCACAGATGTGCAGTCAAATCCGATAGAGTCGATCACAGGCAGCCAGAGCAGCTTATCAGTCAAAGCCGTGACATGTGGAGTATGTCTGGCCCACAGAATAAAGGATAGTGGCCTCACAGTTTGGTGGCCAGGGCCTGGCATACAGCACTGAATGAAAGACCCTTTGACAGTCGTCCTACAGTCCTTTTCCACAGGAAAAACCTTCGGATCAGTGCATCTGCACTCCAGCCACAGTGTGGAGAGCCAGCACATCTCCAGTTAGCCTCGTCTCAGACTCCCTCAGGAGTAGAAGTGAACACTGCAGACGAGCTCGGAGAGACCACCCAGACTCAAGATCAGACTGAGATCAACTTCAGAAGCCACCGAGACGACATGCAGTGGACAAACATGTCTATATTTGACAGTATTGTGTGTAAGGGGATTGGCCTGGGGAAGACCAAAGTTGGTGGCATTAATTAATTATTAATTAATTAAACATTATTAATTATTATTATTATTATTATTATTATTAATGCTACAAACTTTCTTCTTCCCAAGTGCAATACCGTTACACCCAATACAGTCAAGTAACTTTATGTGGTTGATCTACTGTATAAATGAGCAAATGTTGAGTGCAAAGTAGGTTAAGACATGTTTTTTTGGCCATTAAATAATGGTAGAATACAGAAAAGCTTAGTAAATAACACTGCATGATTTACTTTAATGCTGTCCTGCCATAAATGTGACATCTGAAAGGGAAACTCCTACAAATTAATATGCAACAAGGTTAACTATTGCAAAAAAAAAAAAAAAAAAAAAAACCTGTCCACACATTTTCATTGCTTATGTTTCACTGCATGTCTTTAGTAAATCCTTGACAGTAGATTTTAGTGCTAAAAGATAGATTGCGCAAGTGAACGTTAGTAAATCTGGCCCTAAGATATATAAATGAATACTAATAAAAAAAATACAGAAACGCACTGATAAATTGTGCACAATAAGATCAATACAATAGCATGCGCTTAAAAAACATGTGGGGGAAATTCAGGGTAAATGGGTTATGAATTATTGAAGTAATATAATGAACTAATCAGGTTTTGGTGAAACTGGTTTCCTAAGGTCTCTGTGGTAAAGTTAGCATGAGGCCTGCTGGGGTCACCATCACACCACATGCTGCCGGTGACCATCTTTCTGTGCTCTTCTTATCAGCAGAGGAAACACAAAATATGATATCAAATATCAAACAATTGTTTTGTCTTACAGAATTTGTAATAGATTAACTGTATCAAACAATGCAACAATTTCAAATGTGCGACACAGTGTCACAGTTATTCACTTACTGTATCTCTGGTCTTTTCTTTTCATACTTATGATGTTTAGATTGATTTGGCCAGAGGGATCTGTGTGGCAGTGAATAGATTCTTGACCTAGTTTCTTTGTATTCACACTGTAAGATGATAAGTGAGAGTTCAGGATGGACGTGTAACCCTGCTGCTGACATGCAGCATGTAATTGAACATTCAACCTGACAGTAAACTGACCTGCCAGACCTGGGCATGAGTTCTTCTGTGAAGAGTGAATGTGAAGCTTGAAGGAGGGAGATGAATAGTATGTGAGCCTTTATCCATAACTCATGCATCTGATCTCCAGTTACGAGGTGCAGCGGCAGCACTGTGCGTTTGAGGTGGTTGTGAGATTATAGATGCTCAACAGGTGGATGTTTGGGGTCAAATCTCTCGTTTCTGCCCTCACATGCCATGCCGGGGGGATCTCATGTTCTCCATGACATCTGCTTTTACTCTCTCATGCACATAAAGTAGGAGAGCAGGGACAATTGTAAGCCTCCATAAATGTAGCATTGGTAATATTTTAATGACCAACAATTGCATAATTCTATTCAGTCCATGACATATTCCAAAAAGTCTGTTTTCAGTAACAACATGGAAATGTAAAAAAAAAAAAAAAAAAAAAAAAAACTGTTTTAGGAGAATATTTCTTGAGCTGTTTTGTCCATACAATGACAAGTTTCTAGCTCCAAAAGGACATAGGTTGTGTAAAAGCCATCCATACAACTGTTTTAAGTCTAAAAAATATGAAAACAATTTTTTTTTTTTTTGGTGTGCAGACCAAAATCTAAGTGGTTATTCACTCTTAAATCTGGATCCTGACTTAAATATCAAGACACATCAGTAACATCAAACCTCATTGGTGCTTGTGTCATGACAGTAAATCACAAGATATACAAAGAACCAGTGAAGTTTGATGCTACTGATGTCATGCCAACCACTAACTTTGGGTCAAAACTGTAAATATGGACAACAAAAGGAAAGACAAATTGAAGTTCCTGTAGTTTGAAAGTGGTTAGATCTATGCTTTTTAAAACATTTGCTCAGACACGTCTGAATGTATTTGATGAGAATTAAAAATGTAATATTGTGAAATACTATTACAATTTAAATAGCTGGATAGTTAAATAAATAAATAAAATAAATTTATGCATTTAGCAGACAATTTTATCCAAAGCGACTTACAGTGCATTCAGGCTATAAATTTTTTACATATCATGTGTTCCTGGGGAATCGAACCCCTAACCTTCTGATCTTCAGAAATCATTCTAATATGCTGATTTGCTGCTTGAGAAACATTTCTCATTATTATTATTGTTGAACAGCTGGTGCTTAGTATTTTTTGTAGAAACCATAAAATACAAATATGTAAAACATAAATAAAAATGCTGCTCACGCCCAAAGCCCTCATATATTGCACCCTGAAAACCTCATATATTGCAGACATGATGCTGATCAGTTTGAGTTTGCAGGCAGTTTCTCAGGAAAAGATGAAAAGGGACACAGAGGATGTAGGACTGTAAATTAAAGACAGCAATGGGCTAGATATATAATGCAGGACATGACTGTCAGCCTCAGCATGTTCAGCAGGTGCTGTACATTACATGGTGGACACGTTTCTGTTGAGCATTTGTCTCAAATGGTCCCATCAGAACAGGCTTCTCATCTGTGTTCAGATAATGTGTGTGATATCAACATGAAAGGAGTCACAGCACCTTTAACATGTTAGAAACATAGTATCCTTTTCCATAATTTAACCCTTCATCTACAGCTCTAACTGTAAATAACCTGTCTGAGAAATCTATGAACAGAGGTATCCATGTAAGCAACAAAAGTTTAGAAATATAAATAAATCTGTAATTTAATAAAACTGATTGTTTCGTCAGTAGTTTTTTTTTGCTTACATTTTTGTGTTTTGAACAGATTATTTGTCCTAATTATTAAATATGTGCAAAATGTAAACTAGCATGCTCGCATATACACAATTGTGAACATACAATACCACAGACTGTAAAACTTTTTTTTTTCTTAAATATCTATATTTTTTGTAAATTTTCTAATATATGGGGAAAAATGTATTTCTTAATATATTATGTTTTACCTTTTACTTCACTACATTTTATAAATAACAAATCTTTCCTCGTTATTTTGAAAAAAAAAAAATAAAAACCGCTCCAAAAGGAGATTTGAATAAATCACTTATTTTTAAACTGATTATTTTTGTTTTAATCGGTTCAGACATTGCAGATGTTTCTTTAGCTAATTGGAAAGTATACAGTTAGCAGCTCACTTAATTGACCAAAATGAACCTGGAAAGAGTGATGGCGTGAGTTAAAGTTTCTTGGACTAGTCCTCATTTATGTATCGTCTATAATAACCATAAACAAAGCAGTCTATACAGCAAATCAGTGTCAATTTCCTGCTACATTATGTCACTTCACTTCACTTCACTTCATTTTAAATGATAACATTGTTTTCACAGTTTTCACAAGTCTTTTGTTTTCCTCATTTAAGGTTTACATGTTTACGTCACACATTTACTGTAGGCCTACACACTTTATTTTAATTTGATTTAATCCCCTTATTAAATTTATTCCCTTTACTATAGGATGACCTTTGTTACAAATGCTAGTTAAAGACTTATCAATAAATAATAATAATAATAATCATCAGGTCACCCCTTACAAAAAAATTACCAATAAAGGTGTAGTAACCATCTAATTATTGTGAGTATGGTGGGAGTATGGCGATACGACACAGCATCTTGTTCCTTAACTAGGGTTGCATGTGTAACCTTGGGACATTCCTCTTCAAGGGTTTTATGAACACACCTGCTAAGAAGGCCTTAGAGGCTGCTATACCCCATATAGAGTGAGCCTTGGCTCCCAACGGTGAAGGAAGACCAGAGGACTCATAGGTAACGTTGATAGCCTCAACTATCCAGTGACTAAGGTTCAGAGCCGGCTTAGGCTAGGGAAATCCCTGGCCCAGAGCTGTGCTTCAACTTCTGGTCCTGGAATGGGGAGCGCGGGTGGTAACGCTCTGTTTGTACGTGTAGGGGGCTGCTCCTGCCCAGCAGCCCCTCCAGTACATCTAACTTCTCAAAGTTAGATAAATGACATTATATTCCTCAGAATTTAATGCAATCAAACAATCAGACAAGTAAACACGGTCTGGCTTGTGATACAATTCACATCGAAGTGATATATCTAACTTCTCACAGTCAGATGAATACTGAACTTAATTCCTCAGAATTAAATGCAGCTAAACAACCAGACGGTCTGGCGTGGAATGATATATCTAATTTCTCATAGTCTGATGAATGCCTCATTTAATTTCTGATTATTAAATAGAGCTTAAACCAAACAGACAAGCGGTCGGTGTGGAAAATGATGTAATACACGCGTTGCCTCGGCAGCGCACGAGTCGCTTAGTCACACAAAAAATATTAATCTCCTCGGAGATTAAATAGCTGCCGCAGCGAGTTCACAGTCAGAGGAGGAAGCAGCGTGGGCTTCTGAGCCTCGAGAGTGAGCTCTAGATCTAGGAAACACGGGTGGAGATAGGAAGAACCGTCTCCAACCTGTCCAACAGGAATGCGGAGAAGCACAATCAGTTCCCTTATTTTCTCGAGAGCTGAATGCATGAGCAGCTTCTGCTCATTAATGCTGCTCGTATAATGTTTAGGCATAATATTGTTTGTTGTATACTGGTGTTTATGCAACTTTATGTTTGTGCTACTGCAAGCTCAATGATGCCCTCTGTGTCAATCTCCTCGGAGAAAGAAATGCAGAGCGCCGAGCCCGATCTTCGGCGGGGAAGAACTGCAGCTTGGGCTTCTGGACCCATAGATCGGGCAGATCTGATGGGTGAGGTAGGAGATAGGGACACGCCCATCTCCATTCCCTCTAGCAGATCTATCTGTGAACCCAGTGGATGCAGGTGCCACTCCGCCTCGGCAGTACCACGAGGAATGCTGGCGAAGGCTCACTTCCCGAAGAGTGCCTTCCCAGGCAGACCACGCAGAGACTGTGTGTGTCCCCGCCTCTGATGTAGCTTTGAGAGCAGGGAGGAACACACAATCTGAAATGCGGTCTGGATTCACACTTCAGATGCCTAGTCTTAGCTTTACTCTTTGACATACTATTGCTACTAAAAGGAGCTAATAGTGACAAACGACAATAAATAAGACTGACAAGACAGAATGACATGCACGCACAGAGCGTTTGCTGAAAGACGAGAAGCTGAAGCCAGCTGTGTGGCATGTGCTTTTATAGCTTGTTACGTCACCCCGCCCATGATGTCACACCCTGCCATTGGACAGTTTTCACATGATATTCAGAGTCGGTTTCACCAAAGGTGTTTCCCAAAGTGTTCAACGCAGCTCGAGTTCCTGAAGAGGAACAGTCAGTGAATATATGAAGAAGAAGATGACATGTTCTCCCTGTGACTATTTATACCATAGTCGCACCGGTAGTGATGTCGTGGGCTGTCGCCGACCAAAATGTTGTTGGTGTTTTTCTATGTATGCTTTGGACACAGGTCATGATGAGGCATTTCCCCCATAGGGACCCCTAGACAACACAGTTCGAAGTTCCCTTAAAAGGGAACAGCTTTTGCCCTCAGTGCACTTGAGCAGAGTTGCAGGTAGGTTTTTTTTAAGCATCTTTTGGGGTTTTTTAAGCAATCTTAGAGACGAGTGAACTCTTTAGCGAGTGAAATGCTAATCAGTCGGGTTCATTCAGGAGACTGACTCGGCCATCGCAAAATAACAAATTTTTTAACCTTCAAAAATTCCTGGGTTGCTTTTTCTGTATGTTTTTGGGTTATTGTCCATTAGTACTATGAAGCGCCTCTTTTTCTTTGCTGCATTTGCCTGAATCTGGGCAGAGATTATATCTCTGTACACTTCAGAGTTAATCCGGCTGCTTCTGTCTTCTGTCTCATGATCACTAAACACCAGTAACCCAGTGTCACTGAAACCATGCTCATGCATCACACTGCTCTATGTTTCACAGATGATGATGCTGTGTGCTTTGGATCATGAGCTGTTCCAAGCCATCTCCAGACTTCTTTCTTCCCTTCATCCTGGTACAGCTTAATCTTAATTTCAGCCCTCAAAAAATGCTTTTCCAGAAGTGCTCTGGCTTTTTTAGATGGCAAAGTCTAATCTGGCCTTATTTACAGCTTGTGGTGAAGCCTCTTTGTTTGTTCTGGTGAAGTCTTCTCTTGATTGTAGACTTTGACAGAGACATGTCTGCCTCCTGGAGAGTGTTATTCTCTTGGCTGGATGTTGTGAAAGGGTTTTTCTTTACCATGGAGAGGATGCTCTGATCATTCACCACTGTTGTCCTCCATGGACGTCTAGTTCTTTTTATGTTTCTGAGCTCACCAGTGTGGTCTTCTTTTCTTAGAATCTAGCAAAACTGTTGATTTGTCCGATCCTGATGTTCCTGCTATCTCTCTGATGGATTTGTTCTGTTTCTGAAGCCTAACAGTTGTCTATTTCACTTGTTTGGAGAGATGCTTTGATTGCATGATGTGGTTCACAGCAACAGCTTCCAAATGTAAATAACACACCTACATAGAATCAACTCCAGACCTTTTACCTGCTTAACTGATGTAGAAATAACGAAGGAATAGTCCACTCCTGTCCATGAAATGGCTCAACTATCCAATTACTTATATTCTCTTGAAATGGGGGGAGTTACATATTAAAGAGCTGTAATTCCTTAACCTTTCCTCCGATTGTGATGAGCATACCCTCAAATTAAATTACTTTAAGCTCATAGTCATTATATAACTGTAACTTGAACATGTTTAGGTCAACAGATAAAATAATACAAATTGTGCCTGTCCATGGTTTACCCCGGATTTATGTTTAATGAAAGCTGCCGGAAGACAATTAGAACGGCAGTACAAAAAATATGGCCTGACGGTGCACAGGCTTCTTTACACTGAACAACAGTCTGCTTACCATTCTGCTTTGAATAATGTACGTAAGAGCTACTATTCAAGCATCATTGGTAACGCTGCAACAAATTCTAAATCGCTGTTTAAGACTGTTGACAATCTTCTCAAACCAACTAAAGCCATTGTTCATTCCTCTGTTGACCACTTCATGGGATTGCACCTGAGTATCTTTGTGATCTCATCAGTCCTTATATTCCATCACGCTCACTTCGCTCTACTAACTCTCTTTCACTTCACCAGCCATCATGTAAGCTAAAGACCATGGGGGAAAGAGCATTATCATACAAGGCCCCTAAGCTATGGAATGTGCTTCCTCTGCCCGTCAGAAATGCACCAACGTTGGGTTATTTTAAAAAGTTGATTAAGACACATTTATTTAAGATTGTCTTTCTCTAATGAATTGTTGTATTGCTTTTGGTGTTTTGTTTTGTTTTATTTATTATTACTGCAGCACTTTGGGTTTAAGAAAAGCACATTACAAATGAAATGTATTATTATTATTATTATTATTATTATTATTATTATCGACTCTCCTTCCGATGAAACTGCAGTGAGTAACTACACTCACAGCTGTCACGCCCTTCTAGACTCTGGAGCCGAAGGTAATTTCATTGACACTGTCCTTGCACGTCACCTGAACCTTCCTGTACTTCCTCTGTCCCATCAGATCCACGTCACCGCACTCAATGGCCAGGAACTTCCACACGTCAGCCACACCACTGAACCTATAACCTTGCTCACCTCAGGCAATCACACTGAAACTCTATCCTTACTCCTCATGGACTCCCCTGTAGCACCCATCGTTTTAGGTCATCCCTGGTTAGTCAAGCACAATCCATGAGTGGATTGGGGTTCAACACTGTCACCTTGTGGAGTGAAAATTGTCATGAGTCTTGTCTGGTTTCTGCTTTTCCTGCTGTGTCTGTTTCTGTCTTTCAGGAGGAGACCATGGTTTTGTCAAACGTGCCCACAGAGTACCTGGACCTGAAGGAAGTGTTCAGTAAGTCTTGTGCTGCTTCATCGTCCCTATGTCTGTGCCATAGACTTAGTTCCAGGTAAGTCTCTGCCTAAAGGCAAGCTTTACTCTCTTTCTATTCCGGAGAGGGAGGCCATGGAGAAATAAATTTCTGATTCCTTGGCATCGAGGTTCATCCGCCCTTCCTCTTCTCCAGCGGGGGCGGGTTTCTTTTTTGATGGTTAGAAGGAAGGTTCTCTGCGACCTTGTATTGATTACCGAGAGCTGAACAACATCACGGTAAAGAATACCTATCCTTTGCCGTTGATGTCTTCAGCCTTCGAGAGGTTACAGGGAGCATCCATTTACACAAAATTGGATTTACGTAATGCTTATCATTTGGTCCGCATCAGGAAGGGGGATGAGTAGAAAACCGCCTTTAACACCCCTAGAGGGCCCTTTGAATACTTGGTGATGCCGTTCGGGCTCTCCACCTCGCCTGGGGTTTTGATCCTTCCGAACGCCCGGTCACTCCCGAGTGTATTTTGCCTGAGAATATAGTCGTCTCAGCACTTGTATGGGAGGCCCACCGAATTGTTTATTTCTGCTGGAGGAGTTATGGTCTGATGTTATTCAGTGGGGTCACTGCTCTAATGTAGCTTGTGATCCAGAGATAAGCCGCACCAAGGGTTAAGTAAAGCAACGATTCTGGTGGCCACTTATGGTGCGCGACGTTCACGATTTTGTTTTGGCTTGCTCAGTTTGCGCCAGTGGTAAGTCGTCTAACCGACATCCAGATGGGCTTCTTCAACCGCTGTCTGTCCTTTCGAGACCCTGGTCACATATAACTCTAGATTTTGTTATCGCCCTGCCGCCCTCTAATGGCATGACAGTCATTTTGACCGTAGTGGACCAATTCTCGAAGGCGGCACATTTCATTCCCTTTCCCAAATTACCCACAGCCAAGGAGACAGCGGTCACTGCTATTGATCACGTCTTTCGGTTACATGGCCTCCCGGTAGAAGTGGTTTCTGACAGGGGATCCCAATTTATATCCAAATTTTGGAAATAATTTTGTAAATTGTTAGGAGCGACGGTTAGTCTGTCTTCGGGTTATCACCCTCAGAGTTAGTCAGTCTAAGCGAGCCATCCAGGATTTAGAGAGAACGTTGCGATGTTTAGTCTCCAAGAATCCTTCTTCCTGGAGCCAACAACTCTCTATGGTTGAGTAAGCTCATAACTTGTTACCAGTGTCAGCCACGAGCCTTTCTCCATTTCAGTGTAGTATAGGTTACCAGCCACCTGTTTTTCCTAGTCTGGGATCTGAAGTCGCGGTCCCCTCCGCTCATGCATTTGTCCAGCTGTGCCACTGCACCTGGACCAGAGCCCGCAAGACTCTGCTCCAAGTGAGGGAGTGTACTAAGACCAAGGCCGATCGCCACCAGTCGAAGCCTCCCGCATATGTTGTGGGTCAAAAAGTGTGTCTTTCTACTAACAAGATTCAACTCTGTTCCGTTTCTAATAAATTAGCTCCAAAATTTATTGGCCCATTTCCTGTCACCAAGATCATTAGTCCAGTGACAGTCCGCCTCAAACTACCTCCGGCGTGCAGGAGGATCATCCCGCCTTCCATGTGTCCAAAATTAAGCCTGTTTTTTACTCACGCATTAATCCGCCTACCCCGGTTCCGCCATCGCCGCGGCTCGTAGATGGGGAGCCAACTTATTCGGTTAATCCGATTCTGGACTCGAGATGGAGGGGACAAGGATTCCAGTACTTGGTGGACTGGGAAGGTTACGGTCCAGAGGAGAGGAGTTGGGTACCTGCTAGGGACATACTGGATCCCTCCCTGATTGATGATTACAATCAGCAGGTAGGCCCATCTGGCAACTCCAGGAGGCGTTCCTAGAGGGGAGGGTACTGTCACGTATGGTAAAATGTGATCTCGGGTTTTGCACTATGTGGGTGGAGTTTGTGTATTTTGCGTCAGCACTGATTGTTTAATGTGAGCGTCTCCGCTAATTGTTCAACAGCACCAGCTGCCACTCATTACCCTTCCCTATGTATTGCCCTGTCTAGCATATTGTGTTTGTCAGAGCATTGTTAGTTATTCAGTGTCCCATGTTCTGCCTTCCTTGTGTTTGTTTCTCATCGTTGGATTGTCCTGTCTCCCCGGAACCCCTTCCACTCACCTCATCACTGGATTACACCACTTACCTTCACGGCTCCTTCCCCCGCAGTTCCTGTGTCACACTCTCCTGCTGCCAGCTCACCATCGCATCTCTTCCTGGACTGTGCATCCCCGTCAAGAATCACCATTTCCCCTGTCTTCATGTTCATTGTATGTTTGCTTTTATTAAATACTATTTAACTCGCACTTCCTTCCTTTTACGAACCGTCACATCGTGTGTACCTGCACTGCGTCAGCAGGAGGCAATATAGACAGAGAAAGAGAAGGGCAGGGTGAGCTAGTTCTCCAGAACTCATGTTGTTATCTCCCTGTGCTTACAGCCTCCAGCAACTGAGAAGCAACGCTTCACACGAACACAGACTATCCCGTACGAAGTCTGGTTTCTGAGCATGACCATTCCAGAGCACCGTTCACAGTATTGTCTCACTTTGTTCAATAAATCCCCCTCCGGGGAATTTGTCTGTGAACTCAACAATCTCGTCTGTGTCCGTGCCTCTCACTCACCCTGCTACAATGTGCAGACTTGAGCAAAGAAACACCTTTGCTGACATATCCAGATCAAGCATTGTTGTTCTGACCCCTCTGAAGATGACCTGAGCATTTGCTGTATAGGGTCAGAGGTCATCTGTGTGCGTTAGAGACAGGAGCTGCCATTGCTTATCCACTCAGAGCTCATGAGATCCCAATTTGCTAAAACTAAGTATTTCTTACACTCACACAACCTCCATACTGTGCCATGCTCTGCTCCATGCCAGCTTCAATCATCTCCTCGCCCAGCTATCCTCAAACAGAACAAAACCATCACAGATTCCCCTATGTCTCCATCATTAGACTGTTCCAAAGAGAAAAGCACACAGCCAGTCCCGCTAGAGACTGATATCTCTAGGGTAGGGCAAAATACCAATGAGAAACTCAATCCTCAAATGTGGGGTGCCACCCAATGATCTCCTCAATTACACATCAACAGCATCCATGGTTTCCAGTTGTGGAAATCACCCTCTCAGCCACTGGTTTAAATTCTACACTAAATAGTTTTCACAAGCTTAACTCTGCTTGTGTCTTTTTAACTGTGGGCCTTGTTTAACTCTAGGTTAACTCTAGCAGCAAATCAGCATATAAGAATGATTTCTGAAGATCATGTGGCACTGAAGACTGGAGGAATGATGATGCAAATACAGATTCATTAAAAATAAATAAAATCCACAAGTTTATTTTGTGGCACCTAAAAACCTATTTGACATCTAATATTGTTTCTTATAGAAGTCAATGTCTTCTTAATTATTATTTTTTGTTTGTTTGTTTTTTGTCTTGAGCCCTTAACTTAAAATCTTATTGACCCAAAACTTTTAAACAGTAATATCATAAACTGCGTAACTACTTGCATTACTAATATTCGTAAGTTGTTTCATTGTTCAAAAGCTGTTTAGTTTCTGAGAGCATTAGTTAAAGGTGCAATGTGTAATATTTACAACAATCTATTTACAGAAATGTAATTTACTATGTTTTCAGAGGTGTATAAAGAAGTGTGTATAAAGACCTTACTTAATGAGCTGTTATGTTTTTATTACCTTAGATTAAGCAATTTATGTCTACATACACCGCTGGTCCCCTTACACAGAAGTCACCACCATGTTTGTACAGTAGTCCTAAACGGACAAACTGCAAATTTGTTGTTGTTCTTGCGAATAAAACAGTGACAATTTGCAACCTCACCACTAGATGCCGCTAAAATTTACACACTGCACCTTTAATTAAAGCGTCCAACAGTTGATAGCAAATTCTCATTTTTCATCTTTTTTCTGTAGTACCACTATGTTTTAGAAGACTTAAGACAGTCAGAGTGGATTTCCATTTCCACTGATGATCTGATTTTTTTTTTTTTTTGCATGGTTTGTCCTTTATTTCTTAAATGATGGATGAAAGTAAAGAATAGATATGTGGCTGCACAAACAGAGGAAGCATGCACAAAGATAGTCCACTCAGATTGAAGTTGCATTATATGCAAGTCCAATTTTTGCACGTTCCAAATCAGTGCATTGTGGGTATTAAATTGCGAACATGATTTCTCTCACAAGGAAATTTTGTGCCTGCATGCCACGATGGTGTTTTGCATGGGGAATATAGGCTGAGTTCGTGACAACAGGTAGATGGATAGATTTTAACCCAGAAATCGCTGCAGAACTCATAACAGGTGAAATCAACACCAGACAGAAACCAGGTCAAGGTGGATCCTCTGTCAGCTGCAATTTCTCATAGCGCTCAGTTTCCACTTACTCAAACCGTGCAATAAATGTTCGCTTCACAATGCAAACAAGATTTCCCATACATCACTGCCACTGAGAGGAAGCTGTATGGTATGAGACTTTAATGTTGAGTGAGCATTTTCCCTCTCCGAGTCCAGGGAAAATAATTTGAGCCAGGCAAATCCCAGACGTTATCAGTGTGTGGGTCAGTCTCGGGGTCACACAGTAAAAACCCTCCGGTGCATGCTTTCCATTTCTCCGTACACCCACTCAACAGCTGATTCTGGGTCTGTTTACACGGACAGTCTCTCAGGATTCCCAGAAGACCCGGAAAGCCAGCCGGACCGCATCAGCAGAAACGAGACGCTTTGTGGAAAACAGATTCTGCTGGCTGAGGCCCAACACGGCTTTATATTATACGTCCAGGTCTGCAGAGCTATAATGCGTCAGGATAAAGACAGAGCATGTTATTTATGCACAGGAGTGCCTGTAAATATTCCAGAGTAATATATTTGCGTAAATGTGGAACATTTGTCATGACAGCGCCGCAAACGCTTGATGTTTTAAGGGATCTGTATGAGGTTGTGTGTGTGTCCGGTGCACTCGCAGGTCGATCTGATAAACTCTCAGATTATCATGGTGATGGATTTCAGCCGAAGACAGGTGTTAGTGAGTGATACACACAGATCAGTGATGGGAGAGTGAAGATGAGCTGCTCTCTCTGCCAGAAGCTAATGACTCATTTCCTCAACTTGGGCAACAAGAGAAGACTCGTAAAATGACACATGGAGAGCATGAGTTGTTCACAGTATGAAACAGCATAGTAGCATATGTTGTGTAGTATTAAAAAGTGCAGTTTAAAGTAGTATAGTAGTACATATCGTGAGAACTGTAATGCTTTTGTTCTGAGAATCTTGATCTATGATAGATGTAAACAAAAATCAAAAGAAATGTAACGTCACGACGCCCTCTGATGGTGAAAAAGGAGAACTTCTGTAGTTTTTTTTAATGCATTTATTGAGCTAATGCATTGTGTAAATTAATCCAAAATGATTGTACAGACATGTATAATGTTAGAAACATGGTTTCCACACACACAAAAAAATATTTAAACATTTCAATATTTCTACACTGATAATAATCAGAAATGTTTCTTGAGCAGTAAATCATCATATTAGAATGATATCTGAAGATCATGTGACACTAAAGACTGGAGTAATGATGCTGAAAATACAGCTGTTTTAAATTGAAATACTATTTCACACTTTACTCTTTTTATTGTATTTTTGATTATTTTTTCATATCTAAATACAGATCTTTATTTCTATTGTTTGATAGAGATGAACAAGATACATTTCTAGTTTCAACATTTGTTCTTCATACATTTTACGTTTAAAAGAATAATAATAATAATAATAATAATAATAATAATAATAATAATAATAATATAACCCAGAGTAATACATATTTGAACTAAATATTAAAATACCAAAAATAATATGGGGGGAGAAGAAGAAGAAGAAGAAGAAGAAGAAGAAGAAGAAAGAAAAGAAACGTAAACAAGTAAATTATTATTATTATTATTTTTTTATTTTATTTTTTTCTATTTTTGAGCAATCACCATTGGTGTATAATGCAACAAAGAGAGCTAAAGTCAATAGATTTTACTAATAGAGCTACCAATCTCTGTGTAAAAATAACAATTATTGCTGCATGTTTGCTTCCCTGTAATTTGGCTCAAAATCTCATTTTGACCCTTCCCTACAAAATAGTGTGTCCATCCATCCATCCTAGTTCTCTGCAGGGGTCAGATGAATATCTTGGGTTGGTTTATATGAGGTCTGACAGCAGTTTAGAGGCTCACGTCTCTCTGCTATGAAACAGGCCTGCATCAGACCCCCCAGGGCCCGTCACGCTAGAGTTTCACCATCAGCCAGAGATCAATACAGACAGTGGCACTATGGGAAATATACAGTTACTGCGCCTGACAGTATACAGTGACAGAACTGAAGGAGAAACAGTCCTCTTTTTCTCTCCTCATGCGTTTTAGCTTGAAGCAGCGATGCTGAGATCAAACAAAAACCTCCCATCACTGTCTGTTAGCGGTCGGAGCGTAGATCACGGACTCACTCGTCTCATGGCAAGTGACAAAATGCATGCATCTGTCTCATTGTCCTCTTAACAAGTCTGTCTCTCCCAGTGACAGAGATGCAGTCGCTAGCGTCGACCCAACAGACAGAGACAGAGACCCCAAAAACGGGAAATTAGGAAGGAGAAAAGAAGAGGAAGCCAGTGTAGCACAAAGCACTTAAGCACACTCATTACCGCCGTCCCGATAGCAGCAGGCGATCGTGGGATTTGATCATTTCTGCCGGCATTATGCACCAGCGATCCTTTCATGTTCCGTCAGGGATCGGGGCTTGCAATTCTAATACGGGCCGCGATGAGGAAAATATGCACATACATTTAGCATCTAAAATCTCCACGGGCTGAACAGAAGTGAGATGGGCACATGTCATACGACATATTGTGTGAGGGAAGAGGCAGAGAGCCCCTCCATAAATGATTCAAGCGTTTATTTATCAGCAGTTTATGTCTGCCCCGGGCAGCTGCCATGCCAATATTAATGACTTGGCCTCGCCACATTTGAAGTGAAAAGGTCACGGCTGTTAGACTCCCCAGTTAAATCTGAGGCCTACTGTTTATTTAACGCTCTAAAGTGCTTTGAGACGCTGAGGAAGGAGGGGAGTTTATCTCACGCTCTGAGAGAGAGACAGAGAGAGAGATGTGACTGTTTTCATGCTGTATTGATGGAGCTCCTAAACAGCGCTGTCTTTTGGGCTTGAGCCTCGCATCTGACCCATCGAGCGGCTGTTTCTTACATACGCTCACTTAAAACAGACCATGTGCATTTAGGTATTTGGGTTTTTATTTGGCTACATTACTACATACTTGCTTATTATTTTCTTTTTCAAAGCAATCCAGTGGCCTTATACTGAATTTGTGTCAAATGTGCTTGTAAAGCATGTTTCACAATGCAGTTTCAAATCTTTACAGAATATATATATATATATATATATATATTTAATATGAAGAGCTGGGCAATAATATAGAAACATTTGGGACAAAATAATGGATGAAGCCTCTTATCTTACACAGGTAAAGGCCCTTGAAGCAGGGTGCAAAGATAGTGAGCTATAAATTAATGTGGCAAAGACAAACAAGCTACTTTTTTGCACATTTTTTTGGTATGACTAGAACAATACATGATAAATACTTAAACTTGCTCCCTTAACTTTAAGTGTGTGAACTGGACAACACTGGTATAATTTTTAGTTTTACAAATATAAATAGAATAGAAGTATTTTTAATGTATCACTTTGTGACTATAATGTATAATGTATGTGAATGAAGCTGGATATGCTTATATATCCTGTGCAACAATGTAGTTTACATTTTGCAACAGAATAAACAATCAAGCATTTGTTATATAGTGTAGATTGTTTCACTTGAGTCTGCAGCATACAGATACAGGGTACACATCCAAAAAAAAACTAAGCTAACTATATGTGTGTTATAAACTATATGATGTGACTCAAATGTTAACTATATGTGTGTATTATAAACTGTATGATATGAATTAGATGTCAGTGTCAATGGACTGTAATGTCATCATTTCCAGCACAAGCAGATATTTAGCTGATTGTGTGGCCAGCAGAGGGCAGAGCTGGACTGTGTGCAGCTGCAGTGTTATCTGAGATAATTAAGAGAACATCTCTGTTTGCTCATGCACACAGGACATTCAGGATCCCTTTGTGTGGCCTTATTAATTACTTTCCAAACACGACTAGAGCCTCCCCGCTCTCTCAGTAATGACTACAGTGAGAACAGTGCAGCGTTCATGCACAAACACACACTGCAGTTCACCACACAGCCTTAATAAAGAGCTAACAAAACAAACAGATATTTTAATGTGTTCATGGGAGTTGATTGTAATGATTAAACAAATTAACAAATTAAATGTAGCACCAAATACCTGTAATTATAATGCTACCTTTCCCATTGATTTCTAAAGTCTGAATAAATGCATGTCATTTTAAGTTAAGGGGGTGGTGTAGATGATGTGTTTTCACCTGCAGACGCTCAAATAAAGCATCCAGAGCAGCGCGAGCGATCTAAACACCTGAGTTTTCCTCACAGACGTTCGCAGCAGATATTTTTCCGGTGGAAAATGTGAATATTTCATATCCCTGGAAGATTTCTCTGTCTCTGTCAGTCATGTTCTGCTTTGTTTGTTCTTGCTGCACTCTTCTTAATTAATTTTGTCAAGCATAATTACATTTTCATGACAGAATTTTTAAGCGAGATGAGAAGGCAGATTATTTCCTTGAAAACATTCCAATTAAAATGTTTGTGTCTCTGTTTGTTTACTTAATTAAATATTGACACAAGCGGCCCAAACTGATTAATGCCGAAAGCCCTCGTTCCGTTCGACGCTCCGAGATTCCGTTCAGACAGAAAACAAACATGTCGACAGATCTAAACCTGAGTCGTGGACGAAAAACGGATGCTTTGGTGTTTGTTCTGCACCTCCAGTGTAGTTCTACAGGGAATAAATATTGCTTAAACTCATTTTGGACTCAGCAAAAACAATCTCTCCTGAACAGAGAGATATTGCGGTCTAGGAAGTGTTGTTTGGTTCCTGCGGGCTCCTGGCTAGAGCAAAGCGTCTGTAATATTTCACAGTGCTCAGGGCTGTGCAATCCCGGCCTATTGATAAACCACCCGTTCCCTCCGCTATGGGCTCAGACAAACTCCAAATAAAACCGAGCCGGCTTCACTACAAAGTATTTAGTGGAGGGTAACCGTATTGTGGGAGGAGAAGCTGATGTCAACATCCCTGTAAATTATTTTGGAGCAGTATGAAACACAGGGTAGAACAGCGGTCGGTCAGTCGGTGTGAGAAACAGAGATCTAATGAGGAGAGATCAGGCCTGGAGGAGAGAGAGAGAGAGAGAGAGAGAGAGAGAGAGAGAGAGAGAGAGAGAGAGAGTGAGAGAGAAAAAGAGAGAAAAAGAGAGAGAAGGAGCTCCAGATAGATGAGGCTAGAAAGACTCACAATCAATGCACAACAACTCTTACTGTGAGTCATCATTGTAAGGTATTATGTCTACTCTGAAGAAATTTAGTTTTGATTACAAAAGCTATTGGACATTTTCTTCCTTTATTTCCTGTGGAAAGTACATGCAGTTAATTTAATGCACACTGGCCTTGTATGGCTATAATGGCATGTTGTGACTCAGAGAGGCAAGTTGCCACACTGGAAACTGCCTGCTATTTATTTTATATATATATATATATATATATATATATATATATATATATATTTTTTTTTTTTTTTTTATAGCTTGGCATCAGTAGAAAAATAAATATTCATGATAAAAATGTGAGTTATAAGATTTTATTCCTTTGCATGAGGTGTAAAAATCACAGGCGGAGATACATTGTTCTGCCTGCCACAAGTCCCAACTTTGTAAATTAGACTACGCTGGTGGCATGGTTTATTTCTGCATGCTTGTTGTTGCAGTTGTATTATTTATGTATTCTTTGAATTATGTCGGAGCATCCGTATCTGTACATGCAGCACTGAACTCTCAGCAGATTTTGGTGTTTGTTCAAGAACCATTTACAATTATCAGTGTCAAGACAATCATTTTGCTACTATTTTTATTTATTTTATTTTATTTTCTTAAACACTGTGTATTTCAGATACATCTGATCTTTCATCCAGACTAATTTTGCTCTCAGGCTAAATGTGTTCTCCAGCCCCATCTGGATGGGAGGAGCTTCCCTATTTTTATCACCCTGTGATATTTCTCTCACAGTTCAGGTAGCTCATATTTATGTAGATTAATAATTAAGAGACTATTAAAAGGGCCCATATTCATGCACTGAGGGAAGTGGCATTAATATTTTAATGTTGCTCTACCTGGCTATGGATGTTCTCTCCACAGATCATTTAAAGTCCATTTTGGGAGCAGCATCCCTTAATATCAATTTTGAATATGGAGTTGGAGGGAAAGCCTGCAAACCCTAATCCCATCTCTTGTCTGTGTCACAGCGAATATCTCGCACAGCAACAGCCAACACATACTGAATGCCTCCCAATTATGAGTTATCCTAACCAATGATTGAAAAACGTGGGCATGATCAAAACACGTCATCGGTGACCGTCTCACTCACTTCTGAAAAGCCCAGCTCTCAAACACACCTGTGATCAGATCCACCTCGTCGTGTCGCTGGTTTCGACTGAGCCGCCGTCCGATGTTAATTAGTGACAGTCATGCATGTGTGCGTTTTGAGCCCTGATGTCCCGGTGTGTCGTAAGGCTCGGACACTTGCTGCCAGAATGCGTGACAGTTGTTTAAGAATGGAAGCCCTTTCTGCTGTCAGTTCATTGAACAGTTTATTTCCCCAATGCTCTAATGAGGTTTATTTACTCGTCAGCCCACGCTTGCAAACACCCACATCACCACAATAACACAGACGGCTGGAGAGAGAGGAAGTCTATCAAAGTGTCCCTTATTAAAAGCAGCCGTGGCACATTATTAGGCCTTACAAGGGCAATCTTAGGGTCCAACCTGAAAGCTGTCAGCTCGAGGAACAGTGGCCATCCCTGATTGCGTGTAGTGCCAGCAGGTGAGCTGACCCTCCCCGACCCATTCAATTACCCCCCGTCCATCCGCCTCCACCCCACACTATCTCACACTCCCCACTAAACACCAGAGCAGGGCTGTTAGCATTCACCCTCTACTACTACTACTACTACAAAAAATAAAATAAAAAAATAAATAATAATAACAACAACAATAATAATAATAATAACTACAACAGCATATAACAAATAATAAAATATCACAGATGAGAGAAAGTGCATTAATAAATGAGCTGGCATATGGCAACAATTTAATTTAGTGAAGCACTACAATTGTTAAACAAGTACAATTGCCAAAAAAAAAAAAAAAAACAAACAAAAAAAAACATTGTCAATAAATAAATAACTAAATGAAAATGGAAATTTAAAGCTAAAAGCAATACAATAATAGTGTGTAAATAATGCTGAAGTAACACTGCTGGAGAGGAGGTGTGACATTAATAAATGAGCAGAGCGTTGGCGAATGGAGATTAATAAATAAATAGGAAGACATAAGAAGGCACCTTATTAGCATAGATCTGCTTCAACCTGATTCTGGAGGTAATGCACACAACCTCGGGCTGCTTGCTTTCTCTGATCCTACTTGACTGTCCCTGCAAAGTGTGCCTTCCCCACATGTGCACCTTTAACCAGACCCCGTTTACTCTTCAGACCATCTCCCACGATTAATTTCACAAATCGAGAATGATTTTCCACAGAGGAGCTCTACAGTGTAACAATTTGTGACCATGCGATATCTTTCGTACATGGAAATCAAATTTCCCTGCTGATGAATTATTTGGCAGGGCTTTATTTGCCCACGCTCTCAGCATCCGGTTCAGGCTGCGTGATACATGGATGCTAAATCGAGGATTTCTACATTTAAATCACCGTTTACATCCATATTTAAGTGGCTGCTCCATGGCCTTTATTAGAGCGGGGGGCATCTGCGTGTAGCTGCTTTCTTAACTGGCTGGCTGAGGAGATGTAAATGTGGAATAATGTAGCAGGATCAAATTTGCATGGTCAAATGTCAAAAAAATGAACCCTTCCCCTGAGCCTTGTCAAGAGGAATAACGTAAGTGGCCTCCTCCACAGCCAGCATGCCATTATCGGTTAGTTCAAGCTGTCATCAGTGACTGGGAAAAAGAAATTGCGGTCATTATCCCAACAAAAAGAAAAAAAAAAAGAAAAGAGAACAGAAGAGTAGAGGGGAATATATGCTCTCTTTCTTCCTCCTCTCTTTCTCCTCTCTCAACCTCTCTGACAGGATTTGACTGAGCACATATGTGTTTTGTTGTGTGTGTGTGTGTGTGTGTGTGTGTGCTCTTGTTTTTGTATCATATCAGGACACAACTCTGTATAATGACATGGGTATGACACAGGTATTACAAGGAGAGGGTGACTTATGAGGACATAACCCATGTCCCCATTTTTCAAAACGCTTATAAATCATACAGAATGAGTTTTTTTTTTTTTTTGAGAAAGTAAAAATGCACAAACTTTCCTGTGAGGGTTAGGGGTAGGGTTGGTGAAGGGCGATAGAATATACAGTTTCTACATTATAAAAACCATTATGCCTATGGGATGTCCCCACTTTTCACAAAAACAAACATGTGTGCGTGTGTGCGTGTGCGTGTGTGTTTGTGTGTGTGTGAATGTGCGCCACAGGTCTGCTAAAGCTAATAGCTACAGTCAGTGTCAGACTCACCCAGGGCGCCACTGATGCACAGGAAGTCGACGCCATATTTGGACTAATCACTTTATTTCAGGCCTATAATTCCGTTAACATGCCAGGAGGGCCAATTTACAACACACGGCACAAGTATGAATAAATTAAATATAAATAAATATAATGCAGGAGCGAGCACTGATTATGTGAGTCCCGCCAGGGGAAGCAGATACAGTCAAGCAATTAGATAGTATGTTAAAAGAACAGAAAATCTGCAGCTGCGGGTACAATTAGCCAGAACATCAACCAACCACATATTTAGCTCTGTAGATAAAACTGAAGGATCTTCTGTCCTCCCCCTCCTGGAGAAACAGTCTTCAGTCTCTGATTGGCCTCTTCTTATTTACTTCTAAAGAACAGTTTAGTGACTTTAAAGCACAAATCCACTGTAGTTTGTGTGTGTTTTGTAGAACTGTTTAATAGATTATGAATTATTATCTGACAAATATATATAGCATTATCTAGTTTTAATGCATTTAATCTCTTTATTAAAGTGGTGTTGTTTTGTCCTGTATCCTCTCAGAAATTTTGACTTTCATGGCTATATTTAAGAATTTATATTAATGTTGGCATTATCTTTATATGTAATATTCATTTTATTGCTGTTAAACATAACTGATTTTAATTATCAAAAAATATAAAGGTACATATTTTTATATATTTTTGTATGGATTAGTGCTTGATTTGATGGATGAATATTAATATAAATCACTCACTCACTCATTCACTCTTTGGCTATATTTAAGAATTAAAATACAACAATTTTGACAATCTGTTGAATTAATATTCAATTTATTACTAAAAAGCATTTAAAAAAAAGAAAGAAAGAAAAAAATACTAACCTTCACTCATTCTAAATAAATAAACAAACACAAATATGAGAAGTAGCCAAATACAAAATAACATCTCGGCTGTAACCCTCTTTCCCCGAACAACTGTGTTTTTGAGGATGCAAATGCTGACAGGCAAGCATGTCAAAACAAATGTATCTCAAATTGTAACCTTCCAAATGCCCTGTAAGGTAAATAAGTGGCCCACCAGGGTTGCAGAGTTTTCATTGGCAACCGACGGGGGAGGGGGGGGGGGGGTGATGTGGGTGGAGCACAATGACAAAAAGTATGGACATGTTAAAAAGTTGGAAATTAATTAATCAAGGGGAACACAGTGGACACAATCCAACTGTGGCAGAAGCTGAGACATCAATGTCAGGTCTGGAGAGAAGAAGGCAACTCTCTACTGGATACAGTAACAGACTTATCCACCTGAAGATTATAAAATCTTGCAAAGGGATTAGGTATCGTCTAGCCCACAGCCCTACAGGTGTCTGCAAGAGACAGGAATGAACCCTCACTCCTAGGGGGCACGGCTCACCTTGGGACTGGTACTCCAAGGTGATGGCATCCACCAACCAATGAGCCAGCCTCTGTTTGGAGACAGCCATGCCCTTCTGCTGTCCTCCAAAGCAGACAAAGAGCTGCGTGGAGCATCTGAAGCTCCGGGTGCATTCCACATAAATGTGCAAGGCGCGAACGGGACACAGCAACAGAAGGGCCAGGTCTGGGGTCTCAAGGTAATGTGAGAATCAGCCGAACCAAATTTAACGCAAAATTTGTTGACCGAGAAGGCCTGCAGGTCTCCCACCCTCTTGATGGAAGTTATGGGATCAGGAGTGAAGTCTTGAGAGACAGATGTTTTAACTAAATAGAATCAGGCTGTTCAAAGGGGTGCCCCCGTAGTCCCAAGAGAACCACAGAAGATCCCAAATGGGGATGAGGTGTGACTTTAGTCTCCATGCACCTTTCAGGAACCTGACTATTAGGTGATGCTTCCCTATGGACGAACCATCCACTGCATCGTGGTGAGCTGCAAAGGCAGCGACATACACCTTCAAAGTGGAGGGGGACAGCCTCTGCTCCAGCTTTTTTCCTGCAGGAAGGAAAACATCACACCAACCAAGAATCTCTGAAGTTCTTCTCGGCTGGAGGAACACCACTCAATGAACTCAATGGGGTTCTAGCTTGAGTGATAGTATCTACCACGGCCTGAGAAAAGCCAGAGAGGTCTACTGTGTCCTGTCCAGAAGCCAGACATGCAGGTTCCATAGGTCGGGTCTGGGTGCCAGATCATGCCCATCCCCAGAGAAAGAAGGCCCTTGTTCAGGGGATTCCTCTAGGGAGGGACTTTCGTAAGAAGCATTAGGTTGGCAAACCAGGTCTGGGTGGGCCAGAAAGGTGCAACCAACTAGACCTGATCCTCATCCACTCTGCTCTTGCACAGGAGGCTCACTGGGGGAGGGGAGCTGTGTGCCATTTCATCTGTGCTGAGGGGGACCTCGGTCAGGGAAAAATCAGCCGGCAGGGGGTTCTCGGGAAGTGAACAGGTCCACCCGGGCCTTGAATCTGACTGAATCGACTCCAGAAACCAGAAATCATCTCGGCTGGAGGGACAGGCTCTTCTTCGCCAAGAGGACCACAAACTCTGCACACAGGACAGAGGCATCCATGGACAGATGTAAAAGGATATCTCTGGACCTGGGAGGATGCCTGGCGAACTGAATCACGTAGCCAAGTCGGACCATCTGTATAAGCAAGCAAGATGGGCTGGAAAGTGCTTACCATGCTCCCAGCCTCTGTACAAGTGGAGTCAACAGAGCAGTTACCGACATACCAGTGGTGGGGCAGCTGTGGGAAGAAAGGTGGCTCAACCTGGAAAGCATAACACCCCCAAGTAGAGACGAGGTGCTGGAATCAGCATTTACCTGACCCGCAGAGAATTCAGTGGAGTGCAAGGAAGGAGCACATCCTGCAACTCCAAGGTGTTGAGAGACAAATTAATGCCCTGATTCTGAGCGTGAGAAAGCAGTGCATCGCTCACTATCAGAACCCAGCACGATAGACCAAGAGATGAAAGAAATTGCTCTTTTATTGAGAAGTTGGGTACAACTGACTGGCGGGCACAAGTGCACAGCAATTGCATGCTCCACCTGGGGAACGTCAGCATAACGCCTGGCCACCCCAAGATCGAGGGTAGTGAGGACGTAAGAGCTCAAACGTGACCAGGCAGTGTACGGAGCTTTCCCCATTTTGGTGAGCCCTTCGTGAACCTCTGGGAAGAAAGGCACTGGGAGGAGCGTGGCTGTGAGTCATTACCGGAGCCCTGATACCAATCAACAAGCCTTGAGTGCTCTGGGGAAGGTGGAGAGTTCAACTCCAGCCCGATGCTCTTGGCTGGCCAGAGGAGCATGGCCGTCAGCTTAGCCTCAGACTTGGACTGACATGATCCTCAGGTAATACTTGTCCCTAACCAATGCAGTCACAGAGTCTTTATGAACCAACAAACTGGGCTGGGTAGAGCCCAAGGGAGGCCTCATTATGAATGAGAGCCGCCCCCTCAGCGCAGCCACGGACATAGACTCTCAGTGTGGGCATGAGCCATCCACGAACACTGTCTCAGCATGCTTATGGCCCAGACACATGAGACAGTGATCATGACCATCGTCAGAGGTAAGGAAACTAAAGCACCCAGAAGCACACGGTCGGAAAGACATCTTGAAAGGCACTCTCAACAACCATGTGTGCTGTAGAAAATTGCTCTTTTAGTAGTTGTGCCCAGGGGAGGACCACAGCACTTATCTGTCTCTAACAGGGTGATATCTCTGCTGAAATGCACAGGGGAAGATAGAACTCGATCAGAGTAACACCTGTAGCTTCGACGATTTTCTTATTTTTCTTCTTCTTGATAGAAACATTGGTCACAAAGCAATTGGCTCCGAATAAAAAATCTGAATGAGTGAATGCACGCTGCCAAGTTATATATCCATATGTATAGCGGAGTGGCTTGGCATGCAGATACCACTGACCAATTCTCATTGGCCTTTTCTTTTAAAGCTCAGAGGTGATTGGGGCTCCTGAGTGAGACCCCTAAAGAGAGTCAGCGTAACGTTGAATGTGACTGACTGAAAGGAAACATTAAGTCCCTGCATGTCATTATTTGTGTTATTTGCCAATATTATATGAAGTGTCTTTCAAAGTTGGTACTGAATAACATGCATTATCATTATTTATTATTATTGTCATTTGTATTATAACCATGTTTATGAGGTGATGGCTCAGTATATACAGTACAGTTAGTCTGGTACTTGCAACTGTTTTAAATAATATTTTTATGAATATTGTTTTTCTCCCAGCATTGTTTTAATTAAAACAATTGTTTGTTTGTTTCTATGTATGTATTTTGATGTGTTATATTAGACACTTATATTATAACCTGTCTTTTGAAAACCATATTTCCCATATTACCATAAAAGTATTCTTCCATCTTAGAAACATTGCCATCAATCCATCATGCTTCCTAAGGTCACAAAACGATGGACTTTTGGTACTTCCTAGGATAGCAAAGGCCACTAAAGGAGGTAGAGCTTTTTCACATTTGTCTCACAAACTCTGAAATAGCCTCCCTGATAATATTCGGGGTTCAGAGACACTCTCTCTGATTTTAAATCTAGATTAAAAGCACATCTCTTTCGCCAAGTATTCAAATAATGCATCTCATAATTTTGGACTGCAGTTATATCTGATCAAAAGCACATTATTATTCTTTAGCTTGGGTTAAACTAATTAATTTTACTTGGTTGGAACAGCAGCTATGCTAATTATGTCTCTATTTGTTATGTCTCTGTTTTGCCACGGGATGTAAATAGGATTTACACAAGCTTCAGTTTGGATCCAGAACACCTGATAAGAGATGATGTCAACCCCTCAGAGGACCCCAGATGATGCTTACCCTGAAAAAAACATACAGAACTACGTACCTAATTTTGCTAAAAGTGTGATTGTCCCAGATGGAAAATATAGGTTTTGATATATGTTTTTAATATATGTGACATACATAAAATTGGCCGTTTTCCTATATTATATGTACATATATGTATATATATATATATATGCACACATATACGAACATATATATGTACATATATGCACACATATATTTACACATATATGTACACATATATATGTGCATACATATACCTATATAGGTACATATATGTACTTATATATATATAAGTATATATAATAGTAAAATTAAAATCAATAGCTGCTAGGCAACACAAATAAAAGTCCAAAATGTAGAAATGTACATTATTTATTTCCTCAAGATCAATCAAATAGTACAAAACAAAAAAAATATAGTACAAGAACAAAAATAAGACAAAAAACCTGCTAAGCAACATAAATAAAAAGTAAAAAATATTGAAATGTACATTATATATTTACAAGAACAATAAAATAGTACAAGAACAAAAATAAGACAAAAAACTGAACAGAAATATATATCTTTATTATTCTTTGAAGGTCTGTCATGACGCGCCTCCTCCTCCTCCTCTTCCTCTTCCTTCCTGCACTATCCAATGACGTTTGATAGGGTGTCCGAGATTTTTTTTTTTTCCTCTTTTTTTTTTTCGGCACACAAATTTTTTAGCTGATAGGCATTTTCGTCCACACGGATCTGGCGTTTTGGAAGAGTGAAACCAATGTTTTGAACCCGGGTCCCAGAGTGGATATATTTGAAAACGCCGCCTTGCGTTTCGGCTCAATGGCGAATCCGTACATTTTCTGAAAATATGGCGTCATCAGCCCACGTCTCGCCCCTAGTCAAACAGCACTACATCACGTAACAGCAACAAAAACATGAACAAACACTGAACGCTAACATTGTATTGTAAAAATGTATTGTTCCCTATTCGTTTGTGTACCATGCGCTGCAAATCCATGTCTTCTTCTGCGTTTTAAGTGTACCTCTGTGTCAGAATTACAGCGCCACATGCTGGTCTGGCATGTATACTACATCGGTTTGATGTGGACGCGGATATTTCTTGAGACGAGGGAAAAAAAGAAGAAGTAACAGGTACTTACGGTTATGGATAGAAATGTAGCGGAGTAAAGAGTACAGTATTTGCCTCTCAAATGTAGTTGAGTAAGTCATGAGTAAGTCATGAGTACTCCCCAAAAATGATACTCGAGTAAAGTACAGATCCCTCAAAATTGTACTTAAGTACTGTGCTCAAGTAAATGTACTCTGTTACTGTCCAGCTCTGTATATCATGTTAATATATTGCCATAGTTAAATTCCATAACATGCCAATTACATGTGATACCAATGTCACATGTTCGCGCATACGGAAGTTCTGGCATAATTTTTTCGTTAATTCTTAGTTTTTGCCTTGATATTAGAAAATATGAGCTAGACATCATGTATGACAGTCAAAAATGGGATATGAGCTACAAAATGAGCTATATAGAATACATATCTTGTATGTATAGGGCTTATATGTGGATATGAAGAAGCAATACAGGAGACATATATTTCCTGTATATGCACATATATGCACCTCAATTTTGCCTGGATGTGGCATATATATGGGAGGGGAACCACAAGTAACATAACTTACCAGTTTTGGAAATGTTGTTTTGAATTTATTGCACCAGTGTGTTAGACTATGCTGTAGTGTGTGTGATTTTGGGGGCTTGTGTGTCCTGTCTGAGGGCAAAGTTTGGTTTTTCAGCAAGAGTGAATGGTTTTGAGTGTAGAGCTTCATTTTGACCTGAAAATAGGTTGTTTGGGAAACTGGGTGAGACGTTATGGATTTGTGTTTATAGTTTTGAGAATACGAGGCATAGTTTCAAGAAACGTGTTTAAGCAATCAAGAAAAACTGTAATAGTGTTCATCATCTGTTTAACTACTTCTTCAAACGATTTTTCCCAAAATTTCTGCCATATGCACATAAACTGGCAGTCACCACTGATAAACTACTACTAAATATTGTAGAAACCTAATTTTCTGTAAAGTTGCTTTGCAGTGATTTGTACCGTAAAAAGTGCTATACAAATAAACTTGAACTGAATTGAATGCATTTATTTAATTCTAGAGAAACATTTCGGTCAAGAAGTATACAGTCAGTGTAATTTCTTCTTTTTACTGTAATTATTATTACTATTATTTTGGTATTCTGTGGAAGATAAGATATGTTAAAAGTATTGGAATATTTTCGACTATAGACTGAGATCAGATTGTGTTGTCAAGTGTGGTTGTTCTTTTGCCCTTGAAACGATCCACGGCTAATACATACAAAAACCAACATATTGATGCCAGATTTTAACTTGAGGAGCTGGTAACAAACAAAGGCTTTATGGGCCATTGGTGGAGGAAAACAAATCCATTAATTTTTAAGAATGTGGCTATTTGGGAAAGAAAACAAACAATGAAAAGCAAACCAGCTCCATTGGGGAGACACAAATACCATGAATAATATTCTGTGAATAAACTGAAGCAATCAAACAGGCATGTCTTTTCACCGGCAAATGAAATGAGTGTCCTTGACAGAAGGATGAAAGCATTAGTGTGTCCGAAGAGATTAGCATGTAAGCATCACCTTCAGAGCATTTCAGAACACCGTAATGCCAAGAATTAGGCTTTGACATAGTTAAGAATACCTGGACAACAACTCCATCATTATAGAAATGCAATTATTGCAATAACATCATTTTTAGTTCTATTATGGGGCTGATTTGTGCAAGTAACTTTGAAGATTTTCACAATTTACACTGATACATTTATTGATTTAGCCTGTTTAATTGGGTCATATGATGCGATTTAAATGTTTCCTTTCTCTTTGGAGTGTTACAAGCTCTTGGTGCATAAAGAAGTTCTGTAAAGTCTCAAATTCAAAGAGATATCTTTTATAAAAGTTAAGACTTATTCACACCCCTCTAAAACAGCTCATTTTAACACTCCCTCAAGTCTCTACATTGCTGTGTGGGAAGATTTACATAATGCTTGTTACATGTTATATGGACTCCGATTTCCTCTTTTCCTCCCACAGCCCAAAGACATGCAGATTAGTTCCATTAAATATTCTAAACTGTACCCCCACTTGACTTGATTTAGATGGCAGTTCTATGCTGTAATATTTTACATATTGTTTGGCCAATATGTGTTAGCAGTTGCAAGACTTTTAATTTGACAGCTTTAATAGATCTGCACTTTAATATAACATTATAGAGTTACGCTTAAGATAATTACATGCTTGCATTAAACCAGAGATTTTTTTATTAACCACATGAGCAAAAGCCAGCACAGTTTCACAGTGCAAAGCAGAGTTTTTATAGTTAACTTATAATAAATACATAAATGGAATTTTAAATTAAAATTAATACAATTAAAATGTATTAAAAGTAAATGCAGTCTATATTTAATCCAGTCTGAAAAGCATTGATGAAAATGTTTATGTTGCTGAAGGTGTGTGAAATCAGACTGTGGCTAGCAAAGCCTGCATGTGTGTGTGTGTGTTTATGTGTATATGTATATGTATACGTGTGTGTGTGTGTGTGTGTATGTGTATGTGGAAATGTGTGTATGTGTATATGTATGTTTCTGTATATGTGTTTGTGTGTGTATGCGTACAGTATGTCTGTAAGTGTGTGTATGTGATGGATGCTGCTGTACCTGCACTCTGCTGCTTTACCTAATGGACTCACAGAAACGCTGTAAGGAACCCTATTCAGAGTGTCATCTAGACATGCCGGCTGCACATTACCATGACAAAATCAGCCTCTGTAAATTAGCCATCGTCTGCATTATTAAAATAACAAGGAATTTTTCATTGGACTTGGCAAAAATATCTCCCCTAATTGTCCACTTTATTCAGACTCCATCCAGTCGGCTGCTGCTATTGGCTCTCAAATTTCTCATGTCCCATTAGAGGGAAGTGACACTGCAGTCCAAAGCATCCTCATTTATTTTAATAACCTGCAGGGGAAGACATGAAAATGTTAAAGTCGACGGCTCCGTCATGACGGTGAAGTAGCTAGTCAGATCTGCACCGGAGTCTCTTTTTACAGTCTTCTCTCCCTTCACACGTCATTTGAGTATGAGAATTTGATTGACTAATAATTACAGAACATTGTGTGCCAGTGTTAAGACTGATAAGCTTTTCAGACGTTTTTTTTATTTTATTTTTAAGATTAACGGTAGACCATCAATTAAACTTGCACTAAAAAAGATTAGGGCTCAATGTACATTGAATCTTTTCACACTGCAAAAACAAAATAATAAAAAAAAAGTTTCTTCTTAGCATTTTTGGCTTGTTTCCCATTAGAAATATCTAAACATTCATAAACCAAGATACATTTACTTCAGATGTCTTAAGAAATCAAGTCTTGCTTTCTGGAAAATGTATTAAAATATTGTTTAGTTTTTGCTTGAAGCAAGAAAAAAAAAAAAAAAAAAAAAAAAAAAAAAAATATATATATATATATATATATATATATATTGGCCAATAGGGTAAGAAAAATAATCTTAATTAAAAGGTAAAACAAGATTATTTTCTTGCACCTCTGGCTGATATTTTATTATTTCTTTAGATGATTTATATATATGTGTATACACACACACACACACACACACACACACACACACACACACATATATATATATATATATATATATATATATATATATATATATATACAAATGAATAAATTATAACTAAATACTGATTAAATTTAAATTAAAACTAATTCAATAAAAAAAGCATTTTTGTTTCTTGAAATTAAATAACAGTTGTAACAGAAAAAAACAACAACTTATTGTAGATAATTGCCAAATTTGATGTAAGTAACTTAAATGAAAGTTATGTAGACATATAAAAACACAACTTTAACTACTTAAAAAAACAACAACAACTAGTATTACAGCAAATGCCAATGAAATCTTGTTTTGTATTTAAATTTATAATTTTCATACCCAAATTATGATTTTTCTTGATTTCAGCAAAAAACAAACAATGTTTTTATACGTTTTTCCAAAAAAAAAAGAAAAAATGCACGATTTTACTTCTCAACCAAAGGCATTTTGATTCAAGAATATTTCAAATTTTACCAAAAAAATTTTTTAAAAAATTGCTGTGCATCTATAGCATTTTCTGGGAATATTCCCGAACATCCTGTGATTCAAATAAATTTTGCCCTGTATAACTGACTTCTAAGGTATTTCTGCTGATAGACTGTTATTTAAATAGCCTTGAAAATACTAATTTCATGGCAGTCTGATATTCCTACTGCAACAAAGAGACCAAATGGGTATTTCTGAGAGGAGATTCCCAAGCAAAGCAGATGCGTGTCAAGAGAAATCAAAGCATGGCCTAATGTTTGATAAAGTCTGACCTTCAGCCATCAGATGACCTTTCGACAAACGAAATGTCTAAATAACATCAAGGGAATGCTGAGGTGTAATTGTGTCATGGAGGACTTAGAAAACAAAGACACATTATCAGCCGAGGAGTAAACAAGTCCTAATCCCACCTCAGATCAGAGTAAATAAATGCCGGCACTAATTCATCCAGAAGTCCTGCCTCCAGGTTAGCCTGCTTTCTAACAGAGTCTGTCAGGAACTAATACCATGTAAATGAGACACTTGATGGCTGGCAGAAGCTTCCACTAAATCCTCTGCCATTCTTTTAATGGCTGCTCTCTCCTAGACCAATATCTATTTTCATCTGGCCTGATAAGATCCCCTAAGGATTTAAAGATGGCTGCTTGTCCGCCGGCCCAGACTTTTTGCTGTGATCTAGGGCTTTAGGGAGTTCTCATTAGGCAGCAGGGCTCGGATCGAAGAACCTAGTTCTGGCTAGTGGATTTTTAATCCTCTGGTGGCATATGTTGGGAGCAAGAGTTATTTAGAGACTTTGATTAGCCACAGCGGTGCACTTTGATTAAGAGAACTTCAGACGATTGAGCTGCGCTGTGATTTGGGGGGGAGAAAGGCCGTCTACACGAGCCTGAACAGACCTGGAGCTTGAAGTGGAAGGCTTTGTCCACAAGCTGTTCCCTCCCCTCCGACTGACCTTTTGTGCCTCTGAAAGTCAATGTAAACAGAGGGAAGGGTGCAAACTTCTGCATGGAAACGATTCATATAAGTGGCTGAATGTCAGGAGAGAACTATAACATCAAGTTTATACACTCTTAAAAATAAACTGGCATTGGTGGTTCACTGAAGAACATTTAACATCAATAGAACCCTTCCGATGTACAAAAGTTTCTTTACAGTGAAAAATTAATTTTTCTTCAGAAATAAACACTTTTTTCATAGTATGAAGAACATTTTAAGAACTGCTCAAGAACAGTTATTTTTTATTTTTATTTTTATTAAGAGTGTATTGTAAAGTTTGGTTTATAAAATTCAAGTGATTTGTAAATTGACAACTTGTGATGATATGCTTCAGTTTTTTGGACCACATTCACTGGCCACTGAGATACACCATCAGACAGATTTATGTTTGATCGGATATTTTAACTTGCTTTTTTGCTGATTTGATAAATAATATGCTGATGTATTGATCTTAAAAAAAAAAAAAAAAAAGTGGAAGCCTGTTCACATTGAATGCAAGATGAGACATGAAATCATTGCATCGGTCTATCTCTGTGCATTTCAGGGTTGGAAATTAATGGGGACTAAATACCAAATTAATGGTATTTGCAAAAATACCATTAATAAAAAAATAATAATAAAACTGCCCCTGAAATTCAAGATCCGGAATTAAATTGTGACTTGAGTAAATCGGTTGAGTGAATGATTCAGCAATCCGTTTTAAAAAAATGTTTGAATGCTTCCTGATTTTTAAACTAATCAGAAGAATTATTGATTAATTAAAGTGTAGTTTATATTTAAAAATATTATTTAGTTATTTCATTAATTTAATAACTAGTTATAGTATTTGTTTTAACTTCCTATAGTGTATTATTAATTAAACTTATTGATTAAATTTATATATATATATATATATATATATATTTATATATATATATATATATATATATTAGTGGTGGGCCGTTATCGGCGTTAATGTGCTGCGTTAACGTGAGACTCTTATCGGGCGATAAAAAAAATATCGCCGTTAATCTATTCTCAGAGTTGGGTTGGGAGCTGGGTCTATACTAAGCAAGCTATGATGACTTTCACCTTGATATTTTATATAACTGACTCGCTGAGCCCAGCCTAAAAAGATGCTCAGGACAGTTGACGGGCCACTGCTGCGCATCGTCACAAAAGCTTATCTTTTTCACATGTTTTTATGCCTTACCGCTTGTCGATTTAAACATTAAAGCATCCAAACACAAGACCTGGAAAAGCCGAACAGAGTAGCTGGTTACTCGCGCGCTGTGTTCGGTGCGGAGAGGGAGAGAGAGAGAGAGAGACCAGCGTATCACGGACAGCGACACTGAACCGAGCTCTCTTCTGTGAATATGTATGTATATAAACAAGCCAATCCGCAGTAAGGGGGTGTGTCTTGTAATGATAATGAGAGATGAGAATGCTCAATTTGAGTGCCCCGGACAGATATTAGCAGATCGACAATAGCTAGAGAGAGAAGGCAGTTAAGAAAAAAGAGGAAAATATCAGAGACACAAAACATTAAAAAGCAGTGTTATGATCAGGCAAGAGGCAGGATATCGGAGCAGCTTTCCAAACGGTGGAGAGAACTCAGGGAGAGGAAAGACTTGGATTCTTATTGATAGGTGAATAATGTTGATTTTGCTTTGTTTAAGATATCTTATCCATGATGACTTTTGTTAGAATATCCTTGTGTGTCTATCGTTGTGTCATCTTTGCTTGTGTACTACTAACCATGTTCCGTATACAACGATGTTCCGTACATGTGATGTTTTAGATTGCTGAATAAATAATTCCAGGTTGTACATAAACTATATACCTTGTGTCATCCTTATGTCTCCCTCTTTCACCCCCAATCTAGACAGAGACCCATCCGCTGTTTGTTTCAGTTAGATTTGAGTAAGTTTTCTAGGTGCGCCCACTGTGCTTGAAAATGGATGGTGGGCAAGTTACACTTCAAGACTGCAGTTTGAGAGGGAAGACAACTAGAGCAGCGAAAATGTACATTTCTATTTAATGTATGTTTCCCACAGTACTACAGCCTTTATGAAATAAATATAATGTCAACACAGATTGTTAAATATATTACCCTTTGTTGAATTTTTTTTTTTTTTTAATTTTTAAACATCAATTGCGGCCCATTACCACTTAGCGCCACCCTCACCATGCAGTTATTTATTTATTATTATCAATCAGTGCAAATTGTTTTCCCTTCTTGTCTTCATAGAGATATATAAATGGTTTTCACTAATGTTTCACATTGTTCATGCTTAACTCAAATGCCATAATTAATATCATGACACAATCATGTCTAACTCGCATTGCCCTCTATTAAAGCAGCAATTAACTTGCATTTTAACCATATACAAAGGTACTTATCTTTCAGATTCATTTAAATAATATTTTCTTCAGTTGCAATAAAAAAAAAAATGTTGACAGTTGATCAGTTACATGTTAGTTTTCGCAGATAAAATCAGTTATGTGTCATTATAAGCCTGTACAGAATACAGTTAACCCTTATTATTTTCCGTACACTATGGTGGAGTAGGTACTTTACCCAACTTTTCTCAAAGACAATTGGTCCTAAAGACATCAATCAAAGTGTGTACTATATAAAAGAGAATGCGCCAAGGCGAATGAAGTGACCCCAACTAAGCAAGCCAGAGGCGACAGCGGCAAGGAACCGAAACTCCATCGGTGACAAAATGGAGAAAAAAACCTTGGGAGAAACCAGGCTCAGTTGGGGGGTAAGTTCTCCTCTGACCAGATGAAACCAGTAGTTCAATTCCAGGCTGCAGCAAAGTCAGATTGTGCAGAAGAATCATCTGTTTCCTGTGGTCTTGTCCTGGTGGTCCTCTGAGACAAGGTCTTTACAGGGGATCTGTATCTGGGGCTCTAGTTGTCCTGGTCTCCGCTGTCTTTCAGGGATGTAGAGGTCCTTTCTAGGTTCTGATCCACCATCTGGTCTGGATACGTACTGGATCCGGACGACTGCAGTGACCCTCTGATCTGGATACAGACTGGATCTGGTGGCTACGGTGACCTCAGAATAAGAGAGAAACAGACAAATATTAGCTTAGATGCCATTCTTCTAATGATGTAGCAAGTACATCGGGTGTTATGGGAAGTGTTTCCGGTTCCGGTTTACCTAATTAATGCAGCCTAAAAATCCTTTAACGGATTTGGATATTAAAAGCATATTAGTATGTTATGTGTATGCCAGGATAAAGAGATGGGTCTTTAATCTAGATTTAAACTGCAAGAGTGTGTCTGCCTCCCGAACAATGTTAGGTAGGTTATTCCAGAGTTTAGGCGCCAAATAGGAAAAGGATCTGCCGCCCGCAGTTGATTTTGATATTCTAGGTATTATCAAATTGCCTGAGTTTTGAGAACGTAGCGGACGTAGAGGATTATCTTTGAGATGGAAAATGCAGTTTTACAAATGCTAGAAACGTGGCTTTCTAAGGAAAGATTGCGATCAAACAACATACCTAGGTTCCTAACTGATGACGAAGAATTGACAGAGCAACCATCAAGTCTTAGACAGTGTTCTAGGTTATTACAAGCAGAGTTTTTAGGCCCTATAATTAACACCTCTGTTTTTTTCAGAATTTAGCAGTAAGAAATTACTCGTCATCCAGTTTTTTATATTGACTATGCATTCCATTAGTTTTTCAAATTGGTGTGTTTCACCGGGCCGCGAAGAAATATAGACAGTATATATAACAGTGAACGCTAACACCATGTTTCCTGTAGATATCTCCCAAGGGTAAAATATAAAGCGAGAATAGTAGTGGCCCTAGTACTGAGCCTTGAGGTACTCCATATTGCACTTGTGATCGATATGATACATCTTCATTCACTGCTACGAACTGATGGTGATCATATAAGTATAATTTAAACCATGCTAATGCACTTCCATTGATGCCAACAAAGTGTTCAAGTCTATGCAAAAGAATGCTGTGGTCAATTGTGTAAAACGCAGCATTAAGATCCAATAAAACTAACAGAGAGATACACCCACGATCAGATGATAAGAGCAGGACATTTGTAACTCTAAGGAGAGCAGTCTCAGTACTATGATACAGTCTAAATCCTGACTGGAAATCCTCACATATACCATTTTTTTCTCTAAGAAGGAATATAATTGTGAGGATACCACCTTTTCTAGTATCTTGGACACAACAGGGAGATTCGAGATTGGTCTATAATTAACTAGTTCTTTGGGGTCAAGTTGTGTTTTTTTTATGAGAGGCTTAATAACAGCCAGTTTGAAGGTTTTGGGGACATATCCTAATGATAATGAGGAATTAATAATAGAAGAGGATCTATGACTTTTGGAAGCACCTCTTTTAGGAGCTTAGATGGTATAGGGTCTGACATACATGTTGTTGGTTTAGATGATTTAACAAGTTTATAAAATTTTTCCTCTCTTATAGGTGTTGTCATATGTGGTGGAATGACATATGTGTTGCTAAGTCTGCTGTTTAAAAATAAATCAGTGTTTAAGTCCTCAGTCATTTTACAACAGTTACAGCTCTACTCCATCAAATAAAACTATCAAAAAAAAGTTGTCTTCTTTCCTAGTGTCATTGATCAGTCTAGGTGTGTATTAGGGCTGTCTTTTGGCGAGAATCTGGCAATACGATATGTATCACAATACCGGGGCTGCAGTGTGATACACTGCGATACTGTAAGCAAGGCGATATATTGGGATATTTCTTATTTTAGGAATAAGACTGCTATCTAGCAGTCGGAATATGAACTCAAACTGAAACAACTGCCATGAATCTTTTTTGACTATTTATTATTATTTTTTTTATATATTGATTCTCTGAGAAATTATCCAGATCCATGAGCTCATTGTGTGATTACAAAACAGAGCATGACACTGAAAACAGCATACTATTTAGATTTTTTTTTTAAAAAACAAACAGTTGTAGCATATTTTTGTGGTGATTCACATCCCTGAATTCTTCAAATATATTTTGAGGCAGACAATTATGATATCGGTCTTGTCTACCGAGTTTTAGCCATTTTATCCCCCCAACCCCCAACTGCTCCCCGGGCGCCGCAGCATAAATGGCTGCCCACTGCTCCGGGTGTGTGCTCACAGTGTGTGTGTGTTCACTGCTCTGTGTGTGTGCATTTCGGATGGGTTAAATGCAGAGCACAAATTCTGAGTATGGGTCACCATACTTGGCTGAATGTCACTTCACTTCACTTATTAAGTGTCAAATAAAACTGTTAATTTTGGACTTAGATGTTGTTGTAGTCATTTTATTTTAATTGTTCCTTTTGAAGAATCTGTCATGGCAAAATATTTGCCTCATAAATGTCAAAATGTACCTGAAAAATAATTGACAACACAGTATGATTCAGTTTATTATGTTGTTTGTTAGTTTGTTTTGATGAGGTGACAGGTGGGAAACCATTGCTAGGATCTGATGACAATGACCAAAATAAACAAGTAAAACCGGTTGAACGAATGATTCAATTACCAATTTATAAATATTTTCACTTGTATTGTTCCTGATTTAATCAATTGTTTTAAACAAAACAGTTGAATGAATAATTAAATAAAAATGTAAAGGTATGTTTTTTTTTCATTTCTTATTTCATTAATAATTGTTATTTTTAATTATAATTGTAATTGTTATCTGACTGTGATCTGATGACATGCATTAACCAACACAAAGACTTCTGTCATCAATGCCTAAGAGCAGATGAACAGACAACATCTACAGCAAAGAACGCTGTCACTTGATTATTTCATGTAGATAAAGAAAAAAAAGCACACATTATTGCTTAGGGCCAAACTGAGATGTAAAAATGGTTCATTTATTTGCGTTGAGTGTTTCTGAATTTCCCGTCACATGAGACTCGAGAACTAGTGCAAACATGAATTAAAGATCTGACATTCAGAAATCTCACAACTTGTTTAGTTTAAAAACGCTGCTGATTGAAAATGCATGAAAATACCAGATCTGTTCAAACGGCAACTTTGTTTTGAGTGTATATCCTTCCTGGAAAACTGGTACCTTTAAATCCAGTTAAAAGCAGACCATCAGCATCAATTAACGACTTCACAAGTGTGGCCTGATCAGTAATGACACCCAAAACACAAATAAACAAAGACCTGACAACAGCTTTCAAAGGCATATGTTGTGAATGCTACTCAGTCCTGTCATACTTCACATATGCTTTTTAAATATACAGCCGTCCTCCCTCCGATGCGCCGCACCTTTGATATCCGAGGGGTTACAAAATCATATCTCGCCTTTGAAAAGCAATTTTACGGGGAGAGGGATTTGTATAAACAGTCCCTCGTTATGCATGCCACGGGCCACTGGATTGCGATGCTGAAAATTGCGAAGGGCTTCTAAATAGCAATGCAATATTGATGACTACAGGGCCACTGCTCTTGTGTCAGGCAGTCTGTGATGCAATGGCATGAGGACATCAAGGTGGTCTGGGATTTTCTCATCTCGAAGTTCTCAACGAGTTCACTGACTCTGCTCCAAGGACTTAATAGACAAGAGCTTTAAGAGGCCAGAGAAATAGGGTCAGACAAGAGCCTGGTGCTTATCTGCTCTTGACCACACCATTTTCTGGCTCTCTCTCGTCTCCTCATCTTGATGGGTAGACTCTTCAGATAATGCTGTCTAATGAACATGCAGGAACTTTAACGCGTTAAGCATCGAAACATTGAAGGCAGCTTGAACTTTGACTCTGCTGCATTAGTGCTGCGGCCTTATCAGCGCCCAAGACTACAGAGATTAGAGACTTCCTAATGAAGTGGAGGGATCGGAAAGGTTTTAGCACTGCCAGAGTGGATTGCTTCCAACATTTTTCACTTGTTATCGCATGTATCCAGATTGCTGTTGTGAGGGCAGGACTTCTCTTAGTTTTAGGTCAGTGGAAAAAAATCCTGGCTGGATCAGAGTGAGTAGGTTGAGCAGCTGACAGCGTTCAATGACTTCAGTTTGCTGCGTTTTCATGGTTTCCTTGTGTAGCAACATTTATTTGGGAGGGTGTTAAAGGACCTCTTTTTTTTTGCTATGGTGGAGAACAACATAAAACCAAGCCAGACTGAAACCTGGTGTCCCACGTGAGCACCGAGACTGAATGTGTCCAGCATATGTACCCATACTGCGCCTTGACTTAATAGTCCAATATAAATGATGAAGCTGGAAGAAATCTGTTCTAAGAGAAAACTCATAAAAAACAACAAAAAATAAATAAATAAATTAATAAATAAATCAACCAATCACAACAAACAGAGAAAGAAGCCATTAACCTCTTGTTTTGATAAAAAAAAAAATAATAATAATAATACATTTGTTGTTCAAATATTTGTGTATTTTCACCAACCTTTTTAGTTGGTTTTGTGAAGTTGCACCATAATGGCACCATTATGTAGAAGTTTTAAAATTGTGAGCAAGGTACTTTACTTATTTATTTATTTTAGTTATGCTAAACTGCAGATTCTTAAACTGTACATTTTACAATAAAAACAACATATATACATTCTCATTTTAGTATATACCACACACACACACACACAGATACCTATATAATGTCATGACATATATTATTGATTTTTATTATAAATTATTTTATTTCAATTATTTTTATTTCAGCTTCATTTCAAAGCAAATTCTGATTAACAGTTTTTTTCAACTGCTTACAAAATCTTTACTTTTCACATAATTGCTGAAAGCTGACAGTCAAACAGCAGAAGCACACACCAGATCTGACACTAATTCTCAGCCTTTGACTCAGTTTTCTCTTTCATAAAACACTTTTTGCAAAACACAACACAAAATTATATGTGTAACAAAAATCTAACAGGAAATAATATTATGGCAAAGGTGTTTACAAATGTTTGCTTTTGAGATGTGTTTGTGATATTTTGAATGCAGTGCTTCAATAAGCAAGAGATGTGAGGCTTTTTGCAATTTGTGTGCAGTTCTTGGATTTGTGTGTAAAGCTTCAAAAATGTAAGCAAAAATCACTTTTATAAGCTGTGTGGCCACATTGTGTAAAAACAACCAGCCTATAATGGTAACAGTCTCTACACAAACAGTTCCAGACTATGATGACATGGACAGTGAAAGTCTCGCCCATTTGTGACGCTCTCTGCCCTATTAGCATATACACAGCCCTGAGTGACAAGCAGCGGCCCATCATTACTGTTCTCTTGCTGTAGCTACAATGTCACCGCCAGAGAGCCATAAAAGTGTTGTGTGTTGGGATGCACCAATGAACAGAGTCTCCAGAGACCGCTGAGGACACGGTGGTTAACTTTCATTTTCAAAGGAAATGTCCCGAAAAAAAAAAAAAAAAAAAAAAAAATAGAAAAGTCCTGTACTTTGTGCTAATCATTTTACTCGAGACTGCCTCACAAACGAGGGGCAGTTCAGCGCTGGAGTTGTGCAAAGATTGCTTCTGAAATAGGGATCGATACCAACGCTTCGTGTGCAAACATCCAGACTCCAGAAAATGTAAGCATCACGCATCATATTTTGTTTTCCAAAAGAGCTTCTTGGGTCTCTGTAAGAATGATTGTGAATACAGATGTGGTAGTTAAAAATTGCGTTTGGAAGCAATGTGTGAGGTCAGTATCACAGTCACAGTAACACCGGTCTGCCCATGAGCGTGAGCTCTTGAAGCTCCACACTCTTCTGAGAAGGGAGCAGGGTTGCCAGGTTTTCGCAACATGAAAAGGTACACGCAGCAACATTGCTAAAGTAGACCATATAAGGGAAAGCTGTGGACTAGGCAACACTGCAGGGGAGGCGGGAGCACTAGCACATTTTCATTTAAAGGAGACAACAGAGCATTTTGGCTCATACCCTAAAAGTGCCAATTTCAAGAAGCTATAAATAATGATCTTTATTTATCTGTATTTTGAGATAGACTTTGCATACACTCTCTGGGGACAACAGATAATAATTAGAATTATTGTATCAATGCATTCTATGGCACATTTAAGTCATCCTGTGGCACCCTTGGAAGTTTACTATGGCCCCTCACAGGCCTCTGGTTGAGAACCACTGGTAAACTATTGTAAAATAGCTGATACACATAGATGTGCTTCAGCTGAATTGTTTTAATGTACAAAGTTAAATATTGCATATTTAGACTAGCAAACTGTGTGTTATATATATTGTATTTCTCATCCTGCCATCTTTAAGGCAGTACCTCCTACTCATAGTTCAGTCTCTTTACCAAACAAACTCTTTTACAATTATTGCTTCATTCATCGGACAGACTGAGCATAGGTCGACTCATAAAAATAACAAAAGTTTTTTTACAATTTTTTATTGTGTGTGTTTTACAAGAGTCACGTTCTCAATAAAACACCCAGATCTGTCCTCTAACGAGTTTGATGACCATCGTCAGTGTAACTAATGAGAGTTAACAGCTGTCTGGACATACATGCCACTGCATAGCTTAATAATTCATTGTTAAGTGATACATTTCTCTAAAGCATGAGCGGTGATACATATGAAAGCACATTGTAATTCATAAGCGTGTTGGATTAGTGTAAAGCCTCCAACCATAAGTACATTATTAATGCTATGATCTGCAGCCTTTGGGATATCACCTGTGCATGACGATTATCACACCATCATGTGCAATCACAAATTAAATATTCACACAGAGGGTGTTTTTTTTTTTTTGTACTGGGAACTTTTATGGTTAAGTTACTTAAAAGTGTCCAGGTCATGTTGGAGCTGTTCTCTTACTTTAGTGTACGTTGGGCCACAATGTTCTTGTGACCAATAACGTTTGAATCTGTCTTGCAACATTTCCCAGTCTTATGCATTACTCTTTGAATAAAAAGTTTCCAAAAGGACAAAAATAATGGGATTTTCCAGGTTTGATACAAACAGCTATATCCGTAGTATGTTTTATTAGTTATGGTGTGCAATGTTTATTACAAGTGTGAGTTGTGTGTTTGTGTCTGTGCGTGTATAAAACAATGTAATATAATGAAAAAAATAATTGTTTGTGATAACTGTGTACATTCAAGGAACCGATGGACAATAAAATTCACCTTTTTTTTAAGTATCACCACCACCATAATTATTAGTAATTATACAAATAAACGGCAATAACAATGTCAGGCTCTTTTCCATGTTTTGTATTTGTTTTTTAGTCTGTTACCCAGTTTCTGTCCCCCTCATATTTACTTAATTTGTCCCAGGTGTTTCCTATTTTGTTTCATTAGTCTCAGGTGTTCCCCGTCCTCCCCTCATCAAGTCCTGTATATGTGTTCCCTGATTTAAGTTTCTTTGTCAGCTGTTGTAAATGTCTTATTGAGATCCTGTGTTTCCCTGTTATGATTATATTAAAATTCACACACACACATTGGATTAAACATTACATTTTGAAGTAGAAAGCCTGAAATGTTTTTCTCTCATGAAACAAATTTTAGAAATCTTTGTTTTATTAACAACTTTGAATTCCTTCCCGACTTGATATCAGGATTTAAGTTTACAGTTCAAAAAAAAATAAAAAATAAAAAAAAAAATCCATGAAAGTGCTTTAAAAAAAGAAAAGGCTTCGCTAATAATAATAATAATAAAAATGAGTAAAAAAACAAACAAAACAAAACTAATAATAAAGGTGGTAGAGGTTTAAAAAGTCAAAATTCAAACACACATTTTTCATTCATTTTGAACCTGCGACATAAAAAAAGAAAAAAAGAAAAAAGAAAACAGAACAATGTTAATCTAGTATGGAGGAATAAGATGATGTACTTACAAAGACACTCATAGATGGTTGACCATCAAAATAAAGTGTTAGCATATATTTACAGTAGCAGAATACTAGCAACATAATAATGTTAGTAGTAAAAAAATGTTGTTATTAATATTATTATTACTTCTTATAAGTGGTATTTGACCACTTTAAGTAGCATCAGAAAAATGGCAAGATATGAGACTTATACTGCATTATAACTATGAGAAATATAATCCATTGTAAAAGTTGATGCAACATGTTCATTGTGTTATAAAGTATCACACTCTTAAAAGCTATAACCACAAATAAGTAAAGATTATTATATATTAAAACTGTTCTTATGGATATTCATTATATGATACAACATATTATAAGTTTTTTTATAATGCATTCATTATAATGCTTTAAGAATACCCTTGGTAATGTATTATATATACAGGCTTCATAGAAAGTGTTACCAAAATACGTTCTGTATTTGAAGTATGGAGCAGATTTGAGCTCCGCTGTTGAGTTTCACTCTCGGCGTGATTCCAGCATCAACAGATGTTCCTCATGATGCTGTTTGTGCTCGTCCTCCGGAGATCTCCCAGTTTAATTTCTGGAGGTATGAGGAGAGGCTGTAATAAGGCTCTCTCTGGATCATCATTAGGTTTTTATGAGCAGTAGATGCTGGTTGGAGCAGCGGGTCTCTCGTGAGACTTTCTGCAGGCAAACCCTCAGAGATGCTCCTGGGAGAGAAGAAGCATAAGTGCTGTATGAATTGAGCACGACTGCTAAAAAGACCTGCGGGAATATCACTGCCGTAGATCCATGAAAGCACAGTGAATGTTAATAAATATATAATATTTTATTTCTATCTCTCTCTCTCACAGTTGGCATTTAAGCAGAGTGGAGATTCATATTCACCATTTATGACACTGAGCTTTATTTTGAGCCCATATGTATATATATATATATATATTTAGAAAGATTTAAATGACTTGCCAGGGTTATTATATGCATATAAAACTGAAACTATATGAAAACCTTAAAAAGTGATGCTTATAAAATATAAACAACTTTTAATTTCAACTAGTTTCCATGGAAACACTTCTCATTTCAATTTACTTTAACTTGAATAACTGCATAAATAAAACTTAAATAAGCCTTAATAAAACTATATAGACATAAAAAAATAACATAAAAAAAAACTACTACAATGACAAAAATACAACACAATTACTAAAAGTTTAAAATTACAATTAAAATAAAAATAATAAAAAATAAATTATAAAAATATATAATATGGATATAATAAAAATATAGTAGTATCTCAATGATAAAACATCACTGATGATTGGAGATTTTAATATATTCTCATGTGTTTGTTTGCTGTTTTCTGGCAAGTCTTAAATACCAGCATAGTAAATTATATTAGCCTTTTTGGTCTTTATACTACATTTGTTGATGGTACAGTAGAGAAACATAAAACGATGGAGAGGAGAATGGAAGAGCTCAAATCTGCATCACTTACATAAACACCACAATACAAAACATTAGAGCAGAGGTCCCCAACCACCCAGAGCGTTCTGGGAAAAATGTGTCACGGTTCGTGAATGCACCATCTCCAGCTGTAGTCATGTTACGTCATGTTGATTGTTTCACGCTCGTTCCCACAGACTATATAACGCCCTGTCTTTCGTTTCCTGTTTGTCTGATCGTTGTTTGTAGATCCTGGTGTTTGATGTCGTGTTCGTGTTGTTCCTGCCTTGCCTTGTCGCCGTTCTGTCGGATCCTGTCTTCACGCTTGGAATACACTCACCACCATTGGATTATCACCACTGTCATCGTCGTTCAGCGCACCCCACGTCACAACTCACCAGTCTGTGCTGCCACCGTGGTTCCTGCGTCATTCTTCGGCCTTCCACCATCATCATACTACCAATAAACTTACTTGTACTCGCATTTGTCTCCTGTCCTCCATTAACACCATCACAGAACGATCAGACCAACATGGAGGCAGCGAGTACTCAAGCTTCATCTCTGGAGGAATTTCTCAGCGCCAGTGTTCGGAGGATGGACTCCCAGGAGAGGACTCTTAACGACACTGGTCGCGCGGTCCAAGCTTTGGTGACGCAGGTGTCCGAGCTCACCCAGCAGTTCCATCTTCTTCGAGCACCCACTGCGCCACCCACACTGCCCGCTCTCCCGATACCACCAGTGACCGCCTCCCAGCAGGAACCGCGCCTTCCGATCCCGGAAGCGTACTCGGGTGAGCCCAGTTTTTGTAGAGCATTTCTAACCCGCTGTGATATGCATTTTGCCCTGCAACCCAGGACATTCTCCAACGAGAGGGCGAAAGTGGCGTTTGTTCTCACACTACTCTCTGGGAGGGCGGCACTATGGGGGACGGCGGTGTGGGAGAACCAGGACCCATGCTGCGACTCGTTCCTGGCGCTCTCCGAGGAGATGAGGCGGGTCTTCGATCGGGCCGTCGCAGGACGGGAGGCGGCCAGGAGGCTGGCGGAGTTACGCCAGCAGGAGAGGTCCGTCTCAGACTTCTCTATTGAATTCAGAACCCTGGCGGCGGAGTGTCATTGGAACGAGGAGGCGCAGTGGGACATGTTCCTGCATGGGCTGGCTGACCGCGTCCAGAGGGAGATCTATGCCCTGGATCTGCCCCCCTCTCTTAATGGACTCATTGACCTTGCGTTATGGGTGGATGCCCGCCTCACTCGGATGGAGAGGAGGGGGCTGTTCAACACCCCATCCAGGGGCCCGGCGGACGGGCGATTCAGCGGCGGAGATGTGGTCAGCCCCACCTACGATCACAAGCCCATGCAGGTAGGGCGTGCTCGGCTTTCCCGGGAGGAGAAGGAGAGGCGGAGATCCCTGGGCCTCTGCATGTACTGTGGGGGAGCCGGACATCAAGCCCAAATCTGTCCAGTAAAAGGCCAAGCCCGGTAGTACGCATGAGGCTACTATCGGGTGGGATCTCTGCCGAGAAGACCTCATCACCACCATCATCTACGCTCCTTCCGGTTAGGCTGCGGTGGTCAGCACAGACACACCACTGTCAGGCACTACTGGACTCTGGGGCAGAAGGTAACTTCATGGACCGTCATCTTGCACACAAGCTCCACATTCCCCTCAAACCCCTTCCGTACCACATCACGGTCCATGCCCTCACTGGACAGCAACTTCCCACTATTTCTCACAGTACTGAGGACATCACACTCATCACCTCTGGCAACCACTCCGAGACTATCTCTTTTCACGTCCTTGACTCTCCCCTGGCACCCATTGTCCTCGGGCACCCTTGGCTCCTTCTCCATAACCCCAAAATAGACTGGTCCTCTAATTCCATCTTTTCTTGGTCTCGAAAGTGTCATGAGTCTTGTTTAGTGTCTGCTTGTCCGTCTGTGTCTGTGTCTGTGTTACAGGAGGAGGCGGTGGATTTATCTAACGTGCCCGCTGAGTACCTCCACCTGAAGGAAGTGTTCAGTAAGTCTCAAGCTGCTTCTCTTCCTCCGCATCGTCCTTACGACTGTGCCATAGAGTTATTGTCAGGTAAGTCTCTGCCTAAGGGCAAACTTTATTCACTTTCTGTTCCAGAGAGGGAGGCTATGGAGAAATATATTTCTGATTCTCTAGCTTCCAAATTCATCCGCCCTTCCTCTTCTCATGCGGGGGCGGGGTTCTTTTTTGTGGGAAAGAAGGACGGATCACTGCGACCTTGTATTGATTACCGAGAGCTGAACAACATCACGGTAAAGAATACTTATCCTTTGCCGTTGATGTCTTCAGCCTTCGAGAGGTTGCAGGGAGCGTCTATTTTCACAAAACTGGACTTACGCAATGCGTATCATTTGGTTCGGATCAGGGAGGGGGATGAATGGAAGACCGCGTTTAACACCCCCAGAGGGCACTTTGAATATTTGGTCATGCCCTTCGGGCTCTCCAACTCCCCAGGGGTCTTCCAGGCACTCGTCAACGACGTGCTGCGAGATATGATTGATCAGTTCATTTATGTCTACCTGGACGACATATTGATTTTTTCCTCTGCTCTCCAGGAACATGTGCAGCACGTCCGACGAGTGCTTCAGAGGTTGCTAGAGAATGGGCTTTTTGTCAAGGCGGAGAAATGCGAGTTTCATGCACAGTCTATTCCATTTTTGCGGTTTATCGTGTCGACTGAGGGAATACGCATGGATCCCGAGAAGGTTAGGGCTGTGGTAGAATGGCCAAGCCCAGATTCTCGTAAGGCCCTACAGAGGTTTCTGGGGTTCGCTAACTTCTACCGGCGTTTCATTCGCAATTTCAGCCAACTAGCTGCGCCTCTGACCGCCTTGACCTCCGCCAGAACTGCGTTCAGGTGGTCAAACACAGCGGAAGCTGCGTTTGCGAAACTGAAGAGCCGTTTCATTTCAGCTCCCATTCTGATTACCCCTGATCCCACACGTCAGTTCGTGGTGGAGGTCGATGCGTCAGAGGTGGGGGTAGGAGCGGTGTTATCCCAACGTTCTCCCTTAGACGACAAGGTCCACCCTTGCGCGTATTTTTCTTATCGTTTATCTCCTGCAGAAAGTAATTACGATATTGGTAACAGAGAATTGTTGGCAGTCAAGATGGCATTGGAGGAATGGCGACACTGGTTAGAAGGATCGGGGGTTCCTTTTATAGTATGGACCGACCACAAGAATTTAGAGTACATTAGCACCGCCAAAAGGTTGAACTCCAGGCAGGCTCGATGGGCACTTTTTTTCGGACGTTTTGATTTTACTATTTCGTACCGCCCGGGTTCCAAAAATATCAAACCCGATTCCTTATCTCATATTTTTGACCATTCTGAACGCCCGTCCACTCCCGAGTGTATTTTTCCTGAGACATTAGTGGTCTCCACTCTCACATGGGAGGTCGAATCGAAGGTCAGAACGGCCTTAGAAGGGGTAACGCCTCCGCCCGGGTGCCCACCGAACCGCTTATTTGTGCCGGAGGGATTAAGGTCCAACGTTATCCAGTGGGGACATTGCTCTCATGTGGCTTGCCATCCAGGGGTTAACCGTACTAGATTTTTAGTCAAGCAACGATTCTGGTGGCCACTTATGGCTCGCGACATTCACAATTTTGTTTTGGCTTGCTCGGTATGTGCCACTGGTAAGGCTTCCAATCGCCCCCCGGATGGGTTACTCCAACCGCTGCCGGTACCTTCGAGACCCTGGTCCCATATCGCACTAGATTTTATTACCGCCCTCCCGCCCTCCCAGGGCAACACGGTTGTTTTAACCGTGGTGGACCGGTTCTCGAAGGCCGCCCATTTTATTCCTTTGGCCAAGTTGCCCTCAGCCAAGGAGACAGCGTTGACCGTCATAGACCACGTCTTTCGTTTACATGGCCTCCCGATAGACTTGGTTTCTGACAGGGGACCTCAATTTGAGTCTAAATTTTGGCGAGAATTCTGTAAATTACTGGGAGCGACTGTAAGTCTGTCCTCAGGGTTTCACCCCCAGAGCAATGGCCAGACCGAGAGAGCCAACCAAGATTTGGAAAGGGTGTTGCGATGTTTGGTCTCCAAGAATCCTTCCTCCTGGAGCCAACAATTGTCTATGGTGGAGTACGCCCACAATACCTTACCAGTATCTGCTACGGGCCTATCTCCTTTTGAGTGTAGTGTAGGGTACCAGCCACCAATTTTTCCCAGTATGGAATCCGAGGTTGCGGTCCCCTCCGTTCACGCCTTCGTCCAGAGGTGCCACCGCACTTGGACCAGAGCCCGCGAGACTCTACTCCAAGTGGGGGCGCGCACCAAGGCCAAAGCCGATCGCCACCAGTCTAGGCCTCCCGTATATGTCGTGGGTCAAAAGGTGTGGCTTTCTACTAAGAACATTCCTCTCCGTTCCGTTTCTAATAAACTGGCTCCCAAATTTATCGGCCCGTTTACTGTCACCAAGATCATTAGTCCGGTGACAGTCCGCCTCAAACTCCCTCCGACGTACAGGAGAATTCACCCCGCCTTTCATGTATCCAAAATCAAGCCTGTATTTCATTCTCCCATTAATCCGCCTACCCCGGTCCCTCCCCCGCCGCGTCTCGTAGATGGGGAGACCACTTATTTGGTTAATCGCATTCTGGACTCTAGAAGGAGGGGACGCGGGTTTCAGTACTTGGTGGACTGGGAGGGTTACGGTCCGGAGGAGAGAAGTTGGGTACCTGCTAGGGACATCCTGGATCATTCCCTTATCGATGATTACAATCGACAGGTAAGAGATTCTGGGGACGCCAGGAGGCGTCCTTAGGAGGAGGGGTACTGTCACGGTTCGTGAATGCACCGTCTCCAGCTGTAGTCATGTTACGTCATGTTGATTGTTTCACGTGGGTGTGGCCGCTGATCGTCTGATCAGCGGCAGGTGCGGCTCGTTCCCACAGACTATATAACACCCTGTCTTTCGTTTCCTGTTTGTCTGATCATTGTTTGTAGATCCTGGTGTTTGATGTCGTGTTCGTGTTGTTCCTGCCTTGCCTTGTCGCCGTTCTGTCGGATCCTGTCTTCACGCTTGGAATACACTCACCACCATTGGATTATCACCACTGTCATCGTCGTTCAGCGCACCCCACGTCACAACTCACCAGTCTGTGCTGCCACCGTGGTTCCTGCGTCATTCTCCGGCCTTCCACCATCATCATACTACCAATAAACTTACTTGTACTCGCATTTGTCTCCTGTCCTCCATTAACACCGTCACAAAATGTCTATAGATATGACGGTTGGACTTTATTTTACAATACATGTACTTACATATACTTATAGTGTACTTACAGTGTATTTATCTAAGAAAGTTCTGGTAACACAAGGTAACTACATGGGGTAGGGTTAGGTTTAGGGGTAGGTTCAGGGTTAGTACTTAGTTATTACATAGTTATTGTAATTACTATAATAAGTACATAGTATGTACATTGGGAACAGGACTGTAAAATAAAGTGCTACCGATATGACACTGTTTTTTATTGTGCATTACTAATTGCTCTATTTAATCTGTATATTCATTTTATGAATGTTTGTTGAATGTGAGTGCTATAGAGTAGCAATCTGACAAATTAATATAAATAAATGTTCAATAAGTAAATTAATGATTGTTCTGATCTCTCTCTCTCTTTCTCTCTCTTTCTCTCTCTCTCTCTCTCTCTCTCTCTCTCTCTCTCTCTCTCTCTCTCACACACACACACACACACACACATTCAAATGTATGCACACATACTCTGATCGCAGTTGATCCGTGATATGTTCGGCACGTATATAATTTGCATATTAGGCTATGAGTTTACACATTCAAGCGATTTTAAACCATTCCAGCGCAAGCAAAATCTAAAGAGAACTCAATTTGTTTCTCACACACCTAAAGCGGAACAGAGATATGTTTCAAACAGCAGGTGAATACAGAGTCCAGGTCTGAATTTTACGTCTCTTTGCCTTTGAACAGATACATACTCATACAATTATATCAAAATACCAGTGCTGGGTAAGTTACTCTAAAGATGAAACTAATTAGAAGCTATTATGTACATCTTTAACTGTATAATTATACTAATTAGTTTCTAAATCTTAGTTGACGTTCATAAAAAGAATATGTATGTATGTGTGTGTATATATATATATATATATATATATATATATATATATATATATATATATATATATATATATATATATATATAAACCATAACTATACAACATAAGAAGGAACATTACAATAAAAATAATAATAGAAAAATGGAATGCCAGGTCATTTTCTGTAAATTTCCTTTAACTCTAAAAACAATGCAATGTATACTTTAAATGACAGGTAAAACATCTGTGAAAAAACTATACAGAAAATCCCCTCGTATAAAACGTTGGATCCTAATTGTATTTTAAGAGAGTAGTCCATGTGCACTGTAATCCAAGTGATATGATGCACTGTATGATATTTAGACCAAAACTCAACTAAAACCCCTCTGCTGCAGTTATCAAATCATGTTCCTTATTCTCCATATTCAAACTGGTACGTTGCATTTGGTTACGACACACAAACCAGCCTTATACGTTAATGAACTGTGAAGAAGACAATCTGACCCTCACACAACTATATCACATGACTTCATAAGACCCCTACTATCGCATACGAGCTCAGAACAAACAGAGCAACATTCCACCTCTCGGAATGCTGGGAAAACTGTGGGGCATCTTCCCAGCATTCCTTTGCCATTGTTAACGTCTCTGGGTGGAAGGGATAGATTTTCAAACGCACTCCCCATGTACACACCGCCCCATTGTTCCTTTCATCAATTACATTAATTACTATTCAAATCCCCATCGTAGCAGTGATCCACGCTATCAGCCACAGCATCGACGAGGAGGAATCCGAGGACGTGTCACTCGCGGCCTCGTTTCTTCAGAAATCTCGGCAGACAATAAAGGAACACGGCGAGCTTCTGTTCCTGAGATCAAGTCTGGCCCGCCGCCAGCCGCACTTAAACCCATTACAGCTATTGCTGAAATGATTTTCCCTCTCTCTTCATGCACCGACTGAATTTCACAGTTATCAGTGCAAATAGGCAGTGGTTGGAGCACAGGGACGGGGATTTGCTGTGCTTGCTGCTCTAAGGCTGTCTCTTAATTAATGCTTTGCCCTGGGTTAACTAGTTCCATGTGCAATGCCTGCCCCAGGCCAGATGGGGGCAGTGCCGCCTTACGCTACCTGCGTACCCATGAACACACTCGGGATAGAGTGCTCACATTACAGGGTGGGCCTGGGCACTTTTTGATGGATTGTACATGATTGTCCCTGAAAACAATAGCTGCTGGAAGTAGGGTGTGATATTGTCACTGGCCCGGTTCTCTTCAGAAAAGGCATCTGCTCTGAAACACAAACCACCTAAATGAGGGCAGGAGTTAGTCATAACTCAGTTAAGATGCCCTTCTGAATGCTTCTGTGCCAGATCTGCTTCATTTATAAAGCTAATGGCGGCGGGATCTTCCAGTGGATCTCGGAAGTAGCCTGGCAGAGGGAAGGCGGCTAAGACTGATGGCAGCTCAGATGGCAGCGCTGCTAACGCGTCCATTAGCCAGAGATACGGGCCAGACGTCAGAGTAATGTGAAGGCTTCACAGCAGCTCCTCCACCTGTATCCCTAACACTATGGACTGATCGAATCACACTGTGACTGATGTCATTACGATTATATGAGTTTGGTTGAGTGTGTCATTTAGAGTCCTAAAGTCTGTTTACATTTTTCCCCACATTCTGTGTTTAATTTAATTGAAATCATCATAAAGCATGTCTAATCAGTTGAATTCATAGACAATTCATAATTTATTAGAAATCGGACAATATTTGGCCACAATCAGTTTTTTTTTTTTTTTTTTTTACTTCTCAAATTACACGTTTTCTTTCTTGATTATTTTGGATGCCATTTTATTGGTTTAATTGCAATCACACCTAATGAATTGAATTCAATTTTATTTAACTTTTTATTAACTAGGGACCTATGTAACCTGTTTTATTTTGAATAAATTCAGTTTAAATATTTATATATAATGTATTATAATAAAAAAAAAAAACTGAAAATTAATTCATAAAACTTCAAAATGAACAATGAACAAAAAGAAACTTCAGCAGTTCCTGTAAAACACAAATTTACTTTTTTTATTTCAAATTATACTTTATAAATTAATACATGAAGGAAAAAGGTTTTGATTGCATGACATTCCTTTTTACTGTTTTAATCAATAATAATAATAACAATAATAATAATAATAATAACAACAACAACAATGCTTTGAGAAGTACATTCTACTTCCAGGTTTTATCGGAATACATATACAGATAAAAATAATGTTGTGATTGTAACAGATATAGATAGAGATACTGACTTCATTGCACACCCTTAATAATTGAGCTGTAATTTATTCAAGTTATGCAGAGAATTTATGTTGCCGTGTTGTAGTGAAGATCTTTAAGATTCTATTGTGTATCTGCTGATTGAAGTGACTCTCAAAGCAGCTCTGGAGATGAAGTGTATATGTTCATGTCCTTTTATAGCAAACAACTATAGAGTTGGTGTCGCTAAGAGTTAGAACCAGTGAATGCAATTTACAGGTTTCAGGGAAAGATAATAATGTGCCACACATCATGTGCGCCAATAAGTTGCTGTATTAGAAATTTCAAATACATTACTGGTTGCAGATGAAAGAGCTCAACATGAGAGCCAACTCAAACGCAATGACATGTAAAATAAAACCTTTTATTTAAAAAAAAGAGTGGCTTGATTAAGTGGAGGAAATAGTGGATGGGCACAGAACAGTAACTCAGATACATAAATAAAAGTTATGTATAAATAAAATTTAATTCTATTCTATTCTGTTCTGTTCTATTACAGTTACACACAGGGGTAGTAGTATGCAAACTGTAGGGGTATTTAGATAACTGTAAAATAATTCACGTTCCATTTTTTGGAAATAGAATACAGATCTCAGTTTAAATGCTTTAGTTTGTTTTCTATTATATTCTAAAATATTCTGTTCTATCAATTTAAATGCTTCAGTTTATTTTTATAGTATATTACATTACAAGTCTAATAAATAATTTACTTCATTAAGGGAATTCATGAGTGTCAGAGAGTCTCACTCACCTCAGTCACTGCAATCAACACAGTCATCAATCATCAATCCCCACCATCACGCCCAGATGGCGATCTACGATGACAATGTAGAACTGGATAACTTTATGCTGCCTGTTACGAGAATGCCTCAACTGTTTCCAGCCCTCCAGTACCAGAACCCATGCAAAAGGACTTTGTATGTACTGTGCCTCTCCAGATCACTTCATCAAATACGGCCCCATGAGACCTTCTTGCCCAGCGGTGAGTAAAGCCCCTTTTATAATGTACTGCACGTTGGACCCATAAAATTGCCGGAACGTTGCTGGGTTGCCTTCTGTGTGAACACAAACACCAGGATTGATTCTGGGATCGATCCCGGGTTGGGGACCTAGTAACATTGCTGGGTTCAGTCCCGGAATGAGCGCTGTATGAACAAAAGCCAGAACTAATGCCGTAAAGGGTGTGTCGTAGTGATGATGCACGTTATTGCGTGATTTTTTTACTTTTTACCAAAAAACTGTAATGAAGGAAAGATCAGTTAGTTCCTCACTTTCCGTGCTGACACTTTTCGACTCCTTCATTACACGTAACATCCTGATGTCACGTGTCTTTACGGGACCTTTAAGGGTTGCGTGTGAACGCATGTACATATTCCAGGTAATCAATGGCAATGTGAAAGGGGCAAAATCTAGCGACCCGGGAACAATTGCCGGGACACATTACTTAATGAGCCACCCTTGTCGACTTGGGCTCCTCTGGGAACTTCATAACCCAAGCCCTCCTTACTTGACTCAGTCTACCCCCGTAAGTAGCAGCACCTGGAGCTCCAAGTCGAGACGATTCAAGGAAAGCCGCTTGGGTGTGGAAGGGTTAAGTATCAGGCTCCCCCTCTGAGGATGAGTGTTGGATACCTGCATGAGGAAATCATCTAATTTCTGGTACTGGAGTGACCCATGGTGGATATCACCCTGGATGCCCCTGGCTCAACCAATATTCTCCAGAATTCAGATGGAATCTTTGAGATTTCACTCACAGGAGTGAGACCTGTTTCCAGAACTGTCTGTCCTCAGACCCCAAACTGCTCAAGAAATCTTCACAGATCCAAGTATGTTCCATCCTAGTTAAAAGCCCTGAGCCTCTAGTGAAATGTATGATCCCATCTGATTTCCAAGCATTCCAGGATGTGTTCAATAAGTGGGCAGCCACCCACCTTCCACCACATTGGCCATAGGACTGTGTCATCGACCTGTTGCCTGGAGCTAAAATTCCCCAAGGGTAGATTTTACCCCTTGTTCATCCTGGAGTGCAAGGAAATGGAGGATTACATCATCTCCATGCTACGTGGAAAGCCCAAGTCTCTGTCCTGGAACCTTGATGCCCACAAAGCCTTCCACCACCTTAAGGAAGCATGGCCCCATCCTTCGTCACCCAGATCCTCAACTGGAGTTGGTGCTGTGCAGTTACAGTACCAAGGTGAGCCTCCCCGCCTCTATCCTTGAGCATACTTCTCCCAAAAGCTGACCCCTGCAGAGCAAAAATATGTAGGAAACTGGGAATTGCTCGCAATCAAGTTAGCCCTGGGGGAGTGTTGCATTGGCTGGAGGGAGCCCCTTTCCCATTTACCGTCATAACCAGCCACAAGAACCTACAATACCTAAGAGATGCAAAATGTCTCAACCCCCATCACACCCAATGGGCCCTGTTCTCTACACACTTCCATTTCATCATAACTAACCGTCCTGGAAACCAAAACCCCAAGGCAGATGCACTCCCATTTACATGCTCCAGATCCTCAGGGAGGCCCAGAAGGTAAAACATATGTTACATCCTCACAGCGATAAACCCTTCTGGGCTCAGTTCATTAAGTACCAGGCTCTGGACACCCAGACAGCCAGTGAACCCTCTCACTCATTCAAACTCTGTACTGGTGGCCCGTTATTACCAAGGATGTCATCAGGTACATTCGCAGCTGCTTAGTCTGTGCCATGTCAAAATCCCCTCACCATCTTCCATCCAGCAAATTGGTTCCCCTCCTGTTTCCCGAAGGTCTCTACAAGAGGATATGGCTCAGACTGGGGACCCCAGTTTATTTCAAATGTTTTGAAGGCATTCTTTCAGCTTCTAGAAGTTAGAGTCATTTTTTATTCCGGATACCAACCCCATACTAATGGCGAGACTGAGTGAAAATACAGAGGCAGGTCAATTATATCACATATCAACTCCATCTCGCAGCAAGATACAAAATACATCACACATTCCACATCTCACTTCTAAAACCTATCTCACCTTCCACCACAGGATTCCCTAAACTGGACGCAACTCATTGCAAGAAGCTGCAGTCTATCAGGTCTTTGAAATTCTGGACCCAGGACAGCGGGGCAAGCGGCTCGAGTACCTGGTGGACTGGGAGGGATATGGACCAGACGAAAAATCCTGGGTGGTCTGGGACGATAGCCTAGACCACTTACTTCTGGAGGAATTCAATCACATTCACCCAAATAGTCCCACACCCTGAGGCCGTGGCCATCCCCGTTGCGGTGTGAGGGTATCAGGAGCTGCCCCTGGGGGACGGGGTAATGTCAGAGAGTTACAGTCACATCAGTCAACACAATCAACACAGTCATCCGCACCAACGTTCACAAGATAACATTCACCTGCTTTCTAATTAACCGCACCTGCCGCAGCTCATTAAGCCCCCCTATATCAGCGCTAGCGACTCTCATGCTCATTGTCCAGTCTACTGTTCACAACCTTGAACCTAGCTGAACTCTCTATTGACTAACCTGTGTGTTTCCTTACCTCAGACGTTCCAGTTACTCCACTGCTCCGATTTTCCACTGCTCCACGAGATCCTGTCACAGCAAACTAAGCCTTCAGAACCTTCTCCTCTCTATATTATATTATATTATAAAAAAAATTAAGGATTTAAATAGAATTCCTTGGTAATGCAGAACTGTAAAAAAAAAAAAAAAAAAAAAAATCATGTAATTACATCAAGCGTCTTACCAAATATAAATAGCACACTTCATTTAAATATTACACACTTTTTGTGTGTATGCTGTACAGCTCTGGAATGAAGAATGTTTTGCTCAGGTGGCTGAAATGTCCGCCAAATAAAGAAAAGTTTTGCCCTACTTTTGATTTATCCATTTAAAATTTGCCAAATTCCGGGACATTCTGCATTAAGCACTACATGCATTGGATTGTGCTTAGGCCTCTAATAATTACAGCTAAAAACAGTGTGCGCTATTGTATTGGACCAAGAACAGAAGATCAAGAATGATGGATATTGAGAGTCAAAACGCATGCAGTCATTTCCAGAGCCCTTGTGTGATTGGTGACTAATGCACAAACATATACACACCCACAACTCTCACCAAGTTACCCAGAGTGCACTCACAGGATCTGAGTGCACACACACACTTATCAGGCGCCGCAACTATCCGAGAGTGGGTACAAGGCATTTCCCGAACAAACTGACACGATTACTCTCCTTGCGGTTTCTTCCTCATCCTCTCCTGCACTCACATTCGTTTTCTGTCTATTTCTCTGCCAAGCTCTTTCTCAGCAGTGGCACACATTCTCAACTAAAACTTGACAATAGCTATTTCCTTTTTCAGCGCTAGAGCTGAGAGCTAGGAAAAGGTCGAAAGAGTTTTCAAGATGGTGTTTTCCTTTGTGCGAAGAGCAACAGTGTGTGCGTGTGTGTGTGTGTTCCTGTGTAAGCTGTTCCTGCTGCTCCCCGATGTACAGAAAGAACTGTAATAAGATCAGGACTGTCATTACTGTTATTGATGTTCACTCTGACACAGGAAGATATACACAATAATTAAGGTGCTGGGAAGCCCAATGAACGTGTGTGTGTGTGTGTGGCAGATTAAGGGCTAAGCTTACAGACAGGCATTCTGAAGGGCCTGCGGTTGAGCGATCGTGAGCAAGTACAGAAAGGATCAGTAGATTTTGACATCAGTCAGTGTCTGTGGCAGGGCCTTGGACTGCATATGTGAATGCTTTCTCTCTTGCTGAGTGTTTCTTTTTGGCAAAGTGTCTGCTGCGACTGTATGGATGTGAGTGACTTAAAATGAGCAAGCGCGGCTTCATGTTGTCTTTGCGATGGGCCACTCGCGGCAGTCAAACTTAACGGCAAATCAAAGTAAACATAGTGGCATTTTTAACAGCTGCATCACAACAGTCTGTCCATGCGGCTGCTTCTCAAACACTCTTCCATGGGATTGGCATCCAGAAGTAACTAGGAATTACACAAGCTTCAGTCTGGATCCAACACGTATGAAGCTCTGAGATGACTGAACACCTGAGAAGCAGTAGAGGATGAAGTACACATATTAAGTACTTGAGTAAACAAATACAAATAATAAAATATTACTCCAGTAAAAGTACTCCTTTTTCAGTTTTACTCAAGTGAAAGATGAAAAAAAATTCATGTACTTAAGTAAAAAAGTCCCAAAAGATAGATTTAGCAATTTTATATAGGCTACGTAATTTAATTTTATATAATTTTATATATTTGGGATATTTCCAAAATAACCACTATATGGAGTCAAGACATATTTTAGTTGTTGATATGGACTACGTTGAAGAGAGTGAAGTTCACTGTGAAGCTTACACTGCGATGTTCCTGAGAGAAAACAGAGTTGACCATCTGATTTTCACCAGTAAAAAAAAAAAAAAAAGTGTTTTAAAGTTTGTTGTTTTGCAGAACATCACTGTTATATTTGACTTGAGAATAAGGCTCTCTAAAGTTAGGGAGAACATTTAAAAGGAATATATAATTATATTTTCATAATTATTTGTTTCTTCTCAAACCTTGTCTGTGTTGTAATAACACCCCTGGCCAAATGCTTCACATTGCATTACTTCCCGCTTTGATAATTACTGTAATTACCATGTTTTGAACATCACATTTTTTTATTTTCCACCAGATGATATAATAGATATAATCTATCTGGGTGGTTGAATAAAAATATTTGGACTTTATTATTATTATTTTTTTATTACCTCAACTTAGCACCAGCGAGCTTGTTAGCTAGACAGTTAGCATCAGCTAACAATATTTACTTATTTCTAGTATGGTTATGAATAAACATTTATATCTGTCCACTCGGCTAGTTAATCCAAACAATATAAAAATGTATACTTTTGATAAAAAAATATAAAAACAGATGTCACATAGGGCATGCTTAGCATTTTAATAAACATTAACATAATGTCAGCTGAGAATCTGAACGTGCATGAGTTATTTTATTTAAACTGTTATTTTAAGGTTTCATTTATTTGTTTATTTTTAACCTAAAACATAGAGACACTGATTGATGTGTCTGAAACGTCTGAATTCAAGCATTTCAGTGGGCTTAAATAGATCACTCGTTACAGCAGATTTAGTTACAAACAACTGACAGTTTTGAACTAAATATGATTTTCAGTTACAATAATGAATCCTTTTCGACAATTTAACTTACTTTTAGCAGCATCAGACGCACTCACAAGATGTCCTGGTTCTTACCTGTGAATTCAGTTCAATGGAGACTCACACTAAATGCTCCATTTAAATCAGTGAGTTGTTGACTCAAGAACAACTGCAATTGGATCACTCTAATTTGTAAATAAATCGTTCGGTGTGATTTGCAATCTGAATTAAAAGGTTCATTGAAAATACTTGTTATGAATCAGACACCGGAGCACCGGAGTTGTCGGAGCACGTGATATAGGGAGTAACGATATGTTTTATGAAATGTAGTGAAGTAACAAGTACGATCTTATGTTTTGGAATGTAGTGAAGTAAAAGTTACTCAAAATAAAACTACTCCAGTAAAGTAAAGATAGTTGAAAAAATTTACTTAAGTACAGTTACGAATTAAAGCAACTCCTTCACTGACCACCGCTGCTGAGAAGAGATGATGCCAAACCCCCAGAGGACCTCAGATGATGTCAACCCTCAAACGACATACAAAAGTAACAAATTGTGCTATAAATTTGCAACATATAATCATTGCTGTCAATAGTGTTCACCGTCTGTTTGATTACATGATATTAACTAACTGCATGATTTTTCTTGTACGGACATCAACTTGACAGTCACACGTGATAAGCTATAACTCAACATAATTAAAAAATGTCTCTAGTTTACGTATTTAACCCTAGTTAAATGAGACCGTGCTTCAAACAACACTTTGGCATCAGCTTCAAATACCTGCAAGTGCTGGCAGGGGTGCCGGGGGTGTGGCTCTGAGACACAGCGTCTCGTTCCCTCGAGGAACTAGGGTTACATACGTAACCTAGAGATGTTCCTCTTCAGTAACTCAAGCTGTGTCAAACAATGCTTTGGGGAACGAGTACCAACGCCGCCAGACTACCAAACCCCTGCCTAGTGTGTATCCGAAGAGCACAGCTTAGGACAAGAGGACAGAAGCGCCTGGAGTGACTGGCATGTCTAGGCCATAGAATTTAACAAACGTAGAAGGTGTGGACCACCCCGCAGCATTGCAGATGTCCAGCATGGATACACTTGCTAGGAAGGCCTTGGAGGCCGCCATACCCCGAATAGAGTGAGCCTTGGCTCCTGAGAGCGGGGGACAACCAGAGGACCAGAGGTGGCGTTGATAGCCTTGACTATCCAACGACTAATAGTCTGCTTAGAAGCAGGAGAACCCCTCTTGGGGGGACCGTAGCATACAAGCAATTGGTCAGTTCCTCATATTGCGGCGAATGGCTGCTTTGCAACCATTTTTATAAAAACAAAAGTGCAATATGAATAAATGTGAATTTAGTTGAACCTACTTTGAGATTCTGCGATGTGTGTGTTTCATGCAGTTGTAGTCTCTCATATAAAGTCCAGGTTGAGTCTTTCAATTCTTAAATCTTGTGTCAGTGTTTTTAGTAATAAAGTGTGGCAAGGCTGAGTCCTAAAACCTGGATTTTAACAGTTTTCTGCACTTAGTTTCAATCGTCATTGGTTTTATTTATTTATTTATTTATTTTTGTAGATTTTAGGTTAAATGTCTGAAACAAGCTCAAGATATTTTCATGTTTTATTTTACTACATGGGCCTACAATGTATTAGTTATGCTTCACTCATGACTTTTTGTAAGTTTTTTTTTTTTTTTTCTTAAAATGTTTCTAAATGGAACTTCAGAGGTTGCTGTAAACTTTAAACATCATCATGCAGAACAACAGGTTATACTCACACTCTTGCAAACATCAAGATAACACTTTATTTTTATTGTCCACTTTAGACATTCTACTATCTATAAGTAACTTTACAACTACATCAACAAGCAGTAATTAGAGTAGAGGTCTTCACGGGTCCAAAAATCCGTGCCCGAACCCGACAGAGACCCGTAATGTACTACACCGAACCGACCCGGACCCGTCTAATATTTCAAAAGCTGGACCCGGACCCGTGTAGATCCGAGAAAAGTCTACCCGGACCCGACCCGGACCCGTATATTATTTGAAATCTGGACCCGAACCCGCCGGGACGACACAGACCCGACTGGACCCGACGTTCACATATTCCACCTTAAATTGCTATTACAAGTCAATAAACCTGTTGCGAAGAATACAGCTTTTTGTCTTACCTAATTTAAAGAGCCGTAGTCTCTCTTCCTTGTACCCGACTGCCTGTGATGCAGATTACAATACTCCGACAAGAAAGTTATTCATGTTATTCCTCTCGTTATTCCAAGTCCAAGCTGAATCCACTCATTTCACCTTCAAAAGTCCACTTGATGTCAAGGTGACGGATGACAAATGCTACTGTGCACATGTACATTCTGACTCGAGTTAATTCGCATAATAACTTAGACTGTTCGCCCTTTTGAACTATAATAACGATCGCTCGTGCAATGCCATGGCCGCTGATGTTATTTATTTACTATCATCTGATCTCTGTGCTCTCTGCTCTGCATCGAGTTTGAATCTGAACCACTAAAACTTTAAGATTAAACGGTTCATTTATAATATTATAAAAATGGGAGAAAATGTAAAACGCGGTTTGGCAGTCCAAGTGTCCCTCACTGGTTGCCGTAGAAACATGAAATGCGCTTGAGACTTCACATGCGTGCTAGCTGTATCAACCTAAAATGCTTTAACGCAATTTGAGCGTAATAGAAAACATTCATGTGACAGTTCACCTCAGATTGTGTTGCTGATTTGAAATATATTAAATATGAGTGTGTCAAGTCTGCAAGCATTAATACCGTGCGTGCACTTGTATATTAACTCTGAGTGTGCGAGCAAGAGAGAGAGAGAGAGAGAGATTACTTTTTTTGGCTCACTCTTTTCTTTTCCTAATTTTACAAGTTGCAAGTTACAAAAAACACAAGCAGTCTTTGATCACGGCCGGATGTTATTCGAGTCAGATGACTCCGATCGCCGATCGCACGGGTATTACACACAATGTTAAACAGACCCGGGACCCGAGGTAATAGATTCGGACCCGACCCGGACCCGGCTGATGATTTAAAATATAGACCCGAACCCGTACGGGTCCCGGGTCGGGTCCGGGGTCGACGGGTCTCGAGTGCACTGTGAAGACCTCTAAATTAGAGTACTAGTAGACTGTCTGCTTAATATCTTCTAATACTTTGATGGGCAATACACTGAGCATTATATTGTTACATAAGTAACGCTTTTAATATTCTAACCCTAACCTAAAAGTCTATTAATACTCTGAGATTTATTTGAAAATAGTTTTGAAACCTTGTACAAATGCATGCAGTAGATTCCCACATGCATACAGAAATCAGCAAATGCATGCATGAGATCCATCCATTTTTATTCTATGACATAGATTTTTTTTTATTTTTTTTTTTTTATTTATTTTTTATTTTTTTTATATATATGGCAAACAAGTGTTTGCCTCTGTAAGTTTTAAGTAAATCTGGCCCTTATTAAATTTCTATCAAAACTGTAGGAGCCATATAAAACATCTCCATAGCAAAGAAAACTTCCTTAAAGAAATGCACATATAAACAACTGAAATTGCCTCGTGTAAGAAAATGTGTAAGAATCATGAACTTTTGTTGGTCACATCAAACATACAATTTGGACTGCAAAAATATGCACAACACTTTTTATTTTTTTTAGTCTTGATTTGGCAAGGCATGGAGTTGACTACAGTTGCACCCATTTAACAACTTTTAAAGTGATTTGTGTGTGTGTGTATGTGAGCATGGGGAATATGGTGAGCAGGGTTTGTTTTCCTCTGCACTAATCTACTCCCTCAGTATATGATGCGTAGATGATTGTTGTAGATGACGAGACGTTTCTTTAGAAGTTAAATGGAGTTAGTCAATGCACTTTATTTTTCTAGATCTCTGGTCTCTTTCTCTCCCAACCCCCCCCAAAAAAAAAAAACCCAACAAAAACAGTCGAACAAAAAAAACAAACATCTGAAGCGAGTGGAACAGTGAATGTGTTGGAGTAACTTCACCTGGCATGGCTTTGCCCCTGACTGCCCTCTGCAGCCGTGTGACAGCGGACATGGCAGGTAGGTGCTGACCTGCTGACCTCTTCGGCTCACTGGAGCGTAAAGGAGCGTGTTTAGAGAGAGGGATCCAGGGATGGTGGGGTTTTTGGGGTGGGTTTTAGGCTTTACCATGAATGATTGGGGTGCCGCATGCAAAGCTATATCCAGAAGAGTTTGTGTTTGACCTTGAGAAGAGAGACAGACGCTCTGAGGAAGTTCTGACCTCACATGTGTGTCTTTATAGTGCTTCTTCAGAAATGAGACTTACTCTTTGGTTTTATGAAGTCGCTAATGCTTGGGAGTATCACTATAATGTTAACATAACAACATGACTAATTGTTTCCCATTTTCTCTTTACAACCATCTGCAGTCAATTACAACCATTCATTCACTTTAATAACAGAGTTGTTTGTCATTGGATCACGTTATTGAAATTATATTGGTGAATTGTAGAAATTTGCATTTAAAGGGTACCTGTTATGTCAAATTCACTTTCACGTGTTGTTTGGACATAAATGTGTTTTGGCAGTGTGTAACCACAACCACCCTAAAATGATAAAAATCCACCTGCTCCTTTTTTAAAATTTCTATAAATCATGAGCAGTGTCTCAGAGCAAGCCGATCACAGAAACGGTAAAGTGTGACGTCACACTTCACAAGTCCTGCCCACAAGTGTTGATTGACTGCTGTATTAGCAGAGACCCCACCCTGAGTGAGCCGCACGCAAACTATCTGCCATATTTATCTTCATGCCAAAGCATTTAAAAGAGGTATTCATGTTTTCTAATTATAGCTATAGAAGTTGTTCAGTACAGTTTCTTTTTAAAGAAATTAATACTTTTCTCCATCACAGATACATTAAATTGATCAAAAGTGCCAGTAAAGATATTTATTAGGTTGTAAAAGATTTCTATTTTAAATAAATGCTGTTCTTTTCAAACTTTATATTCATCTGTGAAATCCTGAAAAATAAAATGTATCACAGTTTCCACAAAATTATCGAGCAGCACAACTGTTTTCAACATTGATAATAATCAGAAATGTTTCTTGAGCAGTAAATCATTATATTTTCAGGATTTCTGAAGATCATGACCCGGAAAACTGGAGGAATGATGATAAAAATACAGCTGTGTATCACAGAAATAAATTACACTTTAACACAGTTTCACACAGAAAACAGCTATTTTAAATTATAATAATATTTCACATTTTTACAGTTTTTATTATATTTTTTGACTAAATAAATGCAGCCCTGATAAGCAGATTTTTTTTTTTTTTTTTTTTTGAAAAACAATAAAATATTTCACGACCTTAAACTTTTGAATGCTAGTAGGCATACATTTTTTTTGATTATGTAATGTTTGAATTACTTAAACAAGAAATAACCTGTATGCACATTTGTATTTTGGGACCTTTGATTTTTCAGATCTTTTCTGTGAAAGACATTTCAGGACTAGACCTCTTGATTTTTAATACCTTAGGACCCCTTTACCATGACCACAGTGTTGATAAGCAAGACACTTTTACGAGATGAATAATATATCTGGCTGCATTATGTGTCTGGATATGGTAATAAATGCTGTGTATCCGGTCACGGTTTTGCATGAACCCACATGAGCGTGTCGCGTGCGTCAGCTTTTAGTTTTGGCTGTCAATTATGATTCTTTAAACCTTGGTCCCTTCAAACCCTAAACTGCCAAAAACCTGCAAGCAGCGAGTTAAAAGAAAGCTGCTTCATTTCTCACTCCTACGATAACACACCAAGCTCCCCTGAGCTATTAATGGCTGGATGTTATCTGATTTACTCCCGTTCATTCATGACCTGGTTAAATATGTATGTAGGCACTCGTTGGCTGTGCTACGGTGGCCCGGAGGTGATTTATTATGTTAAAGCAGGCAGACGTTGACCTTCCTTTAATTAACACTGATGGAGATAAAGGTGAGTGCGGAGACGATGAAGATGCATTCACACACATAAATCATGGGCCGGCTGTTGAGAATGCTGAAGTTACAGGAATAACCTTGGGGTTCACAGGTTAAATGAGCATTCACAGAGGAGCACCGATCATCACTTATAGCGACAGCAGCCATTGTAATGCACCGCTCTGTGTTTACCTCCCTTCATTTATTCATTTATTCATTTAAAGCCCTCCATTTTCTTTTACTTTGCTTTCTCATAGTCCTTGGCAAGAGCCTTTGTTGATTAAACAACTGCATTGTTTTTACCTTTCTACAGTCAAGTGGGGTGAAGTGTATGACCTCCTGTATCTGCCGAGAGATGTATTTACAATTATATTATATTATATTATATTATATTATATTATATTATATTATATTATATTTTTTATATTTACTTTACAGACTTTTTTTGTAGTGGGGCCAGAGACTGAATCCTGCATCATAAATAAAATGAATCTTCTGTAATTTTCCACTCTGTTTTTCTCGCTCTTGCTAAGTACTTAATTATTATTGCACACAGACCTATAAAGCACTATTTGAACTGCTTGCATGGAACATTTTAGACACACTTCATTGCCTAATATCATCCATTTAACACTTTCCTTCAGAATTCAGTGATTATAGTCTGGCCAGAGGCGAGGGGAAACTTGTGATGTTAAACCAGAGTTTAAGATTAACATTACTTTTAGGTTAATAAATTACTCCTAATTTCCAATGAAGGGCGATGGCTTGTGAAGGTTGATGAGGGAGTTACAAAAATCATGTGACGAGTAACACATTGAAACTTTCTAATAGCGCTCTAATTTGCTCTAACTTGACAGAAACATCATGCGAGTAGATGCACGTCCAGTGACTGACATGCAGGAGTTTACATGTGTCAGTGCATTTAAAGACGCTGCAAATGAAAATAATGACTTCTTTTGGTTCAAATGAATAATTTACACTTTTTTTTTGGTTTTAATTCATGCACGGGGCACACAAACAAGAGTGTGGGATATTATTCTGATTCAGTGTGTTCGCTAATGAGCTCAACATACGGCCCGTGTGCTTCAGGACCAGCCAGTGTGTCGTTTTCATTTCTCTCTTGACATTTTCATGGCTTAAAATGATTCATGCATTTTGAGTGTTGCCCCCCCCCCCCATCTCTCTATCAGCAATTCATAAATAATGTATTTATTTATCATGAAAATCTGTTTTGGAATTAAAGACTGCCACACTTCAAAGACAGAAAACCTTTGATATGTTTGATTCTCTCCGAATATCTGCGTGATTTATTCCATTTATGCAAAACACCTCCGGGATTATAAAGGTGGCATTTGAATACATTTGAGTAAACTAAATGATATAATAAGAACGGCTGCTGTCCATATCATTAAACTGGGTCTGATGCTCAGTTTTATTGGGTTGGTTGCATGTGTAAGCGACGTGAGATTTATGTGAATAGTTTCCAGTGACTCTTTGGCTTGCCGTCGTCTCTTGATATCCGAGTTCAGAGGTGTCTGGAGGGAATAAGGCAGTTCTTTTAACTTCTCTGTTCAAAACATCCATAAATTAGAGATCGCCGCATGCCACACACACATGCAGCAGCTGGGGGTGGGCTGGGAAATCATCATTCATTAGACACTGGGCTCTGACTAAAGGCTGAATGTTATAAAAGGTGTGCAATATATTTTATTTATCAGCACTTGTAAATGGCTGTGCTAATATTGCTTTGTTACAGCCGTGAGATATTACAGGACAAACCAGGCTTCATGAATTTCTATTACAGTCACTTGACTGGCATCACAAGCTGAATCAATGCCATGTCTAGTGAGAGATTCTGATAGATTTACATGATGTGCAACTAAATCAAAACCAAATGGCTCTCTTGCTTTTAGCTTTTTCATTTGCAGGCCATATTGATCGCAGGTTTCGGTATATTGTGCAGAAGTATGAGCAAATATTAGACAATAGGCCTATGCATTGTTTATTATTTATTTTTTTTATTGCCGCTTTTGGGTTTTAGAGTCATATTAGAGCCCAATGATTTTGACCAATCTGAATTTCTGAAGTCTACATGATGAGACGATCCTTATTATTTACAGTAGCCAGTCAATATTGCTTTTGGAGCTATATACATGCCCATGATAACGACATGGTGCACAATACTAATACATCATCAGTTGTACAATAAATAGTAGCAAGAATGGTTGCTTGCTAAAATGGCCATGGGTTTCTATTATCATGTTTTATTAGTGACTAGATAAATCATTTAGTGAGATATTCTGCTATGTATAAATGTATGTGTGTGTATATTGTATTTTGTTTATTTAAAAAAAAAGTTGTTTTTTTTTTTTTTTCATTTTATTACTCTCTACATGTGATATGTTTACTTAAGTTACTAATATCTCCTTTTAAAATACTAATACATTGCTCACCTTTAAGGTGTTGTTAATATGTACCATTTGGGGAAGATAAGGTGCAAAGATTTTGTTACCTTTTAGCTTTTTTACCATTGGAAACCATCTCAGTGACAGCTTTGTGCATTTTCTCTGAGAGGATACATACTGTTTATTTATTTGTCATTTTCTTCAAAATGTCAAAAGAGTAATACTGAGGCTTTTTTAAGTATTGTTATTATTTTATTGCAGCTTCCAAATGCAGTTCTTGTTCTGTTAAAGGGTTTTGATTGAATATGAATGATCTACTTCAGTGTTTGCAAACCTTTATTGTCCAATTAGCTCAATAATTAATGTTTAAATACCATCAACACAAAACAACAACAACAACAAATACCTCATATTATACTGGGCATTTTTTAGCATTAGCATTATAAACAGACTCATTAAATATCACATATATTCTGCTATGATTTCTGCACACATTATTTGTCTTATTTGGCAATAACGGATGCACTGATGAGCTTCAGACCCATGACACACATGCACCTGGAACAATGTCATGATGCTAATGTAAATGTTAGAGGTGTTTCCCTGTTAAATCCAGTTGTAATCATTCCTGCGAGCACATCAGCTGTGAGTAAGCCGAAGCCATTAAATAGTCCTTTCCTTCAGTAATCCAGGCCTCACTTCCTGTGTTTGAGCATGGGGGTCTGGGGGAGGGAGCTTGTCCATCACCCCTCTCAGCGGTTACAGGTGGTCTCATTTTCCCTCCAGCAGATCGCTGCTGCCTTATGACAGCAGGCCAGCAATTTGCATGTTCGACAGACAACAAACGGCCTTGTGCATGTCAAAATAGGTGGCGGTGCGTGACAGTTCCTACACAATGCTGTCTCCTCTTGGCTTGACCCTCCGACCTCTCTGCATGTCTCCCTCGCAATCAGGAGGGAGATGGGGAAGAAATCACGGCCGCCCCCTTCCTCTGAATAAATCTGATACCAATGCCATTATCTCTCTTCCTCTCGGCACTCCATCAGCAGCCCCGGCTCTGCCTCTCTCCTCGGCTTTAAGAGGGGTTTGTTGAGGTCGCCGAGTCTTGGAGGGCACTCAGAAATAGCCGAGTAGGTTATTTACTGTGTGAGATAATGATGTGGAGGGGGTCATTGTCATGAGATCCCTCTAGTTCTGTTGAGACAAATTGCAGCGTGAGATGTGCCAGGCATGTTTAAGGCCGGCGTTATCGATACCAGATTATAAATATCCAGCCTTCTGGCTGTTGCATGTAGAAAAACCTACTGTACAGCTGAGGAAAATGTGACAGGCCATCACGCTTCTAACAAATAATGCGACGAGGGAATGTGATGGGAACAAAAACCATCACGTAATTGGAAAGCAAGAATTTCCAACTTCCTAGCTGGAAATATGCAACAGGACGACACTTAAAGCCACACTTTCAGCTCAGAAACTCATGCAGAAATATGAGATACGGATGTTTGATGTCATGCTAACATGAAGGGACTCGAAGAAATAAATAAAATAAAATAAAAGTTCCCGCATTATCATCAAAAAAAAACAAAAAAAAACATTTCATTATTTTTTTGTACAGACACAAAACATTTACAGTAAAATGAAGTTTACAGTAAAACTGTCAGCTATGGTGATCAGAATACAGTAGCAATGATTTGTTTTACAGATTGAACTTAAATTTACAACAAAAAGTATGTATTTCATATTAACTGATATACAGGTATATCTCAATAAATTATAATGTCGTGGAAAAGTTAATTTATTTCAGTAATTCAACTCAAACTGTGAAACTCATGTATTAAGTAAATTCAGCGCACACAGACTGAATTAGTTTAAGTCTTTAGTTCTTTTAATTGTGATAATTTTGGCTCACATTTAACAAAAACCCACCAATTAACAATCTCAACAAATTAGAGTACTACATAAGACCAATAAAAAATGTTTTAGTGAATTGTTGGCCTTCTCGAAAGTAAAAGTTAATTTACTGTACATGTACTCAATACTTGGTAGAGGCTCCTTTTGCTTTAATTACTGCCTCAATTCAGTGTGTCATGGAGGTGATCAGTTTGTGGCACTACTGAGGTGGTCTGGAAGACCAGGTTTCTTTGACAGTGGCCTTCAGCTCATCTGTATTGTTTGGTCTCTTGTTTCTCATCTTCCTCTTGACAATATCCCATAGATTCCCTCTGGGGTTCAGGTCTGGTGAGTTTGCTGGACAGTCAAGCACACCAACACCATGGTCGTTTAACCAACTTTTGATGCTTTTGGCAGTGTGAGAAGGTGACAAATTCTGCTGGAAAATGAAATCATCATCATCAAAAAGCTGGTCAGCAGAAGGAAGCATGAAGTGCTTTTCAAAAAACACAATAGACCAACACCAGCAGATGACATTGCACCCCAAATCATCACAGACTGTGGAAACGTAACACTGGACTTCAAGCAATTTGGGCTATGAGCTTCTTCACCCTTCATCCAGACTCTTGGAGCTTGGTTTCCAAATACAAAATTTGCTCTCATCTGAAAAGAAGACTTTGGACCAATGGCAACATTCTTTTTTCTCCTTAGCCATGTTAGGATGCCTCTGACGTTGTCTGTGGTTCAGCAAATTATATGACACGTCTGTGTGTGGTGGCTCTTTATGCTTTGACCCCAGCCTCGGTCCATTCCTTGTGAAGTTCCCTAAAATTCTTGAATCAATTTTGCTTGTCAATCCTCATAAGGCTGCGGTTCTCTCGGTTGGTTGTGGATCTTTTTCTTCCACACTTTTTCCTTCCACTCAAACTTTCTGTTAACATGCTTGGATACAGCACTCTGTGAACAGCTTCTTTGTCAATTAGTGTGTGTGGCTTACGCTCCTTGTGAAGGGCGTCAGTGATTGTCTTGTGGACAACTGTCAGATCAGCAGTCTTCCCCATGATTGTGTGGCCTAGTGAACCAAACTGAGAGAATGTTTTGGAGGCTCAGGAAACCTTTGCAGGTGTTTTGAGTTGATTAAATGATTGGCATGTCACCATATTCTAATGTGTTGAGATCGTGAATTGGTGGTTTTTTGTTAAATGTGAGCCAAAATCATCACAATTTAAATAACTTAAACTACTTCAGTCTGTGTGCATTGAATTTATTTAATACACAAGTTTTACAATTTAAGTTTAACTGATTTGAATTTTTCCACGACATTATGATTTCATTCTGATATATAGTATTGGCTTTAGAAAAGTGGATTATTATATCAACAACCAAATGTATCATCTAATAACAGGTTTAGAATAATAGTGACTCATTGTTTACTGTCTGTAAGAGTTGAGAAATGTTTAATTTAATTTAATCTGTTTGCAAATCACAGCAAATAAAGGACAAATAACCGTGTGTGATTATATAATGCTGTATTAATTGTCCTGATTGTGTTCTTTGGTAAGATTTGGGCCACATCTTCAAGTGACTAAGATGTAAAACCGAATGCGCTTTACCAGCTTGAATAAATGTGATCTGGCTGCCTAGAAGAGCAAAACAGACAAAAGAGATGATTCACAGGCCTATTCCCTCCTGCCTTATCACACCCTAAAAGAGTGATTAGATGAACTTCCATTAGCAGATAATGATCCTCAAAGAATGCTGACCTTGATTTCAATAGACAGCTAATTGCTTGTTCACACCTGTAACTGTACTGTTTCTCATCTTTTAAACTGCAAATTAACTACTGCGCCCCAGAAATTTCCAGTGTCGCTGTGCCGAAATTAGATGTTCACTAAATTAACTGCCACTTTCTCTCAGCCATCAGCGATATGAACTTTCACTCACTTACCAGCGTTGATAAGACGCTGATTCAAATGAATATCCATGTTCAGCAAAATCTCACTGAAAGTGGAGTTTAAGATAAAAGAGCGTGTTATCGCGGCCCAGGTTTAAGCGTATACTTTACATATTTAAGTGGATTCTTGTATCATGAGCTGGTGTTTTAAGAGGTGCTGGGGAAAGTCAGCCAACAGTCTGCTGAGGTTAACTCGCTTTCGACAGGAATATTCATCAGGAGAATAATCCAGAGCACTGTTAATCCAGCAGACTATTAGTCCTCGACACGGAGGATTGTACCGCTACAAAAGTCATTTGATACATGCAAGTGAACTGATATTTCTGTGAAACTGTGTTTTGAGAGCTGAAACCTGCTTGGAGACAAGAGCGTTTTTATAATTTCCACTCTTTTGTGTCCCATGGCTTGATTTAGTGTTAGTTTCGTGTGAAAGTATAAATTGAAGTTACACTAACAAAAATATAGTAGCATTCAGATAAACTTGTTTTATTGAAGCAATTCAAACTGGTTTAATAAAGCTGAATCAACCAACTTATCAAGAGAAAAGGCATTTGTCATTTTATCCCAGAAATGTTTATATGCTATAAAGCGCATTTGTTTATTATTAAATACACATGGCTGAGTGCATCTGACCCAAAAAATAATGTTAGCTGATGTTGTATTAATATTAAAGCACAAGTATTTTAATTACATTTTAACTGTTCTGAACAGTGTTGGGTAACTAATTTATTACTTACTACTAATTTAGAATTGCAATTAGATTTCTGATTACTTCATGTTAAAGCAATCAGATTACTAATTCATTTCAGGTTATTTTTAAAACCAATCAAACCTAGAAAAATACACTTCAAAGTGACACTCATAGTTCTTTCATTAATATAATACTGACTGAAAAATCTTACACAAATATGAAAACAGACACTTGACTTAAAGATCTAGTGCATTTCTTGAGCATAAGATGAAAACATAAACCTGTCTAACAGTAAGAAATATCTTTAAATATGTCTGTGGAGGTGTTGCCATTTTATTACAGAAATGCTTAAATTATAATTTCCATCACATTTTACTATAAAAGTGTGTTTAATGAGAGTTCACTATCTCATTAGAGTTCACATCTGATCCAAAAATGAGGTTAGTTGTTGTTGTATTAATGAAATGGGTGCCAAGTGATTCTGTATTTGGATCACTGTGCAAGCGCACTAGTCATCAACACTGATGTGTTATTAGTGTGAGCTGCAAATATTGCCAATTAAACTGGCCTTAAAGCAACAAATGACAAACCTGATGCCTCTGTTAATGAAATTTCTGTCATTATTCTCATGTCACTTTAATCTTATATGCTTTTATTATCCTGATGAAGTCAAAAGGTGAAATTTGCTCCATTTTGAATAAAGTCTGAATCCTTGAATAGTTCACCCAAAAATGAAAATGTGGTGGAAATGTGCTCACCTTCAGTCCACGCAAGATCAGGACGAGTTTGTTTTTCGTTAGGTTTGGATAAATGTAGCATTGCATCAGTGTCTCATCAACGGAGGTCTGAGGAAGTGTTATGGCTAAGATATGAGTCCATAATCAATAATAAGCAACGGTTTAAAGTTAAATATTATAGTATTATCTTAATCATGGATTGTTTCAGTTTTTGTCTTCTCCTGATGTTAACTGATGGACTGGAGTGCTGTGGATGTTTTTATCAGCTGTTTGGACTCTCATTCTGACGGCACCCATTCACTGCAGAGCATCCATTGATGAGACACTGATGCTATGCTATATTGCTACAAATCTGATGAATAAACAAACTCACCTACATTGCAAATGGCCTGAGGGTGAGCACATTTCCAGCAAGTTATTATTTTTGGTTGAACTGCTCCCAACACTCTTGAAAAACAACAATAACAACAGCCTTCTTATGTAAAATCTTCTTATTAGAAACTGTCAAGACATCTCTTAACTTCCCCTCACCCACTTGAGCAACATTTTTATAAGATCACTTTCTAATGTCACTGCTGCATATCTTTTTTCGAGCGATAGACGTGCGAGTTTCAGCCGAGCGCAGTAACCTTTCCCCGCACCGAAACAAAGATGTAAATTTGCCTTTTGTTTCCATTGAGGCTGAGCGTCTGACACTTGAGATTATGGCTAGCGTAACCTTAATCTACTCCAGGATGGCTGTGCGTTCTCCGATTTAAAGCAGCTCTTTCATATCATGCAAACCTCAAAGCCACATCTGAGACGCCTGTGAATAGTGTTGTCACAACACAGGTGGAATGTAAACCGCATGGTGATTCAACGTGAAACTCCCTCGCTCGCTCTCATGCCTGCCAAACAAAGAGACGCGGCCTCTACCTTTACCTGCGTGAGTGTGTGTGTGTGTGTGTGTGTGCAATGGGTTAACAGAGACTTCCTGTGATTTAACGCAGTCTGAGGATGAAACCGGCTGAATGTCTGCTCAGCAGAGAAACAGTGCTAGGGGCAGTTTAAAGTCAAAAACCATTAAATTACCAGGCGTCTGGTGTCCGTCTTTAGTACAGTACGCCTTTAAAGAGCTGCAGAGGTGAACTCAAGACATCTCATCCACATTACACTTCGTTGAGAATTTGATATTTCACACTGAAGGCGCTGTTAACATCATCTGCACTCAGGAAGTGCTGTGAAAGAGAAGAAAGGAGGTGGAGAGGAAGAACGTGCGGTTTAACACTCGATCGAGGTCAGAAATACTGCAATTTCTATTCTTTCCTTGTGAACAAGTAGTGTGCTAAACTGCGCTAAATGTGCACTTGTAATGTACTTATAATCTTAAATATATATATATATATATATATATATATATATATATATATATATATATATATATATATATATATAAACTGTACTTGCAGATAATTTATTGTTGGATATTTATGCAGGCTTGAAAATGCATTAACAAAGTGTTAACACATACTAAATCATGTGAGGCCATGCAACATGAACTAACAGCATGCTGAATCATCAAACACATAACTTGTTAACAATGCAAAACCACACTTAAGACTAGCAAACTATCCGAAACATGCTAGCAATGATCAGACTCACTCTGTTTCTGTAACATTTTCCTCATTTGCAAATGCACATACTATTTCTCTGTCAGTTTAAGGGTTGCCAAGTCCAGAGTTTTCCTGCTGATTTGGCTCCCAAACTCTGGAATAGCCTTCCTGATAAAGTTCGGGGTTCAGACACACTCTCTCTGTTTAAATCTAGATTAAAAACATCAATAACTATGTAATAACTAGGTACTACCCTGAACCTACCCCTAAACCTAACCCTATCCCATGTAGTTACCTTGTATGACCAGAACTTTCTTAGATAAATACACTGTAAGTACACTATAAGTACATGTTACTACACGCACTGTAAAATAAAGTGCAACCAATGCATCTCTTAAATTGTGAGTGTAGTTGTATCTGATCAAATGTGCATTCTTATTCTTTAGCTTGGGTTAAACTAAATTTACTTTGTTGGATCAGCAGCTATGCTAATGATATCTCTATGTTTTTCTCTGTTTCTGCTGGGATCTTCATCCCGTGGTATCTAGGATTTACACAAGCTAAAGTCTGGATCCAGAACACCTGAGAAGAGATGATGCTGACTCTCAGAGGACCTCAGATGATGCTAACCCTGAATCAACAAACAGAACTAACAAATATTGCTACAAGTGTGACTGCATCATGTGATAACTGCTGTTAATAATGTTCATCGTCTGGCTGACTACGTCTTATATTAATTTTTCTGAAAAAATCCTGTCATATGCGCACAAACTGACAATCACCACTTATGAGTTACTACTAAATATTGTAGAAACATAATTTTCTGTAAAGTTGCTTTGTAATGATTTGTATTGTAAAAAGTGCTATACAAATAAACTTGGAACTTAATTGAATTGGTACACATCAGAAAATGTGTAAATTCTTTGTTTTTATTGCCTGTTCAAATAAGCTATATTTGGCTTTTGAGGTTTATTTTAAAAGGTGATTATAGGAAAAACAGCAACCACGACCTCCACACATTAAGTTAGCGACCAGACTTTTTAATTACCTGGTAGCAATTATTTTAAAGATATTCAAAAATTTTGTTTCAGGCAGAAAGTTGCAAGAAATATCAGATTCTGATGCATGCCAGTCTGTTAAACATTTCTAAATATCTCATACAAAATGAAGAAAGTGATTAGCGGTTTACTGTCGTCTGTCAGTCATAGACACTTCATGTCTGAATGAATATTTCTGTGCTTCAGAACAAGCTCCAGTTTGCAGAGCTAGCAGTGTTTTTGTACTGAGAGCGAGGGGTCAGTGTCTCACCGGGACAGAGAGAGTACAGTCCGTTTATGAGTGCCACTGGCACAGAATAATCTCTGTTTCTGTAAGCAGCAGAGCTCAGAACCACTGGTCCTGCCCAGCGGCCTCGGGGAACACACATGAATAATGCACGAGAAAGAGTGAAGATTTGATCCTAAGCTTTCATAACCTCCTGTAATGCTGAATCCTTATGGAAGGAAAACACAAAAGCGCCACAAAAAGGCTGTTCTGGCATATTCTCCTCTTGTATTAAGGGCGCCCATTAAAAGAGACGCAAAAGAAAGCAAAATACACGATTACGAGTATTAATAGATCTCAATGGGTCTGAAAAGGTTTACTGGGGACTGAAGTGATTTGATATGGTTGATGGGGATCTGATGGAATCAGATGTGGTGGTCATCAAACTTTATTCAGTCATATATAATATTTCCTATGCTCAGTGGCTGGTTTTTGTAAGATAATGTTTAAAGAAATAACATGACAACTCAGCGTTTAGTATCAAGGCTAAAAAAAGTGTAAAATGCTTCGGTAGCATTTGTTTTCTATTCCAAATAATACCAACACAGATGATGATTTTTTAAATTTATTATTATTTTTTTTAATGGTAAACCAGTTTTGGTATAATGCTGTGTAAGAGCTTTGCCTCTTAGGTGCATTTTATTTGCTTTATTATGATGTTTTTTTTTCATTAACTATTGCGGTAGATCTCCCTCTTTTCTGACCCTGAGACAGTTGAAAGTGTAGAAAGTGATACATATATTTTTGGCTTTCAGACAGGTATGTTCCATGCATTTAATTAATGAATGAATTTTTTGATAGAGGTCAACAAGATGTTCCTCTAAAAGAAAGAAAGAAAGAAAGAAAAAAACATCAGATCAATGGAAAGTGACCCACATTTGCTTAAAACCACTGACCATTTGTACAATTTAACAATTTACTCAAGGTGCCATACTGAAATCCATATATCTATGGAAATGAACAGTATAGTGCTTTATAAATTAACATAACAAAATAAAGTCATTTTTACCCACATATAAACTGCCTCAAATATAGAGGATTACTCCGTAAATATAGTTCATAGCCTTTCATTTTTGGATTTATTCTTAATTTAAGCATTCTTTCACCAGAAAAACAAAACAAAACCAAAAATGTTCTTTAAGGTAGAAAAACACAAATATGTCACACAAAAGCTCTTCTGACGTACAGTATCTGTTCTAAGGTCCTCTGTTAAAACAGACACACATCAAAAGTGAGCAAAATACAAAATAGCTCCTCAGGTAAGCCAGCCGCCCCTCGGAGGCGAGTGGAAACACTGCCGGAAGTTAAGCTACCGTTTCTTCAACACGAGCAAACCAACTTAGATAATTAGTCGATGGTTTCCCAGGTATGTCTGGCAGTGTTTAGGCAGGTACGGGAGGTTTTTTTGGGCTGCCCCGTGACAGCCTGGCCTGTTAACATTAATTACACAAGGACACAGAGAGACTGCTTTATTTTCAGTTTAGTTAAAAGCGAACTCTCTGCGTGACCCTCTCACCCGCTTTCGATAAAGCCCCGCGGAGGGTTTAAATCTGTCAGGTGCCTTTGCCTTTCACGGGAATGAAAGACAAAAGGGTGAGACTCCTCACATTGTGGGGTTTACCTAACAGCCTCACAAGAGGTTTACATCTTCTTCAAGATAATCACAGATCAAAACAGGCGACCCATCTGCAGTCAGAAGCCTGGGGTTATGTACGATTCGGAGCACACTAACTGGGCCGGGGTCTACAGACCGGATAAAGACCTCTGTGAGGACACCGTGCCCAGATATATGAGGTGTTAATTGGCCGAGCCTCTAGCCGAGGGCTTTTGCTAACAAGATGTGCATGAAAACAGCGTCAGGCCGCTGATATTCTTGATGACCTGATATCAGCATATGTTTCTGAAATATACGCACTTTTTGCATGTTACCATTTATGTGAAATCTTGAAGGTTAAAATAATGAACCCAATGTTTAACATTACACATATATTTAACACAGCTAAATCATTAAAGTGGTACACACCGACACTTAACCACATGCTTTTTACATTTAAATGAAAATGTATTGTAATTTGAATGTACATTATATTAAATGCAGTTAGTTGAATTTTAAGGTGCTTTTTGCACCACTTAAATACGTTTTTGTATGTCATTTCATAGTTAGTTATATTGTCTTTGAAATGTGGTTAAAGTGTTACTTCTGAATGTACTGACAAGCATTTATGATAAACTTAAGTATACTGCAAATTGTATTTTAAACATAATTACATGTGTAATGATGAAGATGCAGTTTACATTAACTTCAAATGTAATATTGAATAAACACACTACAGTTAAAATGATATACAAGTGCTTCAGCATGCTAGTCAACACATCAAAATACAGTGTGTTGTTTAAAGCATTATATTAAAGTGCACATTTTTTAAAAGTGTCTTTAAGCGTGTTAAGAAACATTAAGTGGCATTTTAAACATTAAGTAGCCTAATACTGTTATTTTTTTATTTATTTTTTTGTAATATACTTTTAGAATTTAAAGTGCACATTTAATGCATTGCTTAGTTTTTGACTAATGATTTCAGTACGTGCCATGTGATTTCTGAATTGGTAAATAAGTAAAACTCACAATAATGTTACACTGGATCAGCTTCTACTGCAGGCGACACGACTCGCCAAACCACATTCACCGCAAACACAGCACACAATCAGTGAAGCAGTGGTCTTTGACATGTTTTATGATTCGTACGTGTCTAAAGTTGTATTTAAAGGTTTACATTTTAGAAATAATTCAATGTTTCACTGTCTATCTGAAGACTAATGGATTGTGTGTAAATACCAAATGATGTGACCGTGAGCGCTCGATTCTGATCCGCATGTGCCGTATTTCACCGAGACCACAGGCTGATGCTGTTTTTTCAGATAAATGAAGGCACTTGTGTGGCTTTTCTCTGCACTCAATTCTTTCTCAGTGCAGTCACCTTTGGGCAAGAGGTTCATGTAATATATGTTGAGCTCTGTCCCGACGGCTGTAATGTGCTCTGTGTTTACTGAGCTGATATGTGGCCATCAGCCATGTCCAATACTGACGACCTGCCTGGAGTTTCCCACATGCCAGTCTGGTCACTGCAAGTTGTGTTTTTTCTTCTGAGAAATGTAGTGCGCTCTCAGCCGTAGCATCTCTGCTGGTTGTTTATTTGGGAAGGTAACGTGATGCTTGCCGATGCCTGATTCTCTGGGTTAGTAAGACCTTCGTTTATTTTTAGGCCTTCAGCGAGTCTTCCTGAATGACATTTGTGGACGTTGAGTGACACAAATTGATATGGAACGACATTCAAATGTGTTGCAGAGGCAGTCAATTTTGTGCATGCTGGTTTAAAGATGCTGGCATAGATTGTCATGCAATATGATTGTTTAGCTGGATAGAAAGCTAGCTTGTTGTGCTTTCACTCAAGGTAAAAAACATGCCGTGTTTGGCATCTGGTTGTCAAGAGACTGTTGAGAACCACAAGCCCAATTTCACTGGGAAATGGGATCATTATTAACAGCCTGTTTACACTCTGACAAGATAATGCAGACAAAATTACAGTTTGGCTTAATTAATTTTTACATTTTTTAAGAAAATGTGGGCTAATGCAAAATTCGCCAATATGATGCCAAGGTTGGAAACTGGAATAGAATGGAATAGAATAGAATATTGTCCCTATATATATATATATATATATATATATATATATATATATATATATATATATATATATATATATATATATATATATATATATATATATATATATATATATTATTTGTCTTAAAAAAGACAG